>NC_134276.1:85224517-85859062 GCF_949628215.1 Phalacrocorax aristotelis
ATCTTGCGTAGACCTCGTGCCAAGAATAGGTCTTTTGCCAAGAGAAAGAAGTGGGCATTTAATTTCAAAGAGGTATACTTTAGAAACTTGTTAAAACCCTATGAGTGAATTTGTGTGACTTTTGTATTGGTCACTTCATTTTCTAAAGCAGGATGGCAAAAAACCTCTTACTTTTGCTATGCAGCTCCTTACCCTATCATTTAAATGAAAATTATTATCATAGTCTGTTTTGGGGTCGTTTTGATAGTAATGTGTGACTTAAGCCTGGAAACGTTTGGGCTTTTTTTTAGTTTTGTTTTTAATACTCTTGTTGGTTTTTACTGTTGTAGATTATTTCCAGGTATATTTATGCCAGAGGAGAATGTTGCTGGGACACAAGCCCGTAATTGGCTTCAGGAATATTCAGACAACAAGGCCTGTGGGATCTGGGGCTGTTTCTCTTCCTCCTTCCTGCCCTCCCCCTCTTGTTTATATGGCACTAATCACAGTGGTGTTCTGCTCTCCGGCTAGAGCGCCTGTCCTCAGAACCCACCGCTGTCAGGTATTCTTGCTAACCTTTACCAGGACTTAAGAAAAATAATGAATTAATGTAATGTGTTTAAAAAAAAGAAAAAAAATTGGAAATGTGTATGTTTTCATAGGGAAAACCCCACAACATTGTTTGAGATGTTCGCTGATATTTTGTCTTTTATCATCCTCCAAAAATGTAGTCTAATAGTTTCTGTTTAAAAAACCCTACCATTCTAACAATTATGGGAACAAGGCGCAGAGGTTCAGGTTATGTTTTCTGCTAGTACAGGGAACACCCATTCTAGGCAGAGGCAGCTCGTTTGATATCGTTAGGATAACATGTTTTCTTTGAAATAATTGTTGACCATGAAAGTTTTCATCTTCTTTTTTTAAAGCTTTTTAAAATCCCCATCTGTCATAATTAGTGCTTAGTATGCAGGCGTCCCTACTGACCAACTGAGAAATGGTCATGCTGAGTTTTGCTATGTCAGAAGCAGGAAGATTTGGATTGGAAACTAGTTCTGGATTTCTCCTAAGCAGAGCCTGCACAGTCCGGAAGGTACTTAACACCATTCCCTGGCCCTTGTGTGGGCTGTAACAAGAGGCAGCTGTGGACCGTTTTGTAAGCAATGTGCAATTTACAGCTTCCTGTTCTCAAGGTATTCATTGAGGAGCGGTTTTACGGATCAGTGTGCTTCCAGAACTGGCATTTAGTGCCATGGCAGTCTTGAACCTGTGCTTTTGTGTTCAGGGATTTGTACTTGTGTAATAAGTGGGATAAATCTTTGAGAGAAAAAAGCTTTTCCTTATACAGTCTTTGATCTGAGATTTCTTGTTGATAAGGAAGATGCTCACAAGCATCATGGGAAATCTCCTTCCATAGAATCATAGTGTCCTGAGTTGGAAGGGACCTACAAGGATCAGAGTCCAACTCCTGTCTCACTGCGCAGGACAGCCCCAAATTCACACCACGTGTCTGAGGGTGTTGTCCAAGTGCTTCTTGAATATTGTCAGGCTTGGCGCCGTGACTGCCTCCCTGGGGAGCCTGTTCCAGTGCTCCACCACCCTCTGGGGGAAGAACCTTTTCCCGATACCCAACCTAACCCTCCCCTGGCACATCTTCCTGCCATTCCCTCGGGTCCTGTCACTGGTTGCCAGAGAGAAGAGATCAGCACCTACCCCTCCTCCTCCTCCCCTGGTGAGGAAGCTGTAGACCACGATCAGGTCTCCCCTCAGTCTCCTCTTCTCCAGGCTGAACAAACCAAGTGACTTGAGCCGCTCCTCATAGGGCTTCCCCTCCAAACCCTTCACCAAATCTGTGGCCCTTCTCTGGACCCTCTCTAGTGGCTTTCCACCTTCCTTAACTGTAATGGCAGGGTTTGCGGTCTAGACAAAAATCATGTGGGTGCACCCCTGCTGGAGTACTGCTGTTGAATTTGTCAGGTCCTGTGGAAAAAGCAGTGATGTGCCCTCCCAAACAGCAAACGGGCAAGGGTTTGGTTTTGTTTAAAGGTTAGCTGGCTTGATCCAAGAGGTTATTTAGATGAAAGAGGTTAAGTAACAGAGAGCAGGTAGGGAGTGTGAGAGCATGTGCCAGAAGAGGAAATGCTGGAGTAGATGGAAAAAATTCAAGACCAGACGGGTCAGTAGGAGCAGATGGTGTGTACCCAAGAGTCCCGGGTCTTGCTAAGAATGAAGTGATTGAACACAGATTCATTACTTCCAGGCTCATTAAAGCCAGCTATTCTGCTGGGCGACAGGGTACAGCAGAGGTTATTACCTATTTAACTTTCCTGAAAGAATGGATCAAAGAATGAACTCGGCAAGAGTTATTCCAGTTCTGGAAAAATGGTTGAAATTAGCACTAAAATTAAAAATGTCAGACCCTTCACAGGAGGGAGAAGGGTACGACGGGCAGGATGGCGTGGATTTTGCGGGCTATATAATCATACCTCCCCCGTGTACTGAAAGTCTTTGACCAGCCATATAGTGTGGTTAAAGGCAGAACCATTAAGATTTTATTTAGACTTGCACAAAGCCTGTGGCAGATCTTTCACCAGAGGCTTTTAAAAGAACTGTAAAATGTCTGTAATATCTTGTCTGAAAGATCTGTGCTAGAATTGTTTTTATTTTTATTTTTTTACAATATTTGTGACAAAGGAGGAAGGAGCAGACTAGTCACGTGCCATGCCGTTATGTAGACTGTCAGAAATAGAGGAAACTCAATAGCATTAGCTGGATTTATATTTACCCATGTTGGTGACGTTGAAAGTGGTGTTCCCTATGCCTTGGCTCCTAATGAAGGGAAAAAGAACTGAATTTGTGCAAAGAAAAAAATAATCCTGAGAAAATAAATGTTTTGAAGTCACTGGGGCCACAAAAATATGGCTAAAGCAAAGGCAATCCTGGAGCATACTTTGTTATGTAGGTCAGTATCAGTAACACTTCTTAGGAGGGGAACAGGCAGGCAGAGGCACGCTAGTGGTTGGGAAGAAGGGAGAAGTGGCTGCACCTTGGGGCAGGAAGCACGGCTGATGGCTGTCAGTAGATGACGACAGGTTTGTGTGCCTGCAAGGGCAAACCCTCTCTGGAGTTTCTGGCCTTTTCCTTGGAGGAATTGGTTTGATTATACTCCCTGAGTGTACTGGATGCCAATACTCCATGCTAACTGCTGTGCCACAGGTGTTGACGATGGCTGATTTGCCTTGTCTCATTTTGGGTGATCAATTTGTGACCCCATTTTGAAGCTGGTTACCTCTGCTCCTTAAGCCAGGGACACCACAGTGCGTTTGTTAGGGGTGCCAAGTACCAATGGATTCATGTCTGCATGGGTTTCAGATAAAATAGCAATTTATAGGGTCATCGCCCACTGATCAGCAAAGGAGAGGTACCTTGTACTAGGTTTACTGTTTGTTGGTATTACTGTGGTTTGTGAAGATTTTGTCTTAAGAAATTAGGGAGCAGGGTTGGACTCAAGGCTTACACTGAAATGCTTATCTCTTTTTATTAGTTTCTGACTTATTTGATTAATTCTCACTTGGTTGTCTGATGCCATCTTTAATTCCTGGTTTTATAAACCTTAATCTTATTTGTGGACTTGTGCTATCAGCAGAGAGATCCAATTTTCTTAAGAAACCGCATTTGTTCCTCTGCAAATGAACACGCTGCGTTATTTTGAGCTCCGAGGATGACAAGTACAAATTGTATGATGCTGGGGTTACACAGACGCGGCATTTTTTAGCTGGGACTCTCCTTCTAGCCCTGTGTGAATAGGGAACACAGACCAGCGATCTTGCTTTTCTTCCATAGGCTTCGTGAGTTAATTTGTGTTTATCGTGACTTGTCTCTATAGTTACAACTCTGCAGTTTAACCATATTTTTGTGTTCAAAAAGCAGAAGTGTGATTAAAAAAAAAAAAAGCTAAGTTGATTTTTCTTTGGAAAACAGCAGTATGTTTTTTTTATTCCATTAGCATAAATTAGTACCTGCATGATAGCTGGGGTGGGATTAACTGTCTGCCTCAAACAGGCAGAAAAGAATAAGAACTGTGGCAGTTAAAATAGGAGTGAGGGAAGTCTGGACTTATAATTACTTTATAAAAGATAAAATCTTTTCTGTTGTGCCCCTTCCCTTGACAGAATTTGGCATTGTGCTAGTGCTGGAAATGTGATTTAGCTGACTGACAGAAAGTCCATCAAAAAGTGATGTTAGGTAAGACTACACATGGAGAAATTATACCCTACTGGTGCCTGAGAGTCAGGAAGAAGCAAAAGCGGGGAGCAACTTCATGTAAGCGGTACAGCCAGAAGACGAAAGGAAAACTGACATTTCAATATCTGTCCTTCTGGCCACAATCCCCAAACTGTCATTGCCTTTCTAGACTCACAAGCAAACTTGTCTTTATGTAAGTAGGAGCATGCAAAATCCAGATGTAAAAAACATAGTAATATTATTTATTTAAAAAAAAACCCTAAATTATACCAAAGTAAAGGGTAAAACTTAACCTGAAGCAATCTTGCTGTATTCTATTTAAAAAAAGTTGAGGTCTTAGTACATCTTTAAACTATTATTTATCATTTAAATGATCATTTACTAGTCACTCCTTACAAGATTAGTACTTCAACGTTGAGGTACACAGTAGAAGATTTGTAGAAGCTGTTCCTTCCCAAGTGTGTTTCAAATCACGCTCTAAAACCAGAGAGTCATAGACCTGCTTTTCCCATACATTCAGTGTAATGGTTGGAATTAGCCCGGTCAAGGCCTCCAGCCTTTGGTAATTAACCCTCATTACAACCAAGTACAAATTAATTAATTTTCCAATAAAATAATGCTTTGCTGTGGCAGTGATCTAAAATAATTCTACAAGAGGGATGGAGGAAAAAGATCCATTGGGATGAAAAAGAGTCTTTCCTCACGAGAGATTGCGGCAGTATGAAGCAGTGATGAAAATGAAAATTTTTTTTTTTAAATAAGTGGTATTGTCATGGTATTTAAGTAAGTGCAGTGGGTTCACCAAGCTGTTCCCCTCACTTACTTGTGCGTGTATCTGCAGCAATAGCAATATGCTGTCCATATCGTGATGCTTATATACAGATTGATTGATGTTGTCCACAATCTGTTTTGCAGAGGACATGTAATACACAGAATTCCCCTACTTCAGTGGGGGAATCTAGCACAGAGATAAACTCTGAAAACATGAATTTAGCTGCGCTGAAAAACTTAGCCAAGATAGATTCATGAAAGATGGAACAAGCACTTTTGTGACAAGAAATCAGGATAAATAACCTATTTAAATTTGAAATATTATAAACTGAGGAATACGTTTGATAAAACATTTGTAAAGCAAGATTCTTTGATGTATTAACATCTAAACATACCAACAGTATGGTAAAATAAAACATTAATGCTCAATATGTGCTAGTTCAACTTTTGAAGGCAGTTGAACAGCTGAGTGGATAATTAACTAGACAAGGTTGCTGGAGTAGAAAACCAACTGTGAACAAATAGTAATCCCTGTTATCGTGAACAGAGGGAATAGTTTTTTTCCAATGTATTCAGAAGCATTACTTGGTGACCGCTGCATAAAATTGAGAACTCTGTTGGGAAGTGTGGTTCTGCACCTCCCCCCACCCCCCCCCCTTTTAGATACAATGACACGGTGCGAGGATGTGGGGGGGACGAGATCCATTTGTTCTGTCATCTGGTAGGACACAGTGACCAGAAATAATCGGCTAAATCACTAACTGCAAATTATACTCAGTTTATTTACCAAAGCGTTTAAAAAGGCAAAACATGTTTTTATGAACTTCAAAATGTTATATACATAAGTGTGTGGTTTTCGTTTTCTAACAAATGAAGATGGTCTGTGTATTTTTAAATGAATTACAGTTGTCATCTAAATTTAACTTGGCAAATATTGCATGTACCTACACAAGTAGATGTATCTTTTACTAAAGATGATAGCGGAGCAAATTTCTTATGAAATAAACATTAAGATATATATTAAGCTACGTGGTTGCTTAAATGTTTTAAAATGCTGCTTGTTAGTAAAAACAGATGTTACCATATTTAAAAAAAAATCTTGATTTAATGATGACTAAGTAGACAGATCTTTATCTAGAAAAATAACTAGGTAGTTCCAATACAAATAAAAAAATGAAATTAGGGTCTTAAGTCTCTTTGGACTTAAATAATGTTTTAAATAACTTATTTCTTCTATGAATCTGCCTTGCAAACGTGAAGGTTAAGATGCTTCATGCTGCCCGTTGTTGCAGACTGGGTGGTAGTTTGGAGAGCAGTGCTGAAGAAGCTGTCCCTGACACATGTCCCCCCAGCAGGTTGTCAGGCCGTGCAGAGCACGCCTGTGGTACGCGGTGGGCTCTCTCCGGTTGGGACTAGGCCTGCTTAAAACTACCCCAAGGTTACATGCTGCCTGTTCAATTGTCGTTGTACCTGGATGGGTCATTCAGTGGCCTTCCTAATGCGCATAAATTAGCGAGCAGAGCTGCGAGAGTGCCCCACTTACAGCAGCATGATTAGCAAATATCTTAAATAAAAAAAAAGACTTGAGAAACTTTAGGTAGCCTGATGACCAAAGCACGTCTTCAGCGTTTCCTTCTGCTTCTTTATTTTTGATCTCTGTGGGGTTTTTTTCTGCCCTGAGCTGTCTTCCCCCATCCAAAACAAGCCGCAGATGGTTCTTCCAGTATCTTATTCCTTGCATCTGCGTAGTCCTGCAGTCTGAACATGCACCTCAGCTGGTCGTCTTCTCTGCAAGGAGGTGGTGGGGAGCTACGCCTTTGAGCAGGGCCATACCTGAAACACTGGGTTCGGACCCCATCATTCCCATTGGCTTGGTGGTACTGAGAATTTAGAGACGGGAAACACTTAACTGAGCTTGAATTTAAGCTGTCTGAACATGACCCGTGGTGTCTGTTGCTCACTACAGTACAAGTCATGAAGCTGAATTCTACTTTCAATAACAAATGTCTGTAGTGTTACTTGATGATGATGATGATGTGTTTTTTGGCATCAGTCTTTCAAATTAATTTACTTTTTTTTATTCCTTTCTTCTTAAGGTCTCTCTTTCCACACCAAGAAACATTAGATCAGCTTTGGCATAGGTAACATATCACATTTCATGCGTTATTTACTTATGGCATAATTTGGACAATGACATCTTATGGAAGCCAAGATGATGGTCTTTCAGAGTAAAACAATGTGTCTGATCATTTGCAAAACGGGATGAGAGCTGTGGGCTAACAAATGCAGTCAGAATTATTTTGTTACCAACAGTAACAGCAGTGGAGCAGTAAAAGGTGAAGCACTTGGAGGTTTCAAATGCCAAAAATAAAAATAAATGTGGAGGGAGGCAAAAGGAACTCAACAGTGTGATTTATGTATTTATTTAAATTTTTTTCTTTCCCTCCTTTGAATAATTGCTGCCTTTATAAGAATATCTCTACGTTTTAATAGCCATAGGCTGCCTTTTCTTTAATATGTACAAATAGAAATGCAAATACAAGTTGTGATATCAAATGTGCTATAAAATGCTGGCATACTGTGCATGGGCATTGGCAACGATGTCATCTTTGACTCTGTGTGATGCCGCTGCTGCTTTGAGGTACTGTGCTCCTTAGCTGAATTGAGGATGAACGCTTGGTTTAGACGCAAGCAAGAAGGTTCTCACTGACTGAATGACGCATTTCAACACATAAGGTGCAAGCATGCTGGGTGAAATGGTGATAATGTTAGGGTTTTGTTTAGTGGTGTGGAAGAGGAAAAAACTTAAGCCGCTTTTCCAAGCGATGTATTCTAGATTCAGACTAGAGGTAAATGGGGTTTAAAATCAAGGGAGGGCAGGAGGTGTCTTCTGCACACAGCATAGGCGATGGAGTTAGCTACAACAGTACACCTTCAGTTAAGAAGTCTTTTGACAGCTTTTCAGTCTTATAAAAATAATCCATAACTCTCAACTAAAGAAGGATTTTAGTCTGTGATATTAAGATAACTGCACAACTGTAGAGGATAATGTTTTGAGTGTTCGTTGCATTGTCTTTAAAAGTACCTGCTGTGGTTATAAGCGCTAGGAAAATGAACTCAGGAAAAGTGCCAAATGTGACAGAATAAGATGGGTGCAGGGAGCATCAAGTCTTCTGGGGGGGAGCCAGTCTAGAGAATTGCATCATAGTAACTACTGAAGAAAGAACCTTATTTTAGAAAAAATGATTTTGATGAAATGGGAGGTAAGTCCGTATGTGGTTTCTGTTTGTGTCAAAACTGCATCTTGTGTCACAGAGTTTGTTTTCTCCTGAATTGCAGGGTCTCATTTTGTCTGCAAAGCAGAACAAAACCCAGAATTACATTTTTATGTGAAATGCCAGAATTTCTTCTGGCCTTCTGGGGCAAAGTTAACTGAGAAATGTTCACAAGAGAACTTGATTTGGAAATGTTTAAAAACCTGTAATGTCTTGAACTAAATCAGAACACTTTGTTTTGAACTGCTTATGTGTTAAAGCACTATGACATCTTAAATGCATAGATTTTTGGGAAGGAGGACATCATCTTTGTTCCTTTCTGTTGGATAGACTGATTCTGCCATTGTGTGTAGCAGTGATGGTGGCCAGGCAGCTTGTTCAGAAGGGAGGCTGTGGTGCCTTGTAAATGTCATCTGCTGAGGAACCATAAGGGTGTGGAACAGCAAAACGACAGCCTCTGCGGTACCTTTGTATTAAGGCAACCTGGAACAAAGTATTTAATCTCCTGGCAGATATTTGAAAGGTCATTGGAATCCAAGTGGGGTTGGTGTGTGTTTTGTTTTGTGGGTTGTTGATTTTTTTCTTTGGGGGGGGGGGGTGGGGGGGGGGGGTGTGGGGGCAGCACATGATGGTTGGGTGGTTTTTTTTTTTCTCCATGAAGAGACACAAGATTTTGCAGCATTTTCAATTAGCCTAGTTCAAGATGACTAGATCTGCTGGCTGCCATCTAGCTGGGGAGGATTTGTCAGGGTTTCCGTGTGTGTGTTCGTTGTCACTTGGATACTAGCTCTTGCGAGTTTTAGAAACTGGATCTGGATGCACTTTCTGCCACTGCTTTCAGAATGCCCCACTTTTTCTTTTTTTGGCAGGGGGGTGGTGGTGGTTTTTTGAGTTTGTTGGTTTTTGGTTTTGTTCTGCTTATAACTCTTAAGTATAAAAGATGGAGGACCGGGAGACACCAAGTGTCAGCTCTGCCATGCAGAGTTGTCCATAATTGCTTCTCATTCTGAGAAGTGGGAAGCAAAATGTTTAGCTCGCTGGCAAGTGAGGTTTTTCTGACATCGTAAAAGTTGTGGAAGACCTAGATGATTGTAGCTGCTAGAAATATTCTCCTATTTAGCTATGTGGATGTGTCCCATATGTCCTGGACGTCCATTCTTCTCTTCCATAAGCTCTGAATTCAGTATTAATGGTAAAAAAGGGTCCTAAAAATTTTCCTTTGACCCAAAATACAGTAATTCCCTTCTTAAACGGAGCAAGAGGAAGACTGAATACAAAGCAATTCCAAAGTGATAGTATGTTTCCGTGGATCATTGTGGGCTGACTTCTAGGTCACCAGCCGGGTTCCTTTCTGGGTTTGGTAACCGCGATGTTCATGTCTCCCAGCAGCTTTTTGTTCTGATACTTAGATGGGATCCCTGCGGTTCCAGTAGGAACAGATAAACTACAACTAGTTTCCCATTATAAGAATGTAAGACAAGTGAAGACCTTACCTGAGGATGAGGGAGCTGGGAGCGGGACAGTGGTGAATCTCATTACAAGCAGGGATTGTGAAAGAGACTGGAGAAAAAGCTTGAAAGAGTCAGCCAGGTGGCCAGTGTGTGTATTGGGGGATATCTGGTTTGGGAGATGATTAGAAGGCAAAAAAAAAAAAATCCTGATTGCATTGTTAGCTGCTGTTCTCTGTTGTTGAATAATAAAAGTCAGGAACCAGGAAGCTGCCTGTTTCTGTTTTTTTTATTAGATGCTTTAAATACCATGGTGATGAGCAGGTTATAAATATAAATGTCTGCTGCAGATAGAAGGTAAAACAGGCTGGAACGTGATAACCTTTAAAAAGGGCTAACATAAGGTTTGAAATTATTCTGATGTCTGAAGCTTCCTATAGAGTCGTTGAGTAGTCTCATGAAAAGCCTATCAATAGCAAAGTAACGCCACAAGCTCAACCAAACCAAAACACCCGTCCCCATCCCCCCCAAACAAACCCAAAAAAGGCAACTAACCGAATCCCTCAAAAAAAACCCCCAAAAAACAAACCAACCAAAACCCAAAGCAAAAACCCAAAATTACACAACCTGAATCTTAGCCTGGTTTTAGGTTGAGTATCTCATGAGATGCCACCAAAGTTAAAAATGAAGAGAGCTTCAGCTTTATTTTTTTCCACCTGGTATGCGATGGAGGGATACCACTGTAAAAAATAGTAGGTTTGGGGTTTTTTGCACTTGCATTGTAACCTGCTTCTACCCACACTTAATCACGGACTTTTTTTAAAAACAGCAATGATTTATTTTTCTGGAGATATAGTATACTTACAATACAGCTGTGAAGTCATGCCTGTCAAAACATGTTCTGGGTGTTGTGAGAGGAAGGAACTAGGATGGGGAGCCTGGGTGTGATGGTGTTACAGCACCTGGTACCTCACAGTGTGACAGGTCCTGGGCTCACTCGCCAGAGCAAATACTGTTTCAGGACAGGAAAGAGCAGCATTGGGCAGTGCTGATGTCAGCACAAAAAGAATTCTTAATGTTATTTACATCGAGTTAGTCCCTTATTTTCCTTCTGTGTCTCTCTCTCTCTGCTCCTCCCTCCAATATTATCGTAATTATATCTTTTATTTGATCTAATCTAAATCAGGACTGTCCGTGAGGAGGATATTCTCCAAAGGAATATTTTTCCTTAGGAAATACTCATTAGCTGTTTTTAGACTGCATTATTTACCATGCATATATTGATTGCAAGGGAAATGTGCAAGAGGTAAAGCTTTTAAGTCAAGTCTAGCAAGACACTTTATTTTAGTAAAACTACTGAATTTAAGCCCTGCAACAAAATAGGGCACTCTGGAATTGCAGTGAAGGTCTTGTGTTCGGATACTGAAGGACTGGTCTTAAAATAAATATCCCTGAGTGGGGAAACATTCCAAAGTAGAGGATAAGTTTGTGAATATTTTTTTCTCTCTCACTATACAGTTTTGATTATTTGGCAATATCTAAGTGCAAATATTAGTAACAACCAAATTACTACTGAAACAGGAACAGTAATACTTGGGTCATCCTCAAATTAATACTGAGACAGGCGCATTAATACTGGGGTCGTCCTTCTAGTAACTTGGTCACTCAGGGTAAATTAAGTTTCAAAATATGAGTGTTTGACACTTTAATGAAGAAAAAGACGAGCAATGTGTCAAGGGCTGTAGATGTGAAATACATTAAAGTAGATGAGTAGTGTTATCTAGTTTTCCATGGTTCTCTTCCATATAGAGAATTTGGGTAATCTATAGTGCCTTAAATAGATGCAGGTCTGTCCTATGGTCAAATTGGCATTTACCCAGAACAACATTTCCACAGTTTTCCACAGCACTGTCTAGTTGAGTGGCATAGTTTGTTTGTGACTCTACAGAGCTAAATTTGTTTGGAGCAGTGAAATTATTTGGGTCAACTCTAAATACTTGAAATTTTGCTTTGCTTCCTGATGGCTATCGGAAGACATGTCTTGCAAGCAACATCGTACAGCAATTTTCATTTGTAGAAGAGCATTAAGCCATTTCAAAACCAGTTCTCCATTGCTGTAAAATGGCCGGGGCTATATTTTTATAATGAAAGACCGTACTGGAGTTGTGTAGTTCCAAGGAAAGGTAGGTTTGAAGCATAAGCTAATATGTATTACATTGCCATAGTGAACCACTTCCCAAACTTCATGCGTAAAATATTTTAACCTAAAATGACTTTTCAGTCCCCTTTTTTTTTTTGCTTTGGCGCTGATGTTCTGCTTCTGTTAGAAGCTTACCTCTCCATGCTTTTAATACCTTCTTACAATATGTTTCGTTCTCTCCTGAGTTAGCCGTTTCTTGTGGTCTGTCTGGGAGGAGCGCTATAAATGTAATGCTAGGAGTACTTATTGGCAGTAAGAACCCTTAGTTTACTCCTCCATGGCAGCAGTAGCTCATTTATTACCAAGGTTGCAATCAGAATATGAAAGCTAGTTGTGTCCTTCTGTGACACCTATCAGTCTCATTAACTGTTAAATGGTCAAATGGCTGAAGATATGTCTGAGTTTCTGAATGTGTGATGTGCACTGTGGGGAAGGCACCCTCTCTCTGGTTCTCCATTAGGGGCTTGCTTAAGGTGTCACCCTGCTCTTCAAGCAACGCAAAGTTTCATCTCTTCCTGGGAATGACCTACCAACTAATGGTCTTTTTGTTATCACTGTATGGCGAACCACAAGCTTATATATTCCTAAAGGTCTTGCCATTTCCTACATAGCTGTGTGGTTTCAGCTCAAAAACGAGGGCAAAAATGAGATGGTCTCCTTTATTGCTGCTTATTCCACTCCATCTTTCTTAATGTAATCTAAAATTTGCCAATTTCCCATGTCAAGGGTTGGGTTTTTTGGCCTGGTTTTCGAAAGAAATGAGGCTTGTGCTATGATGCTGTTAATTTGGCCCAGTAATAACTTCTGAATCTGTTAACTATTTCAACAAAATTTCAAGAATATTGAGAGACTTTGAAGTGTTCCTAAGACTTATGTGAAAGACCTAAGTAATGGGGTAAAATAAACCCTGTTATTTTTCCTGCTGAGGGAAAGGTCCCAAAGTGAACTCAGCCAAGTTTAAACATTAAAGAATCCGTAGAGGAATGTCACCTCAAGACAAGGGTCCAGAGAAAGTTGAGATCTGTTGGTTCTGCTGCTCAAAGGCAACTTCTTAGAACCCATGTAGTTACTAAACAGCGGTGTGGGCATGAGATAAAAGATGGTTGAAGAACAACATCCTAAAGTTACTGTGATAGTGAGTGGGGAGGAGCAAAAGGGGAAGGAGAGTCTCTCCATATCTGCTCTGTGTCTCTATTTTTGTGCCCCTCTCTGCCCCCCCATCACTTCCCACACAGCTCCACCTGTGCTGCTCTTTGTTCCCCTTGGTTCCAGCTGGCAATTTCCACCAGCCAAGAGAGCTGCTGCTTCAGCACTTCTCTGCATCTGCCAGGAAATAAATAAATAGTGGGAAGAGAAACGGAACGGATGTGTTCTTCTCTTTTTGTAAGCTTTACTTAGGGCTCTTTTTAATTGTATGTCTTGCAAAAATGTATTACTGTGAGAAAATTTCCTTGAAACTAGAGCTGAATTCTATCACCTCCTTGGTTTCCTTAGTTTTCTGGCATTAAGAAAAAGGCAAGTGCTTTAACACTGATGCGTTGGAGATGGATTCTCATTTATACAGCTATTAAATATGCCATTGCCATTGAGAGGTTTAATGTAGTGCTCTGAGGGCTTGCCAGGTGTTGTGTTTTGTTTGCGTGCACCGCTTACTCATGCAGTGCTTTGCAAGGTGGCTTGTACCTGCAGGTAGCTGCAGCACAAATTTGATTGCTGCATGGCTTTGGGAGCTGTTTGCCTCTCTGTCCTATAAATTCCCTCTAACTCCCTGGGAAGCTGAAGACGATGTGCTGGCACTATTTTTGCTCCTTTTGTGCTAGTTCTTTCTCCTAGTGTTTCCAGCCTTTATGGCTGCCATCTGTCCAGGAGCGAGAGACAAGAACATGCCTGTTCTCTTCTTTTTTTTTTTTTTTTATTGTACTTGGGCTCAGGTTCCCTGTCACCTCAAATCATGTCTCATCATATGTCAGGGATTCAGATGAACAGGTGGATTATACTTGGCACAAGCAGCAGGTGAGCCCCTGACATACAATGTGCCAGAACAGCATGTTGCAGTTGATAGCTGCCTCTAAATTAAATACCCAACTTCATCGCCATTTGCTCCTTCCTCATTTGTTTGTGAAAGGAGGCATTAATTTCTTCATCCATGTCTAACAAGTCTAGATCATTTAGCAGTGGTTTCCCTTCAGGAAGTTTCACTGCTTGTGATGCCGGAGCTGCCCTCGTTGTGGTGATGTGCAGGAGAGGCTGCCTGCCTGATTCTCCTTTACAGCGAGGTTCTCTCTTAGCACAAAACGCCATGGGTGTATCTCACTAATTATCTCCCTGTATCTATTCCATCCTTAATTAAGAGGATCATGCCAGCTTTTGAAAGTATTTACAGGTTTTTAAGTATATTTCTTTACAAAATTCAGTGGGTTTTGTTACGAGTAAATATGAGTAATAGACTTCCCTTATTTTCTTACTGTGTCTCTGCTTCTGTTTTTCTCAGCTTGGAAGGAAAATTGGCCTTATTTTCAAACTTCCATTACAGAAATGTTTAAGTATAGATATTGCAGGGAAATAATTTCTTGTACAAAAACCGCACAACTATTTCCAGTGGAATTTAAAAATAACAAACATGATCATTCATCTCATTGCAGAGTGTTTCTGCTGATACAAAATCTTGGAAAAAAGTGTTTAGCGATATCTATTATGATCTAAACTTTGCTTGACCATGTACCTTTTGACTTTGTGAACGTGTTCAAGGTCTTAAGCTACACAATATGCTTGTGATGTGGTTTGTTTGAAAGACTAGTTGGAATGCAGTATAATTTCTGAAATGATAAATTGTTAACATTCTTACCTAGGGTTTTGAGGAATATTACTCAATACATATGCTTTTTCTTGATTAACACTTTTTTAATTTTACGAAAAATTGCACTAATGTGTTAGTCAAAGACACTATAAGATACATGTTGTCAGTCTCTTGGAAAGCTGTGCAGTCCTGTATGCTTGTGTTTTACTGGCTTGCCCAGTCAAGAGCGAACTTCTTGCATGTCCTAAAAACACGAGGGCTGAGCTTCTGCTGAGAAGCAGGATGCAAGCAGTGGGCACACCTTCACCCTGGTCAGCTAGGTCTGAACATTTCTCTGCTCTTTGCTTTGTTACTGACTCTGCTACTTTCAGAGCAAGAAACCGGTGGGGAGGAGCACCAGTCTGGAGTGATTGTGGATCTTTTGAGTATACAAAAGGAAGAGGGTTTGATCATCAGTAAGAGAGGCTGCACGGTGAGACAGGACTTTGATTGTCGTTCTTATTCTCCATGGTGTAACAAGGAATAAAAGAAAGGGTAATTAGCAAAAGCACATCTCAAGTTGTTTTTTTTGTAGGTGTTAGGTGCCACTGAGGTAAGGACCAGCGGACATGGTCCTGTCTTCCAGTACTTAGGACTCTTGTCCTAAGAGTCACCCTTGGTGTGCTGTCCCTCCCTCGCTCCTGGATTGCACACTGCCTTTTTTGTAGGAAGGAGGCACGCGGCAGCCTGAGTACTGCATAGCACTTTTCATGGGCCAGCGGTAGCATAAACATTAACAGGTTCAGAAACAACCCTGCGCCCTGCCTAGCTACCCGATGGCTGTGTAAGCACGGAGAAGGGGCCGAGCTGCGTCAGCGGTACTGGTCAGACCTGTGAAAATCAGGGGCTGGGAAATGCATTTGTCTGACACTTCTGCCCTTCTTTCAAACCAAATGGACACCAAAGCTAATGGGCTTTGAAAAGTATTGGAGGGAGGGTTTGGTGTGGTATGATTGTGTCAGCCCATCTTTATGGGAAGCTGGATTATCTACAGGCGTGGAAAGGCCTTCAGGCCATCCCTAGACACCCTCTCCTTCCCACAGCATAATCCCACTTCTGTGTCATTCTTGAGCAATTTGTTAATCCCTGGTAATGACTCTTTTATAGGCAATGTATTTTACTGCTGCCTTATGTCTAGATTTAAGAAGGGTTTTTTTTTGCGGCCAATGTTGTTGTTTACGGCCTGTCTACAGAGGATGTGGACAACAGATTATTCCTCTCCCTTTTCCAGCCAGCTGTTACTGTGCTTCCATTTAGTTTAATGTTGCAAACTGTCATTTACTTGTTTGGCCGTTTCTGCAGTGAGTCTTGGGGAAAATAGAGAAAATTTTTCTTCCAAGAAACTTGAAGTATCATTTGCTAGTAAGATAAAAGTACAAATGGTCATATCAGACGTAAGAATAAAAACCATACGGGCTTGATTCTTTAGAGGAGAGGGAACTTCACCTCAGCTTTCCTTGGGGCTCTAAGCAGGGACCCCCTTGCACCTGAGGCACACCGGTAGGTTTTCAAAGGCTCTCAGGGAGCTGCGGTGCCAGAGGGCCTCCCTATGGCCAGGGCTGAGCCACCTGGTCACGGGTCTGCTGTCTGCCTGGACGGGACCACTGACCTCAATGCCCAAGGCAGCCAAAACGCACCTGCTGACTACAGGATCTTTACCATCAGTGAACTGTGTCCACACCCCTTTGCCCCAATGGGCTAATCTGTAAAGAATTAATAAAGATTTTAATGTTCATAAAAACACAGCCTTCCAGAAAGGCAGGCTTGAAGTTGCAGTTCCTACAGATGCATTGAAATGGTGGATTGTATTCCATGGTGTGTTTGTCAGTTCTTTTCTTCTTTCCTTTAAATTCTAGTTTTAAAAACATGGTTCCTATTGCTAGTGGCTTCTTCTTGTGGTCACATATGCTCTTCACCCCCAAAACAAACCCAGAGAGCAGTTTTCAAAGGGCCCTTGCTGGAAATGTTGACACCACTCTGTTTAAAAAAACAAACAAACAAAAAAACCCAACCCAGCGAAAAACCCAAAACGCAACCCAAAAACCTCTAAGGGAATGGACTCACAGTAAATGTCTTGTTGAGTAGGAAATGTTTCTTACTCGTTCCTTGAAAAACGAACCCTATATGAAGATTATGGAGGCAAGGTAAGTTGGATGGTTGCCATTTTACATGTCTGTCAAGAAGACTTATAGAAGATCCGCAATTACCATGACAACAATTTTATTACAGAATGCTTAATAAAGAGACTTAGGAAAAAAGTTAAACTCTGGAGCTGTTTTTGTTACCTTTCATTCTGCTCCTCTAGGACTTTTATTCTCAAAGTTTCATTTGGTGCCAACTAGTTCAATGAGTTGTTTTTTTATACGCTGAGCTCTCATCTGTGGGTTTGTGTGGTAGGTTTGGGCCTAACGGACTGTAAATATCTTGCGCAGGAAACCAGGTCGAATCCTTTCCAAATTTTTTGTAGAAAATTAATTTCCTGTGAGGAGTGTCAAGATTTTTATGGTTAATACTCTGTGGAAATGCCTTCAGCTTTTTTAGCAAGATGGAAGAAAAAAGGCTGGTATCCTTATGCAATACAAATTAAATTTGCGCTCTTGATGTGCAATAAGTACAATTACATACCTTGTTAAAATTTCTTATTTAAAAGCTCCAAAGGTTTTGTAGTCTTTCAGTTAGAATTAATTGCTTTTGACACTGAAGTATGGAGCCAAAGATTCTCAGTGTTGTGAGTATTATTATGGAAGCAGTCATGAGGGATTTAAAAATGAGACCCTAGGGTGTGGTGCCCAAATGTTGTGACATTAAAAAGAAAGGTACAGAATACAAATATATTCCAGTATAAACTGTAGTTTAATTGGATCACTTTTACATGACTTGTTCATTGTGAACAATTTTTTTCCGTGTTTCTGAATCTGGAAGAATGAAATAGACAGGTAAACCAATAGGTTTCGAAAAGGACGTGGCTGTTTCAAGGGATCACTGTTCTTTCTCTAAAAAATTATTTTTAAAATTGTTGTTCCAAATGGTTTGAGTTTTTTTGGGTGGTATTTTGCATGCTTTTGCTGTTTAATAGAATATTTGCAATTGTCACAATTTTTCCATGACTGCATAGGAAGATACAAATAAACAATAGATGCATGTATTTCTCACTGCTTATCTGTGAGAAAAAGGTAGCACAGTTTGGCAGAATTAATCATCCAGGTTTTGCACGTACCTCAAGAACGTCTGGATCCACAGGCATACAGTTCTTCAAAGCTATATTTCATCCGTCAATAGTAAACACCTCTCTTTGTGTTAGTAAGGTACGTGCAGTGCAGAGATTTGGAATTACTTGTGACATCAATCCATGGTTTTGAAATTGTAGTGAGTTTATTCTTTCTTGTACCTGCCATACCTGTTGACAAAAGACTTCCCCTCGCCCCCACTCCTCCCAATATTTTAAGAATTTGTACTGACCAGAAACTTTTCAGGGAATTAGGATCTTTAAAAATTTTTATTGTATAATGTACAGTGTTATATTTAATTTTCTTGTTACGAGTTAGAGCAGGCAAGTTGTTTTAATTCAGAACTAACATAGTGGCAAAGGTTATTTTAAGAATCTTTTTACCTTGATGTAGGATCTTCCATAAAATCAGATAGAAATTGTTACAAAAAAAAACCAAAACACACTGGTTTGTTTTCAGAAGAAAAAGTGCTCGTGGATTAAAGTGTTGAGCTTTCTGCTCAAAACAATTGTTTCTTGAGGCTGAAAATGCTTTGCTTATGTATTACAGAACAATTTTCTTAGAAAGTTAGTGTGGCTAAGAAACTGAAGAAAGACGAAACTCCCTTTTGCGCTAGTCAGCATTTAGCCTGCAACTGTGGTGAGCAGCAGGTCACTGATGGAGGTACTTTTTGGGTTACTTGGTGGATGGGTCATACAGGAGCACAGATGTAAAACTGGCATTTCTCCCTTGTTCCTATGCAAGCCCCAGCAACCTGTAAGGCGCCCCAAAAAAAAAGAGCAATATCTTACTTCAACTCTTCCCCTCTTTCCTCCCTTCGACCTACCCCCAAAACCAGTGATGAAATGTAATCTAAACTTAAATATTCACACATGTGGAAAAAAAATCCTGCTTTTTGACTGAAGACCTAGTTTCAACAGCAAAATAAAACTAAGCCACAGTTTAAAGATTTCAAGTGAAGAAATGTAGCAATAATGGCTTTTTCTGTTTTATTTAAATGTTTTTGTTATATTTACACTTGTTTTTGTAAGCTTTTAGTAATAAGAACATTTGAAAGTTACCTTCCCATTATAAAATAAAACTTGAGACACTCAAAATTGTTGGTAACAATTCTGTGGCAACACCCTTGCAGGGCAACAGCAGGTAGGTAGAGCAATATTCGTTAGGAAGGACTGGAGTTAAGGGGGGTGTCAGGAATAGGACTTCTGTTGTTATCTTCCTTCTCATGCTTAACAAAGTGGTTGTTGTAAGTCTACTAAGCCAACAGATTCCTCTGCAAAAACACTGAGGGAATTAAAAGCTTAAGCGGTTCCTGCACTCTCAAGAGTTTAAATAGTTTAGGCAAGGAAAACGGGAAAGAGTATATATTTGCCTAAGTACTAATGCTTTTGCTTGTTCTCAGCGAGGCTCCAAACTAACAAAGCAGTTAAACTTTGGTGTTTTCAGCCCAGGAGCTTTCCCAGTAAATTTGCATGGGGCTGTTTAATGTGAATCTCAGAGAGAAATCTTTTGAATTGTACAGCTCTTACACGAGAAAAGAATTTCTAGCTCAGTCATACAAAGAGTATGTGCTTACTAAAATATAAATTTATTACAAGTCTTCCGTGGTTTTGCTCTTTCTAAAGCTGGCCCCCTTTTGTGAACGTGTTACAGGGTTTAATTGCATGATAAACTATCTGCTCTGCAGGATTCCTGTTTCATTTAGTTGAGAAATTGTGCGAAGTGTAAAGCAGAGGGTTAGGAAAGGAAAAGGAGGCTGCTGCCTTTAAGACATGAATTGGCATGCAACACAAGCTTGGTTTTTGGTATCCAGCTTTCATTTACTTTCAGTAATAAGTTGTCGCCTTAAGACTTCTGCCTAAATATAAACTCACCAGTGCTAAAGAACAAGAAAGAAACTAAAGCAATTGAAAGGAAAAATGGTTGCTAAATAGTTCATTCACTGTCCTGGTGCATAGGCTCTATTTTCAATACTGAAGCAAAGTAATGCTAAAAATGAACAGATATTTAGGAAAGCTGCATGTGACAAGCTTCTAAAAATCCTTTTTATTCCAATATGTAGTCATGTGTACAGATGTCTTTTTGTTTTTCTAGATTAACTCCAGAAAGTCCTGTGAAAGTCATAAAAGCCTCACAGCTGATACTTGAAATACATTGCTTGTTGTGATGTTTTGTCCTAATAATGAAGGTATATTAAAGTAAGCATGTTAATTGAGACCAGAGGAATGGCAAACTCCAAATATTTTTAGCATTTCAAATATGTCGTGAGCTCCTGCACGTGCCATGGTGCCGAGAGCTGGAGATGGAGTGTTGACGGCAGCCACAGGTGGAACTGGTATGCATCTGCTTTTTTCCCCACTGCATCCCACTCTTTCCTAGTGCATCTCCGCTGAGCTCCTTTTCTTTGAGTGATGGACCAATGCAAAATAATTGTTTGCTCTGGCTGTTATTAGAGCAGATAGTAAACACTGAGTATGCAGCAGAATAGGCTTTGTGAAGGGAAGTGTGGCACTCTCTTCCTAAGGCAAATGCAGATTTATGGCCCTGTTTTCGGATATTATCCGAACATGGGTGATGCTCAGTTTGTGAATTTGCCACTTCCATTGCAGGAGAATTTCTTGCAGGCGTAAGGGTAAATGCTAGCTCATGTATCTTTTGTGAAATAGGACACGGATCACAAATAGCTATGCTCATATCCTTATAAAATGGGCCTGTGGAAATGAAAGGCAGGGGTAGAAGCTTTTATTTACTTAGTGCAAAAATGGCAAAATGTTACTTGTGCTTCCTCCTCCTCCGACACATTCACAGATGTAGGAATTGTTCTTTGAAGCAGTTGTAGTATTTTGTCTAGAAAAGAGTGAAAATATTTCTTAAAATTGATGTGTGTGAGGTTTCCACTACTAGAAGAAAATCACTAAGATTTTATTGGACATTTTGTTCTTGCTTTGCATCTATTAGTTTGTGTCCTGCAGTGATCATTAGTGCCCTTGGAGATTGAAATCAGCATGCAGTACCAGCCACGGATCACTCTCCATATTATCCATCCCATCAGAGTCAAGTAAATCAGCAGTCTTTTCTCTGCCCAATGTGTTAAGTTCTTCCTTATTAATTTGCTATTTTGAGCCATAAATGTTTGTTGAAAGTGGTGCCAGGGACTTAGAAATTAAATGGGGATTTGCATACCTACTGCAAATCTCAGCTGTTGGGTTCCTCCCCTCAGCTGTGCAAGCCTGTGCAGTTCCCTGGTGCGGTGCAGCGGGTACCCTGTGTGGAGCAAAGGCTGTTATTAAGGATACTTTCAGTACTTGATTGAAGTCTTGGAAGTCCAAAGCACTTTTGACGGTCTCTCGGAAGCACAGATTATGCTATCATTATCTTTATTTAAGGACAGGGGAGAGAGGTTGAGCAGAAACCTCTGCGGCAGTGACATGTGATGGATCACACAGCATCTGTAATAGATGAGAAATAGGCTGTGCCATTAGTGACTCTTGTCTTTCCAGAGTGAACCAGCCTCAGCTGTTCTGCACAAATTGCCAAAGATCTGGTGGTTAGAAAAGCCTTTTATAGAATTTCACTCCAGACTTGCCTCTCTGTCAGTGAATTATGCCTATTTCACTTGAGTGCAATGCTCTTTATTACATGTCAATTAATTTTAAGTTGTACAAATCTCCACTCTGCTACCAAGGCTCGGAAAACAAGCGTCATCAATTGCTCCCTCTGGGACTTTGGAAAAGACAAAATTTAAAGGACTCTGTATGACTTCTGGTTTCCTTTTTTTAATTTACAGGATTTGATTTTATAAGTAGTTTTGGATTAAAAAAAAAGACTAGTTTTGCCAAATGGCTTGCTGAATCTTTAAACCCATGTTGCTAAAAGTTAATGTTGGATAATGATCTTTTTGTGTAGTGCTATGGAAGACTTTGCAAGAGAGCTGTGATTCTGAAGTATTATTTATTTTTGCATATCATGATATTTGGGTCTTACAGTTTTAAACAATTAGATATTAGAGGGGAAAGGCTAATGGAAACAAGCATAAAGGTGTTGCTGAACTGAATGTTGAAGCACTCGTCTGTATTGCAGTGGCCAGAGTTAAAAAATGTGTTGATGAAAGGTGAATGATATAAACTATATGTTAGACATCAATGTGTAGAAAAGCTTTATTCTTATTCTTTTTTTACAGGAACCAAGGCTCACTGAAAACAAATAGATCCAGAGGGATTAACTGAGTTTTGTCTTGTAGAAAAATCTTGCTGTGAACAGAGTCTTGTATGGGTGAGACCATCCTGCTTTGATCCATGTGCCAGGCTTTCCACAGTGAAATCCAGAAACCTGCAGCTAGTAACTTTGCTGCTGTATTTTTTTGGCCTGCTCTGCTACATATCAGTCACCGGTTGGGTTTGGGGCTCTGTGTTTTGGTGGGATCTGGGAATGTTTCCCAGGTGCATGGCCTGGGAATGCCCTGCACACAGAAGCACTGGGAGGTGCTCCGGGAGCCTGCCGGCCCTCTGCCCTGGCCCCGGGCTGCCTGCCGGCCCTGGCAACCAGCCACGCAATGCTGAGTGGGTTTTCGGCAGGGCGGCCTGCGGATCCCGTGGGTAGCCAGAACTGAATGGCAGCAATGCAGTTTATCCACAGCTCAACGTGGCTGCAGAAAATTCAAATTTCACCTCAGTTTAGGGTTGTCACCTCTGCTTATTTTTAAAGACTGCTCTTCTTTCACTAATTGTTGATGGCGGCTACCCCTTCTGCATTTTAAAGGATTTGTCCCAGAAGTCACAGGGAAGCTGAATCATTTAATTGCATATTTCAGATGAAAGCTGAGCAACATTTGCTTTAACTCTTTGTCAAACCCTTTGTGTGTCTTCAAGTGAGGGGCTTTCCAGACTTCTTCAAAAATCCTCCTGTGGGTGCATGAGCCCATGGAGGGGGAAGGTCTGCAGCCGGGAAGGTGCTTTTGGGTACTGCCCTGCCTGTTGTCCCATGATGTGCCGAGGACATTGCGGAAGGGCTTCAGCGCTGGCTGAGTGGGAAGGAGAAGTGGGTGTCTCAAGCTTTGGACAAGGATTTTGTAAGAGTTGTGACAGGAAACCTAAGGATGGTTCAGTGCGCTTGCAGTCAGTGGTGCTACTGCTGCTTGTGGCTGAAAGAGCTTGGCCAAAATGAGGTAAAATACTGACAACGGCCAGAGGTTTTTTGATTACTGCTTCTCCCAGTGGCCGGAGTGACTGCATCTGAGCCATCCCTGCCTATGGTTTTTTTTAATCTCCCGGACTACCTCATTAGTTGGGGTAAATTCCTGGGTATCAGATGTCAAAACAGCAGATATTCATGTTTATACAGAAACCTTAAAGCCAAAAGATTCCAAATGTCCTCGCAGCCCTTGTACCCTAATGTTGTAAGCTGTCACTGAAATGTAAAACTGTTAAGGTTAGGTGTTGTTCTATAATCTTTCTGGTCAACTTTAGGTATCCTCTGTCTTCAGTCTCATGTCATCTACGACTGATTTGATCCCACGGATGTGCTGTGAGTTAAACCATGGCCCATGGGGCTCAGCGTCCGAGTCTCTTGTCCCTGTGCAGAGGGGAAGTGAACGAGGTGTCTTATTTCATTATGATCCGAGATGAAGAATTTATTTACATCTAATTTTTCTGAGACGTGTGACTTGGATGCATCAGGACTGCGATGGTGGCTGGAGGGGTTGAGTTCCATCAACAAGCAGAAGTGCACTCACTGAGAAGAAAAGGCTGTTAGCCTTCCAAAATAAGTAGAGAAATGTTTTTGCCTGGATATGTAAAGATAACAGTAATTGTCATGAGGTTTGCTGTGAGTTGCTCTTGGTATTCTTTCAGCTGTGAAAATGCCTACAAATGGAACAGATCATAAAGTTATCCTGGCATAGCATCTGAGAGCGAAACTCCTGAAGTATTTCCTTGTTGTAGTTGCAAAGAAATGTGGAAATAATAAGGCAGCTGTTGTAGCAGCAGAAAAAGCATGCTGCGGTACCATCTGTAGGCAGTCCCGGAGACCTCTCGATCATGACGGCAAGTTAAAATAGCTTTGTTTTCTGGAATTCGCATGTCACAACGCGGTGTACTCGGACGGAACGAAATCTTTAAACATTGCTATCAAATGAGAAAGGAAAGAAAGATTTAACTGAAAAGGTCCATATTTTGGGTAGCCTTGGCTTGAGTGTCTCAGTGGAAGTATCAAAGGAGACTTCTGATAGCAGTTAACTTACATGTTCACAAAGACTGTGGAATGGCCTTTCTGCCCATTTTCCCCATTGTAGTTTGACTTATTAGGATTTAGGATTTTAGGATTTATTTAGCAAGCATTTCCATTGTTTTTCCTTAGGTGCTAAAAGAGTCTTCAGATTTGAAAAGATGTTTTGATTGCCTATTCATAAAATGTTGTGGTGTGTCCACAGGAAATGTTACCTCCCTACTGCCGAGCTCAAAGCTTGTCACTTTTTCAGCTGTTTTAAGTTCGTTCTTGCACCTTAGGTGAGGTTGGAGAGCTTCTTTATGGGTGATGGTGATGGGTGTTCAGAAATTGTTACTTACACTGAAACTTTGTGTGATGATATTTTAACATGAGAACAAAAAGGAGTTGTATTGCTGGGCTTCATAAGTTAGCTAGTTTATTGAAGGGTAAGTCGCAACAAGGAATTGATGTTATCTTCATCAGAGAGTAAGGTAAATCCTGCCTAACAACATGTCATGATGTAAAAAAAAATGAAGTGAACTTTTCTGTAATACACATTTGTACTGTATGAGTAATACTCAAACTGAATTTTCACTTAAGCACAGAAAATTACTTCAACTCAAATCCGTGGAGCTTTTTATTTTTCTGAAAAAATCATTGACTTCTCAGTCTGTGGGGTGTTGTTAAGAGGCTGACACTTGCCAAAAATAGGATAAGGATTTTCTGTATGGGTAACCAACTGCAAGATTCAGTCAAATGTTTTTAAGCAGGCTTCGTGAACCTTGCGTTATAAATGGCTTCATGCTCTATTATCAAATTTGTGTTTTCATTTTTTTCCTTTTTTTAAACTCAGAGTATGTGTTTTAATCCATATCTGAACTGCAGCAATGGAGAGACCATTTTCCCTGTGTAAAAAAAGGCTTGGACAGATTGGGGAAATCTTTCTCTATCAAGGTTTTATTGTTAGGACTGAGCTTCAAGTTACGTTTAGTTTCAGTTTCGTATATACATAGTGTTTTGAATGGATTTTAAAAATACGCATATTGAAATACATTAGAGTTCATAATGTCATTCTAAATAATTCAAGCTTATAAATGTGTCATTTTAAGTCAGTGAAAATGTACTGTCAAGATGAAAATTTGCTAATGAAAATGCTGCTTGTGTAAAGTGTTCCTTGAAATAATAAACAACTTGGTTGCTTGAAGCCGTCTAAAATGATAAAAACACAAGCATAACCTTCCTGTAAAATCTGTCGATGTTAAAAGCCAGCGTTGTACCTTAACGTTCCTGTGAACATCCTGTATTTTCATTCCCTAAGGGTTCTGGGGCAGCTCCTGTGCAAAACGCGGTGTTCCCACTTGAGCTAAAGAGGAACTCCCCATTCACTCTCACTAGTAGTAAGGTTTAGATACTATTTTTTAAATAGCCTCCAGAAAACGAAAGTTGCAGGAACAGATGCATATTTCAGTTGGCTCAGTGCCAGTCCTGGCCAAATTCCGGTGTGGATAGCTGTATCCTGCCTCCATCAAGGTCCTCTTGCAGTGCCAGCTGTGTGTGGATAAGGGGGTTCAGGATTATGTCTCTGCTGAGCAGGCAGGAGTTGGAGGGTGTGGGTTCTCTTGTCTCGCATCCTGGACCTTCTCTGTGTATACGTCCCTAGATAAGTTCTTGGAAGAGAAGAGTGAGCAGGAGAATGAACAGAAATCCTTGGAATGACTAGTGCCTTTAAAGAAGCATATTTACAGTGCATGAAATGTATAGTATTAACTGTCTGTAGGATGGGCTTTGTGAAACTCATATCTCGTGTGCAAGAGAATGAAATGCTCTTGGCAGGGACTTGCATCGGAGGAAATTCCGATAAGCCCTCTGGAAGCTTCCTGCAATCTACTTGTTTGGATGGGGTGGTGTGACAGCTCTCTACTTGCCATTTTACTTGGGATGTTATACTTACTCCCTTGCTTCTACAGTAAGATACAAAAAGCCGATAAAGCATCCATAATCCAATTCTGTGTACTCTGAAATCCCCTGGAAAACTTCAGGTCTTAATAGTGATTTTTGGCAAGGCTGTGTGCAGTATTTCAGAGAATGACCTTCTGAATATCTGAGTTTCCCTATCCAGATGCTGAGGAACTGATTACCTACAAAGAATGTGAAGCGGTTCAGTGAATAAATAGACTCATACTTTTCTAAAAATCCGTGCTGCATGTTGGTATCCTTACGCCGAGTTATTAAATCTGGAGTAACCTGTTTTCAGGCTTTTTATTTTTGTGTTCCAAGTGTAAAAAGCTTTATTAAAATTTCACTCATAATCCTATACAAATTGATTGGCACAAGCTGTGTTTATTGACCTGGATAGTTTTTTGTATGAATTTGATACAAACTAGTGAATATGAAACACAGATAGAACAATTTTAGGTGGATGAATGCTGTTCTCTGAGCATTCATTTTCCAAATAATAAGAAAAAAGCAAGGAGGTTTTGAAAAGGATTTGCTCCATCTCTTTCACCCTTGCAGGATTTTACATGCTCCTTAAAGCTGTGTGTTTAGCGAAGATGATTCTAGGCTTTTCTTTCAAAGGAAAGACAGAATCAGTATCAGCAAATGTGCCTAACCTCTGACCTAATTCTGTAGGCACTGCTGATGTGAAGATAATTTACTTGGCGTGGAGACTTCCAGGTATTTCTCAATAATGGTGATTCTTAAACCTCCCAATAAGGTTGACATTAGATGAAGGTGTCCACTTTTTCAACGTGACATGCAGATAAAAGATTCATTAGCGTTTGCGTATTAAAGGCAAGAGGTTGAGCATGGGAGATGGGATTTCTTTCAGGTATGCTTCAATGCTTACAAATATTGGCATGCATCACCAGCCTTTATTCCCTGGCAGAGTGTTCCTAGCCAACACTCCTTAATAATTGGAATTTTTTGATTAACAATGCTGACGCACATGTTCTGGTAGCTGCACAATTCAGATCAATAATTTTTGTATCTTGTGGTATGCTGGCATTGGCAGTCCTCCTGCTTGAAGAGGAGTACTGCGTGACTTGCACACTTGGGTTTTTGTAGGCATCTGCAGCTGACTCTTGTTGGGTACAAGAGAGGAACTCACTGACCCTTGCACTGACCAAGTACGACTGCCCTGCTCCTGCCCTGCCTGCTCACAAGAATCTTCACTGATTAAAAACAGTTGTGTTTGTAGGGTTATTTTAACCTCTACTCAGGAATCAACTTTTTCTAGCATATAAAATACTTCTGCTGTTAGGCTTCAGTGTGAGACTTAGAGTTGTTTGAAAATGGATTTAGTGTTTGTTTCAGGTGGTTCTACCCATGGCTGCGCGTGCGTGTGTGCACTGAGCCGTCAGCCGTGCTGTTCTTGGTGTTGCCATAAAATGCCCTGCTTGGAGCTGCTGCAAAAGTGTTTCCCTGTTCCTGAAGTTGAGTGCTTTCCCCCTAGATGTGCAAAGTTGCAATGGCAGCACCGATGCATGCAGGTATGAATGGTTCTGGGTTATGCCGGGAAGAAGGAGTTTCAGCAGGTTTTGCCAAGCAAATGTGGTTGCTCTCTGCTGCTTTTACCGTTGTGTTAACTGAAGCTGCTAAGCTTTGGCAGTTTATCAGTAGCTTGCCTTGCAATTTAAAATTATGGTGTTCTTTCATGTAAAGTGATGATCATGCAGAGCTTAAATGGTGAGAACATTTTGAGTTAGGTCTTTAAAAATACACTATGTACATGTTGTCTCGTGTACCATAAACTAAGCCATTTGTAATTCCTTTTGTTTTGAGTGTTGGAACCATGCTTGCTCAGCATAGCTAGATCTTACTAAGCGTTTCAGGTGATGTTTAAAAAAGGTCCAAAATAGATAAAACATCTGGTTTTGAAAGACAAGATGACAGAATAAAATAGTTACAGAAATACCACTGACATGAAGGAGCAGAGCTAAAGAACCTTATCCATAGCAGACCCTCTTCTTCGTACAGCTGGGTATGTAACTGCTCCAGCCTGTCCCTCTTCCTGATGCCTTGCCAGTCAGTAACCTTCCTGGATCCAGGATGTGTCGTTTCTTACTTCACTTTAAATAATGGAGAGAGAGGTACATAGCCCCAGGTTCCAGGTAGTGTTACAGATTCTTGAACAACGATCTGCTCAGAAAGAAATACCTGTTCAAGAATGTAGCAAAACTCGTCTGTAATAAGCAGATCTAAGAGTCTGTAAAGACAAGTTTAAAAAAAACCAAGTGGGTAAATTGGGTCAGATGCATGACAGAATTTTGAGATAAGCTGTGATAAGCTGCTGCTGCAAATTTGTCTTTCAAACAGTTATAAGAGGGTGGTTGGTCCAGAAGGGAGCCTGGGGTTGCTCTGCGGTTATGGTCATGGCCGGTTGCCCTCTGGAGAGCGCTGGGCAAGGTGTGCATGGGCTAATGGCAGAAGCTTTTCAACATGTTCCTTGAAACTGGAAAATAATTCTACCTCATTATAGCTTGAGCAAGTTAAAAAAAAAAGTAAGAAAAAAAGTGCTTTCTGGGGTTGGGCTGAGATGGAAGGTGCAGCAAGAAACTTTTAACATAGGAGCAAGTGATGCTCACTTTCTTTTTCTTTCTGAATGAGCTGAATACACATTCAGCTTACATGTGTTCCTTGCAGAGTCTCACAAGCCGCACAGGAGTTTGAGCACCTTCAGGCTGGGTTTGCCCACAGATGACAAGCAGCGGCCGTCTACATGGCAGGTAGCAATAGGCAAAAACTGCACCAGCTAGGTACAGAATTCCACAGCAGAGTTAATGGCTAAATAAGAAAGCAAAAATCCCAGCTCTACCTTTGCCTTACAGCTGAAAACCTTTCCTCTGAGGCTGCAGGATGGTCATCTCAGCTTGTGCATAGGATTCTGGAGAGTTGTTTCTGATTTTACGTCTTGTTCTAGTTACTGAAAACAAACATCAGCTCTAGACTCTTGTTCGGTTCCTGAAATTTAGCTCTTGCAATCTGAATTAGACCTGCCCAGGGTGTTTGAGAGGTCAGTGCTCTTGGAGACTGCAGTGGAAACTCATTTGGAGAGAATGGGGAGAGCTGGAACAGTGTCAGATTGTGCTGGGAAAAGCTGTTTCATGTGGGATGTCTTCAAGGAGCAATTACAAAAATAACACTCGCTGTCAGTCGATAGAGCAGAGCAAGTGAGTGGATAATAAATACAAAAATCTGCTTTGTGTTCCAGCATCTCAAGACGTAAAGCTTTCCTATTAGAAGTTCACATAGAGAACGATAATTTAAAACAGCCGCTCTTCCAAACAGCTTGTAGGTACATTTTAATGTTGATGAGTTGGAGATATCTTTTTTTTTAAAAAAAAGTATATATTTTTACAACTGTAGAAAAACTTCTGGTGTGTCAGAAGGGTGTGCAGGCATCCAGATCTTGCTCTTTCTCCCCTTCTTAGGGCTGCTTGGTAGGGAAGGAGGTGTGATTCATGTACAGAACGTGTTTTAAGGCTACCTGCTGAAATCCCATTGAACTTGAGAGATGCTGTTCCAGGACTGACCAAGTATGAACACGAGATAAGACACTACAGCTTTCCAGTGTTCTCTGAGTGTTGTTTTCACATGTTGTGTGAAATGAACTTGTCGCCTTAATTGGCAAATGACCTGTGAAATTGTTTCAATATAAGCAGTTACACCTTGCTGTAAATTTAAACTCAGTTTTTGTCCATTCAGCATCGTGTTCTTGCCTTGCAAACCGTTGAATAGACCAATTTTTGACTAGTCCTGTTTATCATCCTGAGGTTAGATTTGGCAAGCAACATCTGTAACCTGCCACCTTGAAAAATTATTTCGCACATGTTCTTCATTAAACTTTTCTTCGATATTTGGCTGTCACTGGAGGATTTCAGTTGTCTGCTGAAGAACTAAAAAAAAATCACAATGAAAATTGACTGTCAATAGTTCTGTATTAATCTCTTGAACTATCAAGCTATGCCAGTTGTTTTGATTTACATGTGTGCCTGTTTAGCAGGGCGCGAGTAGAAAATACCAGTTCTTTCCTTGCTAGCTTACTGAAAAGTATGCAACCCAAACTGACAACAGGAAAGGATAGAAAGAATTTGTTTTTAAACATCAGTTGAATGAAAGCAGAACTAATGTTTTCCCTGTCTTTCAGGGGATATTTTCATGTTAGTTCCAAAGTACTCCCCTTTTTAGTAGGGAAGGAGTCTAGTTTCAGCTTGAAAAATATACTGTATCCCATTCATATACAATGCCTTTAATTCAGATGGATCTTGGAGACTTTTAATAGTGTATCGCACAAACTAGCTTAACTTCAGTATTGCCCACTGCTAAATGTAATCTGCCAGTCAAGAGGCTATGTGCACTGACCCTGCAAAAGATAAAACTAGGAGACAAAAAAAAGATAATGCAGTATTCACTTTAAGCTCCTGTGGAAATTTAAGCAGGCAGCATGTTCGGAGGAATTAATTTTGGATAAAGGCTAATCTGCCACCTACCTCTGTGGCTGCTGGAGAGAGGGGCTGCTCCCACTAGCAGCTCTAAGCAGGGTCCTGATGTGGGTAGTACGAAATGCTGCCTGGAAGGGAACCCAAGTCCCTCTTTTCTAACTGTACAGGGAACCTAATAAGAGTAAATGCCTCTACCTGCAGTTAATCTGTGAGAATACCTACAATTCATTGTGTAATAAATTTGGCTACTCTGTCAGCTTGCACCTGTTGTTCTGGGCCATTAACAAGAGATCAGGATCTAGTTGCAAAAGTAACATGGAGGAGCTCGTGCCTATAAAATATTTTTTTCAGTTACCACTGAAGAGCAAAATTACAGAGAGAGAGTTTCAGGTTGGTTCTAAGTGTGCTTGAGAAATGATACTGTCTTAAGAGATGGTGTATCCTTGATAAAAAATTTTGTTTGCTTGATCAGAATAAAATGTTCATGTTTCTACATCAGGAGCAAGCAGAGCATTTATGGCATTCAGCAGCCCTAATATTTCAAAGTATAGAAAAATAGATGGAAAATTAACTCTCGGTATCTTTTCAGGAAGATGATAGCATGACAAATCCCTGTGTGAAAGTCCTGGTTGCTTGGTGTTTTCTCATTTCAGCAGCCAGCGAGAGGAAGCACAGACCACGGTAATGCTGTTGCTCCGTGCCAGCAAGTGTAGGATGCTGTGGCAGGAAAGCAGGCCAAGAGGAGAAAAATCCCTCTGGGGTATGCGTGGCCAGTGGTGCCCTCTTGCACACCCAGCAATTTTGTGTGCTGTTTTTTTTTTTTTTTTTTCCGCTCTGCAGCAGCTGCCATCCCCAGGCACCATCTGTGGGTCATGCAGGAGGTGAACACCCGCATTCCCCCACGGGAGGGCCTGGGTGGGGGCAGGTGCCCAGCTTTTTTGCAAACTACCTTACTCAGTGCTGGCCTTCATTTAACAAACCTCTCCTTTAACAAACCAGGGCCATGTACCCACACTGAATTTCAGCTTGGTTGAAGGCACCTGCTTCACCCCAGGCTGTTGAATTTGTTCACCTGGAGCATGAAGCAAGCCCCTGGCTGGTGGCTTCACGTGTACCTGCTGTGGCGGCAGCGTTGTCCCCAGAGCTGTCGGGGTCTGGCGTGCCTGGGTGGTTGTGCTTGCGGGGAGCTGGCTGGGCCGCAGCCACGGTGCAGGCTCCGTGTCCGTCCTGGGTCAAACCGGATCAGCTGTGCTCCGCAGAGCTGGGGCCACTGGTGGGGAAGGACCGTGCAGGAGGGTGTGGGCAGCAGGACTGAGTGAATGAGGAGCATCCAGGGATGAGGGGAAGGAAACCAGTACCTGCTTTAGCGTTCAGAAACGGTACTGATGCTCTGCCCAGCCCTCCCAAAACAGTGTCGGTGCTGTGATCGGCTGTGCCAGGAGCACGCCTGCACTGCAGGCAGGCAGCCAGGCGCTGCTCCCGCGCACAGTGGGCACCCAACTGTGGTGTCGGCTCCTGCACCGGGACCCCAGGAGGCTGCTGTTGCGGGACCCTAAAGCGGGCAGTGTTGCTCACTGTGGCAGTGGGGAGCCCCCTGCAGCACTGGGGTCCGCATAGTGCCGTCCACTGGGGTGGATGTGATGTGCTTGGCTTCTTCCCGCACCTGGGACGGGGCGCAGTTCTCCAAGGAGTTCCTCTCGAACTGTTCCTCCCTGGCACACTCTCATTTTTAAGCATTATTTAGCACCATCCATCTTGGGCACATGCCAAGTACCCTGCGTTCCCACCAGAAAATAAAAGAACTAAGGCCAGCAAGGGGGCAGGGATAAAAAAAAAAAAAGCTAGAGTGACTTCAGGAAAAAGATACATAGAGGGAAGGGAATGGCAGATGCTGATGCTTAAATGAAGCTGTCCTCGTACAGAGAATCAATCTCCCTTTTCATCAAGCAGTAAGAGAAAAGGAAGCTGCTTGGTACATCTTGTGATCAAGGAATTAAGCCATGCATCTCCAAAACTTGTAGGAAGAGAGAGAAAGCCAGAGCTCATTCAGTCAAAGCAGAAGCCACATCCAGAGAAGAAAGAGTTTGCTTGAAGATAATTTTCTTTGATTAGTAAGAATTACCATTCCAAAACATTTGGGTTTTTTTGGTATTTGTTTCACCTGACACTTTGCCACTGTGTGTGTGTATGTATATATGTATAGATATAAAAATAAATTAGGAAAAAACCCAGACTATTCACTTGAGCTATTTGTTTATATACAACATGAAGATAGTTTCTGGCGTGCTGTTGTAGCGTGGGAGTGGTCCACGGACAGGGTTTTCTGGGGAGCAGCACTTACCCATGAAGAACTGGCACAGCTCTACTGTCATCCTGCATACAGGCGATGGACCTTGCCAGCCAGGAGACATTGCTTATCTAGGTGTATTTTTGAGGAGAACAATTTGGGGCTTCTGTTTATGTCTGGGGGGAACTGGGTTTTGCTCTAACCTCAATGCCTGGCTGAGGTTTGTTTGTGAACATCTGGGAGCTCCATGCATGGGAGAACTGGCGCTTGTGCTTCAAACCTGCTGATAGCTGTTGTTTTAGCTGTTGTCCGAGCACGTGAATGTGGAGCTGTTTGCTTCATAGAGCTGGCTGAGTGAAGCAAACAGTGAAGTATATGTAGAAATCAAACTTCAGTGCAGAGACCATGTTAACTTTTCACAAAGTGTTCCGCTTAAACTGTGTGACGGGGTATTTCTTGTGTCGCATTTATGTTCCAGTTACAGTAATTGTCTGAACTGCTGTTCTAAGGGCTAACATTGAGTACAATTTTCTGTGAATGCCATAGTTTCTGCAACGGAAATGTTTTACTGGACAGCATATGTAACAATTTATCATTTTACCTCCTATTAAAATCGTACGTAGTATGAAAACCCATAAATTGTTTTACAACAGCAATGTTAACCAGCAATGCTTCTGAAAAGGATAATAAAGAAGTACCTGTCTCTGATACACTAAGGGGAATGCGATCAGACAGCAGTGTCCTGAGCGGAAACAAATATGTTTAATAGAAAACTTCAAATACAGCAAGCATTTTGCGTTTTTGAAGAATTTTTGTCATTGTTTACGTAGAGGTGTTTATGCTCCCTGGAAGAGTGAAACGCATTTAACGGACAGTATCTCTTTTCTCTTAGATTACAGAAGTTTGTGGAGCCAAGCGCGTGGGTTATTTTGGTCCTGCTCAATTTTATATTGCTTTGAAGTTAATTGCGGCAGCACAGTCAGGGTTCCCAGTACGGATTGAAAGCATTAAGAATGGTAAGTAGCAAATTTTGCTTGCAGCACTACATGCTTTTTAAACTTTTTTTTTAATGCTTGTCAGCTCTCTGTGGTGGTAAACTTTCCTTCTAGCATGTCTATGAAACCATTGTATTTTGAGAAGCAGAGAAAGAGTAGGAGGTAATGTTACGTTCTCAAAGTGACCGGCAGAATGTTGCAGTGAATTACACACATGGCAAAGCTGAGATGATGTCCCTGTCTGGAAAAGGCGTTACCAAAGGAATGGCACGAATGACAGCTGATCAGTGCAAGGGATGCATTTCTCTCTCACCTGCAGCCTCTAATCTTGACAGCTGTGCAGAGTGGGTGCTGATAGCTGCTTTGGGTGGAGGCATGTTGCAGGGGGCATGGGGCAGGTCAGGGGTCCCCCTGTGCAGGGCAGCTCACAACACTCATCTGTTTTAGCAAATAATCCTGCTGAAATAAATGGGTAATGGTGACAAAATCATGATGCTTCCTATCGGTACGTATGGAAACATGTATTAGATGTGGTTTAAAACTGCTTTGTTCTTCTCAAGGAATTGACAGTAATATTAAAAGTACCATTTTTGATGGAGCAAAATGCTTCTTAAAAGAGGCTTATCCAACTGAAGCGATTAAGAGAGAAAGCAGGTTCCTTTTAGCTGTGAAACCTTGACAGTGACTAAATGGAAGGAGCTTGATGTTCCTTGCCTTGGCGTGATGCATGCTCTGCCTCAGGGCTCAGGCTTCACAACTTCTCAGGCTTTTCACTTGGGCTTGAGCCTGAACAGGTTTGAACCCTTAGCTCACGTATCCTAGGCAGGCATTCAAACCATGCCATGAGGCAGTGCTTTGGGCAAGAGTGCTTGCCACCATCCTGCTGAAGGCAGCAGTGCAACCAGCCGCGAGATCTGAGGAGATAGGAAAGGCAGGACCTACCCATAGCCTTGCAGTTGGGTTCACCACTTCCAGCACAGTTTCTGCTCTGCTGTCCCTGCTAAGGGCAACGAAATGTAAGAGTCACCTGTGTTACAAGGCACAGGGAGGGTGTTGCCAGCCTGGCCTTGCCCCATCCTGGGCGGGGAGAAGCCAGGCTGGCAAGTGCAGGGCATGTGCAGACCCGTGTGAGCAGAGCTCCCGCGATGCAAAGCTCCCGACCAAGTGGGGATCGGATGTAGCTGACACGGTTCGGTTCGGTGCCCCACTGGCGGGGGAGTTTAAACCAGGGGTGAAGCGGGGTGGCCTGGATTTGTCTGTTTTCCTTACAGACAGCTTGTGCACTCTCTTGCATTGCTGTCCTTTTTAAGGATGTTAATTTGAGGAAAAAAATCCAGTGCCCCCCCCCCCCCAAAAAAAAAACCAAAACAAAACCAAACAACAAAACAAACCACAAAACCCAACAAAGTAAATTAGAAACCTGAACTAAGTGAGATTTACTGCGTATGTTTTCCAAGTCCATCATCTGCAAATAATCTACAAATTGGAGTGAACAAGGGTACTTGCAGGCCTTGTATTGATATCCTCCTTACTTAGTGTTACTGAGACACTTCCAGTGTTAATTACATTTTCTCTTTAAATGTATGAGTGCCTTTAGAGTGGGGTGAGTAACAGGCATCAAGCTCCAATTGATTCCTTTTTCTTCCTGGTAGCAGCTGTAGGTGTAAATGATTACAGAGATGATGTATGGCTGTGCCCAGTTTTGAGCAATCTGTTAATTTTGGTTGTATTGATCTTTCAGGGTGACTGTGCACAAATGAATGGTGTTTCTTCAAAATAATTGTGAATTGTCTTGAAAAGTGACAAAGTGTCACTCTTCAGCTCTGCAGAGCAGATGTGACATGGGACCTTTTGACACAGTTGTCTCTCCAGGCCTTGGCGTGATCTATGAACCCTACCATTTTTAATTTGTTCCTTTTACGATGGCAGTGTTAAGGATACTATGATCCCGACTGATTAATTCGTCAGTCCCACAGTTTCTGTGGGAAACTATTCTTCTCGTTATAGACAACGTTTTGAAGGCAGGAAATGAATTTGCTGCTTGCTTTAATGACGTGCACAAGGCTTACTTCTTTCTCTTTGCATGGAGAGATTATACACAAAGCTACATTCACTAGCTTTATATAACATTCACGTTTTTATTAAGACATAAAATAATCCCAGGAGTTCCACACTTACAAATGTTACAAAACATAAATAGTACTCTTTTATAGATAAACTTTTCATTGGCTTTACAAGACGATACTGCTTGAAGTACTTTTAATATTCTGTAGTCTCAATTGACTTTTTATCTCTTCTGATGAAGAACTGCCTCTGCCGCGGTTTATGGCGCTGAAAAATGACAGTGAAGTACGTTATGGAACTCCGACAGAACTCCATGGAGTTAAATTTCAGGTTCCACATGCAACGTTGGAAAAAAATTCCTTCAAAAGAACAGATGAAGGGGACAAACAGGTAACAGGCCCACCTCCTTCAGGCCAGTATGTTGTTGTGCATCCTCTATTTGGGTCCAGTCTTGTAAATGATTCCACTCATGTGGGCTTACTCAGTTTGACAGTACTAGACAGGAGATGAACTCCTAGCATGCAAATAATCCTCATCGGAGCTGTGCTCTGATTTTGATGCATCCTAGTTGCTTCCCTGAAGGGAATTTCTTCATATGAGCTTATATAAAGCTGTCAGCCCTGTAATATTTTGTATATATTCTTTCAGTGTTGTCCTCCTACTTAGTCCAGCACTGTTTCTCGGTGAGGACTATGGGAGGAGCAGCAAATAGAAATCTGTCTGTGAAACAGAACAGGAAACAGAGCCATTGCTCATGGCTGATATGATCCTTAGTCAAGACAGAAATATTCAGTTGGAGAAGAGGTGTTGAATCACAAGCCACTATTTCTGTGTGGGATAAGGCCATCAGGTTTTCTTCCATTCTAATTTTCCCCAGGAATAGTCCAGAAGAAATCTGCGTTACTTTTGTCCTCAGTGAAACATCGTCCCAGTGTCTGTCGTTCTGAGTTGCCAGTTTAATAACGCTATCCAAGGGAGATTTGTTACCTGTATTTAGGAGGGTTGAGAGCACTTATTGCGATACAAGCGGCTTCACAGTGCAACCTTGGTTTCCATAATTTTCCCTAGGCCTGACACCTTCTCTCCTGGTAGCATATTGGGTCATGTTGTAAATGCCTGGTGGCAGGTGCTTTTATCTTCCCCCAATGTGCGCACACATTCACCACACAGCGCGTTGGCGTGAGTAACAGCATTCCCAGCCTGAGGTCAACGAACAGGAGTGAGCTGATGACAAGATACATGGGTGGAATAACAGGATGAGGAAGAAGCAGCAGCATGTATGCCTATCTGCCTGTGTGTGCTGACACTGTAGTAGAACGTTGCCCTCAACCCCTGGCTCCATCTAGGTTCTCTGTTGTGTTATATTTTCCTTTTTACACAGGAAAACAATCTGTAAGTCAAGGTAAAGAGAATGCTGTAGGGTAGACACCCAGTAACACCTGCAAATCCAGAGAGTGCTTAAAATACCAATTTGGAGATTTATTTCAATTTTTTGAAAGTTTTATATGAAAAATGCTCTCCTGCAAAGAATGCACTCACCCTAACTAAATGTGTTATGTAAATTCAAAGATACCCACTCACATTAAACATTCTACAAATACTTCTTCAGGCATCTTTTGGAAGTAAAATACCTTAAGCTGTTTATTGTAAAGCTTTGCCATGGCATTGCCATGCTTTACCCCTAGAAGGCTCAATACCAAATTCCATCTTTACCAATTTTTTGTTTTTAAGGATCCTTTTCTTGGAAATAAAGGGCCTCAGGGAACTACAGCACTTGCCTAATCTTTGTCCATCATGCTGTATGCGTTCAGATTACCGTGCAGGATTATTTGGTTGTTTTGCTGTTGTCTCAGAATTCTGTTTTGTTTTGGTGTGTTTTTAAAACAGGACCCCAAGTCTCCACCGATGTCTCCAATCTGCTCACCTCCTGCTTCTCCATCTACTTACCAGAGAATACCCTTAAGTTATGGATATGGTAAATCAAGAAGTGGGCTGGAGCAGCAGCATGGAGGTAGGATAAAAGCTGGGATGTGCACATTGTACTCATTTTTTCTTTTCTTCTCAGAAGCATCCAAATTTCAAATGCGACTGACAGTCAGCCTAACGATTTTAACACTTAATTAGACCTGTGTTCTGGAAGACAATTTGATCATCTATTTTTATTTTGATTGTTCAGTCCTGTTCGCTTTCTGGTAATTCAGTTAGATTTATGTGTCTCTGCTCACAGATAAATGCTAGTACCTAACCTCTGATAAGACTGTGCAGTATATCCCAGTGACAGAGTGTTTGTGAGTATTTTCAGTGTACCTGATGCTTTTGGTTTCATTAGAGGGGAAGAAAAGCACACTCCTGATTTCAGTAGCTGCTATATTGGTTTTCAGATTGACAATGAACCTTCCTTTGCAGGAAAGGATGATAATCTCTCTGGTTCCGTAATGGAAATAACAATAGGGCATGAATATAGAAAGTGTCCCACAACATAACTTAGACAAAATAGATGAAAATAGGGCACTACATAGATGCTCTGTCCTTGATCACACTGCCATTAGAGTAGGCGGCGCAACATTTTGATTTTAGTAAGAGGTAATGGGGCAGAAGCCAGTTCTACTAAGGCTTTAGAAGCTCCTGTGAATAGGAAGTTGCCTTTGCTCTCCTAATTGCAACTTCTGGTGACCGAGATGGTGGCAATAGTAGGCATTGGTGTATACCATCCCTCCTGCTTTCAGTTAGTGTGTTTGCAGTGAGTGAGGAGCGGAGCATGCTAGTCCTTTAGCTGTTGTCCTTATTTACAAATCAGTGAAAAAACAGAGCTATTACAACATTTTGAAACTCACTACAGCCATTGTAAGAACGTGTTCAACACTATCAAGTGGCCTTCATGTAAAAACCATACCAGTACTGAGTCACAGGCATTCGTGTGCTGGTTAGGTAAACAGTTGTTTGTTCAGAGATGGGACTTTTCCCCATCCTTGGAATAACTGATCAAAACAGCGGTGGTTGACTTCTGAAATAAGCAACACTAGCGAGGATGTCTCGTATGACACGTGTTCTGCTCCAGTAGAGAAGACATCTGGCAGATAGCCTCCTGCTCAGCTCTTCAGGGTGGATGCAACTATCGGGAGCAGCCAACCATGTTGTGTGCTCTGCTGTTTTCTGGGACTCTGTCCCAGATCTGTCAGCATTGGGGGGAGTATTTTGGGTGTTAGGTTTTTGTTTCTCTGAATTTGGTTGCAAATGTAACTTCAGTGAAATTTCTCATTAAGTCAATGGCTGTGCAAGGTGAGTAGAGGCAGCTGCATCCAATCCGGCTATCAACTTCTAAAATTAATTATTAAACTGCTTGAATTTTTAAGGTGATAACATCTTAGAGGTGTAGAACACCATGGTTATTTTCCAGAAAGGGAACCTCCCCTGTTTTAATCCCCCTGGGGTGATACTGCAGCCAAAGGTATTCTCAGTGGCAGTAAGCGGGTAACGTTTGATTGCCCATGCTGTACCAAGTGCCAGTCTCGATGACCTACTGGCTCTTCCTGGCCTTTAAGATTAGGACCCTTCCAATTTTCTGAAGAGCACTCGTATTCATGTTCGTGCAGGAGGTGCTGGTGCCACAGCACTGAGCTGGGTGGGCTCTTCGGTACTGCTGGTCTGACCCTGAAACTGGACAGTGTGGCTTCAAGGGCAGCCCTTCGCACTGCATCCGTGACTATAGACGCTTTTTTTGCTTGGGAGTTTTGGAAGCTTTTCTTGGTAGCAAACACACAGCAGTGTGGCCTTGTGCCTAAATCTCCTCTCTGAGGGCGTCTGTATGTTTTCCCCAACTTCCTTCCTGTGGTTTTTTCCTGAAATTAGAAGTTACTTGTACAGCAATAAAAATAGATACTAATGCGGGATAAGACCACTCAGGAAAGCAAGGGGGTTAGGGATATAATTTTTAAGGTCTTCCTGAGCTCAACATTTTTAAGATTTCTTGGTCTCACTTTTCATGAAGAGTCTTTTAACTTCTAACTTCTGTCGGTCTAATGCAGTCTTCTTTCTAGTGGTACACTTTAAATACACTGGCAGCAGCAGTTCTCAGCTCTGTAAGAGTTTGTGAGTTGCCTTTGTGTTTGCATGCTTGACCTATTTTTAAAACATTGTTCTTAAACGTGCTGTTATGTCATTGCTTACTATATTTGCTGCAGTGGAATACAAGTGACTTATTTTAGCAAAAGAAGAAGTAATTGTTACTTTTGTTTACCAACTACTCCAAATAATGCAAAGCAGTGAGTCACGTATTTGGGTTTTCAACAGAAATTAGGGAAGGGGGATGAAAAGTATATAGAAAATTAGTGATTTACTGTTTGATAGTGTTGTCAAAGCATTTTTTTTTCAGCTCAGTTGAATTACTTCTTATTTGTAATGCATTCTTGTGCTATATAAAATGTATCAACTTATAAACAGGCTATAGAAATATTTCAACGTGATGAACAATGATTTCTGTTATCTAGTAATATATAACTGACAATTTCTAGCAATAATGTCTGAAGAAGAATGAAGTAATGGTAAAGACAAGTATGTGGCTGGAATTTTGTTGCTGAAGACAAAATGGGCTCTCATACTATGCCACTAGGTTCACTTGGTAGATGTTTGACAAAATGAACTTTGATACTGTGATAGTAGGTTCACAAGCTAGATTCTTGCCTTTGTGGTGTTTAATTATTTCCTTTAGCCTAGTAGAATCTTTCTGATTACTCTTTCATTTATATACTTTATTTTAAATGTCTGTAGCTACTTACGAAGTCAGACACTCTGCTCACCAGCAAGATGGACTATCATCGGGGAATTATGGAACCAAACCTGCACTCCCCTGTTCAACTCTTAATCGGGTAATGAATTGCATGTTTTTCTTTAGAGGTACTACTAATAAAACAGTACAGAAATTAAAAACACACAAAAAAGGGCAGAAGAATTCCCACTTCAAAAGAAAAAAGTGTTGTACATGGTGTTTTTACACCAGAGGCTGATGCATGCTTTTTCTTGTATATGAAAAACTAAAAAAAAAAAGCTAATGGGAAGGAGAAGTTAAAATAAATAAGCCAATTAATTGAATTGCTGAAGGTAAGTACAGTGAGAAGCACCAAATAGCATAGATAGGAAAACTAGACTGTGAATCTTCAATTAAAAAATAAATTTAAAAAATTGAGGTTATCCTAGAAAAAATAAAACACTTTCATTTAAAATAAGAGGTTTCACAGAGATTCCTGCTTGATCTAGAATGTTGTCTGTAACACGTGCACAGAATTTACAGCCCAGTGCTTTGCATAGCCTCTTTTTTTTTCACCCCAGTTGGTTAAATCACATCTCAAACAGAATAAATGAATTCCTGGATATTTGCTTGCTTTTATGAGATGGGTCATATGTTTTGCTGCTGGCTGCAAAAGCAGGTCTTTCAGATGTTCCAGTATGCCTGCTGTGCACTGACTAGGCAAACTACTTGTTTGCCCTATGGAAGGACAAAGCTGTCTTACGGGAGAGCTTTTCCTAAATAAGACTCAGAGACTCTGTACCTTTTCCCTAGTGCTTAGCACCTGACACCCATAATAAAATGTCACCTGAGCCTCAGGAAAAGATCTACAGGTAGTGTCACATGATTTGTGCTAACTTGAAAGGAAATAGGGTGCATTTGTGTAGCACTTCGAAATGAAAGTTAATATAAAGCTTTATGATGTTGCCTGTTTTGGGGATCTTTCGAGGTGTTTCAGAACCGGGGTTTTGCGCTTTCTTAGGAAATGGACCAGTATGTCAGAGAAGGGGTTGCAGAGCTGGTTAGAGCCTGATTATTGTTCATTCTTGCTTTTGCAAGAGTGTTGTCATCCAGGCTTAAATCTTGAATACTAAGTCATTCCAGTTTGACAAAGGCGCTAATTGTACCGGCAGCCCTCTTCTAGACACCGCCACCCAACCTCCCTTAAACAAGTCAATCAGAAAACAAAGGTAAATGGGTAAAATGTCCTTCTTCTCCAGAACATTCTTCTTCCTGAAGGACAATTTTTACCTAAACCATGGGAAGCGACAGAAGGTTGAGAAGGTCTGTAGGGGGTTGCAAGTCTCCCTGGGTCTGTTTAATGTGTGCAGTTACCTGGGTGAGCTGAGGGTCCAGAAGTGGTATAGCTCTGTAGTTACAGCACCACTCCTAGATTAAATACATAGTTTCTTAGCAGAGCTAAATTTTCATGCACCATGCTGAATAAATACGGCTTTAGGTCTTTCACTGGTTCCATCCATTTTAGTTGTATAGAGTGCAGGTCAGGGTTGTAACGCATGCAGCCAAAATGAACCCTCAGAATGAATCCAGAGGTAGTATGGTATGACTTGGACTTTCCTTTTGCAGTCAGGAGTAATAAGATTTCCTTTTAGCTTCAGTCGTGTAAACTTCCTTCAACTGGCTGGTTAGATACCCAATATTAGCTTCAGCTTTAACAGATAAGTAGTGGGATGGTAATCAGCGTGGCCATTTCTGCTCCTCATCCTTTAAAATACCTGTCTCATCATAGAATAGAGTGAATCTGGTTTCTTGAGGTTGCCATTGCCCCGCTTGGCCCTTCTGGCCCGCTGCCTGTGGCTGCTGCCAGTGTCCCTCCCTTCAGTCTCTTTCAGCAGAGCGGGAGCAGCAGGACAGCAGCTCCCACTACTCAGATGACCCTTGGAGGATAACAGAGGAGCAGCGAGACTACTACATCAACCAGTTCAGGTCCCTGCAGCCCGACCTGAACTCCTTTATTTCAGGTAATTTTACCAAACACTGTGTGTGTTGAGTAGAGGGACGAGACTGAGAGGTGAGAAGTGTTAAGTAGTTAAATTATTTTTTTTCTCGCTGGAGTGAGTTTATGAGAAAGAGTTGATTGCATTTTCTTTTTAGAGGCAGACAATTGAAAGAGCAACCAATACTGTGGCCATTATGTTTGTTCCTAAATACCCTGATTTTAGAAGAATAATTACATCTAAGGGGAGAAGTGCTGGTGATTCAGTAAAAACTAAGATGAGCTCTCTGCATTTGATCTGCTATATTTGTGCATCACACCTGCAGTGTATATTGAACTGAAATCCCGCTTAGGGTTGTGCTTGCATTCCCAGCAGAAAGGTGGCAGCGTCCATGTGATGAAAGCAAACCATACAGTTAACTGTCCTGTGTAGTCAAGCCTTGAGTGTTTATGGCTCCGGGGGACTGAAATTCTTGACCTTTAGCTGATTAAAAGCAAATCCTGGAAAGCACATGCACGGTAAAAGTATTGTTAACAGCGTATTGAGATTGCATTTCCATCCTGAATAGGAGGATCAGGCTGCTCGTGGGAGGGAGGCACTGCAGGTACAGACAGTTGGTCTGGCAAGGAAGATACCACAGGCTTTAAACTGAGGCAGTTTTACTAAGCCCTGCTCTGTTATTGGGGTTCAGGAGGCTCTGATCCAGCCAAAAGTTTAAATTACCTGCTACTGAAAAATTAATGCTTCACCAGTTCTTTGTAAATTTGAAAGTGAGTCCTTTGCCTCAGTTAAGTTCCCTTAATATAATTTGCTTGAAAGAGAAAACGGTGGTATAACAACAACATGGTGTTTCCTCACAGGCGTATATACGTCTGTAACTATGTATGTATATATGCATATACAGCCTCTCAGGTAGCTGTGTGTTTTCCTTTATGTTGAGCAAGAGTCTCAGGCAGTCCTTGCACATCCAAAATTACTATTTATAAATGATAAATTTGAGCTTCCACGGCATCCTAAAATAATTAAGCTGTAGAATTCCTTGCTGCAGGGTGCTACAGATGCTAGAGGTTTGTCCAGGTTTAAGAAGTTATTTGAGAAACCTGTGATTGAAAGATCTGTCAGAAGTTATTGAATATTTAAGTGCTACCCCTGGTTGAGAAAGTTCCTGAATCGCAGGTGGTCAGAGGTTGGGGGATATTCTGGAGCTACATTATTATCACGTGGCTTTGTCATGGTCACATAGTCCTCCCTTGGTATCCGGTGTTGGAGAGAGCATGCTGTGCTAGGTGAGTCTTGGACCTGCCCCAGTTACAGCTTTTCTTATGCCCTGCAGTGGGTGATCCGACCTGAATGCACAAAGGGAAGAGTAGCAGACACCTTAGAAGCATCTGCATTACATTTGCCTTACGTTTTGTAAGCCCCTATCCAGGAAGGGCTTGGACGTTACAGGGATCTTGTGCTACCTCTGTAGCCTGTGCGGATGGGATGGTGAAATAATGGATTTATTAGCAAGGAGAAGAATGAGAAGGGCTGTTGTGGCAGGGTGAGTGAGGATGCCTGCAGCAAGGCGTAGCTATGCGCTGTGTGGATCCCCTGGGTTTTTTCTTTTTCTTAACATTTGAGCCACTGCACGGAGAAGCCATGGTTGCAGCAGGATCGTGGGAGAGCAGTGCAGACACTACAGCACTGTACGGCCACATACATGGCTTCTGGGTGAAGCAGAGCTGTTTGTGTGTGTTAGTTTGTCATTGGTGACGTACTAATAATGCTGGTTAGAATCACTAGTACTGAAGCATGTTTTCTGTTTATTTTTCCCATATGGAGGGAATGGGGAAATGAGGTCAACAGCTCTGTCTGGCTTTCTCTCTCACTTATTCACCAAGCGACAAATGGTCCAGCAGCTCTATTAGCATCCAGTTAATCTGAGCATCTCTCGGACATAAAGTAACCAGCTGCTTCTGGTACAGCAGCCCCGGGCAAAGGTAAGTAATTTGAGAATTTATTTCCAATGGCTAATTAAGGCATGGTCTCCCAACAGGTTCCGTGGCAAAGAATTTCTTCACAAAATCAAAGCTGCCCATCCCAGAGCTTTCTCACATCTGGTAAGTACTGTAATAGTGTTGGGGTTGCGTATCCTGTTTTTTTTAAAAGATGCTTAATTCAAGAGTTCTTGTTAAATTTTGAAAAGTGTCTTCAGTTATAATTGCTCTTATCACCAGAATCACTTCCAGGCCGAAGCAGCAGGGTGCTCATTGAGCTTCCTGACATGCTTGTTTTCTGGAGAGATGTTCGCCTGCTCAGCAGGGATGGGAAGGTTTGAACAGTGACATAACCGAGAGCTGTTCTTAAGTATATTGTAAGCAGCATCATTAGCTCAACGAACTGATGTTCTTCATGAAACAACACAGAGAAGTACCACCTCTGGAATGTTTTAGATGTTCTGTTGGTTTTTTGTTTCTGGCTGTGTTTTGTCAGAGGAGGCCTGATTAATGCCTAATTTTTAGTAAGTACAACTACATAATTCATCAGTGCTTTTCTAATGAACCAGCACATTTACTTTTCATGAGCTTATTTAGAAACGATTGCAGATGGAACTGTACCTGATAAAATTTGACAAGGAATCTATTATATTTTCATAAACAACATGGTGCTTTGTAATTCAGCGTCATCCTTGCATCTCAGATAGGCAGAACAAACAGTTTTAAATGTTGATCAAAAATGCTGATAGAAGTTTAACTTTTATGTATGCTTTTATGAAGAGAGATGAGAAGAAAAGCTTGCAAGAGCCTACACATCTGTCGGGGTCAAAGAATATGCCTGGAACCTTTTCAAAGCAGATTGTCAGTTGTGAAAATAAAAACAACAACTGAAGAAACATTGTGTTGGGGAAAGTAAATACTAGAATTTAAGACTATTTAAGAAGAATGGGTTAACCCAATGTGTTAACAAAACACTTTTTTCAGTTGCTGCCACAAGTTGTCCTCTGTGCAAAATTTAAAGGAAAGTATTCCTTTCTAGGAGATAATTATAATTTTGTGATGGTGTGTTTTATCAGGCTGTGTCACTGTATTAAACACATGGGATGTTTCAGTCTTTGTTACTCTAACCTCAACAGTTTGAAAAATGCTCATTACTTTCAAAGAGTAGGAAGTTATGTGTTAGTTTATTTTAGTCCATGTACTAATGATAAAATATTTATTTCTTGCAAAGACTTAATTTATAAATTTGAATTCTTGAATTTCTGAAGTCCATTTTTATTGATTGAGAAGCATCCTAGAATTAAAGGCAGAACAGCTTTAGTGAGCACTTAACAATAACATTAAAACTTGTCAAAAGCATTTCTTTAGCTCTTTTCTTGAGGCTAGTCACTAGTGCTAAGTAGTAACCCTTTGCGGAAGTCCACTTTTAACTTCTGCTTGCACTGTTCAAGATCCTGCATGAATTAGCCAAAACTAGCTAAAAGTTAATTTCACCCTTGGAAGTACAAGGTATGTATTTCATGTTAAAAATATATACATACCATTATATTGTTTGGTATGATGCATAACAAAAGTACCTTATTAAAAAAGAAAAAAGCAACAAGTCAGTATTAGAAAACTGGTTTGCTTCATTTTCCCCGACACAAATGTACAAGTTAGGATCAAGTGCAAATGACGGAGGTGCTTGTCTAGTATTAGAATATTCCTTCTCAAAGTTGCATTTCTGTCCCTCTGTGATGGCACATATATGTTTCCCTGAGGTAATGGCCTGGAAAACGTGTGCCATTGTACCCGCAGGGAGCTGAGCGATGTGGATTGCGATGGGGCGCTGACACTCCCGGAGTTTTGTGCCGCTTTCCACCTTGTGGTTGCGAGGAAGAATGGTTACCAGCTGCCAGAGACACTGCCGGAGACGCTGCTGCCCGAGTACCTTCAAGCAGGTAATGTCCCTGCAGCAAGTTGTCTCTCTGGGGCCGTCTCAGGAACCCAACGTACGTGTGAGACAGGTTTTGTTTTCCACCCTGTAGGTGGGCTGCATAATGGCTCTCTGGTTGCTTTTTAACACATTCATTTTTGGTTGTGCTTATGAGGCGATTGCTGAAGGAACGTATAAAAGCACAAAGTAGCGATGCAAAACGTAGTTACCTGCTCCTTAATGTCCGCTTCCTTGCTCCAGTGCGCTTCAGGTGTCATTGCAGCTAAAGTGGCAGGTGATTATCTGTAGCAAATATAATCTAACAAGATTTACATGGCTTTTTAACTCTTTTAATGGTTTTCCCTTATGTACCTCTCTCTTGAAGATGTGTTGAAAACGACACTGGACTGCTTTAGAACTTCTTATTCTAATATATTTTGTTAGATGCAGTTACTGGTTGTATCAAAGGTTGAATTTTTTTTGTAATTCATTTTATGTAATCCACAGATTCTTTAAGTAATTTGCAGTAATGTTGGGGGGATTACAACAGTTTGTAGCACAAGGATAAATTAATTTAAAAAAAGCCTCAGTAACAGTGTACAGTGAGAGACCTGCCCTTTCATTTGTTCTCTTCAGTTATGTCTCTTGTAATTATAAATGAACATTGAAATATGTACTGTTCCATCTAAAAATTGTGCATGTCTTTCTAGGGCAAGAAGGATTAATCACAGACGATAATTATAGTGCTAAGGGATAATATTTAAGACCTAATAAAATCTCCATTAAATTTGATGACACTGAATATATTAAAAGTCAGGAAAAGAGCAAATCAAGCTGTAGTTAGGGAAGTTAAATGTTCACCCTGTATCAGATTTTTGAAATAATTTCTGGTGGAGTCATGTTCCTTATAATCCACTATCTTCATATCCAAGAGGAGAAGCTCCTGTAAAATCTGCACCTCCAAGACTTCATCACTTTCAGTGTCTCTAATTACATTCCCTTGTCACAATTACAGCTACCGTTTTCCCTCCAGGACCACAACTTTGCTCACTACTCTCATGCCTGTTCTCATCATAAATTAGCTTGTAAGCTCCTCCATACAGGTTCTTGTTGGTACGTCTTCACAGAAAGCCTTTTTAGGAAAACTGCAATGGAAATAACTATCTTTAGTGGTAGGGGATCATTATGTCAACGGGATGAAGAGCATGGTAAGCTGTGGTTGTTCCCTGGGAGTCCTCTTGTTCCCAGATGTGTCCCTTTCAGCACTGGGATCTTTACCATTTTCATAGATGATGATTGTTTCGTGGTGTTGCATGCAGTCAAGCATTGCAAGCTGATCTACGTGGAAGAGGTGAAAGGACTAATTGTTTGTTGTGGGACTCTAAATAACTCAGGTAATATGGTAAATCTGGTTAGTCTGAGAGTCTGAAAATATCTCGTGCTTGTTCTGCTGCCCAGTCAGGATTCAGAAATCTGTCTTTTGAAAAAATTTTGTTAGTAAAAAGCAGAACATCTGAACACACTAATGCTGTGAATCACAAGAAAGTGTAGAGACCTGGTTGTATCAACTTCTGGAATGAAAGCATCGGTAAGCAAGCACCTCATACACTTACCTAAAATGTCAAAAGAAATTTTCAAGAGAAATTTTCTGTTTTCATGTTTTCATAATTTGATTTTTGTGAGACTTACTTTTCTGGGTTTTGGTTTGGGTTTGGTTTTTTTTTGGCTTAGGAACCTGATGAAGATTACTGGAAACTGCTTTTCAATAGGTTGTTTTATTGGTTTCGGAATGAGGCAGAATTTGGTTCAAGTGAAATATTTGCATATAAGAGTGTTAAAGCTTCAAATAAAGTGGCTTGGAGTATAAAACAGCATTTAAGAATGAATTAATCTTGCTAGTTTTATGCTTGTTCTTTAAACTACAAGCACAGGGCCAAATGCTATCTTGCCACAGGTCCATTGACAGTTTGACCCACCACCTTCTTTTCTGAAAGGTTTTATTAAAACTAATTTACAGAATCTGTAAAGCTATTTGCCCTGTATGTAACCCTCTATTGTAAATTAAGACGGATTTGCAGGAGCTTAATTTACTCAGATAAACTAGATGCTAGCCAGAGACTAGAAATTTGATGTGAGAACTGATTATTCTGCCTTTCAATATATTGATCTTAAAGAAAAGCTGTTTTCCAGCTTGTAAGACAGATTTGTCTCAGAGGAACTAATCCCAGAGTGAGATCAGCAGAAGGACCTGAGCTTGTGGAATAGAAATGAGGTTCTTGTGAATATTCCTGTGAGAAGTTAGAGCCCCTACCCCCACTCTCAATGCTGTTTGGTTAAAGGTGGTATATACTGCAGCATTTAATGTGTTTAGTGTCCTTGTTTTTTGCTGGCCTTCAATTTTAGTGTATAATGTAGATTCCACTGTACTCTTCAGTATTGAAAATGTCAAAAATTGGAGTTGAAGGTTTGGTAAGTACCTTTAACATTCCTAAGACAGCATGGTATAAACTGTAGGGCCGACTGAGGTGATACTGGACTGTGAGGAGGAAAAATATAAATAAATGGATGTTGTTTGGCAGTTAATGTTTTCTAAAAATCACTTCTCCCAAGTTTCACAATTATTTCTAGAACAGAAACTAACACTTTATCCATTGCGTGACACTGAATTATTCAAAATATAAGACAAAGATTTTCTTCATGGTGTTTGTCATCTGTGGCTTGTAAATCAGTTCTGATACGTAGAAATGAAGGGCAAAACGATGCTGGAACAGTTTTTAAAGAACTGTGTGTTAACCAAAGACTTGGCATCTCTCTCTCTTTTCCCCTTTTTGATCCTCCCCCTGCAGCTTCTTTGAAGCCCATGCGTGACTGCGCTCTGTTTGATTCTTATTCTGAGTCATTGCCAGGCGGTCAGCAGACTCGGGACTTTGGTCGGACAGAGGTAAGAAGCCATAAGCAGGATAGTTACTTTGCAGAGTGCAGAGGAATAGCCCGGCTTCACAATGACTGTGGTATGTGTAGCAGCAGAACTTAGTCTTTGAGAGGGCTTCAGGAGTCTCTAAGTGTACCATTAAGCCATCTCAGCCCCCTCTTCAGCAATTCATTCAGCGTGTGGAAAGGGTTTTTCAGAAGATATTGCCACATAAGAGTTCACAGTAGCCATCGAGGGACTCCAGCCTTGTGTGATTTTTTTGGAGTCTGCAGAGAAATACACCTTAGCTGTTCGTGTCCCATGGGGCTGCGTTTGGCCCTCCCGGCGCTGGGAGCCAGCAATGAGGGGCAGAGCCCATGCTGCAGGAGGGGTGGTGTAGCACAAGGGCAGTGCTCAGGTGAAGTCTCTCCTGAATCTGAATTGGTCAAAAATGGCAGGCTGTGGGTGCAGACCTTGTTCTAGTCAGGCACTCCTGACTGTGTAGCTCTTGGAGCACTGTAACTGGAAGAAACACTCATTTCCACACTTGCACCCCAAGTTTTGATGATGGTAAGAAAAATGGCTTGGCTTGTCCTGATTCTTTGTACTCTGCTTCTTTGGAGACTGATTTTGTATAGTATGGACATGCATAGTCCTGTTCTAAGTGATTCAGCCTACATTTTAATACCCAGCCTTCTTGTAGGCCAAGGAACTACCATCTAAGGGTTTAGGTAGTAATTGTAAGGAGCCAGGAAGAGTGTTTTGAGGGAAGAATAGAGATCCATTGTACCAGTATCACAGCAGATACCAGCCATGTAATGGAAGACTGTTGCAAGCAAAACTAAACTAAGGAGAAGAGTTTATCACTGTGGTTAAAAACAGAACTTTAAAGGTTCTGTAAAGCTGAAACTAACCATGGCCACTGAGTTGTGCCTGGGTGTTGCAACTGTGAACATACATGATGTGGGATTTAAGGGTTTGGTATTTAAGGTAGTGAATCAAATGGCAGACTGGCTGCAAGAACGGACCCTTCAGATTCTGCTTCCAAGTTAAAAAGTAATGGTATGTCATACCAGCTCTGCAAGTCTGTTCTGCAGTTACTTCCTCCCTGTGCTTTGCTCTGGGGAGTTTCTGGCTCAAAACCCAGCTGTTCCCTCATCAAATTCAGCTTGGTATCGGTACCACCAAACAGACTTTCCTAAGCTGCTACAGAGCACGATGTTCACTTCAGGCAATGCTGCAGCCAATGCTTTGAGCATCCACTTTATCTTCTATTAAAATATATGCAGTCTTCCTGGGTGATATTCCTTTGTGCAGCACCTTGGCCAAAGTACAGCAGTCATACTGGGTTTTCAGAGCAGTGCTGTTGTTCCTGCTGGTATGTTGGTAGCGTAGGCAGGTCCTTTACTGTAGCAGAACAGCCTTGTCCCTTGCATATAGCTTTATTTTGGGAGGGTGGTTCACAGGGGGCTAGCGCTTCTTCATTGTGCAGTCTTCTGGCAAAGCTCAACAGTCCCTTGAGAGTGTGCCACATTAGCATTGATGCATATCGGTTTGCATTTTATATAAGAGCCAAAATTGAAGGCGATTTGCATTGAAAGCTCATTTGCTGATGTCAGCGTGTGTATGTACATATACGTAATTCCATTTCCAGGCTCAGTAAGAGTCAACTGAGTATTTGAGTTAACCCACTGTATCAGCTCAAGATATTTGTTTTTAGAGAGAATTATTTGTCTTCTGCTTAAAAACTGTCACATCCCTGTTGGGATGCTTTTTTGTCAGTAGGCAAGACCCCTGAGTATCAGCTTCTCTCTCTCACTTGCATTTTCATATCCATATACAAATACACATGCATATATTAGAAAGATAGAGATGTATAATTAAATTATAATTAAATATAAATAAATATATAGTTGAGTATCTTTTATACACGTAATAAAAAACCTTCAGTTTATGTAACTTCTTGACTTCAGGATCTATTTCAGTATCTCTCTGGCTTCGCAAGTGATAACCCAGATATGCAAAGTGGCCTTTGGCTACTGCAGAGTTGTGAGGAAGTTTGCTCCTCAGTAGCGCAGGCTTTGGGACTGTGAGATTAGTGTTCTTTTATATATTTCAGAAAGCTCAGAAATCTTGCTTTCAGAGTCATCTTGTGTTTCTTTGAAATAAAATGTAGTTTCAGTAACCTAACCAATACAATTTTATAATCTTATTAAATGTCTGGCTTTTTAGGCTCTTCTTGTTTGTGGATCTTGAATGTATGTGCAGAGTAAGGATAAATCTAGGAGGAGATGATTTCCTAAGCAATTAATTTGGTTTTTTTTTTGCTTTTTAGATTGTTCTGCTGCAATGGAGATGATAGTAGCAATATTATAGTAAAAATTAAATAGCTGTAGAGGGTATACAGCACAAAATGTAAAAAACTGAAGCAATAAGTCCCCCATCTTATGTTTAATTTGATTTTAAGCAGCTAAGCTTTCAGACCTCTTCTGCCTTATCTCTGCACTCTTCTCCTTGAGACTTTCTCACCATAACTGCCAATACGTTGCAGGTTACTGTGCTACCTTTGTAGTCAGATAATGTTCTTGAGGGGAAAGCTGGATCTTCTCCTCCGTTCCTAGGTTCTGCAAGGTAGCAGGATGTTCTGCAAAATCATTGGTTTTTTTAATGGCTAGGTTGAAAACAAAGAATCTGTAGCATGATTGCCTGCTGGCAAAGCACAGTGTTACCCATGTCACAATTATTTGACTGGTTTTGCTCCATTTCTGTCTAGGCCCTGGACGTGTAGGGCAAAACTCTCAATTAGTTTGTTTCAGAGCCTTGTTATTTTGGTCCTTTGTTATCCAAGATTAACGGACTACAAAATCTCTTCTCAAACCTATTTGGGAATGATTTTGACTTGATTTTTTTTTTGTTCAATGAGGTTTTTATGTTCAGAATTAATTCACTGAATGAGCATCATTTGGAAGGTCAGTAATTCATCTCCCATTCATCCATCTCTGTGGGAAGTGCTGTAATTCACTGTTACAATTTAATTTGTGGCTTGGCTACTTGAGGAAATATAGTTTAGATAGTTGATCACTGCTTTAAAAATATTATATTACCAATGCAATCAGTTATGCATTATCTCCATGTCTTTGTCTCTTTCCACCTATCATCCATTCAGGCTGTTTAATTTAATTTCAGAAGACCATTTTTACTGTGACTGCTGAACTACAGTACTGCAATACAATAGAAACAATTCTTGAATAGATCCATGAAGAAGATAATGGTGGGAGTCAGGTCACCTGAATGCTAGGCTTTGTTAAACTTACAGGACTCACAAAGACCGCTAATGTTATGCTTGAGAATGGTAAGGGTGACTGCTTTTTGTAAACTGAGGAGGTTTTGTCTTCCCATTCTTTTTCCTCAAGTTTTTGTCTCCCTCTCTGGTTCTGGTATCTTTTTTTTTTCCTTCTCTATTCCTTTGGCTCTTTTCAACATGGTTTCTTGCTGCCAAAATCTTAAAGATAAGACCCAAGATTTCACACTATATGCATAAAATGGCTGGCTGGGGGTTCTTTAAACTCCCTCAGGGATGTCATGCTGACAGTTCATTGACATTGGTGAGAGTCATTCCGTAGATTCAAGCATGCACTGAATTAGGTCTTTAGTCTGATGCTCTTTAGAGTGTCAGGGCTAGCTAGGGATGTGAAGTGTGTTGTTCAAACATTTTCAGATCCTCAAGCATGTTTTTGCTATGTTGCTTCCTCAGAAGCATTAGGGAATCCCATGTGCAACTTTATAAAATTGATCTCATTGCCCTCTATGCTGGACTTGGCCTTCTTGACTTACTGACTTGAGATTTTGTTTACTTTTTTTTATGTCTGCAAAAATCTATGTTTGAGGTTTTTTCTTTGAGGCCCAACAGATTATAACCTCTTCCATGCTCCCTGGGGAAAAAAACAGCATCACTTAATATTTAGGGAAGCTTGGGGTTACTGACATTTGCTTTATTGTTGTTTTGGCGGCAGAGTATGTCCTTGTTCTTCTAGATAAAGGTAGCAGAATTTGTTCCTGGTTCCTTCTTGTGAGCTATGCAGCAGAAGTTACAAGTGAAACAAATGCCTGTATTTTAAGTTGCTGCTGAAATAAAGAAAAGTTAAGGATAAGACTGGGGAGAATTTCCTTGTTTTCCCATCAGAGGCCTGAATGTTCCTCCAGCAGACATGCTGCTGAAATTTATTTTTCCCATCTCAATGACTGCATGTTAAAAGTAAAGAGTAGTCCAAGGATCAGCCAGCTCAGCTGGAAGACTTTAGATGCAGAACTACTGGGCTCTGCAGTAGGGCTTGAGGTTTGGCTAGAGAGGCTGTTGTGATGGAGACTGACTCTTGTGAAGGGGCTGGAGGAGGTTTCCTCAACCCTGACACAGATGTTACACCCAAAAAGAAAACACAGAATGACATTGCTCTGTTGTGAGAAGTCTCTCCTTACATATAGTCCTTAGTTCCTTGTGAGTCACTGTTGAAGTGCTTCTCAAACTGCTGTGCCTTGAAGAGCAGAGTTATAGTTGTCTTTCTGAAGGTCCTCTTTGCTTCATTTTACAAAGCAAATCATGGTGCAAGAGAAAATATCACCTTTATTTGTGTTGGTCTGTAGTCTTAAATATTTGACTGTGGAAATGTGGGTGCTATGCCAATCAGAGTAATAAATACATCTTTCTTTAAGAAGGCATCAGCTGAAGACGTACCTGATAACTCGGCCCTGTTACAAGATGCAAAGAAAGGTGACAAACAAGGTATTCAAATAAATTACTCTCCCCCTTCTCCCTGCCCCTGTTATGGGTTAAGTTCTGTGTGTTGTTAATAATTCCATATATGCGCTGACAGAAGCAATGGTATTTTTACTTTTTAAGCTGGCTATGTGTTGCTATAGATTCAAAAGTAAGACATTGCTTTTAAATTGTTGGCAGCAGCTGAGTTAGAGAAATAAATGGATGAGTTTGCTTCAGAATTAGTTCTATCATGTGTGAATAATATGAAATGCACCTTCTAAAATACATGTAGTCCTAAGGCAATTAACGTTGCACTTATTTTAACAAAGGTGTAATTGTTGTTGTCAAGAATTTTGTAAGAGTAAAGACTACGCTGGTCCAAATTTTGGATTTCCCTTTTTGCAGGAAATAGCAACACTTCAAAATGAGTGTTCATTTCTATTAAAAAAAAAAGTCCCTATATTTTCTTGAAGAACAAAAATTTTGGACAAACTGGATTGAAAATAATTCATTTATTTCATTTGAAATTCATCGGCAGTAAGCCATGTGAAACTGAAGTGATCTCTTTCTTTTTCCACTTGGAAATTAGGGCTTCCAGAATTGGCACTGGATCATCACACATGATGCTTTCCCTGACCTTTCAGGTTCATGCTTGCTGTCCTTGTCCCTCAGCTCTGGAAATAAAACAGTCGTGGGTGTGTTCTTGCCTTATTCTCAGAGCTGTGGACTATACTAACGTATAGTATACAGAAAAAAATGATACATCTGGACCTCCCAGCTGTCCATATGCTGAGGTTGCATCAGAGCTATGAGACCAGGTAGTCCACATTCCTGAATCACCTTCCTCACTCAGGCGTGACCAAGTTTGGCAGATTCCCAGTGTCCCTGGTTCAAAGAAAGGTTGTCAGATATCTGTAAAACATTTTGACAAGTCAGCATATTCCAAGAAATTAATGTTTTGTTGACAAGGTTTGTTGTGTTGTAAAATTTGTAATGGACAAGAGCAGGACTTGAACCTTGAAGGCTATTGCTTTCATATGTCTAGGGCAGATTTACTTTTTACTTGGGGAATCTTTTTTTTTTTCTTCCCTGTGTAGGTGGAAAAATTGTGCTTTGCTCTTGGTAGCTGACGTGTTAAGTCTGATGGGAAGCTGCTTTGGCACATGCAGTCCTTCAGGGCTGAAGATTTGCTGTATTTATGACACGGATCCTACCCTTTCAGCCGAAGAACAAAGGCTTTTGTTCTGCCATTTATTGCTATTCTGACTAATGAAAGAGCAGATCATCCTCTTGACTGAGGAGATCTCCCCATAGTCAAGAACCTGTAGTTCAGGACTATAGAAGCAAATTTCCCTGCATTTTCAAAACTATACAAGTAAATTAGCTCCGCTCCATCAGATTATAGTATAGTTAAATGTAAAAGATAATGTTAATAGAACTGGATCATGAGAACCAGACTTTCCCCACATGTTTTATTTGATAAAGGCAGATGGAGATGAGACACTTCATTCCAAGTGGTCATTTATAATACTGTGTATTACAGTACATCAAAACATGCTACAATGCATTAAGAACACCTTAAGTAAGTAATTAATAAAGGATGCATAGCATCAGTGGAAGAGGAATAAGCACACCAACCAGGACTTCCTAAATTTTAGCCCTGGTTCTGTCGGTGCCGTATGAGGTTCCCTGGGCCAGGCTGGTGAGATTTCGGTTGCCTGAAGCAGCCAGTCTCTCATGTGCCCCGGCTTTCCAGGTTTGTAACTTGGGAGAGATGAGTCCCATCTCTGCCAAGCGTCACCAGCTGCTCTGTCTGTGAGAGCGCTACATCTGTGAAACAGGAGTCCATGGATTTAGACACCAGCCCCCCAATTCTCAAAATTTGGGATTATTTGGGAATATGGGCATAGGCCTTTCTGTTCTTCACTCTTGTGCTCTTAAAAGTTGTTACTTTTTTGAGTGCTTGGGTGTTCTGAGGGTATTTGGCTATACTTCTGTTTTTGAGTATGTTTAGCATTATTAGACATTGTAACTAATACTGGTTTAAATGCTCATTTCTCAGAGCTGATACCTGTAGATTTTACCTGCACATACTTAAAGTAATTTTTATTGTTCTGTTTTTTTAAGCTCTTAAGGTAAGCACCGCTCTCAAAACGATACCAAAGGAATTTCAGCACTTGACTGTGAAAACAGGTAAGAAAAAAATTGACGCGTTACTTCCATTAGAATTTTGATCAAATATTTTTATATCACAGTAAGCATAAATTAATGTAATTTGATTAATTTTTTAAGAGCCTTTTGCTCTCCTACTATTTTACTACTGAGATTAGCTTTAACCTCATAATTACTACTTGCAAAATAAATCTTAATTAGTACTTCAGGTTGTCAAAAGGTTTTCTTGCTGTCTTTCCCTTGTTGTTAGAGTATGTGCATTCTTCATGTGTGGGAAACATTTTTAACATAGCATTTTGTAAGGAGACTGAATTTTGTTCTTCTGTGCTACAAATGAGATGCCAGAGCATGAACGTTGTACTGCTTGATGAAAGGTCAAGTATGGAATAAGTATTCAGTAACTATTCTGAAATGGCCTGTTTCTTTGTAAAAACTGAGCTTTCATATTTTCTGTCAAGGAGTTTAAGGGTAGATAGCCTTTTGGAAACACAGACCTTGTGGTACTTACAGTGCTGATGTAAGCTTTTGATTCAGGGGGCGTTTCTTTGTTGAAACCACCCCTGATTTTTCTCTCTCCAACTCCAACATACACTCCTTGTTCCTATCATACTGGAAAATGTTATTTCTGGAATGGCATATGTCAAAATTGCTTAGTTGCTCCGGAAACTTCCCATGCGTTCAGTTCATGAGACCTCCCTTGCCTTCCTGTTTGTTAATCTGTTTCCTAGAGAGAGGTAAGAGTGTTTGCAAGCCCTCTGTGGTCTCAGTCAAGCTAAAATCTGGACTCGCTTTCTTTTCCTTTTGCATAAATGTTTTTAGTTGTGAAGGTATCCTTGATTAAGAAAACTGACCCCGCATGTCTGTCACAGCAGTTTTGTCTTACAGCTCGATTTATTCATGGCTGCTCAACAGCTGCATGCCTCATTTCCCAACTCTTTTTTTCCTGGTTTCTTCCCAAACACTTGGCAGCTGCCAGATTTCCTATCTTCAGCTCCTATTCTCAAAACACACACACACACACACACACACTCACTCTTCCCTCTCTGGGGGGAGAGGAGGGTGGTTGCAAGACTTTCAGTTCCATTCTTTTCCCCGCCATTTTGCCCAGGAGCGCCCCAGGCAGTTTTATTTTCAGTTCAGCAATTCCATCTTCGGTACGCTTAGGGAAAAAACTGTCACTGGCACATCTCCTGTGCCACTGTCCTCTTTTCCCCATGCCCTTCATCTCCAAATCAGGGAGGTCATCTGGATGCTGCTGTGCTCCTCCAGCAGTGTTGCTGTGTTTGTGGGAGATGGCGGCAAGAGTTTCACCCCATCGTCATGACTCCTGTCACTGTAGGGTTTTCAGCCTCACTGTCCTGCACAATGAGGGCTTGAGCAAGCACGTTCTCAAGTTGCATGATACGATTGATGTTAAAAGTAAAAATGTTTATCTATGCAGTGGGCTAGAGATTGAGTTATTGAGTGGTTATTTTGGAATTGGTCGTCATTCTGAAAGGTCATTGTAATCATTAACCTTCAGGATGAAAACTCAGTTGGGATGAAGTGGGAGAAATTGTGCATCCTTCTTTGGTTATTGAATTGGGCTGTTCATGTAAATGCAGGAAAGATGATAGTGCCATGGTTCATTATGGGAGAGGTTTTTTTGCCATTAGGAGGACTAGAAATTTGAAGTCAGTAGAAACTTCGTATGCTCAGTGTCTGGCCAGATTATCTCCAAATGTCTGGCCAGATTATTTAGGCTCCGAAGTGCAAGATCATTGTTGGATTTAAAGGATTAAGGGCCAAATTTGTGTGTGTTTAAATTGTACGTTTCTGCCTAGGCCGCCAATAAGAGGCAATAGATGAGTTGGTGCGAGTGATTTAAACTAGTGGGGAATTCTTTGTTTTTTCCTTAGTAGTGTAGCATATTTGCACCTTTTACGGTACAGTTTTCTACCCGATAATCAGCCTGTAAAGCAAGGAGGCACCAGCTGAGTATAAGCCATCAGGCTACAGCCAAAAGTTACTGAGCCTGCATCCTTAGGAATGTTTAAAAGAAGTTGTATTGGGGGGTGGGGATGGGAGTAATTAAACACCCAAAACGGGAACCTTCACACTCTCCTGTGGTGTGAATGAATAAATAAGAGTTCATCATTGTATATGATTTTAATTAGTGCAGACCAAGCTGTTCAGTTCATCAGGGCGTACTACTCCAGGAATTGTCCAAACTTTTAAATAGTAAGTGTAATTAATTTACTCAACATCTTTAATTTTATCGGTTTCGTGTAAGTTAGGCTTATGTATCCGTAGCAATAGAAATATGGAAAAATAATGAACTGGATAAATAGTTTATTGTCTTGAATGATTGTCATCTGTGTGTATAAACCTGCACCTCAAATACAGAGTACGCACAGATTGAGCATACCAAAATAACTGCACATTTCATGGAAATCCTGTCACAACTATTTGTGTGTCCTAATAATGAATTGCCTGCTTTATAATATTTTCTGTATTAAACTTCTTTTGAAAGGTAAAGCTAAGTCTGGGTATTGTGTAATTTTGGCCTTGAATTTCCTGATTTTTCAAAAGCTTAAAAGGAAATCCTTGACAGTAGTATTCTATTGCTGTCATTTTTTATTAGTAGTCATTTCAGGATTCTCTCTTCCATGTGTGCTTTCCTGTTTACCTCAACAAGATGTCCTCAGAGAGTTTGAATGTCAGTTTTACCTGCAGGTTTTTAAAAGAAAGGCTTTCTAAAAGAAGTATGAACAGAATTATGGTCTCCATAAAAGAAGGAAAATTTGAAGGTTCTTAAATGTGGCTTAGCTTGGAAAGGATTTATACTGCCTATTTCTAAGTGGCATATATTTAATAAATGTGCATGTAATTTAATAATCAGCAATTTCTGCATTGGAAAAATTGGGTCATATGGCTGTAGGGAAGCAGTTTCTAAAGTTGTATTCTCTGGGAGTTTGAGAGAGAAAGAGAGAGGAGGATTATCACCACTGCATATTTTAATAATAATTCCCTCTCTCCCTTTTAGTTGCTAGGAAGAGTTTGTTGCACAGAAATCTGGAATGACTGTGAGCCAGTTTGGTGGTGACAGTAATCTGCTAGAACTTGGTTTATAAGTGTGTTTTTGTGTCACTGCCAGCTACATTTGGGTTTATTCCATCCAAAGCACCAACTAGCACTGCATCACCTTAAAAGCAGTTTCTTTTATGAAGAAAAATGTGTGGCTATACATGTGCCATATGCTGCTGCTTGTCTTCTGTAAGCCTAAAGCCTCCTACAGAGGGTCTATGCAGTAGTATGGTGCAAGCCATTATAGAGTCAGTATTTGCCAGCTGCTACCACAGGTAGCTCCTGCTCTGTGTTTTGGAGAATCTGTCATATTCTCTGGTAATGCTGTATAGTAGCTGGCGGTAAATGTCTGACTTTGGAGTAGGCACATATCTCAAGGAAGCTAGAAACTCTGACAATTATGGCTCTTTTTCCCCCAGCGTACTTGCTTCTCTTAAGTGTTGTACTTTGATTAGCAGAATAATGGAAAAAATACAAGGATTCGCTTTGTGTGTGCGTTGGGATCATTGATGCTGCTGTAGTACCTTGAGGATATCTCAGTAGGCTGAACTTGAAAGCAACCACACAGATATGTTTTCTCAAACTTGTCTGATGTTAGTAAGGAGAGTAACAGAAAAGTCACAAAAGACTCTGTAAGCCAAGGAACAGCCTTGAGGAATTACCCAGAGAAGGTAACTCAGCACTGTTGTTTTCCTATCACATAAAACCTGCATGTGGCAGGATATTTGGAATTCATCTAAATAAAAGAAACAGATTTTTACTTTAATAGAAATGTTTGATCAACACTTAGCCTGTAAAGCTTTTTACCTTTACACATCTTTCCTTCCCAATGTCAAAGTAGTGTCAACCTCATGTGTTAATTTTTTTTTAAACTGCGGTAAGATGATGTATGTTTATACTGATGAGTTCAAGTATTTAGGAAGGGTGTAAACCTTTGTGCTTTGGGAAGCAGGGCAACTAATAGGTATCTGGACTAAGAGTGAGATGTTTTCTGCTGAACATTTATGCTATTCCTTATGTTTCTTTGACAACTGCATCCAGGAGTACAGGTCGGAGCTGTCAGACCTATTGCTTTTCCTGTGTTCCTGTAACCAAACTAAAGGTGAAAGTCTGATTACATGTGGGCTTTTGAATTCTTAGGACATTCACACACTACAAAAACACAGTGGAAGGAGAAATGAAAGTCAGTCCGTATTGCTCTTGTGAGATGAGCACGCTCTCACATCCACATTTGCAACACTCATGTATTTAATGAACGCTGATCCTTCAGGTAAAGGTGTTTATTTAAAATATGATGTTTTAGAGGTTCTTTTTTCTTTTCTGTTTCAGCTGCTCAGGAATCTAATGCACTTAAAGCCAGACCACGATCCAGGTACTGCTTTCATTTCTGTTTCAGAAGATGTATGTTCCTCCAGTGTTAGACACGAGGTGTGAGAACTGGTGTAGTGTTTTTAAATTTTTTTTAATTGGTGCTGTGCTGGAAGTTCAGCTCAGATAGAAGACATTTACCAGGAGAGATCTGTAAGCTACAGACCCTACATCAGTACTGCTTAGAGTCCAGTGATCTCTGGTGATACAGCACTGGGACTTTTGTCTGCCGTCCTAGCCCCGCTGCCTTGCTGGGGTGGTGACTGCCTCCAGCCCTGCCCCAGGGGCATCGTGGCGGGACAGCGGGGACCATCCCATTGCGGGGAACGTTCTCAGCAATTTTGTGCTGTTGAAACCTGCACAGTAGTTGCATGTGGAGGAAGACAGTGCACGCTCCCACAGAAACAGCGATAGTAGCTCAGCCCTTGGATGTGGGTGAGTGAATCATTCCGTTGGCGATGTGTGCTTGACTATAGCTGGTTGGTGTGCGATGGAAGGGCTTACGGACTTAGTTCTGCACTAGAAATGACACCTGCTGTATTCGGATGTTTGGATGAAAGGGGAAACCTGTGCCAGAAAATATTGTGTATAAATGGACTATGTGTTGGGTTTGGCTGTTCACCATTCTGGTGTATTGCCATATCGTGCATTCACCCCCAAACTTTTTTATTTGGTGCTAGTTAGAGGGCTTCATTTCTTTTTCTTAGGTAGTGAGAGTATAATCAGGAGATCCCTCCTTACAAGCTTGTCAAAGCCTGCTAATGAGAGCTTCAGCTATAAGCATGATGAGTGAAGCTTGAAATCCTCTGTTCTTAGGACCTACATCCAGGAAGGCTGAACTGCCTTGTGTGCTATTTTTCTGCTGCTAGCCAAAGCTTTTTAGTTTTCATAGTGTTTTAAATTTTCTTGCTGCGTTACTGAATCATAAATTGCAAATATGCAAAAAATGTGTAAAATGCATTTTATGCAAAAATGCATAAAATAGGAAATGCTTAAACAAGTTTGAGAAGTCACTTGGATGTGACTAGTCCTGTGTGTGACCGCCTCACGTATGACTGTCACTACTTCAGTGCAGAAGCTGAGACTAAAGAGCCCATCCTTGAATTCAGACCTGCTGCTGCACTTGTCCTGCATAGCCTGGAGGGCTCTATAACCTGGAGGGTCTCTGTCTTCGTGTGTGTTTGACCACTAGAGGCTACGATTTGAGTCTGTTACAGCTCTCAGCTCTGGAGTCCAGCTTTCTAGCCTAAGCTGTGAAGATTCTTAGCTGCTGACTCTTAACTGAGTTTTAGGTGCCGGGTCTGCCTGCTGCAAACGACGATTCACTGTCACGGGGCTCTGTGGTGCTGCTGCTGGAGCAGGCATATTTTTGCCTGGTAACTGCTATCTTATTCGATCTTTGGGGAAAAAAAATAAAAATCTCAAACTGTTAGGTTGTAAAATTTTAATGAAGTAAAATACACACTGCATAATTTGGAAAGTAAAAGTGAAAACCCTTAAGATCCTGGTTCAGAGCTTTTTCATTTAATTCAGGATGGTTGGGTTAGGTCTGATATGGTAAGGCTGTGGAATTAAAAACTCTACCAAGACAAAAAACTCAGTATCAGCAGATGTTTTTGTCATACGTAAATTTTGGTGCAATTACAGCTTTCACTCCTGTATTTATTAAAGTTTACATCAGAAACGTAAGATCAGCGTTGCCAAATGTCTGTCCTGCTGAAGAGCTGTTTTCTAACAGCCTGTTTGGCAAAAAACTGATCCGTTTCCCATCGGTGGGAGTTATTTCAGTTCTACTCGAATGTGGTTTTGGTCTTGTCTGTCACGCATAATGTTTTGCAGTAAGTGTAACATCTCACATTGTCAGTGCTGATTTTGAACAAAGCTTTTGGTCTTGCAGAAAAACTGGTAACTACAACGGCTGAAAAATATTGGACGCTATTCAGCAAAATCAAATTTCTTAGCAAAAGCACTGCATTGGGATTAAACGATTGTGGAAGGGCCTAGAAAGTTGTACAGAGGCATGGATTTGACCCATGTTGATCACTTTGGAGCCATTCTATTTTTCTGGATTTTGTGAAATTTGACTGTTTGCTATGAAAAAATTATTCTGGTAGTTAGAATATTATAAATTACAAATTATAAATTTATAAATATAAAATTATAAATTATAAATTTGTAATTTGTAATAATATAAATTATTATAAAATGTGTCCCTGCAAAAAGTGGTTTGAACCTGTACCTATATAGACACTACCCTCGCAGCTGGGAAAGACAACAGAAACTAAGGGGGGGGGCGGGGGGGGGGAGGAAATCTTTTTACTCAGCTTTATTCAAAATAGTTGCTACAGTTATCCTGGTGGCAGTTAAAGTTGTGTAAGAAGGCCTGAAGCTGTGTGTTGTGGTTTAACCCAGGCTGGCAACCAAGCACCCCGCAGCCGCTCGCTCACTCCCCCCTGGTGGGACGGGGGAGAGAATCAGAAGAGTAAAAGTGAGGCAACTCATGGGTTGAGATAAAGACAGTTTAATAGGTAAAGCAAAAGCTGCGCGCGGAAGCAAAGCAAAACACGGAATTCATTCACTGCTTCCCATGGGCAGGGAGACGTTCAGCCATCTCCAGGAAAGCAGGGCTCCATCATGCATAACGGTTACTTGGGAAGACAAATGCCATCACTCCAAATGTCTCCCCCCCTTCCTTCTTTCTTCATCCCCCAGCTTTATATGCTGAGCATGACGCCATATGGTGTGGGATATCCCTTTGGTCAGCTGGGGTCAGATGTCCCGGCTGTGTCCCCTCCCAGCTCCTTGTGCACCCAGCAGAGCACGGGGAGCTGAAAAAGTCCTTGACCAGTGTAAGTGCTACTGCGCAACAACTAAAACATCTCCACATTATCACCACTGTTTCCAGCAAAAATCCAAAACACAGCCCCATACTAGCTACTGTGAAGAAATTTAGCTCTATCCCAGCTGAAACCAGGTCACTGATATAAAAGGCCTTAAGCATGACCTGTGCCTTTCCCCAAACTTGTAGGTTCCTCTGTTGCCAAATAAATCTGTTTTGTTATAAGGGGGAACTTTTAGTCATTAGGACAAGGAATTCCCATCACGAACCTGAGTTCTGGTCAATGTATTTTTAGGTACTACTCACTGTGGTTGTTTAAAATTAATTTCTGAACTAAAATATTTTCTGCTTTTTTCCCTCCGGTTCTTCCTTAGGTCTTACTCTAGCACATCAATAGAAGATGCTATGAAAAAGGGAGAAGAGCCCCCTACTCCACCTCCAAGGCCACAGAAATCACATTCCAGAGCTTCCTCTTTGGATCTGAACAAAATATTTCAACAAAACACACAAGGTGAAGTTTGCTGTCTTTCCTGCTTTTGAGACCATTTAGGTTAGCTGCATAGTTGGCAACTTGCATCTGTTTGCCCAAATGCTTGACAATACGTGCATATGCTTGCCTTTGCTGTAGACAGCAATACACTACAGAACAGAAGTTCCACTTTCTTGTGTTACGTCGCCACTGAGGGGAGAAATCACTGTTGCTGTAATTAAGGTGATTATAATGTTTTCTGGCACGATAATGGGAAGCTTTAACATATGGTAGTCTGTCATCACTGACTGTTTATAACTAGTCTGGCTGTTTAGATAATTCTCACCAGTAACTACAATATATTTGATTTTTTTATTACTATTTATTTTTTGTAGTTCAGAAGCAGGAAGAAAATCTGTAATGTTTAAACTGGGAGAAAGTTGAATTTCTTGTGTGCAAGCATATTTGTTGTTAGTCTTCCACATGCGTGGGGGCAATCAGAAACCATCCTCTAAGTAAGAAAGGGTAATTCTTTTAACAGAGATGCATGTTGAGGGGAGAAAGGGAAATGTAGACTGTAGCTGGAGTGAACTGGAAGCAAATGGCTCTCCAGCGCATCCATGTTTGAGCGTTCCTTTTGCCTTGCACAGTGAGCGGTGGAATGAGGAGTGTTTGTTCAGGGCAGCAGCCACCCAGCATCGCTGTGCTTTAGCAGCGTCCTGGAACCAGCCCAGAGCTTTATGCAGTGCACACCAATCATCCGACTCAAGGACTAGGTTAAACATGGTCATGTTTATGCTTCAGAAGAAAGCCAAGGTTTGACTGTGTCAAGGAATGTTTTAACTGGGCTCTCTAATGTGGTTAGAGTAGAATAAGAGTTTCACCTCTTGCTATATGGGACGACTTCTTTTTTTGTGCAGGCAGACAGAATTCAAGTCCTGCGATGTGTGCTGAACCCTGAAACTCAATAGGAATAAACATATTTTTTTTACAGACTTCTTACACAGAGAAGCAATTCCTGATCTTTGCCTGTGGTTCCTGTTCAGGGATTTGTTGCCTCCAATTCTGATTTCAATATACATCAAAATAAAACCCAAACAGAGCCAAGTACACATTTTCTAAGGCAGCAAATCCTCTCAGAATCCAGGTAAAAAGTATAACTGGAAGGAAATAAACTTGGATTTAAGTTTCTCTTGGAATACAAATGAAAGTAGAATGTAAATTCTCAAAGTCGTCTTTCTGTGAATGAAAAGTAACATCTTGCTTTTGAAATGGATCATTCTGAAAGTCACCATTACCTTTGAAGTAAAGTAATTATTTCTTCTGGGCAACTTAACTGACAGTGTTACAGTGAGTGCAGGAGAGGATAACTCGTCCTATCAATACTTCTTGGAGGGTTTCCTTACTGGAAATGAGGCAATTAAGTAAGGATAAACTTGTAATAAAAGAAAGTGCTTTGGTCATCCTAAAACTGTTCATCATGTTCTGTTCAAATTTATGGCTGTTTATAGTTGGAAGAAAAATTGGCTCTAAGTTGACAAAACCTGAAGCGTAGTGTGCAGAAATTGTCCAAATGTGGAAGGTCTCCCAGAGGTTCATCTTCCTCCTGTACCTGCAGGGTGTTGGCCTGTCATTTTTTGCTCTCTTGGATGTCCTCTGATGGCAATACTAGGTATTTGTGTGGTCGTCTTCCTCTAACGGAGCTGTTCTATTTTGTGTAAAAAATGTAAATACTCATTGGGAAGGTATCAGGAGGAATTTGCAGCCTTGAAGGATTCAGAGAACTTCTTGTTAAACAATTTGTAGCCCACCCTGAAGAATGGTTCCAGTTCAAATAAATCTGCATCATTAGAAGGAGGGGATTAAATCAACCCATCCTAGCACGTCCAAGTACCGTGGTGCATTTACCTTGCCCTGCTTTGAAGTAAAATGTCTGCACTGGAAGTCGTATTTTCAGTTCTTCATTCTATGAAGAAAATGTGTGTGCTCTTTCCTGAATAGTAGTTGTTATGCAGCATCCTATGGATGATGTGGTTTTATGCAGCTGCTTTCTTTTCTTCCATTTTTCTTGTTTTGATCACTTCACTTTTTTCATCCTTTTCCCTACTGATCTTTGTTCTCAGTAGAAATTTCAGTCTCATCATTTTCAGGTACCTTATTCATCTACAGATAGTTCTTCCTCAGGGAGTGGTCATTGTTCCAGAGCCAAACTCTTTACTGAGGTGCACTTTGCACTTTCTAAAAAGGCGGTTTGTAGGAACACAGAGGGATTGAGCACTGTCACCTTAAACCAAAGAGCCTTGCCAAAAAGATAGCGTGTGTGCGTGTTTGTGTGAAGTATATTGCACACAGTTGTATAATAACAAGCTGTATTCTTATTTCTGCTGACAATATAAAAAATGAAGTTCGAATAGTTTCCATCTGCCATCAGAAGATACAGTTACAGATTTACAATATAGATGATGTAGTGACAATGTACTGTTTGGGTTGCCTGGCTATTGGGATAATACAGCCTGACATAAGTATTGAACCTGATGTGTTTCTATCCACAAGTCAGTTGATTACTTTCTGCCCCAATGTACTGTTAACTGAATATTTGCTTTATGTTTTCTCCCTGCCTTCTTTCCTTCCTAGGTTTTCAAAAATAGTCTCATTGTCACAGCTGAACCACAAAAATAGGTGGAATGACCGTGCCTTCTAGCACTACCATATTGCCTAGTGTCAGAACAGAAAACCAGACTGTAAAACCAGTCATTTTAATAGATTTCAGGATATATCCAACATGATTAGAATAATCCCATTTTGGTACATTGGTTTTTGTCCTACTAATTCTTGTTCAGAAATAATTCTGATTTTGGGAGTTTGGATAATGTGCTCCCACACCAGCAAAGGAGTGCTCAGTAGTATTGAGTTTTATTTTCAGTTCTTGGTTGGTCATGTTGATCTATAGGTATCACTTCTGTAACTGAAAAGCCATCAATGGTTTGGAGCATTTTTTAATTTCATTTTTAAAGGGCAGAAAAAAAAAAAAAATCTCTTTCCAAGTAAATTCAGCCGAAGACTGTGGCAGATCCTTGCCGCAGGCACTGTTTTTTTGGGGGAGCGATTTTGTTTGTTTTTCATTTACTGCTGCTATATCATGTTTGCTACCATCTTATGATGCTCCTCTCCTTGCAGGTATACACAGAGAACATTTATCCATGATGGCTGGAATGTCCAGCAATGGATTAGCCACAGAAACTGTGTTTTAAAACTGTTGAATTGGGACATAACTGCTCTTGAAGGAGGCACCTTCATTCACACTCTGTATCTGTACTCTTCTGGGATGCTGTAACTAGTGTTACCCAGGAAAAACAAACAAACAAAAAAAAACAACCGAGATGACTTACTGAAAGGCTTCACCTTCTGAAATGTCCATAGGTGAATTTCTGTTAAGAGATATTAAAAGACAGAAATCTCTTCTATTTTTTTTAGTCATGTAGTTTTTGCATTAGCATCTGAGAAAAATTCAGTACTGCTAGAATCTCAGTGTATGTCTTTGAATATATAATCTCTGGCATTTGGCCTATGTACACATTAAGAAAATATGTGGCTAGGTTTTATGCATTCCTGGAAAGACAACAGCAGGTTTTAAGTAGAAACAAAAATGTCAGTTTAAATGCATACATGACCTGGTTTACATCTTCATTTCTCCTCTAGCACACTGTCTAGTCAGATACAAGCCAAGCGCTCCCAGAGTAAGACCCAGGATCCTGTGGCCCACAAAGCTTTCCTGCACTGTTCCCAAAAGTTTTTTGCAGAATGAGTTGCTGTCTGGGACTTGTTGTGCTCCCTTCTGTCTGTCCTGCCATCTGGGTGAGGGAGCAGGTATTGAGGGGGCCAAAATTGCCACAGCTCAGAGCCTGGCAGTCTTGCAGCAAGGCCCCTGGCCACCTTTTACCCTCAACAGCAGCAATAAACTAGGGTCTGCCTTGGGGTAACTCTGGGACTAGGGCAAGTCTCAGCTTAAGTCTCAGCTTAAGTATAAAACCAAGAGTTTTGCTTGGTTACGGTTTTTGCCCGTGACAACTACTAAAGAATTTACTTCTTGGCAATTATAGGCAGTGACAGCAGTCTAGGTCTTTTTGTTTGATACAGATGCCTCTGAAATATTTTTTATTTCCCATTTAGTTTCATATCTGAATTGCATAAGTTCTTTTAATTAACAGTTCTGTTGAACAAAGGATACTTGTTTGGAAAAGAGAATTTGCTTTAAAGAAACAACAAAATTGTCAAACAGTGTAGTTCTGTGCTGATATGGAAGCAGACTGAATATCTGTGTAACTAATCAAAACAGCCATATAACTATTTACAAATGAATTTTTGACTGAAAGTTTTTAGCAGTCGTTTGCTTTTGAAGCTTGCCTCCTGCTGCGGCTGTCCCTGCAGTGAGGAGCGTGTGGAATGTAGGCACCATTTCTTACATTGGCTTGTAAGCAAATATTCACTGTCACCTGGATTTCCCCCTCCGGGGGCGCTGGTTTCAGCCAGCAACACAGGGCTAGTATTTTGGGGGTTTTCTCCCGTTTAAAATGTGAGGTGTTAAGTACCACACCTGGTAAGGGGGAAACACAACTAGTATTTTATTTGAAGTGCAGTGTTTTCTGTTATGGATGATGTTTTCCTAACTACAGTCAGATCTGTAACCTCTACTTATCACTGCTGGGCCAGTGATGGCTGCCAAACAACAAAACATCCCCTCTGCTCGAAATGTAGTGTTCACAGAAAAGGAACATGGTAACAGATTTTATTGGTGTGCATCAGCATTCCTGTAAGTGATATAAATATCTCCCCACATCACTCTGTATTCCTTCATATACATGTTTCCCACACAGTTTGAAGTGGTACTTCTATCATAAGACTCAGTACAAATTCTTTCTTCACCCTTTCATTTTTGTTAGTGCTAGAGGAAGACTGGTGTTCGGCATCACATTTTATCCTCTTTTTCATACCTTTGAAGACGACTCTTTGTTACTTCCTTTACTTCATCAAACCTTCATTACTTCATTCAGTTAGCACAATCTTTCCTTGAACATACAGGCTTGGTGGGTTTTATTTGCCAGGTGTTGAGGTTTCTGAATAGTGTGTGTTGAGATGTCTTTGGTTTTCCATATTTGCCCAACCACAGCTGAATTTTATGTATTTCTAAATGTTTTCAGTCCACATATCAAATAAAACAGTTCTGTAATTGTGTAGGAAAGAGGATTTGGAAAATTAAAATGATAGTTGCTCTGTTGTCATACACTTTTTGATACAAACAGGTCCATATAGTTACCCTAATACTGTTTCCAGCTGTTTTCAGCGATCTCTTTTCAGCTCCATTGTATTTTTAGCTTAGTGGGCCAAATGCAAGTGACTTTTTCCCTTGTGGGCCTATGGAACTGGGTACTAAAAAACCTGCCAAACTTAACCTTGAATAAGTATGGTTACTGCATTGTCTTCTGTATTCTTTTATGCTTAATTGTATTTGCTAGGAAATATCTGTATCTTCTGAGTTTAGCTGTCTGCAATTCTAAAGGCAGGCTTTTAAGGGGTTATGCAGGGGGTTATGTTGTTTGTGTTACCATAAATACAGATTTCTCAACTAACTTTTTGGTTCAAAGCTGAAGTGACGTGAGGAACCTAGAATAGTAGTGTCATTTTTATGCTGAATTTAAGTAATTAATTTTCAGAAGCCCTTCCTCTCATTGTGTTTGTATTGATCTTGATTTAGTAAAATCCTGCTACTTTCTTGGGTAATAGGGCTGGATTTTACTCATGCTGTAGTACTGTGCTGTCTTGCATGTTACTTTTGTGTTTATTAATCATAACAAAACACTAAATTGGGAATCAAAGAATGGTTTAGGTTGGAAGGGACCTTTAGATGTCGTCTAGTCCAACCCCCCTGCAGTGAGCAGGGACATCTTCAACTAGATCAGGTTGCTTAGAGCTCCGTCCAACCTGACCTTGAATGTTTCTAGGGGTGGGGCCTCCACTACCTCTCTGGGCAACCTGTGCCAGTGTTTCACCACCCTCATTGTGAAAAATTTTTTCCTTGTATCCAGTCTAAATCTACCCTCCTTTAGTTTAAAACCATTACCCCTTGTCCTGTCATAAGAGGCCTTGCTAAAGAGGTTGCCCCTATCCTTTCTAAAGTCCCCCTTTAAGTACAGAAAGGCCACAATAAGGTCTCCCCACAGCCTTCTCTTGTCCAGGCTCAACAACCCCAACCCTCTCAGCCTGTCTTCATAGGAGAGGTGTTCCATTCCTCTGATCATTTTTGTGGCCCTCCTCTGGACCCACTCCAACAGGTCCATGCTCTTCCTGTGCTGAGGATCCCAGAGCTGGACACAGCACTCCAGGTGGGGTGTCCCCAGAGCGGAGCAGAGGGGCAGAATCACCTCACTCGACCTTCTGGCCACACTTCTTTTGATGCAGCCCACGATACGGTTGGCCTTCTGGGCTGCAAGCGCACATTGTTGGCTCATGCTCAGCTTTTGTTCACCAGTACCCTTAAGTCCTTCTCCACAGGGCTGCTCTCAATCACTTCATCCCCCAGCCTATATTGATACTGGGGCTTGCCCCAAGCCAGGTGGAGGACCTTGCACTTTGCCTTGTTGAACCTCACGAGGTTCTCACAGGCCCACCTCTCCAGCTTGCCCAGGTGTCTTTGGATGACATCTGGTCCTTCTGGTGTGTCAGCTGCACCGCTCAGCTTGGTGTCATCTGCAAATTTGCTGAGGGTGCACTTGATCCCACTGTCTATGTCACTGATGAAGATATTAAACAGTACTGGTCCCAGTACGGACCCTTGAGGGATGCCACTCTTCACCGGTCTCCATCTGGACATTGAGCCATTGACCACTATCCCCTGGATGCGACGATCCAGTCAGTTCCTTATACACCGAACAGTCCACCCATCAAATCAGCATCTCCCCAATTGAGAGAGAAGGATGCTGTGGGGGACTGTGTCAAAGGCCTTACAGAATTCCAGGTAGATGACATCCATAGCATTTCCCTTGTCCACTGAGGCAGTCACTCCATCATAGAAGGCCACTAGGTTGGTCAGGCAGGATTTGCCCTTGGTGAAGCCATGCTGCCTGCCTCAAATCACCTCCTTGTCCTCCATGGGCCTTAGCATAGCTTCCAGGAGGATCTGTTCCATGATCTTCCCAGGTACAGAGGTGAGGCTGATGGGTCAGTAGTTCCCAGGGTCCTCCTTTCTACCCTGTTTAAAAATGGATGCAATGTTTCCCTTTTTCCAGTCCTGAGGGACTTCACCTGACTGCCATGACTCTTCAAATAACATGGAGAGTGGCTTGGCAACTACGTCAGCCAATTACCGCAGGACTTTGGGATGCATCTCGTCAGGTCTCATAGACTTATATATGTTCTGTATGTCAGAAGATGACAGTTCTGAAGGACCTTTATTTCAGAATAGTGATAATGGCAAATACCATCAGCAAAATATGCCATTTCACTGAATATCATTTGCACAGTATACAAGAGCTCTAGTGTTGCCAGCTTCGTTGAATGAAGAGTGCAGAGTCAAGTTAATACCTTTGGTTGTAAGGGTTGTAACAATAATTGCAATTTAAATTAAAAATGTCTCTTACTCATAGAGAACACAAAATTGAGCTGCTGTTTATACTCTTCTCCGGCACTGTATCACTGCAATGAAAATAATGTGAAATACTTTCTTAACATAAATGTTGCAAAAACATTTTTTTGAAGCAGAGAATAGATTTTTTTTTTTTCTTTTGGGACTCGGCTCCTGATCTGTTACTGGAGCTGCTGTTTTTTTCTAGTCCCATTCCCCTTCAGAATATGTGATCACTGAACTGAGCTTATTCTGAATAAAATATTAACGTCTTCCCTCTGATTTGGATGGAAGAGTTTTACATCTCTCAGCCTTTTAGGATTTTTATGAAGGATTTGTGTGTTTATAAATATGTAACTTATTTCTTTGCCAAACTGGACAAGGACTTAAGGTCAGACAGGCTGGAGAAAATAGTGAGGACATAAATGGATGAATGGTTATTACATGCTAGTTATCTGATGGGATAACTTATTTCTGCGTTTTTAGATTTTTAAATTTTCATGTCTGTCTCTAAGGGCGGAGTCCAGAGAGTACTTTTGTGCAAACTGGGGTAAGTATAACTGTTTCTTGACAATTTGTGTAAATGGAACTCCTTTTAAGTTATTTTTTCTCATTTTTCTAATCTTAGTGCATATATTTCTGGGATTGAGGAATGGCTTACAGTCTGTTTTCATTCTGTTGTTAAAAATGGAATTTTAATCCAAAAACTCTTTTCTATTGAAAATTGCTAAGGTTGAAATGTTCTCAGCTGGCCCTACCAGCCCCTATGAACTATTCTCATGATCCCATGTAGGTTACTGTGTTCTATGAAAAAATGCTGGTTCATGGTAGAACAGCTTTACAAGTTAAACAAGAGAGGATCTTCTGTTTCTCATGTGGAACAGGGGGAGGGGGACAAATTGCCTCCCTTGGGGGAGACCCTGGAGATGCTGATGTCCTCAAGAAGCGTCTGAGCAGCAAGTGGGCTGGTGGGTGGTAGCTTATTGCTCTTCCTGGCTCCTGTGTGCCTGCTCCGAGTTGGTCTGTGTTGGAAATGGGCACAGGCAGCAAGTGCCGGAGCCCCCAGCGCTCCCACCGGCGTCTCCAGAGGTGAGACACTCTGGCAACATGGATCTGTGGGATGTAGGTGGAGGGACTGTGCCTCCCTGTGGGTGGAGAATGAAGCTAAAGGTGAAGTGAAGGGGAAGAAAATCATGAATGCTTTTGTTTAAAGGGGGAGGGAGAAGGGAGAAACAGTCCCCAGAAAACACACAGAAAAGGAAGGGGTAGAGCAAACAGTATCTAGAAAATGAAGTGGTTTAGGGAAAATGAGGGACAGGAAGTTAAAAATACAGCTGTTGTGGTTATATGACTCAAAACAGAAAATAGGGGTTAAAAAAATCTGTTTTACAGCTTTTACATAAAATACGCTGAATTTTGGGGGGGTGTGGTGTGTGTTTTAAAAAAGACCGTAAACACCTTCAATAATGTCTTGCTTGTTTGATTTGAAAGTGACCATCAAATACGTGAGCACACCAGTGTCCTAAATGAAGTCTCACTTGCGAGTTCATAGTGCAGAAGCATTAATTGCTTAAGGTCTGGCTATCTCTCTTCTTAATCACTTGGAAAATACTTGGATAATTTTCCGTGCAGTCGAGGTACCACTGGTGTTCTGTATGATTAGCACATGAAACACAACTGTAAGAAGAGTGTGTCTGTGATATCAGGTGTGTGTATCACTTGCTCTGATGCATGAAGCTTTGCTGCTGAGCAGGTTCCTGCAACTAACTGTGAGAAGAGAGGTTATTCTGGCGATGCTTTCTACAGTCTTTCTACAAACCTGATAGCAAAATCAGTATCAGGAGTCTAAATCTTTTTTCCCATTACTATTGCCTTCTGAGGAGACATTAGGAAGAATTATTGGAACAGATCTGTGGGTAAATAGATATTTCACAACCACTTTACTAGAATCCTTCATTAAATTTACATTCCTGGCTACAGCTTTTTAAAATTTTTTTCCTGTTGCAACTTTCTGTGGGCACAGTAGTGAGCATTAAATCAGAACTCTTGAAAAACAATTATTTCACAATCACCTTATTAATGCTGTTGTCAGGAATGTAAATAAATGAAGAAGTGGTGAGAACAATATTATGGGATATCCAAGTACCAATTTCAGTGAACAAGAAGGGAAGTTTTGAAAGACAGGTAAACAGAAACCAGTTTAGACACAGACCTTTTCTGCAGCCTGCCTTTGGCAACAGAAGTAGGAAAAGTATTTCAAAAGCCCTCCAAAACAGCCTCAGAGTGGAAGACTGAAAATGCTGGCTTCCCAGCTACCGAAGGAACCGAAGCCTTAGGTAGTTTGGGGAACCAAAGAATAATTCATTCTGTTGGCGTATCTTTTGCAGATCCTTTGCTTCCTGATAAAATGAATTGGTTGGTCTTTTGTTAAACCTGATCTTGGGATTTATGTGCTCTGAAGCAGCATAAACGGCTGTAAGTCTGCCATGCAGCCAGCCTCTCCCTTGATCCAGCAGTGCTATAGCATCTACTTGAAAAATACCAAACACATCAGCCAGACTCTACCAAGGAACCCTATCGGTTTTCTCCCAATTTAAGTCCCTAGATGGTCCCCACCCGATGGGAGAAGGGGTGGTGGTGGGGAACCTGGATTTAGGCCATCTGGATCCAGGTCAGCCTGGATTTAGGCTGGGTTTAGTTAGGACTGCACCCTTTGAGCCCTCTTTCACCCTTTGGGAATGGTAGCTGAAATAAGAGGAGGGACCAAAATGTGGGTGCCCTTTTGATCGTGGGATGAAAGGTGTGTAGGGTTTTGATGTGAGATGAGGTCAGCCTCCATTGGTAGGTGATATTTAGTTAACTTAGCTAGAGAAGTTCAAAATGGCCCTTAACCCAGGAAGACCACCCTCTTTCAGGACACTGCTTATGAAAGTGTTCAATTCAGATGAGAAGGAGGAATAATTTTTTTTTTATCCAACAGCTCTAACTTGTCTGAGGTGATATCCAGGGTAAAGTGATAGACATATAAAGCCAAGAAGGAAGACCGCTATAAAGAATGGAAATGAAATTAAGTACTTGACATGGAAATGTTCCAGGAAATGTAGTTTTATATGCTGCTGTTCTATTATTAATTAATTTTTAAAAATACCATGTACCCAGCAGCTCAGTGATTATGGCAGTTTTCTTCAATACTATGAAACAAGAAGACAAGTGACTATCATTGGGTGAGAGATGTGCAGCACATTGCTCTTACAGGTTGCTCTAAAGGATCCCAAGGGCTTAAATTTGTTCTATTGCCCTCCTGCTGTGCCTGGTGAGCTGAAGACCTACTTTAAATATGTTTGATGTCCTGTGATAATTTTATGTTTTTCTTTGGTCTCCTCTTCTTAGATCAAATAAGTCAAGTAAAGGGGCTACTCTGATGGTCATCGTGATTTATATTTTTCACTACTGCGGGTAATGAAAGTGCTGCGGATTTGTGTTCTCTGCTAGGGAGGCTGGAGGCAGAGTGGCATGGCCAAATAGGATTGCCCAGCCTGTTCTCAGAGTGTAGCATTACAGCCTGGTGTTTGTTTTAAAACATTAATCTAGTTTCAGACTGGAAAACCTGGAGTTTTTATCTAGTGCAGTGTCTTTTTAGTGCTATCAGACCTTTGTAATTGCCGAAATACAGCAGAAAAATGGTCCTGGAAGCTTCCCATGCGATAATCTGCCTTAAAGTGTAAACATGCTCAGTAAAGAGCCATGATTTTTTAACTGAAAGCCTTATCACTATCTTTATGGGAGTAACTAGTGTATGAAAATGCTATAATTTACAGGAATATGTGTGATACGGATACTGGATATACTTAAATCCATTTTACTAGTACCTGTATGGCCTTTCCACAGTGCTAAGATTTGCTCTACATTGCTCACCTGCTGTGAAGGCCACCAAGCTGCTCAGTAACGAGGCTACTTGTGCAAGGCTCATGCTGCTCCCTCCAGCTCCCTCTGCTTTTGCACAGGGTGTGAAGACTTGTTTTCAAAGAGCAATGGCATGCATCTTAATCCAGTTCTGGAGTGTGCACCTGGAAATATGACACTTGTCTGTTTGCTGCTCAGTACCAGGGTACTTGCTTTCATTTTGGAAACAGACCTCCCCCTGTATCTGGGTTTGCTTTCAGAGCCAACTCTAACAGCCAGAGCCCATCTGTGTGGGGCGGTCTCCCAGGAGGGCAGGCATTCTGGAATAGCTTAATATTACAAGTCATCTGCTGATACACATAAAAACCTATGACTATCTGTTAATATTGCTGTCTTTTAGGGTAGTGATACTACAGAAGACTGAAGCATGGAGCATCTATCATTAAATTTTTTTTTTTAATTGCCCTGTGGGGAATAAAAGTGAGGGCTTTTCTTTTTTATAAGTTGTTATGAATCTTCAAAAGTTAACTAACTTTTGTTGAACAATTGTGCTCACGTAAGCATGATTTCCTTCTAAAAGACCGAAGATGTTCTGCAACAGCAGGAATTTTATGAATATTTCATGAGTAGCTGAAGTTAGAATTTGCAGGATTAAAAAGAGGAAACTGGGTCAAATGCACATGGTGTAAGCATCTAACTTTAATGCTAGAGTCATATATGTTGTATTTTAAAAGGTGAAGTGGGGTTATTTTTGGGAGGGGGGGTTGGCGGTTTTGTTTGTTGGATTGACTTGACCATCCTACAAAAAAATTACTTTTCCCTTTGGAATTTTGTGGGCCAAATCCCAGGAGACTTCTGGGGTTTCACAGTGTGTGCAACCGCTTCAGGAGAAGCTTTTCCAGCAAGTGCAGCACCTTTGTGCATAAAGACTAGCCTGCGGCTTTTCTAGGTGTATCACTGGGTTTGAAGAATCTGGGAGCAAGGGCAATAAGTGTTGTATCCTCTAGAGTTGAAGTTCAGGCCAGTTCTCAATGGATGCAGCTCTTGCTGGCTTACGCTCCAGCAGGCCCTCAAAAGCGTTACTGCAGGTACAAAAATTATAAACCCTGGAGAGGGCTATGTACATTTGGAAGGGCCAAGGGAGCCTCTGAGGCCAGTGCCTGGCTGCAGCACCGCTGCCCCTGGCCCCATGTGCCCCTTCCGGGGACCCCCGTGTTCATGGCAGCAGTGCATTCCATAGCTTCACGTTTGGGCTGCCAGTGGCTCATTAGGAAGAGTGTGTGATTCGTGCTCCCCCATGACATTAGAACTGTTTGGAGAGCAGAGATGATACCCTCGGTGTGTTAATCGGTGGTGTGCGAGGGTAAGGTGCATGCAGGTGTTTTCCATGGGGCATCGCAGCACAGCTCCCACAAGGTTTCCTAAAGATAAACGTATCATGTTCAGCATATGTACTTGTCTGCTATTACAGTGTGGAGCCGATGGACCTACAGAGTGCTGGTGTTTGAGTTAGGTGGTGTTTTGAAATATTGTTATTAGCTGTAATTGCCAGAGCCACTGCCAGTGCTCAGATAAATGAAGTAATAATCTGAAGTTCGTACTAAAGGAAAGGAAGGTTTCTTACTCCACTGTTCCTTTCTAGATATTAGTTGCGCAGAAGAGATGGAGAATACAGCGACATCATCATGCTGGTATTGCAGTGGCCTTACAAACAGAAATAATTAAATGTAAGAGAAAGGATCCTAATGACCTAATCTTTTTTTAAATCTCTGTGACACCTGTAGGTATGTTAGTGGCTCCCTTGCTTAACCTAAGTTGGGTTTTAATTGTCCTACGTCTCTCCTTGGTACTCTGTGCAGTGATATTAGGCTTCAGTTTGATTCAAGCGATGATGATACAGAGGATGTAAAAAACCTCGATGTATTATAAGCCAATAGGCTTATAGCCAATGTATATAGCCAATGTATATAGCCAATAGGACTGTTCTCAGTGTTTTCACCCACCCATTTTTACACTGTCCTTAATGGTTAATATCTTTTGTCTTTGTGTTTTCAACCATGTAGACATTTTTAGACTTGGTGTATAAAACATGTAAATGGCTAAGCTGTAACAGGGCTCTTAATGGTCTTTGTGGCTTTTTAAAATATGCATGGAAATAAAAAGTGCATAAAAGTAATTGCTTGCTTAGCATTATTGTGGTAAAAGGCATTTCAGAGTTTAATATTGTTGGGGTTTCTTTTACTGTACAAATAACTGTGCAAGATGGACCGTCTGTCTTTGCCAGTGTAAGTACTGAGCACTCACTGTGACAGGAGCCTGGGGAGGGGCATCCACTGAAGGACTCCTTCCAGTCCTGGTTGGTTTGTCTGTGCTAGCCTCGTCCTCCTCTCTGCAGCTGCCTTTGGAAGCCATCTTCTGTCCTGTAGCTTTGTCCTGTCATGGGTTTTAGGTATTTTAGGGAAACTGAGAAATACAGTGGTGGGACCTGCGTGATAGTTTGAGCCAGCACAAAGGGTGGGTTTGTCGTCTTTGTCTTTTTTCTCCTCCTCCCTTTGAAATACCTCCAGTGAGTAATAACATGCAAATACAAAACATAAAGCTGAAGAAATGGATTTCTTTTTGGTTCATTTAGGTTTTTGTCATATTAATTTCATGCCAGATGTTTTCCTTTTAAGGCTGCACTCCACAACATAGTGTGCTTTATCTGGAGTGAACACTAATGTCTACGTCGGATGCTAAAGCATCACTTTTAAAAAAGGCAATAATTTTAATTTCAAAGAGCAAAGTCCCAAGGACAAGTAGACCTCGTTTCTGGGGTTCTTTAACTAGAATTGGATTGCTTTAGCTACAGCTTTTGTGGCTGACTGGCTTCCAACTCTGCTTTTTATCATAACATTGTGGGTTTTTACAGCAATTAAATCACTGCTCATTCACTACTCATGAAGTCATTTCAAACAGGGCTTGCTTAATAAAGATCAAGTTTGGTTTCTGTTATTAAAATGTTGAATACTGCTTCTTCACTAGGAATTATTATGGAAATCAATTCTGGTTTTATTTGGAATTAAATTAACATCGTTTTGATTGGGTTTTTGTTGTTTTTTTTTTTCATCTTTTCTCACTGTTCAGCTGTGAGGTCTGGCTGGCTGCCCCCACCACCGCCTGCACTGCCCCCTCGACCTTCTGTATCTCAGGTATGGATAAAGGTTTAGTACTTTTCTGTGTATTATTCGCTTATTTATGTTACTGTTGCAGTGGTTAGCACAAGTTGGCTTGGACGTGGTAGTTGTTCTTGCTTCCAAGTTAATAAAAATCTGCAGTTCGCTCTGCAGTTCCATGCACGTCCTTCTTCATTGGTCTGTCTAGCCGGTGTGTTGCAATGTCAAATTACAGACTAATTAAATGCCTTTCTAGTGGAGCTGACATGCACCCACTAGACAAAACTGTAAATTAAATGCTAGTAAGGCTAGTCTGCTAATAAGAGTTTCATGCCTGAAAGGCATGGGCTTGATACCTGCTAGTTGCTTCTCAAGCTTCAAATGCTCAGAGGGCATCAGCTAAGGGAGCCACGGCATGAAAGAGTATATTTCACTCATGGGTTTGAAAAATAATGCTGAAAGGAAGCAAATGCCAAGTCAGTTATGCTATTAAGTTTCAAACCATTAGTGGCATGCTTTTGTTTTGCTTTCTGGATGGGTTTTTGTTTGTTTTTAGAGTACCACATAGCCACAGCACAATGCAAATTGACTAAATCATGTGTATCTGCATCCAGATACTTCATGTTTTAGGAAATGATGGAGGATTAGTGCCTTGTTCTTTTTATGTTGTTGGCTCTGTTAGGTCTTAGGTAGTAGTATGCTTCACGTATTACTCCTTTAGGTGAGGCCTATAATAGAAAACAAGTCCGCAGGGGAGCAAACAGCCCATTATGATTAAGAACTTTGTGAGGCACCTTCACTGAAACAGTCCTCACTTGAGTTTTGGATCTACTCAAGATCAAGAGTCTGCCGTTGAACACCTTCTGCTGCACAGTGCTTAGGATAGAAATGATGAAAGGCTTGTGGCCACGCCCAGCCCCATCAGGAGCTCGTTGCTCTTTTCATCTCCCCAGCCCTTTTTAGCATCTGAGCGCAGCGAGCTTCTACCTTGAGGACTGTAGAGCATTCTGGTTGAGTTTGCATACTTCTGCCAAGTCACGATGGCATTAGCCATGCTGCTAACACCACGTGCTCTGTAGCGCACCCATCACGTTCCTGCTTTCGCTAATGCTTCTGGAGAGCAGCGTTTCCCTCTGGCTTCACCCAATCCCACAGCACAGCTCCCTGCCTTGTGCGTGCAGCAGCTGCTGCTGCAACCCACACCGGCCCTCCTGCTGCTGCTTGGTCTCGTCAGAGCGCGCTGGCTACGTGCACCACAAGCCCTCTCGCTGCCATTGGGAAAAGCAGTAAATAAAACAAATCCTGTTCTTGGGGGGGGAGAACCCCATTGTTTTCAAGCAAGGTTCTGCTAATTGTTAATTTTCTTGTCATGTGATAGTTTTGCATTTCCTTAGCAGGGCAGTGAGGAGAGATGTTTGTTTGTTTATGCACGTCCAGCAGCTTCCTTGCCACATCACAAATACTGAACCAACTGCTCATCCTACGCTGGGCCATGCAGAATATAGGACCTTTCTAAAACAATAAACACCAGAAGGTTCTCATGTGACATTCTTGATCCAGTCCTCTTCAATACAAAAGTCTGTTTTCTGAAAGAAATTTAAAAAGTAGCTTCTGTGATTACTCAGTAATGAATATATAGATGATGCTTTGGTTACACACATCACTTACATTTACTTAATTTATTTCTGGTGATTTTTAAAGGTATTCAGTCAAATTGCTCATGAAAATAGTCGTGTTCTGACGTCTCGCAAAAATACACATAAAAGCAGTTCTTGAAAACATAATAAACTTCACGCTCTTCACATTCTGTTTATTTTTCTCCAAATGTGCCTTTCTGTGATTAAGGTAACAGTCAGTAGGGAAGTACATGTGGTGGGGTCGTAATTCAGCTGAGCTGACCCTTACAAATAGCATGTAAGCAACAGCAAGCATATGGATTACATTAGTCCAGTGGGGCCCTTGATTTAAAGAGCGCAAAGAAGTTGGAAGGAGGGATCTGCTTTCAAAACCAAGGTGGGGTCAAGAACTAGAGAAAAACTATGACACTGAAATGACATATTCACATTTTTCCTGTTTCAGGATTTACCAAACTCTTCTTAAATTTCTATTTTAAATTATTTTTCAACAATGTTATTGAAAATCCTTTTTTATTGCCATAACATTTTGCTGTATGCCTGCAGTTAAGCACTGTGAATGACAAATGTAGCTTGGAAATGAAGCGAGCCCCACATATTTCAGGTGGCTATGCACCATGGAAGTATGCTTGTGGTGTGATTATTTTGGCTGAGTTTTGGAAATCAGTTGATGGAGGAGGAGAGAGAAGTAATTTCTTCTGAGGGCTACAGTTTTCTGTAGGTGGCTGAGAAGCAGACTGGACCAGTTGGCTCTTTAGAGTGAGATTAAAGGGCTCATGGGATGTAAAGGCCAAAGTGCATAAAAGAGAGGTGTCAAGGGGTAGGTACTACATTTCACTGGAGAAGTCATTCTGTGAGCTTAATCAATAGCAATATAGAAATGGTAACTTGACTTTGGTCGTGGGTTGCTGTTGTTTTTAGTATAATCTGTTTCAGCCTTTAGGAAAACATTATTTTTCCTGTCAGAACCTCCAAGGTAATCAAACTCAGTAAGTTACTGAAACACTGGTTATTCAGAGTGTGCCAAATGTCTCTAGTCAAATCACAAATTTATTAAATTATGTCCACATCCAACTCTGCCTCCATAGTGCAGTCAGCTGAGTAATGAGGGAGAAGGACTGTGTGCCTGGGTGAGTGTAGCACAAGGTAAAACTCAGAGCTGTGACCGTGACTCCAGTGCTCAGTGGGTGCACAGGTTTACTGTGAGAGGCTCGAGTCTTGGAATCCTGCAAGGACTGGGCCAGTTTATGGGGAAATAGCAGTGGGGCTGGCTGCTCTGGGTTTCTGCGGCCAGCCCATGCTGTTCCACACCTCTGATGAGTAGACATCTTTACAGGTGCGGCTGCATCTCCTCTTACCTCTACAACAGCTTTTAGAGTTGGTGGATTAACTCTGCATTTTTCTTCTTGATGGCCTCTGAAAGGCTATGGTAGCTCCATCTCCTTGGGGTTTTTCTCCATTGCCAAAGTCAGCATTGTATTGACTTTGTATCAGCCCACAAAGTGTACCCAAGTTCTCCTCAGAGCTTTCACTAGCCATTTTTCCAATGCAGTGGTGCTTTCATCTGAGGTCCCTATGGTGTAAATAAGTTTATTAAAGATGGGTGCGAGCAAGTGTGCATACACCATTATCTCCAAGTTATCGTCTTTTAACCCAAATTCCAACCCATATCTCTCCATGCTGCAAGCCATTTTGAATTGACGTTTCCAGTAAAATGCTGTAAAATGCAGTATGAAATGCTTTATTAGAATCCTCAATTCATGTTGCTTTCCTATTAAAAAGAAAAAATAATTCAAGTTTTGCCTAAACTCTGTGAAGGGCACTTGGAAAGATTATCTACAGAAACAGGCTTATACAAAGCCTAGAGTTTTGTTTTGGATAATATGTTATTTTGAAGTGTTTTCCTCTTACTACTGTGTATATGCCTGTGTGTAACTTCACTGACACCTTCTGTAATCCCTAGTAGCACATCTCACACTTAGCAAGTCTGCAGTAGCTTCTTGGATTTAAGGATAATTTTCTCTGTATCAGTTTCCCTATTTCTTTGCACCATAAATATTTAATATGGGCGCAAGCTATTGTACAGGCTTAGGACACCGGCACAATGGCTTGCTCATTTCTCATGACGTGCTATAGTTATGGTTTTTCCACACTTTTAACTTGTTTGTTTCTTTTTAAGTTTTTAGGGTTTTTTTGTCATCCACATCATCCCCCCCGCACCAAGTGATGGTATAACCTCTAGCTTGTTGAAAATACCTAATGTGTATTTTTCCTGGGCTTCTGGAGGGCTGGATTCAGTGGTTCGGGTAACTTTTCCTGATCCTGTTCCTAACTTAATGGTAAACTTAAGTCATCAAGGACAAATGGCATAAAGGTGGCCCCAAAACTTCTGTGCAGACCCAGAGCTGTGCATAAAAAATTTGTGTAAGATGGAGGCAGTAAGAATCATGATAGGAAGCCAGTAGCATATGTAGCTGATTTGCAGTGACACAGACACCAGAGAGGAAATAATTTTGGGTGCTCATGAATAACGTGCCACTGGAACCATATGTGTGTGCACATCTCATATAAGCCTCTGTTATTTTTTAAATGGAAAACAAAATAATACTTTACTGTTGGTTTTTAAGCCTACAGAAGTCATTTACCACAGCTGCTTACTGTGGGAGATTTAGTAGCGTATTTATGCTAATAGGAATTACAAATGAACACTGAAGAGCAAATATAAGTGTAGGATTTTATCCAACATCAGCTCACTGTCTGCAACATTGTCCAATTATATCAACATTCCCTTATTTAAATTACTCTATTTCTTGCCTTCCCATCCAGCAATGAAGGCATATCTTCAATCCTGCCCATGCTGCATAAGGTGATTTGAAAACAGTGGGACTGGAAGAAAACCCTGTATATCTTGGCTGAAAAACTGATGTTCCTAATCTCTTTTCCCAAAGTCTAAATTTTAAGCCTATTGGTTTTGTAAATTCACACTGATCTGTGCAGGACTTCTATTTCTGGAGACCTTGGGACCTGGTTTTCCCACTGGTTCCACACTGGCAGTTTTGACAGGTGCTGAAGAAATTATGGACAAAGGCAAAGTGGTGAAGTGGAGGAGGTAGGCAGCTGTTCACGTTATCAGACTGAAACATCCCAAGTACGTTCCATCTCTGAAGATTAAAATGTTATGTGAGCCCAAGAGTTAGGCTGTCAGTTTAGTGGCCATTGTTACCATTAGATGTTATTGATTTTTGGTGAAATCATGGAAACAAAGTGCTGTTTCCAGGAATGATAGGTGGGTCACCTTACCCACGCACAGGCACCCGGTGTCGTTGGAAAGCAAAGATATTATTCTTTTTAACATAGCGAATGTTCCACTCTCCAAATGTTACTTGATACTTCATAATTTGTTGAAGCTTTTTGGCCATTCATCATCCAGAATTGCAAGTGAAAACTGGGACCCAGTTCAAGAAGTTCCCTGCTAACATGCCTCCATGCTCCGCTGAATCCACAGAGAGCCACGAGCATGGGGCGCGCTCAGGCTGGGTCTGTAACCATCAATTATGCGTGTCCACGCTGATATGTGGCGCCGAGGCCAAGAAGCGGGGAAGGGCTCCCATCCGTCCTGCTGAGACCTCTCAGCCTCCTAAGTGGGGATGGCCACGTGCAGGCTCCGTGCTGGGAGCTGGTCTGGGGGTCTCCCAACGGCCAGTGTCCTTGGGTAAAGCAGAGATACATGGAGGATGAGGCAGGGTTTGCTTACCTCTGTTAGAGTTGTTTGGAGAAAGTGTTCAGCCAACTGAGGCACCTTCTTACTCTGTAGAATTGTGTGAGGAATTTTAAGTGCTGGCAGGACACCTGGAGCTTTATGGGAAGGACTTTTTTTTAATAGAAATAAAAAAAAAGTGAAGATTTTGCTTTTGGCAGGATGCTATTTGTATACATGATGTTATTCTACCAGGCAACTGTTTTATATTAAACCAGAGGAATACCTTTTTTAGCTTGCATTTACAACCACTGTGCAAGAGGAGGGTGGGTTTTTTTGATCATCTCCATGGTTTTGGCTGCAGAACAACATATGTTGTATAATCAGTGCAATAGGTACTGAAGAAGCCTATAACTGTAATAAAACCGAAAGTCTTCTATAACATGAAAGATTTTGCCATCTGCCGCTTTAATATAATACAAGTAGATTATCTTCCTCTCATGAAAATTATATATTAAGTCTAAAACAGCCAGACAAAATAAATTATGGTTTAAGAAGTGGTGGAAAGTAGCACAGTTAAAATTGAATTTGGGGAGTAGTTGATGTATGCCATAAAATCCTTTCTACAGAGATTTCTAGGAGAGTGGAAGAAGGGTGAGTGTCTTAATCAAAATGTGTTGTAATAATTTTTGAATCTGGCTTCATATTTATTGTAAAAACAGCAACAAAAAAGCGCTGAGAATCCAATGCCTTTATCTCTTGTGGAATGCACATACCCCTTTCTAGCTTACGCTAATCTGGTTTTGTGGAAGTGGAGTATTAAAACAGATGGTTAATGCTTCCATCTGGGTCCTATTCTTTCCTTGCGAATGGGCTGAACATTGCAGCAATTTGTTTGTATTTACTGCGTTTTTCCTCAACTTTATCACCAGCCCTCAGACAGCTCAGGGAAGGAAAAAGCTTATCAAAACTTCAGGTCCCCCCAGCACTGAGAAAGCAGGCAGCGCACTAAGACCGTAGCAGCTTGTTGCATTTGCATCCCTATGGGTTTTCTTTCCGTCTTACCATTTTCAGTTTCTGTAACAAGCAATAAAAAGAACTGGTGATTCACTGTGGGATGCACAAGACTCACAGAAACTGGAATTGAGACATCTTGACTTCTTAGAAATTGGCATTAAGCGCAAAAATATGAATGTTTAGAAAGGAGCAAAATACCTCTGAAACGAATGTACGTAGAGATGATAGAAGATTGCAATGGGCACATACTGAGCGTTAAGCGTATTTAGTATCCTACTCTTTCTTACAGATAAGCTGTTCTCAATACTTTTTTGCAAAGCTAAGCAGCAGCACTGTATAGGTAATGACTGTGGGCTAGTCCAGTGAATGCACAGAGATAACTTCATTTCTGTGAGCAGTGCTATTGACTACAATGGGACTATTTTCATGTGTAAAGTTAGCCTGGAGAGCATAAGTGTTGGGCGAGATTGAATTCTGGGAAAGATTGAATATATCCTTCACCTCTTCCAAAAAGGCACTCAGATAACAGAAATATGAAAGGTCCACGTAGACCCTCTGTTCTGGAATATCAGTTATGGATTGTCTTGAAAAGTGGGTGTGAAATCTTCATATAATCCAGCACTGCAAAGCAAAAGAACTGGAAATGTAAGCATAGAACCAGTATAGAACGCAAGGTAACACATTCTCCTATGGTTATGAAAATCTTTCATCTGAGACTTTCGAAGCACTTTGTGCTTAAGTGAGTGTTACGTTTTCTTTTAGAAAGGTACTGTTAAGTGTCATCACATGGAGCAGTGAGGAGATTATGAATGGCTAGTCAAGGCTCATGTGAAGAAATAACGAGCATTTGCTATTCCTAATGCTCTCCTTGAAGATGAAGAATTATCTGTCCTATTGCTCAATATTGGCCGTAGGCCACAGGTTGGTCTCTGGCCATGGCCATTGTGCAGAACTTTATCTGCTGCCTGGAATAATGAGGAAGGTATGGCTATTCCTAGAAAATAGGAGACTGTGCTGGGGGAAAAAGGAGGTACTGCCTGTTAATAACTGGGCTTTGGGCTTTGCAAAGAGAAGGAGATTTGGAGTAGAACACTGCCTTGCTCTTTTCTGTGGTCACTTACTCTTCTTCCCAAAGTCAAGATATTCTTAGGCCTGGTCTGAAAACTCTATTTTGCACTGCTGGTAGCACACAGCAGCAGGATTTTCTTTGCCCAACTACTGTAAGCCTGGACGTGGACGTAGGCACACCAGTAAAGCAGCAGTTCCTCTGTCAGTAGCTTACTCCATTCTGTGGACATGAATGAGGTGCGCTTTTAAGCACTTCTACACTATTGCAACTGAATTTTCCTTTGGAAGACCATATTGCATAATATATAATCTCTCAGTTTTATAAACCAGTGGTGAAGAATTTTAAACCCTAATATAATGGTGAGAAGTTTCCAAGATGTGGGAAAACTTGAAGGCATTTATTGCTGTGCTGGAGGAAGGCAGTTTATTGCTCTGGTTCTGAATGAGAAGTGAGTTGCCCAAAGACTGTACTAAGCATGGTATAAAAACAATGAAGAACTAAAGGGAACCCATATCAGCTGCTCCTGATGGATCACCTTTTCCTTACACTCCACTGTAGGAGCTTGACCTGGAGTATTCTGGAGCCAGTCTCACTCTACCCGTGACCAGAAGGCTACAGGTACTTTTACCCCATGTCCAAATCAGCCAAGAGAAGGAAATCTGTGAAGAATTCCTCTACCAAAAGAAAAAGCAGAGTGATTTTTCCTTTAAAATCCATGTGGGGCCAGCTTGGAGAGGCATCAGCTTGTAAACGTATCTGTAAAGCCTCTCAGGCCATGCCCAGAGGACTTTGTTGGGTTTGCTGATTCAGCTAACCCCGTCTTTGCATCAATGCACGTTGCATTTGAACAAAAGATTTTTGCCTTGGTTAAATGCTGTCAGTCCCTGAACAAAATCCCCTGCAACGGCATACCGATTTTTTTACGCTTGGGCACTTGTGTCAGAGTCATATTGCTCTGAGGAATGGAGATCTTTCGTAGAGGAGAACTTGTAGCTCTGCTGGCAGATCATCAATGTGTAGACCGGGCTTCTGCATGAGAGAGAAAGGAGACGCTCCAGAGAGCCGAGGCTTACCATGCCCAGCGCCGGCTGTCTGCCCACCCTGGGGGGAGGCTCTGAATGATGCAGACAGCTATTTTTTTTGGTACTCTCCTGTAAGCAAAACACTCAGAAATGGCCTGTTCCAAGTGCCACTAGGTGGCACTTTAGGGACATGGCAGTCACTTGGTTTTTTCATTATGCATGAGCTGCATCGCCAGAACTAGTTTTTTGGCGGTTGGTTGTTGGGTTTTGTGGTGGCTTTTTTTGTTCTGGTTTTTTACCTGGTTGGTTTTTTTTTGTCAAATGTAACTATTTATTTATTTTTACCACCTGCCTGCTCCAGCCAGTCCTGCCCTGCTGGCTGCTGAGCTTTGCCATCCTCACGTCCTGGCAGCGGGGAGGAATGGCCAGCCCAGTGGCCCAACCTCAGCCAGCAGGTACCACAGCCCTGCAGATCAGCGGTTGCCACAGCTGTTAGGCTGACAGCCTTATCAGAGCACTCAGCTAGTAAAAAAATGTATCTTACATCATTAAGAACGGTGATACTGAACTACTGGAAATTTTGAAATCTTACCCTTCTTGGCAGCAGCACTCCAATTTATATTTGCTTCCATCAGAACACAAAACTCACCCTTTTTTTCTTTTTAAGTTTCCTTCACTTTAAAATAGTCTTCTGCTGCATCAACACCATAAAAAAAAAAAAAGTGGGTTCTGCAAAAGTTTAGGGTTTTTTGTCTTTTTTTCTCCTCACCCTGGTCCTTTATCTTACTGTGATTTCAATTTTCCTGATTATTTGCAGTTAACGTTGTAGAGTACCAGTCTATTTAGTTACTTCTACACTGTTTCTAATTCATTGGTGCTTGAAAAGTTGCATTTTACCTATGCATAAATAAAACGGCGTTGGTCTCCCTTCTTTTTCATTTTGTGGAATAAGTTACTGTATTCCTGCTTTTGATACAAGGTTTAACACAGACTGCAACAAAAGTGTGAGCACCAGAAGCAGCCTGCCTGGCCGGGTTAGGAGGGTATCTAGTGCTCCTGCTCCAAGAAGGGTCTTTAAGAGCTGGCTCCCGTATACCCCTCTCGCTGCTCAGTGTTGTGCAGCAGAGCTGTAGTTACATGTAGACATATTACATGGCGCTCTGAAAGGCTCTGTCTACTCCTGCTGTCCCTAAATGAATGATTTGTTGAAGTGATGTGATTCAGTCCCAAATTTACTGCGTGGCTCCGCTGGGCATTTGAACTTTGCTATCCCCAAATCATTCATGAAAGCCTCATGGACTTTGCCAGGTTACAGTTACCAGTGCTTAGAGCCTGCATTTCTTTCAAATATATAAAAAGTGGTTGTAGAAATCAGGGAGGTTACAGGCTATTCCGGTTGCTGATAAAGAAATACTGTGTTGCATTAAATGCGCTTTTAAAGGTCTTTGATTTTTGTAGACAGAAAAAAAGATTGCTTTTTCCATTTCACACTCCTATTTGTACCAGAAATGTACCGTTATAGAAGCTCTTCAATCTATGCAAATCTTTCCAGAATCGAAATGTTAGTATCAAATAGTTATTAAAATCCAAATATGTAAGATGTTAGTATTCAAATAATACTGGAAAATTACAGGGTGGGTTTGTTTTGTTGGTGGGTTTTTTTTTAACCACCAGATAACACTACACGTGTAGCATACTTAGAAGCTGGGAGGGAGAGAAATCTCGTCAGCCAAGACACCTTTTCCTCCTCTCCAGAGGAATTTCACATGCATTTTAAAAAAAGATGACAAATCTCCCTTCTCTGTGCACATGTTCAACACTGTACATGGAGAACAGCAGTAACCTGACAGAAGCACGTTTCCCCTGCAGCTTTCTGTACTGCTCTTATTGTGTGTGTTATGAAAGAAATGGAAGTGGTATGAAGTAGTCCCTCCTTTTAAAATATACAAAATTCTGTATTTTCTGTCATTTTTATTTAACTTATAGTTAAGCGCTGGGAAACTTGTGACTACTGCAGAGCTTGATGGGCATACACAGAAACATCTTGGCAACAGCAAAGTGTGTTCTTCAGTGTGTGACAGATGATGGTGATGATTATTATTATGGCTAAAATCCTGGCCCCTTTAAAGTTTGAGGTTTGCCTTGAACTTGGTTTTAAATGCAAGCTTTCACCTGTGTAGAAACGAGCCTTTTTTGAGGGAAGAGCTGGATGGCGGGTTGTCTCTCCTGCCTGGGGGCCGTTGTCAGACTGGCTCCGACTTGGCAGAAGTTGGGAAAGAGAAGGGGCTGTCTGCCAGTGCCTCCCCACTCCTGCCTGCCTTCCCTGTCTTGGAGAGCCGGCCCATACCTTCTGCACAGAAAACAGCCGCACCGTGTTTATAACGTGCTTGCTGCAGTGACCCTGGGGACAGGCAGCTCCAGTTCCTGCTGCCCTCCCTTAGCTGATATGCTGTGCCCTGTCCTGGTGAAGCAAATCAAAAGTTGCTGGAAGATTTCAGGGGAGGTGAGGAAAGGGATTAACCCTCTGTTTTAACTTGCTGCTTAGTCAGATACTCTGGGGGGAGGGTGTTTGTTTTGCCCAAGTGTAGACCTGCGTGATGGGTGTTCAGCTCGATTTCTGTTTGAAACGTGAGAAGGGAGGAGGGAAGATGATTTATTTGGCTTCTTTTATGACTTGTGTTTTCAGTAACTTTACTGGAATTTTTGTATAATTCAGACTTTCTCACTCCAGCCTTGCAAACTTCAAAGACAGAGGCTTACTCCAAAGAATTTTCATCGGTTTCAGGAGATAATAAGGTGACAGGGCACAACCGAGATCTTTCTAGCTTTTATCCATCCCCCTTAGTCATCATCTGAGTATTTAGGCCGTAAGGCTAACTCTAGAAGAAATTCTGGGTGCTAGGTCATTTACATTCAGAGAGATGGTTCCTAAAGCTTCACAGAAAAACTCTTCCCTTGTTTTATTAGCACAGTAAAATGCAAGAAAATGGTTTCATTAAAAATCTGCAAAAGACACATGTCATCCATTCAGCTGTCACCCTGGATCTCTATTTCCCCTACTGTTGAATTGTTAAAATAACTTTTGTGTGTAATGCTTCCTTTCATTGACTTTATTGTACGTGACTGCTAGTCGTTTTCTGGATGTAGCAATGACTGATTTGTTGTTGCAGACAGAGCAAGTATCTGAGGTTGAATTACATCCTCAGATGAATAGACCCCCGTCGCAGGCAGAAGAGAACAGTTCAGCAAAAAAGGTGAGACCTGCGCTTGTACCATTGTGGAGTGATTTGCCTCCATCAACAAATGTGGTTGTTTTAAGTTTTAAAGCAATTAAATAGAGGGTTAGGGTTATATTTTTACATGTTTTCCTTCTCTGGAGGTCAAAACGCTAGAGAGAACTGGGATTGTGTGTGACATCAGCTCAGATAAATCATTAAGAAAGCTCTTAGTACGTACACATCGATGCACGTGCTTTAAGACAGGCAGTTTGCCATTTGTTTCAAATCAATAGGGGCTTGTGGAGCCTTAGGGAAGACAAAAGAAGAGTTTGATTGTACTTGACCCCTGTCTCGCTGTAATTCTTCCAAATTGTGACACACTTCTTGCTTCCAGTTACTGAGGATTCAGTTTTGATGTAACCACACCTGTTTGCTAGAGGTCAATCTGCTACGAACTGTACATAGACTGAGAGAGATTTGCTCAAAGTGTGCAGTTTCTAATATGCTTTTGTATGAACATATAATTCGTATAAAGTAAGCACTGAAATTGCAATGGCACTCTTCACAGGGCCTTGCTTAGCGATCGAGTGGCTTTAGCAATGGCTGCGAGCCTTTCCCCGCTCCTGGTCACGCTCCCGCTGCCTCCTTCCACCAGCCCCAGCCAGAAGAGGTTTTTGAAAGGGAGCAAATGCAGATCCTCCCTGTGCCAGCCCCTCCTGCAGCCAGGGAACACCTGGCATTTGCTCAGCCCAACCAAGCACTGTTGGCAAGCTCTGTACCTCCTGCGTACCTTGCCCAGGGAGCACCATCGCGCTTCTTACCCTAATGGGAGGCACAGACAAATATCTGTTGTCATCCCCTATATGCAATAGGGCTTTCAGGGCAGTGTCCTCACTCCAGTTTTGCTCACTGCATGCTACTACTAGCCTAGCCTTGCTTCCTCCTTGCTCTGCTTTGCAGCCCTGCTGGGGAAATGAAATCCCTGTGGTCCACCTACTTCATGCTCACCCTCGTCCCACCTGGCTCTGTAATATACAGAGAAGCCTGGGCTGTGGGGTGTGGGAAACAGGTTGTTGGCGCAATGCTGACCTACCCTCCGAGGCCTGCTGCAACAGCAGCCAGCCAAAGAACTGCTGCAGAGGGCTCTGCTTTTAGGTATGGGATCATTTCTAACAGTGTTGCATTTGAAATGAAAGAAGGTTTAATCTTATAGATTTGGTAGGTTTTTGGCAGTTCAGGGTAGTCTGGGATCGTGCATTTGGCATCCCACCAGTTTATAGTTATAAAAGGCATATGGAAGTTCCTCACTTGCTGTGTGTTGTGTGTTTGTAGGGAGCTGCACGTACGCATAGGATTTCAGAGCACGGTATTACCTGATGTCTGTGCAGTGCTGATGGGCTGACATCCTCATCAAAAAACCTCATAATATTTTTAGAATTTTTATTTTCAGTAATGATAGAACTTTAATGGTGAAGCCCCGTTTCCTTATAATTCTAATTCCTCTAATAATTGTAATCCCTTGAATACTAATTATTGATGGTCTTATGTTGGTTTCATTCTGTATCACTCACAGTAGCCTCTTCTGCTGGACAATTTTATACATTTGTCTTCCTAAGCTGTTTTCAGTGTTGCTTCAGTAAGAGAGGAGAAGAGCAAGGAGAGACTCCATGCTAGATGGGTGAGGTAGTAACTTGGTACATGAGTGATTGATTATTGATTATTACCAACCAAGCATAATTAAAAATAAAACTTGTTTTGGTTTTCATGCTTTTGGGTCAACTGGAGGCTAGTATATGTATTTATACCCCTCTCTCTGTGCCCCTCCAAATGCACACAGAGCTATACAGACCAGCTCTGAAGAGCCTGTTATCCAGATGAAGACAAAGCACCAGTATAATAACTTCATTCATTAAGGGATTGCAAGAGTTAATGTTCATTTTTTCAAAGTCAGAAACCTGAGAGGCTATTACCAAATTTGAATTAAGCTCCTGTGCCTCTTTAAATTATGAAATCTTAGGCCAGCTGTCAGCAATTTCTGTGTCACAAGTATTCCTCAGCCTAATGACGGGACGCATGTGGCCTGACTTAACGTTGCTGTGCTTCTCCCTTGCAGGAGGTTGTTCTCACTCAGCCGCCATCCAAACCTGCCCGCAGGAAGCTCCGGACGGAGGTGCAGGGGCTGGAGACCCCTGAGCTTTCTCCCACTATAAACGTGACTTCTTCCCTGCCAGCGGTCAAGCCTCACCTCCCAGTCCAAAAGTAAGAACCTTTACCAAGCATGCCAAACTGCTCCATGAGATCCGATGTGACATGGTTTGCTCTTTGCATAATTTTTTGCTTAATAGTTCTGGTTTTGAGAATGCTTCACAAGATACATGTCTCTGAAATCTACATGTCTTCTCAAATGCAGGCTAACTCTGTAGTGACTGTGTAAGTTGGTAATATTGGACTGATAAGCCTCTTTGAAGGTGTCCTGCCTCTGTATCTGGTAGATGTGTCTGAAGAGCAAGCCTAAATGTTCAACCAGCATCGCTAACACAACTCTGTTTAGCTCTGTGGGTGTGTTTTTGCCTTGCGCATATCTTCCTGAATTTTGCTCATTCATGTGGACAGATATGACCAGATAAATGCCCAGGAAATTGAGTCACGAAATGCTTGGTGTTGGTCATATCCTTGTGGTATTTCTTCATCGCAAGGCAGGTTGGAAATGAGCTTGCCACTGGTATGAGCTGAGCCATAGACCGCTTGTGATAATCCGATAATTGCCAAACCCAGCATGTGTTGTTTGGTCTCATAAATTAGCTGTAGAAGCTGTCAGCAACAAAGACTTGTAGGGATTTCATTATATATTTATTTAATAGCAGTGGAGAAGGGGCTATACAAATGGTAAGTGAAGGCACTTGAAGCCCTCTTGGGTCTATACACCCCCCTCAACTGAAGCAGTGTGCGAACATTATAGCCTGCCTTCACCTGGAGCCTTGCAAAGACATCTGGTTCAGTCTGAAACAATGAAACTGCCCAAATCAGTTGAGTGGTTCTTGTCAAACTGTTTATCAGTAAACTGAATCTGTGCTGCATAATTGGAGATTAGAATAAGTAATAATACTCCTAATAAGTAATAAGACTCCTAAGATGCCCTTAAAGTGCTATTTTGTGCTTTGGGAATGCATATTCCATAGTGGTTCAAAGAAAGATAACAGCATTTGTTAGCGTCTCAACTTAATCCTGTCTTGCCTATGTCTTTCCTAAAATGTTTAAATGACCACAGAGGTATATCTCCCTGTTTGTTATATTTTCCTACTGTTATTACTTTATAGCCTATGGAGAGTAGTCTGAAGCAAAGTCACGAAGCAGAAAACTGGCAGTTCACTGGAAGATAACAGCATAAAGACCTGCCTGTGCTGTGAAAACAGATCCTGTTGCAAAGATCAGTGCCATCGGCTCTGTTAAGAGAAAAGAGCTAATGGGGACTGTGTTCCACTATGGACCTTATTTAAACAGGACATCTGTTTTAGAGCAAATTTGTCATTAGAGCGCTCTTGATGCGTCATGTAAAACGTTAAAATAATCTATTTGGAAAAGGGCTTTGATATTCAGCCATTATTTTCTGTATTATTTTTTTTTCCTGTTGTTACCTCTGTTTCTTGGAATAGGTTGGTCCTTATGAACAGAGCTGTCTCTTTGTACCTGTCTGCCTAACTGTAATTTCCTCCAAATCAGTTACCATGGGCTATAGAGTAATAATAATAGGAGAGAAATCTCTTCTTTAAGCAGCAAAAGAGATGAGGAAAGTCCGTAAGCCATCTACCCGTTCCTGTTTGTGACATTAGATGGTTTTGATGGAAGGGACTGCTTTGAATAGAAGAGAGATTAATTTCTGAAGTAAAGAAGCATCAGAAACAGCAGTGCCCCCCAAAATCTGAGACAGTGTTTTCATGCAGATGTCCTTTCTTTCCGCAGAGATTTATTTCTGTATTTTCTGTTAACTGCTCCTGAATCTTTAAACTTTGCAAGTGTCTGAAAACACCTAAAGCAAAGATGCTGCAATAAATAGAGCTGTGCAGGGATTATTCTTAAGCTGAATCAGAAAGCAGTGATTTTGAAATAATTGAGACAGCCTGAAATGTTTCTGTCATTCAGGCTAACAGGTGTGACTGTTTTACTTTCAAGCAGTCCACCTGATTCAGCCATCTCATTTCAGTGTTAGGTGTTTCTTCTCTTAAATGCATAATTTGTACCTTGTCTTTGAAGTGTAGTCCCGTGTGTGTAGAGTACGGACATGCAAAATGGGTGGCTGGTCTTCTGGCCTCAGCCACTGTTGAGGCTCTTAATTGAAATGTTTCATATTTATCTGTCTGGCAGACAGTCTTCCAAGCAGAAAAGGGCTATTCAGACTGCTATAAGAAAAAACAAAGAAGCCAATGCTGTGCTCGCCAGGTTGAACAGTGAGCTCCAGCAGCAGCTGAAGGTAAGGAATGCATTGAAAATAGGTGACAGAGCTCCCTGCAGTCATTTACATGTCACCTCTGGCAGAGAATCTTGTTCACCCTCTCAGATGAAACCTACTGCATTATTTCCTGCTCTCTGGAAGGGAATAACTATACTGTATGTGTGGGTAGGATGAGGCTTTCTGGCAAAAGTTACAACCTATGGGCCTACAGCTCCACTGACAGAGTAAGTCTAAAGGGTTCACTTTGTCTTTCTGAAAAATTTGATGATGTGGTGGTGTCACCTAGTGCAGAAGAGTAACTCAAGCCTAGATTTCTTGTCTTCTGGTCAGTTGTGCTACATAACTGTCTCCTGGAGTCAGGGATTCGATATACGTGGACTGGCCAAGCCATGCTTTTTGTGACCATCTAACACTGATTTTTAATGTCTACCGACTTGTCTTTTAATGTGTTCTCAAGGGACTGTTTTCTTATAAATATCAGTAGTGGTTCTTCTGTTTTCTCAGTCCAAAGGTAGTGCAGACTTTAGTTTTTCATCTGCTACAGCTTTTTCTTCCACGCATATTATGAGCACGCTTGCGTGGAAAGGCCGGTGAACCCCCCGTTACACTTTTTCTTCAAGGTGAAAGTTTGATTTTGTGTTCAACATTGCTTTAACGTAATTTCTTAATTGGCTTTCACTGATGCAGGTTGGAGAGCCTGTACTGATATCATAGCAAAATATAGGACAACGATGGAAATAAGCATGGAGATGAAAGCTTTTAATGACAGCACATTGCCATCATTCCTTGGCTCAGGCCTTATCTGCTTCCACGCACTATCTTCAGCATGCTTAAAGTCCCTGACCTTCACAAAACAGGCCAGTGCTGTTATCTGTATTTTATGGTAGGGTGAAGGAAGCACGTAAAGGCAGAGAGATTTGCCTGAGTTCACACAGGAGCAGAAAACTGAACTTGTCTTTCAAGTTGTGTTGCTGCCTGAAAGCTTTCTGATGGAGCAGGGCCTTTGTGTTTCCGTGGGGACCAGAAGACTTGATGGGTGCCCCTCAGGCACAGCTTGCACTGAAGCATGGGGAGTGTTCAGGTGCGCTCCCAGGCTGGGGCTGTGAGCCTGCCCAGATGGGGTGCCAAAGCCTGGAGGAGTCACAGGTCAGCCTGGCTCCCACATGGGCTGCGGTGAAGAGCAGCCAGGGACAGGGGCAGCCTCAAGACCAGGAGAGGCTTTCCCAAAACTGCTGATCCCCAAAGCCTTCACAGTTGGTTTCCAACTGGGACCGACGATCTTCCTGGCACAGCTGCCAAAGAGGTAGATTGCAAAGCCTGTGTCATCTTAGAAAGGCTGAGTCTTGTTCATTTTCAGAACAAAAGAGGTTGGTTGTATGAACCAAAAATTCTCAAAAAGCAGTTTTAAGGGAAATGTGATTTCAAAAAAACCTCATTTTCGTCGGTAAAATTGCTGACCTGCGGCCAGCGTTGCTGCATCCCAAACTATTCCACGTACAGTGGCTGTCTGCTCCTCACCAGGCTCACCCGAGCAAGTGTGGCGTTGGTGCAGTGTTTTGAGACCACAGGGAGAGTTACTTAAACAGCAGAGCCCCTAGCTTCCAGCCAATGCCAGCGGTTTGCCTGGCTGCTCTTCACCGGAGCGAAGGGATGCAAGCGACCATCCCAAAAGTTACAGCACGTCTCTCTCCCTCCTGCAGGAGGTTCACAAGGAACGAATTGCCTTGGAAACGCAGCTGGAGCAGCTACGTCCTGTCACCGTCTTGTGACCTCCCGCAGTGCCGTGCAGCGGCAATAGCAGAGCACGCGTCCTGACAGCCTTGCAAGGAGAGGAATGCAGCGCGGCTGGGCAGAGCTTCTGCTGAGGTGGTGGGGGGGACCGGCTTGTCGGGTCTCCCTTCGCCCCGCTGCATGCACTTGCCTTTGCAGGTGAAGAAGGTACAGAAACCAAATATCTGACTGCCGGATATTTCTGAGCGGGGAGGATGCTTCGCCTTCTTTCCTCCCTCTTCCCAGCCTAATGTGTAAATACAGTTTATTGCTGAAACGAATAAGCTGAGAGTACTTTATTTATGTAAAGAATTTCTGATTTATATGCGTTCTGGCAGCACCTCCTGCCCAATCATTAAGAGGTACAGCATTTCTGAATCCTGGCTTAAATTTAAAACTCATCCTCTGAGATGGGCTTCTGGATGTTACTGATTCCTGTAGGGTTGTATTATGGTAGAGTACCTCTGGGTTTAATGTACTACAGGAATAAAACTCACTAGACGTACAGAGTCTTTATCCGCAATCACATGTCAGATAATTATTTTCTTAGCACTGTTTATTATGCAATCACAGATGTATTTTAATGTTACAGAACTCGTATTTTATAAGTCCAAATCATATAAGAGAACAGTAAAAAATACTAAAAAATTTAATTATTTTGGAAATTACAAAAAACAAAATCTGTTTTTTGAGCTATAATGTTTCATATCACCAGTGTTTGATCAATTGCTTGCAACTGCCAGTGTCTCTGCATACTTTTAGCATGTTTGAGGTCACTGGTTTATAGCTTTTTTCTTTTTTGTTGTCTTTTTTTTAACCAACAGTGTATTTCTAACAAGAGGTTAAATATGCATTCTGGGCATTTTTATAAAAGCTGTCTATGTACATTTGTATTAGTCTGCTTTGTTGTCTTAATAGCTGCTGATGTGTTTTAAGGATGTGTACAAGAACTGAATTTCCAAAAGCAGAAAGATAGCAGAAGTGCTATATATGAGGTTATAAAATGTGTGATGGAAATAATTGCCCTCTACAACAGGCTTTCGTTAAGGTTCCTTTGCACCTCACTGGAGATGCTACTGATAGGATGAAGCTACTAATGCCCATCTGTTTTCTAAAGGAAGAAGGAAAGATTAATTTTTTTTACCTGGGTGTGATCAGGCCAAGTGAATTCCATGGCAATTTTTTCCATGGATGCAGTGGTCATCAGCTTCAGTCTCAGTTCTCGCCGTGGAAGCTGGCCAACTAATGTTGCTTTATTTCTTGGGCCAACACTCTTGTATTGGGTGACTTCAGACATAACAGTATCAGCCCTGCTCCCTCCATGGATATGATGTGCGCTTCACTGCACGGGAACGTCACCTACCTGTTACCTGTCTTAAACATGAAGCTGCACGTGTTTCATATCCTGTTGTTCACTGACCTAATTTAGGTGTACGCGTTCGCCTTGCAGAAACAGCGCAGCAGTGTTTTACTGTTGTCGGTGTGATGCTGTAGGGTGGCTGAGAGGGAGGAGCAGCAGGTTTGAAGCAGCTGGGTAGCCTCCCTTCAGAGTGTATCGTGGAATGGCTGCGGTAGGCTGACAGAGGACACCAGAGCAGCCAAACGCTTTGTTTAGAGATGAGAAAGACATCAATGGGAATGTTTGAAGTGATGAGGAAACAGCCCACTTTTGCAGAAGGGGATATGGATGTGGGACGTGGATCCAGAAGCCTGAAGGCAAAATAAGCGTTTGCAGAATTGTTACTGAAAATCTGTTTTTGTCACGCATTGGTTTTGATTCAACGGAGTGTCACTATGTCACAAGCAACAACCGTTTCTCTGGATTTGGGACTTGTTTTCTGTGGCTGTTGCATAGCTGGGGTCAGGTCAGTGACAAAATGTGAGAGCTGCAGACTTTTCCAGCAAGCTGCAAAACAGCCATTGCCCCCCTGCTGGTAGTGGTAATGTTCAGAAGTTATCGTCGTTTATTTCATACGTTCATAACACTGAGTCATGTCTGAGATTTTAATGAGGTTAAGTGCTCCCTCTTTGTTTGCTTCTTAGTTCTTGTATTGTCGTTTGGTTAAGAAGCTCCTATTATTCAACAGGAAATAACAATGGCACATTTGGTTTTTGTTTTGTGGTGATTTTTTAAGGAAAGGTTTTCAGTGATTGCAAAGAAGTGTGGATGTTGCATTTTTAAGGCAGTGGAGGACTTTTTCATGTTTGATAGGAGCTTCCTCTAGAATAATCCCCCATTTATTTCTCTTGAGCTATTCATGGAATAGATGCTGTTCAAAGGAAGAGTGGAAGAGTCTGCTTTATGTGTCCTTTTCAAATGTCTCCCTTCTAACATACATGGGTCTTTTTTTTCATTCACTGGAAGTTAGGATACTTAGTTAGCCAAGAATGAAATATTTACTCAGTTGTTACCTTACCGCAGGACTTAATTAATTTAAAATCTAACCGTCCCTGCAATTTTAGGGATGCAATCAAATGCCCCACTCAGCTTCAAGACCCAGAGTGTGAGTTGATTTGTATTCTGTTTGGTGAAATGTTGGCTGTGATGACGATATGCTACTTCACATAGACAGTAAAGTGAAATATTCAAGGGAAAATGTCAGCGGGTTATACATACGATGCAGGAAGTTATTCTTTTGTGTATCTCCATAGTTAAGCATTCATGGTAGCCCATGCAAACTGAAAAAGTGTCTGTGGGTTTAGGGGGCTGTTAGCATTTTGAGAGGGAGAGGAGAAGGCATCGTGAAGCTATAGACACTGCTTCCAGCAGTTCCTCCATGCAGCTGTGCTCATGGCTACTATTAAAAACCCCAGCTGATAAAAATTCACATCTAATTCCAGTACCACAGATTTGCTCAAAAAAATATATTTCCTTTGGAAAAATGTGGGTACAGTGAAGTCATCATTTCTTGCAGAAACCTTTACTTTCTGAAGCTTTGGATGGCAGATGCTCCTAGACCCAAGGCAGACCACGTGGTCAGAAAGGGAGACAGCACAAGCAGTTTGCTCAATGTTCAGGGCACTTTCTTGAGCTACAGGAGAGCGATCAACTTTAAGCCTCCAATGTGCCTGACCCAGAACAGCAACTAGGACCTGCCTGTCCCAGCTTATGGCCTGACCAAGGAGCGAGAGCAGCTTCCCACATGTGAGGTCTCACTCTCCTCTGTTCACGGTTTCTGTAGGTATTTATGCAGAGCAGAACATGCCCAGCAAGAGGGGTTGACTGGAACAGGACCTGGAGCACGGCTTCATCTCAGAGGAGGCGTAGACTATGAGCCTGGTGCCCCTTCCTAAGCCCTCAATTTCACGCAGCGAGTCTGGTTTAGACAACTAAATAGTTTTGTCTGCAGGACAAGACTAGATGGAGCAGATAAGGATCCCTCTCAGTGTGTGTGTGTTAAGTGTACGCTCACACGTCTTCTTTTTGATCATGCATTTCTTTATGGATCTGTTAATGTTCATATCACCTGATACCTTTCTATGAAATATTTGTTTCACTACATGGTAATTCAGTGGTGAAAAAAGAAAAATGCCCAGCTAAGTGCAGTGACTGGTTGCCTTTGTAGATCAAGTAATTTTTATTTGAGCCTTTATATATAAATAATGACCTGGTAATTAAGCAATGCAAAGAGTTTCCATTTCAGAGGCGTTCCTTTAAACAAACTACCTGTGAACAAACAGTAATGCTTCATGATCAATATTCTTCTCCTAGTTATTAAATTTGTACTAGGACGCAGTGGAAACATTACCACCTCTTTCCAGTTCTCTCTTCCAGAGAGTTTTGCTGATGTAGCAAAAATGTCAGTGATTAGTGGATTCAGCCCTGTTATTGGTAAGTTGGTGAATATCCTTTTTAACTCAAAAGATTACCTCCAAACTGTTTTATGTGTGTGGCCGTAGTTTTGCTGCTGGGAATTCTGTATCCATATCAGGATAGAGGCTATCATCCAGACAGTCCCAGCTTGACACTGCCACGGCTAACCAGTGCAGCATGGTGATGACTCGCATGGTAAAACGACCCCAAAGGGATGGTTGGGACTTGGAACCCTTCACAGGAAGCATTTAGGATGGGCATGATACGAAAATTGCCTTGTGGTGGTATATAAGCTGCTTTCCTCCCAGCTGAGCTTCCAGATCAGGAGAGAGACTGTAAAAGTTGCTGGCCAGGGAATGAGAGGTGTCAGTTTTCCAGCACCATCAACCCTTCGGCCTTCAGCACACACGGTCCTTGACAAGAAAATACACGGGGTTATAAAAGAAGGAAGGAGGCCCTCATGAAGCCACATATTTTATTGACTAAAGAGTAAAAGTACTTTTTCGGGGGGGATCAAAGTGATGTAGTACCTTTGAGAAGAGATGATGTATTTTGAAGCTTTTTTCAGTTATCTTCATGATAATGTGCTATGAACATATGCATTATGTTTTACTCTGTTACTGATTTTTTTATATTAAAAAGTTGTATTGCAAGCATTATTGTTGTTAATCTAAAAAAAAATACCCTGAGGCTATTATATATTTGAATTTTAACTTATGAAGTAGATAGCCAGATTAAGCAATTTGTTTTCACAGCTGCAGACTGTCCACGTGGTAAGCTGCAAAATGTATAGTGTTCTATACTGTGCCCATCTAATTTTGGAAAATGTACGTGATATGGAGCTGGGTGCTACGTTAAAATAAAAGCGGCCAATAACTTCAAATTGCCATGCTTTTGTGGTTTATTTAGGATGTCAATTGTGCAGATCTGCCAGGAGAGCAGAAACTGACTCGCTGTGGAAAAAACACAGCGTTGAAATGTCTGACCTTCAGCTATGAAAGATGAAATCACTTACATTGGGATTGTGTGTGTGCGAGAGAGAGAGAGACTTATTTAAAGTGAAATCATATTTCCTTAGGCTTCAGTTAAGTCAAAACTTCATCATCTACTTTGTCAGGCCTTGCTTTGTCAGAATTCAGATTCGGCTCTGTGATTAAACCCAAAGAGGTGCCCCCTTTTCTAACCTGGATGGCACCACCGCGAAGGAAAAGCCCTTCCAAGCCTCCAGCAGATACCTTTGGTCAGAGGGCATCCAAGGAGGAGCAGCAAGAGAACTTGAGCCATTTCCCCCAGCACCCCTGTGATCAGTGGTTTTGGCCCCTCGTCAACTGCAAGAGCTGAAATTAAACTGGGGAAAGGAAAACGTTTGAAGAGCTGACCTTCACCGTCGGGGAGCTGGAGGGGATGGTGTACTTCTGCTCTTTAACTAGTGTGATTTTTGAGAATTATGTCACAGCTATCCGAAGAGCAGGGCTTTAAAGGAGGAAATAATTAGTGATAAATTAATTCTTACAGCATTAAGCTATGACAAGGGATGTTTTATTGGCCTAAAAGTATGTCTCTGGTGTACGTGAGGCACAAGGCCAAGGCGCTAAAAACTTGTAAATATCCTGTAGGGAGCTATTCTGCATCGACAGTGGGATGGATTTAGATGGCTCTTCCATTCTTAGTTTTTACAGTTAGATGGTACTCTGGGGTGCCTTCATGCAATTCCGGATTGGCTCTCCGTATTCAAATTCACGTTTCCAATAATCTTATGTAAAAAATAAAAGATGCCTCTTCCTGCTCTAGAAAAAAAGTTCTTAGTGGAAGTGGGCAAGAAAAGCAATAAGAGAAGATTGAAAGATCTCAAAGAACATTTTTTATCCTTCTGCTGTTTTTAAGGTAATACTGCTTCACAAGCGTGCCTGCTTAGATGCAACGCTTACATGGCTTCTGCGGCAAAGCAGAACAAAGGAAAGTTAACGAAAAAATTGCCGCAGTTTCTATAGCCCATAGCTGGATCTTCCACCTGATGGTCTCATCACTCCTCCTGGTTACCTCCCCCACCAGCCCCCCTGGCGCTGTGTGCCCTCAAACAAATGCATGGTGGAGTGGGAGGCCCTGGGTACATGAGGTCAGCTTGTGGCAGGCGCTCAAGTCCCCCGTATTCCCTCAGCACCCGCCACTTTGGGCACATGTCTGGAAGCAGCTGCATTAGCTGTGTCGTCCCAGTAATCCCCCTGCTAAATCCTGAACTGGTATTCCTGGTTAAATCCTGAACTGGTTTACGTTTAGTGATTGCTAACTTAAATAGCACAAGCTAGGGAGAATGTCTTACCTGAGGATGTTTTGAGGCTGCTTTATGCATCAGAAATGTGATGGGCTAGACAAGACTAAGGCTATATATCGTATCTAGTCTGGTTTTTGCGAGAGGGAGGGAAGGAGGGAAGAAGGAGGGGATTTTTGCCTTAGCTAGGCTGCTCCCACAAGAAATGTCATTTTTTTACTTCCCATGCTTGGTTCATGTAGGGAGCTTAACTCATCCCTGTGGTCTTCAATGAAACGTGGATATAACAGCTGGAAAATGCACAGGTAATGCCTCTCTGCCACAGGCCCTCCCCCAGGGCCTCCTCGCCCTGCAGAGATAAGCAGTAGTGGCACGGTGATAGCATGTCCAGCCCTGTGACAGCAAATGGCATACAGAGCCCAGCAAGGAGGAAAGCAGAGAAGCAGGCACTATGTCAGCTCTGGTGGGACCACAACAGAGGGAAAAGGTGACGCGGGAAAGGTAATCGTTCTTCTGAGGTAGCAGGGAAGTCAGTGTACCTCCACCACCTTGCTCCGCCCCCACACAACAGAATAATATGCTTAAAAAAACTCTGCTGGACACCTCGCTGTCAGGAGGCTTGGATGTCAGACTGCTACTTGATAACGTGAGCTATACTCTTCCAAGGTCACTTAAGGAATTCAGTAGTTCACGCTGTCTGTCACAGGCTTAAGGTGCATTAAGCCAGTGATACCAGTGTTGGGCAGACTGATACAAGGCGTGCATTGTTTACTGCAGTTTTCACGCTCTTTCTTATCTGAGAGGGAAAAGCCAGCACATGATCTCACCTGGGTCCTGTTTCCCAGCCCTGTGCTGTTCCTAAAGGACACCATATACTCGATAAGAAATAATGGTTTCCTGGGTTATTAATGAGTTCTTACAGCAATTTCCCTTCAGAGTAGTCATCTTGGGTGATGGAGGTGTGCGCTTTCAAAAGCGATTAGCCCTCAGAGGGGGCAATGCTGGGATGCACCACACTCTGTCCACAGAAAAGCAACTCCCTTTTGGGTGTCTTAGCTTGGACACTAAAGAAACTAGTGCTGCCAGAGTCATCAGTCACTTGAACCTATCAGCCAAAATGTCTCCTGGGCTTAAAAGAGCCTTCCTTGGGAAAAAGTTTGTTTCCAGTACTTAGTACTGTACCACATGGCAAGAAAAAAAAAAAAAAAGGAAAGAAAAAGTTGTTGCTTTAGTTGCTCTCCAAATATCTGTGTAATTGTGTTATTTGAGTGCTTCTTCAGGGGTGTGATTTCTGGATCTGTTAATGCAAAAACCCTCAGTCGGGAACTTTGATCCAGGCATCCCAGGGCTTTTAGGGGACTCTGATTTTAAAATGGCCTTCATTTTTCACCCCAACCTATTTATTCCAATCACCCACATTAGTGCAAATAGTACCACGTATTTTTAAGCCCATACGTTTATCTTTACAGCCTTTCAAACTGCTGTTGTGGCTATATCATGCTCCAATTAGAGCTGGCCATTAAGTGCACATGGAGTTATGTCAAAGTGCAGGTAAGCAAGTAACAGGTATTTGTGTCAAGTGGGGCAGGAGTGTCGTCCTCCTGCTCTGAGTTTTACCATCATGGGTGAGCTCTAGTTTGAGGAGTCAAAATGCAGTTTTATTTCCCTGCCCTTAGTTATGAAGCTAACTTAGCTTAATGCGTATTTTAATGGGTTGGACCCTCAGCCATACTTTCTTACTCTTTCCTCTAGTTTGATTCATTACCTTGTTTTTAAAATTTGTCTGGCACCCTGCAATTGCTTGGTTTTGCACAAAGTGGAAAGACTGAGCAGAGTGCAGGTGCTTACCAGCTGGTCCTGCTTTCGGCCCCTAGCCTGGGAGGCTCGGCATGCTTTTGCTCTCGCACACAAGTGTATGGTTGGGTTGACAACTTTGTTCTGGTTTGGTTGATTCTGGAGGTGGCTTTGGCTGCAGGTGACGAAGTACAGGGGCCTCTTCAGGACATATTGGCTTGGTGGAGATTGTCTCACTGTGGATGTGCAGCTTTGCAAGCTGGATATCAAAATGGTCTATGAAAATCTGGACTCAGCTCAAACTTTGAGCACAGAAACCTGAGGGTGCTTGGCAGAGTTTGGGAAAAGTTACAGAAATTATATTTGAGACTAACAGCAATGCTAATCCATCTCATCCAAGATGCCACTCTGACACTGGGCAGTGACAAAAAGTGTTGGTGGAAGAGGGAAGAACCCTAAAGTTGTCAAAAATGGTTCAGTGAATAGACTTTGGATGACCACTGCCTTGGCTGACATGCTGGCCTTTCTTCTGGCATCTCTGGAACCTGACGCGTGGAATGCTGCAGTCTGCTCAAGGCCAGCATCTGCTTCGCTTTTGACCACAGCAATTTCTCTCCTGTGTAAATCAAGTTAGAGAAATACCTGTAATACACACTCAGCAGTATAACCTCTATACAAACATATTTACAGAAGTTTCTGCTTTACTTTTCCATTTGCCATGCATTATTTGATATGTGTTTTTTTTATCATTTCCTGTGTTATTTTTCTCCAGTATAGACAGAGGAATTCCCATCTGTTCAGCCTGTCTTTTTCCAGACATTTCTTTGTCTCTAGTTGTTTTTTCTGCCTTTCTCTGGGCTTTTTCTCCTTCCTTTTATTGTTTTTGTTGGGTTTTTTTGTGGTTTTGTTTTGTTTTAAAATAGGGAAGCCAAAACTGAAGCCAGTTTGTTGTCACCTCATTTCTAAAGCAGTGACTCTGTAAAATACAGCATCATGATACCCAGGAGTTTATACTTTTTTTTTTTTTCCTTCCCCCCCCCCCCCCCCCCCCTCTATCTGGCAGACATGCAAACATCAGCTGACATCCTGGAAGGGTAGGACCACCCTTGTGGATTGAGAAATTGTACATAACACTGTACAAGCTAGTGAAAGGTGGTGTGAATCTCTGTCTCTCGCTCTCTTTTCTCAATGCTTGCATCAAACCCAAGGCATCATTTTAAAGTAATAATTCCTTTTTTAGACCATGAGAAGTGTTTGTGGGCCACCCTACCCCATAGCAGGTACACTCTGTGAACATCCATGTCTCAGAGAACTGCATGGAAAAGTTTCTGCATGAGCTGGAGAGGAAACCTCAGGCCTTAGCTGGCTGAGAGCCCGTATCTCCCTGAAAAAGAGTGCTAAAAAAGATGTCTCTTCAGGCAGATAAAAATTGTCCTCTGACCTCGTGTGCTTTGATTTCCACTCCTTTAGATAACAATATCACTGTGTGTCTCCTGAGAATGCAAATCCCAAGCTCAGGAGTTGCTCTGCAGCTTATGGTAATGGTAACTCTGAGCCTGGGCTTGCGAAGTTCCCAGGAAGAAGGACAATTTTGCAGGTAATTTTACATCCTGAGGTGTATCATTAGCAGTCTAATCTATTTATTCCCAAGAAGAAGAAGCAGGATCAAAGGCAGGAAAGGACTGAGATATCAAAATTAGTTCTAATAAAATTAATAAATATCTCAATTTTTATTTCCCTTAAATAGGTGTATTTTTTGCTCCTCTTTGAATTTTGCAAAGCCTGTTGAGAGTTGCTCTCATTTTTGTGCTCAGACATCACTGCACGTTTTTTCCTTATGCAGCTGTCTTTCATCATTAGGGAAGAAGTAATAATTCAGGCCTCAAATCTAGCTTTTGTCTAAAAGGAAATCAGGTTGATTATTTACTACCTACACAATAGGATACCATGTAATCCTCTCATCTGTTAGAAGGGCACAAGTTATTTATGTTAATCTTCAACCTAGATGTATGTGTTAGTAGCTGTTATTTTATGACAATAATTTAATTATGTATCCTTTAACACAATTGGAAGTGGGTGACATATAGGGGAATGTGAATTTTGCTTGCTGCAAGTGTAAGTTTGCCGTAGGCAGGTGCTGAAGGCTTAAAGCAGTGATTCTGCAGGCCACAGTAGCCAGGGTACTCAGAAAGACTGGTTTGTTTTTGTTGTGCAAGTTGAGCGAAGTGGTAAAAATAAATTACATTTCAGAAGTTCTGTAGGGACTTAAGAAATTAGTAGGAAAACCAGCTTTATTTTAAAGGATTTAATCTTCACTTTCACAGTGTCATGTTGGCCAAGGTGTTACAAGCCCCAGTGATTCAAATGTGTGAATCCAGCTTTCAAAATAACAAGGTGGGCTTAAAAACAGCGAGAACTGAAAATTGAATGGGAAATTTGTTTAATGTGACTTCTGGCTCCTGAATCTTTACTAAGGGCATCTTTTTAATGCCTGACCACAGATTTTTCAGAATTAAAGCTAAGCTTACTTTTTTTAATCCCTTGCTTCCAGCAGCCAGAGCTTTAAGAAGTACAGTCAATGCTCGGAAAGAGCAAATAGGCAGCAGTGCTGTTCAGCTGTCGATACACATGTAACAGCACTGCTGCCATCTCAAAACGTTGTAGCTAATATGTAAATAATAGCCATATGAAAAAACGTCAAACAGCTTCATTATTACCCTGTTCCTTCTCCAAAAAATAAAAAAGTTTCAGGGAGTCCATAATTACTTTGCATAGGTTTTATTTATTCTAAATCAAAATATACAAAGTGTCAAAATGGCTAATATTTTACTCAAACCTGTCTTGTCTCTGCTATCAAATGCAGAGTGTGAAAGCTGCCAGACTGACATACCTGGATGGGTTATATATGTTATGTATAAGTTATATGTTTCTGTAAAGAGAAGGAGCGTTTCCAGCTTCTCTTCTAAAGGTCCTTCTACCAGCAGAGAGTTCAGTAACTGTGACTTCCAAGGGCTCACCATAAAGGAGTAAATGTACACAAGCTGTATTTTCCTCTAGCACCAAGGCTTACCTCTCAGAGAAGACTGCCAGAGTGTTTGGGACTATTGGGTGCCCAGTGGCAGGACCAGAGGCAACGGGCACAAACTGAAACAGAGGAGGTTCCCTCTGAACACCAGGAAACACTTTTCCACTGTGAGGGTGACCGAGCCCTGGCACAGGTTGCTGGGGGAGGTTGCAGAGTATCCACCCTTGAAGATACTCAAAAGTCCCCTGGACATAGTCCTGGGCAACTGACTCTAGGTGGCCCTGCTTGAGCAGGGGGTTGGATGAGATCGCCCTCAGAATTCCCTTCCAACCTCAACCGGTCTGTGATTCTGTGATTAACACAAGGTCAACACTGTCCCATTTAAATGGGAAAATCACATCTGTATTAACCACCATAGCCAGTTTTATAAAAGAAATTAGAAGGCATTCCTTGCTGTATTTTGCTTATGTGTTGTAGCCTGCATATATTTCATGTTTAGGCAACAGCCTATCATAATTATTTAGCTGAGTGTTTCTACAGGAAAAATTCATGAAACTGAACTCTTGTTTCTGTGCGCTGGTAAGGCAGAAGAGCAGTGATCTTTGTTCTGAAAACACTTTGGGGGCAGAGAAATCTCAGCCTATATTTCTGACAAAGCCAGCCTGTTACTGCAACTCCTTCTCTTCCATCAAAAATCTCTCTCAACCCAACAATGTTGGCCAGTTCCACCAGCCTTCCTTGAGGCAAACAGGATTGGCCTCAGCATATAACCCACTTTTCTGAGGACTGTCATTTCAGAGAGACTGAATTGTTTAATCAGCAGTGACCTAATAACATGTATGTGACAGGTGCATCAGGGCTCAGTGAACTAATGAAGTGTGGAAGGCCTTGGCTCAAGAGTCTGGGGGATGAATCGGGAAGCTAATACGGGATGAGCCAGCCAAAGAGATTATTTTCTTGCACAGGCAACAGGGAGAGCTCCACAAAGCTGTCTGAAATCCTGCCTTCCTAGAAATCCACTCCTTTAAGCTTGTGGACTAGATTCTTTGGCCCCTCAAAGGGAGCCAGGACACCCTTCCCCTTCTCTGTAACAAGCCTGCAAGGAAATGGGGAGACCTGGACTTCACTTAGCATTAGCATGAAGACAACTGGAAAACCTCTACTGATGCTACTGACTGGGGGCAGGTGCTGAACCTTGCCAGCCAGCATCCTGCACAAGGCACGGCAGCGTAAGCCCGTGACAGGCAGCCACTCAAAAATAAAGGTATTAATGGAACGGGTTACAGTTGCATTAATAAAATATTATCCTGAGGAAATAATCTGATTAATTCTGAGAGGAAAAAGTGCTTGAGGCTGTCTCTACTGTCGTGGTGCTTGAATATCTGCAGCTGACACTGCAGATGAGAGGCTGGCTCTCAGATGCCTGCCCCCAGAAAGGAAAGACTGTCCAGGCGTTAAGGCATGAGCCAAGGAAATCTGGATTCAAATCCCTCTCTGCTGCAGCCTTTTCTGTGTCCTCAGGAAGCCATCAGATGTGGGGTTAACCTTGCTGAATTCCACCTGGGTAAGAGCTATAGCTCTAGTGTCAGCTAGTCATCCGGGCTCCTTCTGCATTAACAGGGAGAGAAGAGCACTTCTGGAGGGCAGCTCCTGCAGTGTTACCAAGCTGGTGAGCACAGGAGGGCTCCCGGCACCTTGCTGTGGCCTGGTCACACTTGTGCCTTAAACACAAGTTAATGCCTTGCGGCAGCACTGCCCTCTCACCTTCCCGCCCCCACAGCTGCTGCTTCCCACCCCGGCAATGGCCCGTGAGCCCTGCTGCCTCCCGCATCAAGGAGGAGAAACAGCTTAACACCAACCTGGCAAAAAATGGGTCTTTTTAACCAAAAACAAGTCCTTCCTTTGGCTTGCTGTGAGGCCATTTGTGCTGGCAGCAGGGCAGCAGAGGTGGGAAACAAGTGGAGGTGACGGGCAGATGGAGGAGGGAGGACTGCTGGAAATGGAGACCTTAAATAGGTGTCTGGTTTTTAACTGGTTGGCATGAGGGGAGGTGAACCTCATCATCAGCCCCTCTGCGTTGGCCCAGAGCATTTTCCTCCGCTGAAGGGATGAGGTGTGTGCTGCCAGAGAGACAGGTTTTGCCCCAGTGTGGGGGCAAGTGGGAGCCAACTGGGCAAGTGCACCAAGGAAGGGGTAGGAAAGGGAAGCCCCCACGTCCTGAAACACCAACACAGATTGGGAATGCCTGGGACAAACTCACTGCAGGTGAGGGATTGCATCAAAACCACCATCAGCACCACCCTTCCTGCTGGCGTGCAAATCCAGAACCAGCAGTGTTGGCACCTCTGACAGGGTCCAACAGCTGGCCCGGGATAGTGACCCAGCAGCTGGGGCTGATGAAAGGGTGGGTGTAAAAAAGGAATACCCTGGCTGCGAGTTTTGCACGTGAAAGAAAAGCCACTGGCCTGGGCCGTGGATGCAGGCAAGTCCCTGTTTGCCGTACAGGTGGCCTCTGCTCTGCTGAGTGCACAGGACAAGCCGGCCACCTGGAGGGACCGTCGCTGTGTCTGAGTGCTCAGGCACGCTTCTCATTTTTGAAAGGTAATGGTGAGGGTAAGTGAGTGAGGAGGCCTGTGAGGCAGGTATCCTATTTCAGCTCTCTTCCCCCACAAAGAAGCTTTTAAACTTTCTGAGGCTGTGAAATAGTGTTTCAGCAGCAAACAAAAGGCTAAGTTGTGTCTGAGCACATGCTTGTATTTTGCAGTCACCTCGTTAGAGAGTGTCCGACCTGTTGGACACTGTGGGGACAGGGAGACACAAACACGCGTGCATGCACACACCTGCCTTCAGTGATGGTTGTGGTACAGCTTCAGCAAACAAACAAAGGAGCCCACGTTGTCTCCAACACCTACACTGATAGCCAACTACCTTTTTCTGCAAATAACGTCATTAACTGTGTTGAGTTCCAGCCATGAAAAGAATTAAGGATATTTGGCCAAATAAGGGCAGACTCAAATCCGCACCCAGCCCTGCAGAGAGATTTACGACAGGCCAGGGCTCTGAGCCGCATGTTGCAGAGGAGCCCTTTCCCTCGGCATTTCTGCAGGGGCAGAGTACCACGGCACGGTGTCATGTCGGTGTAGTGCCGTGACTCATCGCCGCAATGGCTCAGCTGGTCTGTGTGTGCCCTTAATCCATCCTAGCCTGTTTCTCACATTGAATTGTTTTGAAAGTTTGAGAAAGTTTGCTTTACTCTTGATTTCTCATTTCTGCACAGTTCATTCCATCTGGGCCTGAAAGTCAAAGCACTGAAATGTTGCAATAACAGCTGTGCTTGCAAGCTTTCCATCCCAGCTGATAATTAAATGCAGAATATCTCAAGAAAAACTAATATCTAGAGAAGACAAGCCCAGCTGTTAAAAAAAAAAGCAAACCTGAAATAAACATCTGAATCTGTAGGTGCTTATGCAAACCAAAGCCGTCTCTCTGGGTAAAGATTTAGCTGAAGTCACAAAGCGCTTCACCTATTGTTTAAACCTGCTGGTGCCTAACTCTTGCAAGAACCTGTAGTTGGGTTAAGCAGCTATTGGCAGGGACACAAAGTGTCCACAGCCACGGCCGTTGCTCCCAGCATCTATCATCTGAAAAGACTGATTCTCTCCAGGCACTGACTGAGCTTGTTATCTCGCCCGGTGCTTGCTGCTCCCCAGCCTGCGAGCCGGTGCAGGGCCACGGATCAGTGTTTGCAGTCCCAGAGCTGGAGGGAAGGTGATTTGCTCAAGACTGGCTGAGGATAGGGCTTCACCCAGAGCCAGGTGACCTCAGCCAAGATAGGACTGACTGTTCCTGCATGTTATCTGTAGGAAAAGACCCGCTTGATTATAGATTATATCTATCATCTATCACTCTGGCTTGCAGAGTACGGGGAGCTGAGCACAGTGTGAGCAGATCAGAGCAGCTGACCTGAACAAACTTATTTTTCCTCTGTTTGATTGGGACTTTTAGGTTTTAATTTGCTTATGGACTGCAACGCAGTGAACAACACCTGCGCACCCTGAGTTTGGGTTAGCACAGTGCAGTCCTCCTGGGACCACCAGTGGGGGACAGTAGGTAGTAGTCACCTTGTGTGGGTACATCTCATGCAGAAAGTACCTGTGTCCCGCCCCTGCTTTCCATGGTCTGTCTGGGGACAGCTCTGGAGGATCTCGAAAAACTGGAAATGGCCTGGGACCTCCTCTCTTGAAAGACCACCTAGTTTTTCATGGGGTCAGACTTCGTAGTTTCAGCTGAAGAGCAGTGGCTTGGGTTTGGTGTGGGCAGCCTGGGGTCCAGGCCAGAAATCCGGCTGCTGGGGGCATCCAGACTGCTCAGGACAGCTTGCTGGGCAGCTCCCGCCAGACTGGAGGGTGTTCAGTGCCCCCCAGGGTGGGTCCAGGCAGTGCTGCCAAGTGCTGCCAAGCAGCTTCTCACCCATAGATGAAATGAAGACACCGAAGCATTTTCAACAAGAGGTCTTTCTCTTTCTTCAGCCTATAAAATCTTGATCTACTCATTTTTGGACCATATTTATTCCTCCAGGCTTTCTAGTAAGGATCATTTAAAGGGAGGAATGGCAAGTGCTTGTTCCCAGGGATGGGGAAGGCATTTTGAAGGGAATGCTTCACATCAGTGCTTCAGTGGAAGGGGCTGTGTTGTACATGCACTTGAACTCTTGGAGAATTGCACTTCAGAAATCAAGGAAAAGCTTCCCTGAAAACAGAAAGTGGTAGCAAACAGGGGAGGTGATGGGTAAGTCCTTGTGTAGTTTATGACTACCCTGTTCTTCACAGAATTAGCCATTTACCTCAGCATTAAAATGCTCAGCAGGGATTAAAAGGAGCCGTATCTATCCTTTGTAGTTGTGACATGAAATTTGAAAAATGTGGATCAAGTGCAAACTGCCACTGGCTTTTCTTCACAGGTCTACAGAAGTCTTGAAACCACAGTTTTGAGAGAGGCAATTAAATCCTTAACCTAAAGATGTGCATTGACATGCAGCGTTGTTAACGGTTCCCTCACTAATCACTTCTGTGGTCTTAAGCAGCCAACACATGCATTCCTCCACTCCAGACAGCTTCTCAGACAGCCAAAAGTAACGACCCTCCTCTAACACAACCCCTATGACACTTCCTTAATACTTTCCATGTTGCACATGTTTTCTTAATATACAAAGCTGTGGTACATTGAATTTGTGGGAGCAGCATAAAATTAATATAAAAACAAATAACATTGAATCTACCATGCTTATTTTATTACTCTGGTTTGTATTTTATTTATTAAAAAAACTTCACACCCCCCCTTCAGTGAGTTAGCTGATAAATTCCCAAGCTCTTAACGCTGGGGCTTTGCAGAACCTGGGGACTTTGTTGGAAAATTTAGTTTGAGCTTACAACCCTCTTAAGAGAGAAGACCAAATTCCCCTTTCAATTATAAACTCTAGATGACAGGAGACTTCAGCAAGAACCTCAATCAGACTGTTACCACCTCCAGTAACTTCCCCTTCTCAGTGAGGCTCCAGGAGGTCATGTGTCTCCAGACCCAAAATAGTTCCCCCTGCCAATGCTTAGTCGTCCTGGCTCCTTTCCTGACCTAAGAAAAGGGGGTCAATGGGTTGCCGTTGCTGTCCTGTGTCTGAGTTGGCTCTCCAGTAAGAAGGTTGCTGAGATGATGCTTTTGCTGCAGCTGGTAAACGTTGCCATTAACCAGCCTCGCAGGGTCTGGGCACTGAGGCTGGAGGATGACAGGCATTTTTCAAGGTAAACATGGGGATTTAGTTGAGAAGAAGCTGCTGCCACAAATGTTAGCCTAGCTTTCAGCACGAATGGTGATGACTGGTGTGTAATGTCAGCTCATGATGAGAGGCCATAACCTTACAGGGGAAAAAAAGAAAAGGCCCAATGGGCACAAATGAGAAATGCACGGCACACTGCTCAATCCTCCTTGATTTAGGGCTGACTGGAGGACCAGGAAAGCTACATTTTCTTTCCAAATTTAAATAAAAGGTAATTGATGCTGTTTCTTCCAAAAATGCAAACCGTGACTATTTTAAAACATTAGAAAAATCCTCAGTAGCTGAAACTGCAGATTATTTCAAAATAAGGGTTTGCTTTCTTTTTTAAATAGATAACTTTGGCCTAGCTTTCCCAGAAGTGACCTGTGACTTTAGCTCTTTCAATTTTGCCTGCTCAATATGGGGCACCTTAAAGGGACTTGAGTTTGAGAGGCTTTTAAAATGAAAGGCTTTTGGTTTGTCTACATGGGCAGATACAAAGGGTGAAGTCAGGCTTTGGTCTTCAGCAGGCTCATGGCTATTACCTTTCCACCAGCCCATCGGCACATCCCCATCTTGCCCCACCACCTGTCCTCAGGTCCTTGTTGCTCTTGTTTTAGATATACCCAAAGGTCATTAGGAATTTTAAAAAGCTGTCTTTTCTCCAGCCATGCCTTTTGAAAGGATGCTCAAGTTTTGTTTGTCCCTCATTTTTGATGCTCTTTTCTGCCCTTATTTTCCATTTCCCTCAGCTTGCACATGAACTAGGCCGCTGCCACTTCCCAGTTTACCTGCTTATTTCCTGCTGATCCTGACAAACTGTCTGTAGTTACCTGTGTGAGTTGTACGTGCACAGGGCAGGGTTTGCTGACTCAAGACACTCCATCATTTTTCCATATTAGAGTTATAAATCCATAGGGAGGTTTTACTTTTTGTATTAGAACCTGTTTTAACTAAAAACTTAGAAAGCCTTGAAGCCTGTGAATAGTACATATCCCCAGAAAACCAAAGAATGAAGAGAAGGAAAGGAGAGGAAAGGAGAGGGAAGGGAAGGGAAGGGAAGGGAAGGGAAGGAACTTGGCAATGAAGAGTGGTTGATATCGTCCTTTTAGTTACATCAGAATCAAGACTAAAAGCGAAAAGGTTTGCAGTAATTGAAGACAGCACTGGATCTGAATCCACAGACTGAGACTTTGGCAATGTTTGAAATGTCAGCCTGCATCCTGTTACTGTTTCATCTCCCTCCCTTACATCTGCTTTGCACAGACAGAAGTAAAGTTCATGTCCGTGTTCCCCAGCCTCCTCCGACCACCCCACAGATTGGCATTGCAGGTTGTGCCCCGCAATGGACAAATGAGCTTGTGTGTGCACACGTGCGTAACCTCGAGGGCAGCTCCTGACCTCCAGTGCTTTCAAACCAAGGCTGACCACGCTGCCTACCACCCTGCGACAGAGCGCTTCTGGGAGCAGGATGGTGCCTTCCCAGTCACGAGTGTGTTGCACGTGCCACCAGCTTGGGGACCTCTGGCATTTTCAGCTGACAGCAGTTGTCCTCTGCAGCTCTCTGCTTTCTTTATCTTTGGCTGACTCCTTAATGCCCCTGATTAATACTTAAGTGTCCTGTTCAATGGCATTATTTCTCATGGTCCTTATTTCTCCTTCCCATCGAAGTCTAACCTGCCTCAGGTTAGTCACCTTCTGGAAACTGGGTATTTTGGGTGCTTGGGCAGCAAGGCTGAGCTGACCTCTTCTAACCCTATTCTTCAATAGCTCTCTGCCTCTACCACAGTGAGACTTCCTTCCCAAAGACCGAAATGATCCCTGAGTTGGGATTATGGGATCAGAGAACAAAAATGACTATGCCAACAGCCTCCATGCTCTTCAAAAACACACATCTCTTTCTACAAATCTCCATCGTGTCAGGGGTCACCCAGCTCCTCTGAAGTAAAATTCACGCTCTGAAACCAAGAAACTGCTCTCTGGGGGACATTTCCAAGCGTAACCTTCTCAGATCAATGACACCTTGACAGAAGTATTGCTGTTCAAATAAAGCCCAGAGGCAGACCCCATGCTGTGCAGATGGGAGCAGGCAGCAGGAGGTATTTGAGCAGGGAGAGCAGGCTGCAAAGGTTCAGTGGCAAAGGGTCTACCAGGGAAAGAGCGAGGAGGCTCTAAGGGTTGAACAGAGAGGAGATGGGGACAAAGGGGGTCTGCACTACACTTTCTTCCAGGTCTACCGCTGCCAATGAGCAGCTCCATGTGTGGAGGTTAAGCCCTGATATATGCACATGAAAATATTGAGGGCGCACCAAGGAACACTATTTTGTCATGCACCCTGACATGTTTGATTGGAGGAGTTTGTTGGCATTGGCTTGACTTGGAATGCTAAAGCACTGGCTTTTGGTGGTAAGGTAAAAACCAATCAGAGGTTTTCGCATCTTTGCTGGCTCCTGTTCTCAGCCTGGGAATAGATATGTGCAGACAGACATATCTTTCGCAGCATATAATCTGGTCCTGGGACTTCTGTCACTGCAGTACCTGAACACCCAGCAGTCTGGAAGGTGAATGAAGATAGATCCCCTCTGCCTCCCCAAGTGGGAAACTGGGGGTCCCAGAGGCTGCAGCCAGCCCTGCAGTCAGGCACAGGTTAGGTCTCGAGTGGTGGGCCCTGGCTGCGTAACCCTCCCAGCACCACAGTCCCATGGCAAGGGGTGGCCTGGGTGCCCTTGATGGGGACAGGTGCCCAAGGCAGCCCACCGAGGGACACAGGTGGCTGCTGGGTCAGAGGATGGAGTTTCACTGGCCTCACCATCTTGCTGCTCTGGCCAGTCTTCTCTGGGCAAAAGGCACTTGTGGTTTTGAAGGAAATGAGAGATATTTATCACCCAGAAATTATTTCAGCCACGTAATTTCTTGCTGGAAGAGGTAGTTTGGCAGGATCAACATAACCGACATAATTGGGTCCAATTTCTTTAAACATGCTGTCCTGTATAATAAGCATAAAGGAGGCCTTTTGCTGCCAGGTTGTTGAGTCACAAACCTGAAACAAAGAAACCCCAAATAAACAAATTGCTGAGGGTCTTTAACTGCCTACATTTTTAAGCAAGTCTTTAGCTACAAGACTATTCAGAATTGAAATTCTGCTGGTATCCTGTATAAATAGCATTTGGCACTTCAGTGGTGTTCAAAGTTCAAGGAATAGCTTGGGTTTGGGCTTATCCGTGCTTCTATTGTAAGCAGTTGTTGCTTTTTTGCAACACCCACAGCATCTGCAGTTGTGTAAAGCACGTGAGCCCGTGTTGGCCTTAAATGAAAGTGGCAGCTATAGCAGCCAAGTGCTGTTCACAGTGCCAGCTCTGATAAACCTCTCTTTCTTCCTCGAGGGCAACCCCACTTCCTAAAAGTGCAAACCCACACATTTTGCATGGGAGTGTGAAGCACAAACCGCTGCGCTGTAGCTGAAACACGCTTCCCCTGACCCTCCACTGCTTCTCAGCTCCTTCACTGGAGGAGGATGGTTGGTTCAAACTGTCACAGCCGAACAACTCAGTGTTGTTTGTTGAGCGTTTGTTGAGCAAAACCTGACAGATTTGTGAATATCCACAGAGGTGCTCAGATATGACCCTAAGTGAGATTTCAACACTTTTATAGACTTGGGGAGAGGGGAAAAAAAATCCAGCCCATCTCTCTGCCAGCACAGCTTTGTTTTCACTGTATTTCCTCCAGCAAACATTGTGCAAGGTGTCCTAGTTTAGATTCAAGGTGAAACTTTCCTGCCTGTATAAGGAAATGTTGCATTTTTCACAGCAAAATGGCAGTCCCACTTTGCAGTGGCAACACAGGTGACACCCACCACTGGCAACTCACATGCCAGTTCAACGAGCTGCGCTGCCAAGGTTGACCTCTCCCAGTCCCCCATCCCAGCTGCAGCCCAAGGAGCCTCTGCTTCAAACCCAGAAGGCAGCTCCGAATCCCTCCAACTATTTAAGGTAATAAAGCTTTAAGTGCAATAAAGCTTTGTTTCCTGGTCTGGGAGCACTTCAGGTGGTGAAAAGGACAACAGATGTCCCCCTGTAAGCCCTGGCTCATGCCCCTGACACGTCCCTGCTCCCTTGCTGAAGGCTGTAGCAGCAGGGCAGCTCGCTGGTCTTGACAGGGTTTTTGTTCCATCTGGGAGCAGAATTGGGTCCCGTGCAGCCTCCAAAGCACCCACAGGGCCAGGTGGCCAGGATGCAGCAGCCTGGCTCCTGCGTCCACCAGGCTTTACCCATCAGTCTTTGGTTCACAGCTATTTTAAGGCTGACAAGACTAAAACAGATTTGGAAATAAATTATCATTTTTGCCCCGTTCCTTGCTGCAGTTTATTGGACAGCTGCACAGATGTGGGTTTGAGTGGGTCTGGGCCCCCAGGGCCCCGCTGGCCGCAGCGACATGCCTGTCTTTGGGCAACACGTGGCAAAATCCGGCTGGTAGCTGCTCCAGGGCATCATCACTGGCCTCTGTCAGGTGCCATGGGGACCTCCTGCAGTAGTGTCTAGGGACACTGCTGTCCGCTGACAATGCGTTCATGCTTTTACTGTAGAAGCACATACATTTCTAAACATTTGAAACCATAAAGACTACTATTTATTTATTATTATTATACTGGCAGGCAGCAGGGGTGTGTGGCAGGGGGTGAGGGAGGCGGCTGAGCTGTGCCCTCCTCCTGCAGCACCGCATGGGTGGGTGGTCGTGTGCCCTGCAGGGACCTCTCCCACAGCAGGGTGCAGACGATAAGATGAACTAGAGCTTGCTTGAGTCAGAAAGCTTTTGCAGGGCTGAGACTGACGTATTGAGGCAAATAGCAAAAGCTCCTGGACCACATAAATAAGCCATCACTTTGAGCAAATATGTAACCGAAAATCAGGCAGATTGGAAAATTATCTAAAAATAGTGGCGCAAAGATTAGCAGCACAAGAATCAGCTCAGAAGCATCAGGACACTCCTGGGCTTATTCAAATCACAAATTCTTAAAGGAGGATTGCAAAGATGTTGAAAATGTACAACCAGCTCTACACATTTCTCGGGCGTGCCTGAACACCAGGAGAGCACCACATTCCCGCTAGGGCACAGTGGCTACCTGGGAAGTCTTAGCATTTTTAATGAATGTCATGAAGAATTTTATTATAATGGAAAGGAATATAATAATTTTCTAACTAAAAAAATCTCCTTAGTCAGTAACTGCTGCCTAGCACTGAGAGGCAATTCAGCCGTCTTTAGCTGTCATTTCAGAAGACTTATGGCAAGAACAAGATCAATCTCATATTGCCTTTCATATCAGGAAAGTTTCCCATTAATAACAGGTTTGTCTTTGTAATGTCTGTCTTGGAATGAAATAATCTGAGCTATGTGGGGTTTTATGAGACACTCTAGAGACAGAAGTCAGTAGAAATCTCTGACCAGCTCCTCCCTTTACCTTCTCCTCCTCAGACACAGCTTAGGATTTTCACAGCCGTCTGGTTCACTTCTGTTTTACTTGCATTTTCTCCTGACTTTCCATGATCCTGTCTGATTTTTTTTTTTTAAAGCATCATTTGTTAAATATTTATTACTTTATTATACCAACTTGGCTCATGAATGCATGTCTTCTTTCCCTTATTTTTCCCTACTTTTTAGAGTATGCCATTCAAACTTGCACCCCTTGTTGTAGGAGTATGATACTGGTCTAATACTAGTAATGTTGTGGGAGCTTGAGAGCAGAGCTGCCTTTGTTTTCCCTGAGTAATGAGGCTTCCAAGCTGACACCTCTCTTGCAGTTGCTGTTTGAGGCCTCATCGTGGTGACCTGAAGCACCAAGATTGCCATCAGAGCCTTCAAAAGCTTTCCCCCTCCAGCTGCAGAAGTGATACAGCAGTCCAGACAGTGTTTCCATCTGATCTCTCTCTGGTCAGTAAGGGCTTGGCTATGGTTGAGCTGAATTAGCAGCTAGCTGCTGCTACAGGAGGGAGAGCCCGTTATCCTCCCTCCCTGGGTCCCCTGTATGCCCTCCTCCAGATCCAGGTCCACACCACGCAGTCCCCACCCTGCCTTGCACCAGCTCTGGCACTTGACTGATTGCAAGATAAGCCAATTCGGCCCACCAAAACAGCAGAGCCATGAGTTAGTAATTCAACTCAAGGTGTCTTGTGAAACCATACGCTCCAGCTAAAAGCACAGCTGTGCATTAAGCTATATCTGGGCACAGTTTGCACCACAACAAGGACTCTACAACCTTTCATTTCTTAAAATTGGAATTACAGATTCTGGAGGGTATGGAAAAGCATGTCAGCAATGGATCTGAAACCACCTGCATTTGAACAGCTGCTAGATTGTGTGATCTCTAAGAACGGACCTCTCTGTCATTTCTCAGCGGGGCTCTCATGAGGCTACATTTCAGTGGGAGAGCTCGGACACCTACGCCCCTTGCCAACAACCCATCTACTTCTCCTGTTGGTTTGTCCTGCAGCTTTGGATGCATCAGCCCCTTTAGGTCTCCTGTGTCCCCAGCCTTGAAGCTGCTGTCTTCTGTATGCCAGGATGCTCCACAGGCTATGCTCTACAGATGACTGGGCACAATGCCGGTGGTGAATTTGTAAGAGGGAGATGTTGTAGTCGTTCCTCTTTTTTGGCTTGCTCCCATTGCCTTTTACGCATATCCTTAATTCCCAGGAGGAAAATGTCCTGAGCTCAGAGTAATTAGTAAGAGGGCACAGCGGCTAAGCAGTTGCAGCTGAGCCTGAGCAGTGATTATAGGGATAAGTATGTACCTGGGAAGTTACAGGACTACTTTTTTAAAGTGCTTTAAAGATGAAACACGCTTTTTCATGATGTATTCTCATTATTATGACCAGTCTTTCCATCTACAAAGGAGCAAAGACACCTGCCAGGGCTTGCTATCACTCTCCCCGTGTCATTCTCAAAGTAGTGGAAGTCAGTTTAGAAAGCCTGTGCTGGCAGTCAGTGCTGGGCGTGCTGCTCCAGCAGCACTGCTGCCTTCCATCGCTGTGCTGGGCAAGCCTCTCTGCACCTCCATTTAAATGGGGACAATAGTTACCTACAGCTTATGTCCTCGGTGTAGTGAGACTGGACTCATTAGCGTTGGCGAGGTATACAGCCATCTGGATAAAAGAGAGAGATAAGCGCTCGCATTCATTATTTGAAGATCCAGATCAAAGAGCCAAGGGCAGCCTTGCTTTATCACTAGAGGTACACCTGCAAGAAATGTACCGGTAGAAATCAAGCAGTAAAACCTCTGACAGTAAAAACAACAATGGAGGCATGCAAAAAGTTTGCAGCTGGTCAGCTGGAACACAATGAAACAAGGAAAACAACAAAAACAACTGCTGGTTTGTCTCTGACACTTTTCACCCTTTTGTTGCAGAGGCTTTTAAAACAAAACAAACACTCCACAGGATATATAAATTGGGGGTTTTTTAAAGGAAACATGGAAAGTGCCAAAAGGGCTTCCCCCTGTAATAACTGCATCTTTTGGAGGAAGGAGGTTCTACGTAAGAAGTTAATGATTGAACAATAAATTCCTGGTAGTTAAGGTGGGGCGAAGCACAAATCTAGCTCTGCCTCTATTCCCTGCCACTCTGACAGCCATCAAAGGTTGTCAGGCCTAGAGCCAACAATAAATTTTCCCGCTCCCCAGCAGCATACTGTAGTCTTCATGCCCCAGTGTCTCAGGTAAGTACCTTCACATGGCATTATGTACAGGCTGACATGTTTTATATATCCCCTCTGGTTAGTATGTACTCACATTCCTGCAAGGTTAATAAAGGGCATTCAGCCTGAGACAAGTAAAAGGATGCAGAAAGGTAGGTCACGGTTATCCAGGGAGGGAGACAAAGTGGCGCAGCCTTTTCTGGGGAGCGAGCCCCAGGTGCCGGGGGAGGGGTCTGTACCCCCACCTCCGAACAACAGGCATACCTCCACTTGGGCTTGGGTCACAAGGAAGCCATAGTTTCCCACCTCCAACGCCATCCATCAGCATGACACAAGTCTTCTAGTTTGTAAGGTACCTCAAGACAAACGTAATGAGCTGCTGTCTGGAAACCAGCCACCTAAAGAGAGGGAAGAGGTGATGGGGATCTGCTGGTCGATTAGGACAGGAGCTGTAAATCAGAGCTGAGTGTCAGGGAAAGGGATTCTTCCCTTGTAGCAGCAGAGGGTCACACTCTAGCCTTACCCTCTCAAATAATGAAGCCTACTTCAGCATGTTTCAGTGTTTATAAAGGAAACACTGAAGGGCTGTGGCCGGGTGGGTTCACGGGGGTCCTTGCAGGACAGAGAGGAGTAGAGGCAGACAGGTAAAAAGAGTGGTCAGGAAATGTAATGGAATCACTCAGCAAACCTAGGAAACCTGTTTTGATTAAATTTATAAAGAAAGACTTTAAGAAAGGAGAGAAAAAGAGACCACCAACATAGCAAATGCAAGTCAGCTAATGGAAAGAAATGAGTTTTTATTATTTTAGCAAATATTGGAGGCGATGGTATTGAAGCAACCCCCTGAATCCAAACTCCCCCCTTTAGGAAGCTGATCAAGCTCCAAATTTCCCTGCTGGCCTCAGCTCCTCTGAAGGGCCAACCAAAGCCCTGGAGATGAACAGTGGGAACATGAGGAACATCAGGACCAGATCCAGCTCTGTGTGGCTTTGGCTCATTTCCCAGCAGACACAGTAAAAGAGGGAAGAAATCAAACCTGTGGAGGCTGGAAAATGTTGAGACACCAGTGGGGCTCCTCTCATCTAGCCGTAGCTGTCTGAAAGCGGGGTGAACAGCTCTGCCTGGCTGTCTCAGCTCACTCTATTGTGCCTGGAGCGGCAAATGCCTCCGAAGGATGATTCATCCCAACAACTTGAGGTGCCTTTGTGCTGTGAAATCACATGCCTTCCCAGTTTGCTGTCAGGACGCAGTCCCCTTGTGCCCCACACTGCTCACACAATAATTCATGCTGGGACACCCCCCTCTATACAAAGTTTCAAGAGAAACGCTGGCCACTGCTGGCAGCAGAGTTTGCCCCAGCTTCTGCAGGGACTGTCCCCCAGCCCTGTTGTGGCACACCTTACACTCTTACACGCCTCCGCACACCTCCCAGGCTCACAGTGCCTATCCTTAGCATCCTGTCATAAGAGCACTGCTGTGACAGCCTAACTCTTGTCTCTCCATGGAGCAAAAAGGGGACCTTTTCCTTTCATGTGACCATCTTTCCACTGACCATAGAGAGAGGGTGCATGGCTCCCTCAGAACACACAACCTGCTTACTGATGGTGAACATTAAGTGATACCACTCCCACCCAAAAAGATAACGAGTCATCCATAGGCAGCCATACTCGCAGCATTGCAACGCTCTTTAATGGAGTAGCATTTCTGTGATTCTTAAAATAACTCCATACGTGAAACTAATAACTCATATGAGATGCCTGTCCTTGGCATTGTCATCAACCCAGTGCTTCATCTGCAGAAGTTCCTGCTGCAGAGGAATGAGTATGGGCTGGGATTTCAGACCTTCCTGGAAGACGTGCATTTTTTAAGAGCCAACCCAATAAACTCCTTCCACAAGCAAAGGCATCAAGGCTTAGATGGTGATTAGGAAGCACAGGGAATGAACTGGTGGGAAAATGGAAAGAGGGCTGGTTGATCTGCCATTCCGCTGACTGAAAGGCTGCTGGGTTTTTTTTGTGTGATGTTGAGGTCTTGCCAGAGACCGATAAGTTGCAATTGTCTCTAAGGGTTTCCTGTGCCATATGAGACTAAATAGGTCACATCTCTGGGAGGGGAAGGGTGTCCCTTGCAGTAAGCAGTGCTGTTCAAACACCTAGCGCCCAGGCCTTTTGACGTGTGGGGCACATCAAGGCTTGGGGAACTGCAGTATCTCTGGGGGGAATTCTTCACACCCAGCTTACCTGGCCTTTTGAACACAGTTCAGTGAGAAGTAAAAATAGCTGGCTGAGAAAAAGATTGCAATATGAAATAAATCCCTAAAAATACCAGACACATATGTAACTCTCTCCCACTGCAAACCCATCACTGCTTGCTACCTCCCCACACTTCTGCTAAACCAACCAAAACCAGAAAGAGACTATATTTCAAGAAAAATAAAGCAGCATAATCAAGCCTGTTGCCATGTGTAGCATACTATTCAGGAAGTTACAGTGCAATAAGTTACTGTAAAAACACGAGATACATGTGCTTTCAATAACTACCTATATTTGTACCCTTGTCCCGTGCTAAATTTGGCAATAGTGAGATAGCTTTCACCTTCGCAGTTGAAGGTAAACTTCCTCACCTCAACTGAGGGGTTGGAAGTTCCCCCCATGGGCCAAGCTTATGGCACTGCTCTCCTTCTGCCATAGCTCTGCGTCCCTGACAAGAGCTGAGGGTACTGCTGGATCTGCTCCGTCCCTAGGAGACAGAGAGGCCAATACTAGCAACAGGTTAGCAATGTCACAGCCATTTTTAATATCTGTTTTTGAAGAAGGTTGTTATTGAAACAGTGCATGTTATCTTAGTCAAAACTCAGCATTTTCAGCTTTAAAGAGTGTGCATTTTTCTGTGAATTGATATTTTTCACACCCTGCTCCACATTTATTTCCCTTTTGGCTTATATCCCTTTCTAGATGTGACAGTTTTCACTAAGGAGTGTTACGCCCACAGTGTACCATTTGCCCTTATGCTCTAGCCCATTGTATCAGACACTCTGTAAGCATACCAAAAAGAGCTTAGTGTCCCTCCACGAGACTGAGAACAACCTCCTTTGGCTTTCAAGTCCTGACAGCACTTGAACCAGTCTCTCCCATGCCCCCAGCCTTTGTTCTTTTCGGTATTTAGCCAGAGCTGGAAGAGCCATGTTTCGTCTTACACGCTTATTGTTCTCCTGCAAATGAATATGAATGAAAACAACTCAGATCATTCATCAGATCTGATAAGTTCTGCGTGAGCAGGCTACAGCTCACCTCTGAATGAACAAACGCTGATAAAAAACAGTATTGAAGACAATAGCAAATTCTTTTTTATAGTATCAGCTCTCCTTTTATGTGCTTTCCACCAACATTCAAGTAGATGAATTTTCTTTTCTTTTCTTTTTTTTGCCAGAAAATAAATCTGTAAAATGAAAATCATGCGAAAACACATCTGATAGTGATCACCTGGGGAGTCTCACTGGCAAGGTTGGTGGGACAAGACTGAAACCTCTTTTATGGTCTTGCAATTGTTTGGTCTAAGAGAGAATAAACATGAATGACATGACCAATTACACAGATCACATTTCAGGTAATAGCCAAATTGTAAATAGTCACATAGTTCCTATCTAATTCATGAATGAGAAAATAGTTGAACTGCAAAAACAAAATTGTGGCTTTCCAGATTCCCTTCCCGGTTCTGTTTGGCAGCTGGAAGAGGCAAGTGTTGGGCTCAGTTACAAATACATGACACAGCCTGCAACCACAGAGCTTCTGGGCCTGGCCGGGAGTGCCGATAATCAATTTTCATAAAGCGGTATTTTCACTGTTCAACAGTTTGATCTGTCATCCATTTTGGACTGACTTTTCTTTTTTTATATTTTCAGGTAGCCTTTCTTAGTGAGAAATTCCTCACCCATGAATACAGAAATATAAATGGCCACCGTAGGAGGAGCAGATGAAGGGCTCTTGAAGATCTACAGCGAGATAATCACATCTCTATGATAGGGATCTAGCCAAAATAAGGATGTAGTTTGCATGCCTTTGAAGCTCTCCCAAGGAGATACGCTCTGCAGAGCAGAAGCACCTAAATTTCTCCCCGTCAGGTGAGTAGGAAACTTCGGCAATATTCACCTGTTCTCTGAGACACCTATCTGGCAGCAGCTGGCGCCTCCGTGGGAAATGCCTCTCAGTCCACACTGACCAGGGAGCCTAAACTTGTTTTAGGAACCACCTCAGCAGAAGCCAAAGCTGCAGGCAAAAGTCAGGTGTTTTCATCTATGCAGCCTGCAGCCCTCCCTACCTGTTCACTGAAGTAATAGTCTGCTTAGGATATTGCATGAATGTGCAGACATGCAAAACTTTGGCAAATGCAACACCAGTTTTAAATATGTCAAAATTCAACTGCTGAAGGGAACACTCTATCTGATATCATGATGCTCACATGCGTTCGTATCTTTTTTCTTTCACAGCCAAGAAGCTTAAGACACTCAAAAACATTAGTAGAAATAGGGTGGGTAAGCATTCCTCACTAATTAGTCCCCGCTAAACTAAGGTAAGCATTATTGCCTTCTATGCATATAGTTGTCTATTTAAATGCTTATTTATCTATTTAAAGGACAAAACACAGCAAAATACACACAGACACAGGCACACACACACACTTACATATTCATATTACTGACAATATAGCAAGTCTGGAGATTAGACCAGAAATAGAACCTAGATCTCCTCATGCAAAACCTTTTGCTTTAACCATTGAAGAATAGGTCCCCCTAGCCTTACAGGCTGTCAGATTAAAATGTAAGAGGAAGAGAATCACAGCAACTTCAAATCAAAGCATGAAATTGAAAATCTGTCAGATCCATAAAATGAAAATTCTCTCCAAAGGGAAATTCTGACACGATCACATTTTCTCATGAAACTGGAGCTGGAAACAAGGTCATTCTGGAAAAAAAAAAAAAAAAAAAGAAAGAATAATAATTAGAAAAAAAACCCAAACCACTCAGCATCAGCCACTTCAGTAAGAGAGTCTGAAGGGTTTTGACAAGTACTGTGTCTAAGCCAAAAAACCCCAGGGCTAGATCTTCCACAAGAATCAGAAAACTTAAAGGGACATTGTCAAAGTTAGTAGACCAAACATTTGAGCTACTTTAAACTTAGAGTAATACAGAAGGTTTCATGTTTTTCTTTATTAAAAAGAACAGCTGAAAGATATTTATGAAGAGTATGGTGGCATAGTTTGCATATTTATTTTGTAATGAAGGATAACAGGCTTTGCAACATTTCTTGCTGGATTTTAAAGCCTTGCTTGCATTGTAGGTTGAAAGATTAATTTCTAATTAAAACATGAATTTTCTTTCCTTTGCTCATACTAAGAAAGCTATGGATAAAATCCAGTGGAAAAAAAATGAGTTAAAATGGGACATAGAGAGGAGGCAGGAGGGGAAATGTTTATTTTTAAGTGCAGCATGGCATCATTCTGTTATAGAAATCTGACACAAACCGATTTTCTGAAGCGCTGAGAACCTACAGCTCCTTTGAATGCAACAGGAGACCTGAGCTCTCAGCAGATTCTGGGAAATCAGGCCACGCTGCTTTAGCTTCCTAAGACAACCCTGCAACAATTTCTTCACATGTCTGGTTTGGCATATGTGGTTACTCCAGCTGGAGTTAATGGGACACTTCATCGTTGTTACGTTGGCGTTTGTGCAGAGATTAGTGGCTAGGTATCTAACTTAGATAGCACAGATGTAATCCATCTGACTGAAAATGAATAAAGATTAAAGCCCGCAGGGTGAGCCAGTCACACCAGGCTTCAGTTAATGGAGGAAACAGGTACTTCTCGGGCACAGGTCATCCCTCCCAAGCCCAGCACACAAACTAAATGACAGGGCCATTCAGGAGCACATGCGTGCAGGACAAACTGCTGCAGGAGGCTGCAGTGGATCCCACCGACTTAAATGAATATCCTTCTGAGTTTTGACGTGTTCACTGCTGAGGCTCAAAAAGTCTGGATGGAGAGAGGGGTGGTAGGGAGGACAAAACTAGTTAGTATCTTGTAACCCCCCACAGCTGGCCAGTGCCACATCTGTTCACCAAGGCCAAGGGTTAATGTCACTTGAGGGGCATTCTGGTGATACACAAAGTTTTCCGGAACATATATATGGAGGGTCAGCCCCTCAGAAGAGCTTCTCAAAAGCTAAGCAAGATTAGATAAGGATTTTAACATGAAAATATTGCTAAAAGTCATCTGGCAACATGTAGTTTGTCCAGAATATGAGTACGTTACTATTGAATTAGTAAATACGCAAAACAGCATTTGCATTGGTTAGTTCCCTGCACATTTATCCATCTTTCCCTTGTGTTCCTTTCTGCACTGGTGTCACTGGAGCATTTTAAGATGGGAGCACAGTTGCACTGTGGGGACATTTAGGGCCTGATTCCCTAAGTAAGGAAGACCAAAGCCAGCCTTCATACTGGAGAAAGCCTTGTGCCAGTTCCAGGACACTGTATCTCAGGGCTGCAAGTCTGCTCTTTTTGCCTTCTTTACTGTGAGGAGAGCGGTTGAAGTAGAAGATGACCTGGCACCTGCAAGCCAGACGCCTGCGTCTCCACAAGTGGGTCCTTAAAATGGGAGCTGGAGATGTTGGCAACCTCCCTATTGCCCATGGCAACTTCCCACTAGCTCCAGCCTATAGACATTGAGACAATACACATTTGGCGTGAAAAGCCACCCATCTTGCTGGATACTGTAGTGAGTACTGAAGCAAGGCAAAGCTGGGCATTGGAGAGGCTGGCTACTAAGTTGTTGGCTGTCACATCCCAGAGTGAGAAGCCCACTGGCCAAGGGAAAATTCAGGATGGGATAAATGACATTCATGAAGAGCCATGGTGTGTCTCATCCTTTACCTCAGCAGGACAGGCACTCAGGGAGTACTTCTGAGCATTGAGAGTCACAGAACCACAGAATCCCAGGTTGGAAGGGACCTCAGGGATCATCTAGTCCAACCTCTCTAGGAAGGGCACAGTCTAGACAAGATGGCCCAGCACCCTGTCCAGCCGAATCTTAAAGGTGTCCAACGTGGCCGAGTCAACCACTTCCCTGGGGAGATTATTCCAATGGTTGACCATCCTCACCGTGAAAAATTTTCCTCTGGTGTCCAACTGGAATGTCCCCAAGAGCAACTTGTGTCTATTCCCCCTTGTCCTCTCCATGTGAGAAGGATGTCTTAATCTTTTAAACTCCAAATCCCATCCCTTACCCCATTGCCAGGCTGCTTGGAAAGGCAACAGCATTGCCCAAAGCTGCAAGTTAAGCAGTGATGTGCACCAGCAGGAACACCTTGGTCCGTAGTGCCTGCAGAGACACAGAAGCCCATTGCAGGTTCTACACACAGAGGTCTTCCCAGGGGAACTGAGGCAACTGACTGACACCCACCCCCTCAGTTTCCGACCTCAAATTTTTATCAGCAAAAGGACAGATCTCTTGCCGAACTGATGGAGGGGATAAGTCTTACACCTGCCTCTCTCAGAGATGTTGGCTTCAGCCTTCAGATTGAGACTCCTCAGCCGTCCTTCTGGTAATAAATGCCTGAAAGACTTTCTGCAAAACTCAAGAAGAGATCATTCTTTCCATCACTCATAGGGCATGTTTGGTGATGAAACAAGATCTCATTAAGGGTGTGGGATGCCCTCCTGTACTGAAGAGATTTAGACCACAACAGTATTCTTGAATGACTCAGTGAGAAAGTACTTCCAAGAGAAGGCCCCTTGAGTTTGAACATGTTCCACTTTGCATGTAATCAACAAATACTAATTAGGTGAAGAAGAGAGGAAAAAATAACCCCCTTGCCATGAGGAGGGTCTATTCTTTATGAAATTTACAGATAATTTTTGAAGTAGGACCTGGATTGTAAAACCTCTACTGATGACAGTCCAGTGAAGGACCATAAATTTGATGAAGGGACTGGAGCATCTCTTCTAGGAGGTAAGGCTGAGAGCTGGGAATGTTCAGCCTGAAGAGAAGGTTTAGGGGGATCTTATCAATGTACAAAAATATCTGAATGGAGGGTTCAAAGACGATGGAACCTGACTTTTTTTAGTGGTGCCCAGTGACAGGACTAGAGGCAAAAGACACAATCAATCACAAACCCCCTGAATGTCACAAAACACTGTTTCATTGTGAAGGTGAGCAAGCACTGGCACAGGTTGCTCAGAGAGGGTGTGGAGTCTTCATCCCTAGAGATATTCAAAAGGCGTCTGGACATGGTCCTGGGCAACTGGCCCTAAGTGGCCCTGCTTGAGCAGGGGGATTGGACCAGATGACCTCTGGAGGTCCCTTCCAACCTCAACCATTCTGTGATTGATTCTGTGATTCTGATTGATTGACCCTCTTTTCTCTGGCCAAACAAACTTCAGATTTTCTGCAGTGAGAGGAGCTGTTCTCCCTTCCATGGTGCGTCTCAAGATAGGAATGAATTTGATTCTCTCAAGCTGTCTGAGGACCGAATTGAATGCAGATCTCCAGTATTTTGGATGTGGTTGCCAAAAAGTGACTATTTGCTGTAATTCATAAGCTACTGTGTAAAAATATTGTGATTTTCAGCTGCACAAACTGGCTTTTTTGGGGGGCAGATTATATCCCATAAATTTGCTTGAGGCATGCCAGGCAGAGCTGGTTGGGAGATACAGCTAGGGAACACAGAGTCTGGGGGTCTTAAAAGGGTGTGAGCTGTTCAGTTCTGATGAGAGATATGAATGGGCATAAGACGATGCAGGTCTAAACTCACTGGGTAATGGGGGCATGTAGTTTTCTATGGAGTTATATTTAGGATATACATCTTGTGTGAGGTATGTCCCTCTCTTGGTTTGCGCCCCAGTCCCTGTAGGGTAAGACATTCCTTCTTAGGAATCATTCTGTATATCAGAAAAAAGGACTGACCCCATTCCTTTATGTATTGTGATCCAGCAGGCTGCCTGGCTAGCCGCATGTTATGGTTTTTAATCACAGTAGTATGATATGAGTGATAAAGAGCAGCTCAGGAAAGCCATGTTCTGCTGTGCATGGACACGTAAACACTGACAGATCTGACATTTAATTGCATACACTGTGTAGAACCAGGAGACAGCACTAATCTCTCATAAATCTCCCCTTTTAAATTATGCATACAGATCACTGTGTCTCTGCTGTAGGTTGTTTCCCCCTGAAGAAACTAATCTTATAGCTGTCTCCATTCAAAGGACCCTCCAGCAATACCCAGGGATGAGTCAGCTTTTCAGGCAGAGGAAACAGCTTTGGTCCCTCCAAGTGGCTGAGAAAGTCTTTAAACTTTGACTCGAAATTAGTGTAGCTCTACTCCTTTTACACTCATTTTTTCCTACAGCCGATGAACCCCTGCAGTTGTCTTCATAATGTCCTTTGCACTTTCACACATTTGCAATTCATTCTGGATCAGCCCTGATTTCCAGTTAAGCTTGGTGGTCTTTATCATCTTGTTCACCATAGGGATCAGCAGTGAGGCAACACCCGTGCAAGGGGCTAACCATTCACCTTGTTGGCTCCTTCATTGTTTACAGAAGAAAAATGGTTTGCCAAAAGATCCATAGAGGGACAGCAAGTCCCTAGAGTCAGGGTTGGTAAAAGTGGACAGGGAGGCAGGGCTTACTCAGTGGCATGTGTCAAGGTCCGTGAAGTGCAGACAGCTAGCTAGTTAGCTTTGGGAGCCAAAAGTCTCAGTCTTAAAAAGGTTATAAGAAGGTGAAGGAGATGATAGGAAGTGTTTTAATTTTTGCCAAGATATCCTTGTTTCTTTCTCTGCCACAAAAGTAAGAGTGCAGCACATAAAGCTGACTGCACTTGTCTAACGTGCTTTGTTTTACTATTGAGGATTGAGGGTAGGGACCTGTGGAGAAGAATGTGTCTCAGAAACAAATCTTCTTCAAAGGACTGAAAACCTACCCTCAGATTTTCTGTTGACAGTCACAAGAATAGTTAATGAGGCCTCCACGGGTGTCAACACAAATACAGCACCCGTTTCAGTCTCTTCATTTGGCATTGGGAAGGGGATAATCTTGGTGGTTTGGTGAGGCCATCTGGAATATGCTGTGACTATGTCCTCGAACATGGGGAGAGTCCCAGGAGAGCAATGCTATTTTCAAAGGCCCCTGCCTTTTTCTCACTGTATCCTGTATACACAGCTGCAATCTGTGATCCCCAAACAGGTTATGCTCATTGAAAGCATATACTTACAACTTAGCATGCTAACATCCACTTAAACTAATATTGTCAGTTTTTCTCTTTGAATGCCTGGACCCAGATTCTCTGATCCTAGACCACTCTCCTCCTTCTGCCTAACAGAGTGCAGAAGCAGGTCCTTATCTCTCCAGGGGAATAGCTTGAATATTCCTACTTGATGTGAACAACTTAGTTTCATATCAGGTACTAAAGATGCCACTATCACCTATTTCTACCTCATAGCTGGAAGGCACCCATACAGATCTCTTGTCCAAAACAACTGCTCCTGTTCTTTGCCCACTCAAGTCTCTTGGTTGGGTTCATAAAGAAATGGCAGGGGAAACAGCTGTAACCAGAGTACTTGTTTTCCTAAAGAGGCTGGTCCAAGGCATCTCACACACAGATTTCAGCTTATGGGTTCTTAACAGTTGGCTGGCAGGGAGGATTTCTTTGCTCTATGTGTGTTTGAGGGGAGTGCTTGGTCAGCCCTAGCCCCTGTCACGGTTTGTCTTCTCCACCTGGTGACCTCTGCATTTAGAAAGAAGCATGGATTCCACCTTAAAAAACTTTCCTTCCTCTGTGAGGAGTAAATTATATGCTATGGACCACACTTCCCAAATACAATTCCATTTGTGGAGATATGGGCATGGATCAAGACATAGCTCACAATTCACACAACATATCACAAATGCATTTCTTCGTGCTGACCTAATTCTCTGGTCTGATTCAGAGAATAACCTCTGAAAAGTACAGAACTACTTTTCATTAAAACAGGTATTTGGTCACCTTTGTAGTAGTGGTGGTGTGTGTGGCATCATCCACCTCTCTGAGCATGCAGAAGAGTCCTTCATAACATTATAATTATTTCTCAGACACAAGGGAGAAGAGCAAGTCTACCTTATAAAACCAGTTTTTTAGAAGTATTTTGGCTTCTGGACCCTTCAGGATTTTCCTGTGGGGGTAGGGATCCCTGCATGAGAAATTTAAGTCTGCTGACAACAGCTTAGCTTTTCTTCTCTGTCAAGGAAAGGACCGAGAAGGTGTTTATGGGCCTTGTGGGGTCTGTGAATCGTAATCTGATTGCAAGTTATTTCTTTGAACAAATACACCAAAATCCACATGTTGGTCTTGACCTGGTGATCAGTGTTTAGTCTTCAATCAATGAAGTCACTGACTGGGGTGAGCGGGAGAAGAGCTTGCATGGTGTTTTTATGCAAAATTTCTGTAGTAATAGACCTACCAAAAATGACTGTATGAATATTTCTTTTAAAATGTTATGCAGCAGTAGAAAACGCACATTCAGTAAACAAAATCATTCTATGTTTTACTCTGATTAAACAAAATATGATAACATCTCTTTAATCATATGCTTGGTTACAGAGAGACCTGGACCTCAGATCAGCAGTGGGGTTTCACCACCCAGAATCATAGTCCAGATGCTGCAGGTGAGAGTGGGGGTGATGAAAAGGGCTTAACCCACCGCTGTGGTCAGCAAACAGACTCTGAGGGTCTGGTTTGATTTTCTGCCTGTCCAGAAATGTCTTTGGACTTCCGGACTTGCAGCTGCAGAAGTTGCATGGTTGTTGGCCTTGGAGCAGCTCAGCCTGTTTGGTACCCAGCCCGTGTGGTCTGCACGTGCTTCATTTGCTTACAGGAAGGCTGCCGTTCAGATCTGAGGTTTGGTGGGATCCTTATTAGTCTCCCACAGGAAAGCATGGCTGGCTCAAAAGTGGTTTTTTGGTCTCTCACTTGGTGCCCTTCCTTGCAAGACACGACACTCCCAATAGGGTGCAGACGGATACAATATTCTTACCGTTGCAAGCACCCTGCTGCTGGCCCAGTTGTTTGCAGGGTAACCCCACCGTAACCCACACCATGGGTCTCTGAACAGCTGCTGCATCACCATGTCCTATGGACACATATGGGGAGATATTGTGGGCTGGAGAGAGCCCACAGAGTTTAGCTTCCAAGGATTTAACTTCTCAGGTCTTTAAATAATAACTGCACTCATTGCAAACAAAGTAAAGGCTGTGTATGCTCCAAAATGCTAATGAATGTTAGCATCATAGAGAGTCAAACACTCCTTTCATTGGCTCGGGAAAAATAAATGTGAAAACATTTTCAACTTTTTGTCTTAAATTGCCTTGGATTGAGGCCAAAATTGTGCCATTTGTTTTTGTGTGGGTAGACTTCTGCAAATGTCAGCCAGTGAGGAGGTGTCTGCACAGATGATATAGGGCTGAGCTGGATGAGACCACTTGAGAGGTCATGACTTCCAGTCCTCCTGTAAGACTTCAAGCATGGGCTCAACTTTTCTGTACAGGGAGTAGTTCTACGTCAAGGAGGTTGTTCACAGTACAGCAGTTTAAACATGGGTGTAAACCTCTGCATGACCAGGTCTGAGGTTATTATCTGTGCAAAAATGGCTGGCACATTATAACTAGCAATTGTTCAGAAAAGGGCTTAGAGATATAATCACAGCTTTAACACCAAGGATTATGCAAGCAAATAGAGACAAAAGGAGAATTCTTTTCCTTTTATTGTATTTCTTGGTGCAAGAGTTATGAAAGGACTTTACATGCATTTTTTCACCATTTTCCCACAGTCATTTATAATAATCTCTTGGAAGAATCAAACTGTAACTTTAGTAGTCCTTAAAGGAAAAATTTGCCCACTCATGCATTTGTTTTGTTATGTACATGGTCATGTGAGTTCAGACGGTGCCATGAAATGGAGTTTTTATCTGACCTTCAAAAAGCCAAATCTTATTTGAGGAAACTGCATACAAAGAGTTAAAAGAGTTGCACAATGCAGATCCCAAGACCAAGTAGTGAGATGCTAAGCCCGGCAGTTTCAGCAAGTCCTCTACAGGAGGCTAAAGCCTGCAAGATACATTTTAAAATCACCTAGAAGAAAAAAAAGAAAGTGTGCTCTTTTAATATGGGTCAGAAACACTAATTAGCTGAAATTGTTTCTCATGATCAGTAACTCAGCAGTTCTCCAGCCTCTTTGTTAGAGAATCTGCATAAAAATAGCAACAAGCAGCCTCTGAATCCTTCTAAACACCAGCCGGGCTTAAATTTATCTCCCATAGTGCTTCCTTGTGACAGTGGCGATGACAGCATCGATTAGATAGGGCTGGCACTTCACACCGTGTGTCACTCCTCATTATCTGACAAGAGCCCCTGCGAGAGGCAGGTGCCGGGGAATGAAAGATTAAGTGCAGCATGTATAATCAGCCTAAATCCCTCACTACCTCTGCTGAGCGATAACAAAATGTAAGCGGCTCTCTCCACAAATTCTGCCCCCCTTTTGCCACGCTCGTGAGTCTGCAGGTTTAATTACCCTAACTGTGGCCGAGAAACCGCGTGGCAGAGACCAGCATTTCCAGGGTGAGGTTGGTTCTGGACTGCAGGCTTGTATTCCAGGCAATTTCTGTTCTCCAAGGAGTATGTGCAGTCCCAATTACTCTGCCTTAAACCAACATGCAGAAGTTCTCCTCCCTCCCTTCTGTGCAGATGCCTAAGCTTTTCTTCCTCAGTTTCAGCAGATCCTCTTTAATTCTCCCTAATGACCCTCACACTCCCTGCAAATAACCAAGTGAATTTTGCAAGTGAATGAATGCAATGAAAAAACCAAGGTGTGAGGCTTGGCGACATGGACTGGATTTTGATACTTGCCACATTAGTTTTAATAGTTCTTAGCTTGGAGTCAATGTTCGAGAGTATGGCTGTTAGAAATGAAGATCCAGTAATGAGATCTAGCAAGCTTCGTGGAAAAAAGACAACCATTTTTTGGTGCCAATTACCAGTAAGAACTACTTGGGCTTTCTGCACGCTTTCAGAGACAAATTGCTCCTCAGATTTGAAATGAGAGCACTGGCTTGTCAGGAGAGAGCCAGGCCATGCTGAGTAAGACCCAGACACCTGGCTATGGGAAATCATTCATGCACACTGGCAACAGAAAAGAAAATAGCTAGCTTTGGAGAGGAATCGGCTACTACTTACTGCCTTCCTAGGCTGTCCCAGGTACAGGCTGCCTGCAATCAGCTCTCCTGTTAGAGATACGCATGAGAAGCCTTAAAGGAGGCAAAATAGGCAACTGCCATCCACACATGAGAAATTACAGACCACGGGAAAGTGAACGGGCAAAACCAAAACATTCAGTACTTGCCAGCAGTCACAGATTCAGGTTACAGCTGGTGAAATGGCAAGTGAGATGAACGGAAAGCTCTCAGTGTTTCACTGGAGGGCTGGGGCGTTAATGAGGAAGAACAGCAGAAAATACTCCTGTCTACTGAAGAAAACAGCCTAAAGCCAGCGAGGGAGAAGTGTAGTGGAGTGTGCAAAGGGCAGTAATATGGTGGTGGCTAGTAGCATTCAGAATCACTAGTCCCAGTCAGCACCTGTGGGCACCCCTTCTCTGTCCTGCCAGCACGGTCCCACACCACCAACCTTACGGTCTAATCATGACTGGACGAAGCACTGGAGGATGCACTGTGGAGAAGACTCGCACTGCTGGGAGGTGAACTCCAAGCTCTTTTTGACTTTTTTGTCATACCAAATGTAGATCAGTAAAACCCATATGGTTGCTGCTTGGATAGATGCATGTAAGACGGTCCCCACAGTGCACTGATGTGACATTACTGTGCTGGGCAGAAGCTTTACCACCTGGCTGAAATGCCTGCCTAAGCATGCGGACCTTCCTGGGAGTTCAGATGTGCTAGCGGTCTCCTTCCAAAGACTGAAATCCAGCCAGGGGCTTCTCTTCTCCACTGGTGCCCTGGGTATTTGTCTGAAAAATAGAAGGATCCTCCTGTCTCACAAGGAAACACATGCCAGGGAGAGGTCTGGGAAGAAGACCTGAATTCCAGCTCAGGCTGCATCTCTTTCAGCTGCTTAAAAAAGCAGCATTGCATTTTGCAGCTACCTTCACTGTGTGCTGAGTCAGACCTGCATGGAAAAACAGCGTTTTCCACTGTGGAGAGGTAAATAACAATAGTTGGTACAATGTTAGGCCCGTGCAATTATTTGGGAGGAAGAAGTTTTCCATGCTACTCTGAGTCACCTCATGCCCAGTTTAGTAGGTGCAGAAGAACATCTGCCCCTCCCTAGCAAAAGGCCATGGCCTTGTGCTAGCTGGGAGGCAAGCATGACTTGGCAACAGCTGATGCAAACATTTCCCAGACCCCAGGGGAAAATGTTTAGTCATACAAAAATCCCAGTTGGTTGTTTCATACTTAAGCTGCTGCCCTGTGCAGCTGAAAAGTTCATTTGGGAAAAATGACCAGATGACAAAGTAAGGAAAATATAGTTAAATGGTCTTAATTTTATTTTTAACAATTGATGTCACTGGTGGATGTAGTAATATTGGACATACCCCTCATTTAGAACTCTACCACTTGATCTTTGTGGTCACAGAGCATGTGTTTCTGTGTACTGAACATGAAAATAGGAAAAAAATCCACTGCTGACTGTCTGCTCAGGAATGCGGCTTGAACAGGAAGAATGCGTCAAGTGAAATATATGTTTTTATAGGTGGCAATTGTTTTGTTTCTTGCATTTAAATCCAGTCATTTCTATGCTGTGCATGTTTGCTTTTCTGTATGAAAATTGTAACCATGCTGAGTATTTCTAGCATTGTGCTAATTGCAACCAACTCACAAAAAGAATATTTCTTGTTTGGCATTTATTAAATGTCCCTGATTTTCCAGTCTTTCAACCTGACCCATAGGCTGAACACCTCTGACCTCCACTGAACCCTTGCCGGGTATATGGCCAATTATTGCAACCTTCTCAAGATGGGAATCTGCCTCTTCTGCACGTGCCACCACTCTGATACCAAAATACTCCAAGCTTGTGGAAACTAGGCTTGGGCAAGGCTGATGAGAAGAAAGGACCTACTTCTGCACTAAGGTGCACTTGTTACTGATCAAGCTGAAACCTGACTCCTGAAAAAATTTCCTGGGAGGCATTATTATTTCTTCACCTTCCTGAAACATCACATGCAAACAGGTAGGTTCTTCTGATGAACAGGCAGGTCATCTTGTAGTCTGTGAAGGCAGAGTGGAAGCAGGCATACAAATGCCCCAACATACAAATCACCAAGTAAAGCCCCTTTTCTAATGTCAAGGGCTGGAAAATGCAGATATTCACTACTCATATCTTATTTCACTGTCATATCATGACTCTAAAGGTAAATGTTTTTTGAGGGCAAGTAATAAAGATGTTCAAAAGCCAGAGTACGGTAAAGGTAATGATAGTTTTGTCTCCATAGGTAGCTAAGTCTGCTCTCCAGATAAGAAAAACACATCAGATATATGCATGTCTGGCCACTCTCAACCTGAAGTCTTTCTGCTGCTCCAGTGATGCTATAGGCCTTCCACATGGTGCTTGTCCAAGTCTTGAGCACAAATCACACTGTGTTCACATGGAAGTCAAATTTAGAATAATTTGTATGGATACACAAAACCTCTTCCCACAAACAGATGTTTGAGATCTTGGACAATGAGCTGTGGCTCAGAATTCATTCTCCTTACATGAGCATGGAAATCCCAGAGAGACTGGGAGCTGGAGGCCCTCATAAGACTCTTGGCATACCCAGCGGAGGCAGAGAGCCTGGGAGTTTCTGGTGGCCTCTTACAAAGTTGCGGAAGAGAAAAATGTAACCTAATGCATACAAGAGAGCAGTGGAGAGAGTACATTTTACAGAAGTATTCTAAAAAAGCCCTCAAGACTAATTATGTGAAGTGGTTTGGAAAGTGTAACAATCTTCAGGATACGCTTACCGCTCTTCAGAGAAGATAGCAGGAATTGGCTAGATCCAGTATACTGCTCTGCTCATCAGCTGGTTAAAAACTGTCGTTAGCCCTGGCACACCATTTGTTGTGCACAAAAGGCCCATGCAATCGGTTGTATATCAATTTATGTGCGTAAAAACTGAAAACCAGCTGAAGAACTGCAAGGCCTAACCAAGGAGATGTACCTGATGTGCTCAGCAGAGATGCATGCAGACCCACATGTATTTGGCTGGCCCATGAACCGTGAGGATTTGGAGGGTTAAATAAAATAAAGTTCAGAGCATCAGTCAGCTTGAGAATGGTCACATATCTGGCCTTTTCTTTATTCTGCCTTTTATTTTAGAGCTGACAAACACAGAACTGCTGTGTCCTTTGGAGGACTCTGGCTCAAGAACCACCTTCAAATATTCCTCACCTCTGAAGGGGAGGTGGGGAGGCAAGGAAGGGATGGACAGCGCAGCATTGGTGTACGAGTGAAAAAGTAGCTGGAAATTGCTGTCCTCGGGATCAGTTTGAAGCACTGACTCACAGTGCAAAATTACCGTGCTGCGTCAGCTGATGGCAGCGTTGATGAATCCAGGAGAAGGTCACCAGGTGGAAGGAGCAGGCCAACCTGACCCCCGCGTTGCAGTGCTCTCTGTGCCTTACCCAGTTTGCCTTCCGGGATGGCTGAGGGGCTTTCATAGTGACTGGTTGTTTGTTTATTTGGGGGTTTCTGACTGTTGCTATGGAAATACTTAAAATTTGCATCCCAAAACTTACCTTGTTCTAACCTGCTCATTGTCTAGACAGCCTGCGCTGGAGGAGAGAAATTATCCATGCTATAGAAACTGCAGCCTGGATTCCTGGCCTTTTTTTGTAGACCCAGGCAAACAGAAAGTACTTGTCCTACTTTCTAGTCAGTAAGCTGAAAATCTGTGTGTTTAATTATAAATCAAATAATTGACTACAAAGCTATTGTGGTATGGCCTTCCATGCTGTTGATGGTTTTAATTGCAAACTGTTACATGATGTGCTTCAGTAACAAAGAATGAGCCCTGAAGTAGAGGAGGAAATGTCCTACTTTGACTCTATTTTTACAGTCAAGATGCAGGAAATTTTCTGATGTGTCATTCCTCACCATGATGGACATGAACAAGAGAACTGAAGGCCACATGAGATGCCAGCTGGGGCTGGGTTGGCAGTGCATTCAGCATCTGTGCAGCCTGCATGGGAATTTGCTGCAGACTGTGTCCACTGCCCCTTTTTCGGGGCCCATCTTCACAAGAGTCACGGTCTTCCTGATCCACAGACAGGAGCTTGCATGGCTCACCTTCGAGTGAAGGATGAGGAAGACCATGGTGTGTGTACTGAGAGAACTCATCACATGAGGCAGCACCCTTGGCTGACAGTCACTGATGTGAGTAAGCAGAGGGTGATGCTGAAGCTCCCAATCTCGTCAGTGCCCATGGTACTGCTCATTGCATGAGGAGGCAGGTGCATTGCTCTCCTCTCCCTGGCCACAGGGATCCCAAAGGCCCCCACCCCCCTGTGAAACACTGTAAAATAACAACCCTTGATGCCAGGGCCTGTAAGAGGATTCCCAATGGAAGCTGGAGGCTCTCCTTCCATCAGGGTCTCCAGCAGTGCCAGGCCTAGGGCTGACACACATTGAACCCTCTGGGAGATGGTGGCACCTGCTTCTGCTGGACCAGCCCACCACCTCTTGTTCTCCCACCCTGCTCCATCTTCTCAGTAACTTCCTTGTAGGTAATGGAAGGTCTCCCTGAAGCTGTCCCTTCTTCAGTCTGAACAAGCTCACATCCCCCAACACCTCCTCATAGGGCAAGTGCTCCAGCTGGGTAGCCCTCTGCTGAAGTCTCTTTGGTCATCAATTACTTTCCTGAGTCAGGGGCCCCAAAACTAGACACAGTACTCCAGATGTGCTCTAACAAGCGAAAGGTAAAGGGAGATAATTACTTCGCTTGGTCTACTGGCTAAGTTTCTGTAAATATAGATCAGAATGCTTTCTCCTTTCCAGATACTACTGGTTCAGGCATTTGCCAGGACCCATGCTTACTGCATGAGGTGTGGGCTGCCTTGAGTGCCAGAGCCCTCCCTGTTTGGTGAGGCCTCTCACCCTGGCCCCACAGAGCTCCTGCTACCCATGTGCCTCTCCTGCCTGGTGGCCAGCCTCTGGGGGCTGCCTCCAGCCTGTGCCAGGGACATCTCCACCAACTCCACCAAAGCACTCCTTGCTCCAGGCACGGAGCCATCCTTCCCAGGCACTGGGTGGCGAGATCCCTTACAATGGAGGCATTGGCACTTCTGGGGCTACCAATGGAGAGATGATGTTGGAGGAACTGTGTCTCCAGTGTTGGACCCCCAGTCTGAGGAAGGTGTCAACACACTGGAGGGACCACAGCGGAGGGCTGTCAGGGCAGATAGAGGGGGCACGAGTACTTGTTGTATGAGAAGAGGGTGAGGGAGCAGGATTTTTTTATCCTGGAGAAGAAACTGCAGAAGGGGGGATATATTTACTGTCTGCAGCTACCAAACGGGAGGGTGTGGAGCCATGCTTCTCTCAGGGGAGCACAGGAAAATGACAAGAAGCAACGGACAGATAGCAGAAAGAGGCATTTTGATCAGATATGAGGAAATGTATCACAGAGAAGGTGATTAAGCACTGGAACAGGCTGCCCAGGGACTTGGGTTCTCCATCCTTGGACACACTCAAAACTGAATTGGAAACGGCCCTGAGCAACTGTTTCCATTTGGACTTGCTTTGAGCAGGGCACCTCCTGAGGCTCCCTCTGACCTGAATATTTTTTGAATTTTGTAATCTGGAAGATTCTTCACAGAGCAGACAGTATGGAGGTTTTCATTGAACTGTTCTTCAACAGTGAGAAAGGAACCCTTGTGCACAACTGTAGCAGGCAGCAGCCCCTCTGACAGCTCCTCCAGAGGTCCTGGCTGCTCTTTGCCACTCATCTCATCCATCTATTTCTGCCCTCCCCACCCAGCACCCCACCAGGCTGCAAAGGTTTTTCTAGACGAAGGTTTTGGGAGGGCGCTTTTAAGGTACCTTGAGCACATTGAAGTGAGAAAAATGAATGAGATTTTCCCTCAGCAGAGTAACCTGAACAGGAACGATCCTTACCTGGGCTGGAGCCAGGACCCATTGTATGCTTGGTGTGGGGCAATGAGTGCTGATGGGGAAGGGTCATCAGCTGTCCAGTGCCCCAGAAGGAAGTTAGGAGGAGGCTGGGAGGTGCTAGCTCAGACAGAAATGTCTCAGAGGCAATAGGCCGTGCTGGTAGCAGATGCCTGTTGAAGGTAATGACAGGTACAACTTTAACAGGCCAGGAGAAGTGCGGAGGGGAGAAAAATTGTGTGTTGTGTGGCCAGACATGTGCAGGGACTTGCTAAGGGGAGAGAGAAGCTGCAAATCTCTTAAAAATAATTTTTTCCCTCCTCCTGTTCCCAACTGTTCATCCCTGTGAATCTGTACCTGCATGGAAGGCCTTCTCAGAAGCAGCTGTAAACTTATTTGCTATCTTTTCCTTAGAAAAGAAACCTTGAAAGACACGACCAAGATGGACTGAAGAACACTCACTCCTTCACCCATGGGCAGGGAAGTCTGGAGCCTTTCTTTGTTGAACGCAGAGACTAAGCAGGGCCAATTACCTGCAGTGACAAATAGTGTTACAGCGAGTCTTCGGGCAGAATAAATGTAAAAACCCCCAAGTCAGCTATGACATCTTTCAGGCATATTAAGTCATTGAAGCTGAATATCCCCAGCTGTGTTAAACTGTTAAGCTGTTGAGTTTCCGTTTGCAAGCCACTAACAAAATGTAAGCTGAAATAGTCTTGCTGTGCCTGCTCTTGCCTAGCATTGCTGAGGGAAATGAAACTTAAAGCCCAGACCATTTCAAGTTTCTTGGAAAAACACCCATGTCCTTCATGCTAGTGAAGTGATCAGGTAGCTTGTTGCTAGAGCAGTTTTTTCTTTAGCAACGTCTAGGGATGTGACTTCTTGAACAGCAACAAGGGAGCTGCTGCTTTATTGTATAACGGAGTCTGTCTTGACCTTGCTCTGCTAAGTGTACCAATGTGGCTGTGCAGAACAGAGCATCTCTGTGCTCAGGGAATTTTGTTGATCTTGCATTTCTTTAAGTAACGAGAGAGATCCCTTTTCCATTCTCATGTATGCAACAGCAGTTTCTAGGCGGTATTGACTTAAAATCCTCTATTTTTATATGACTAACTATAGCAGCATAAAGTTAAATGGTTGAGATTACTGTGAGAACTTGAAGTCCAATCTCTAATTTTTTTTTAACCAAACTACAGCATATGCATGCACGAAGAGAAAAACCCTAGACAGTATAAGGGGGGAATCAACAGGACAAACCAGCTGATAAACCTGGGATTTAAAGCTAATATGGAGAAGTATAAATCTACCTGAGCCATTGTGTTATTTCTGTGTGAAGCGTTTGTGGAGCAGAGCTGGTTTCCCTTCTTCTACCTGCCCTGGCAGGCACTGGTCTGTTCATGCCCCACACCAGTGCCCCTCCGGCTGCCAAAATCATGACGTAGGCAGCTCATCCTCCACCAGCGAAGACTGATGCATTGGGGTTTTTTCTTGATGTGATATGAAGAAGCAGCGAAGGTTGTTGCTATGGTGGGGGGCTGTTCAGGCAGGGGGTCCAAGCACAGAAATTCAGAGGGTCTGGATGGCAGCCCAAGACCACCAGGGACATGCTGAAGCAGGGTGGCTCCCAGTGAGGAGGAGCAGGAGGAGGAGGAGAGGATTCAGGCCTGAACCCCTCTTGTAGACAGCAGCGGCATCCTGCCTGCCAGGGACCTGGCAGAGACGCCCAGCTGCAGGGGTGCAGGCAGAGGTCCCCATCCTGCAGGGGAAGGGAGTGCCTGTGCTTTAGCCGTGTCTGGCCACTGCTGAAGTGAAAGCCACACTTGGAGAAGTTGGGTCCAGCAGAGCAGTGGGTTTTTCTTTTCCACCCATATTTCTCGGCAGCCCCAAGAGCAAATGACGTTGGCCGCCGTGTTTTGTGAAGCACTGTTGCTGTGATCTGTATAAATAATTACTGAAACCTTTGTTTATTAATCTCTGATTAAAATCCTAAGTAATTTAGATGCAAATTAACTGCTTCGCTTATGATCCTGGCGGATGGCCAAGCCAGCCCTCAGTGTGGCAGAGCTGGCTATCATTCCTGGCAGATATGCAGCTCTTGTGCCTTTGATATCCCAGCAAACATTGCTAAAAACTCCTCAGCCACATGCTAATCCCCCCGAAGGTGCAGAACAAGCCCATGCTAGCGAGGGGTAGGAGGGACCTGATGTCTCCCTGGCTGGGAGGGCTGGACAAAACCTCTCCCTTGCTCGTGGGACCAGGCACCCTTTCCCTCTTGTCCCAAAGAAGGCCCGGTGCACAGCTGCTGAAGCCTGTGCATTGTCGTCACATGTGTTTGAGTGGCTGCAGACCTGCCCCAAATGCTGGAGTGTTTCTGAAGGACGCTCTTCGCACCGTGACACGGCACAAAGTTGTGGGCAATCTCCTTTTTCTTATAAACTTCTGGAGGGTAAGTTACTGCTTTGGGAATATTCTCAGCCATGAAAGAGAGTGGGTAGCCCAGATTTTTCTCAGCTGTGTGTAATGATAGGGGAAAATACCCAGCTAGAGGCTCACAGAGGCAAAAGAAGATATTTACTAAATTTTATTTTTTACATTTGTGGCTTATGAATTTAAGGTAAGCTATTGATTAGATGGATTTTGTTTTGGTAGCTGAAGATACTAATACTTATAGGCATTTTTCAGAGTAAAAAACAGGTTTTGAATGACAGGTTATATCTCTCCCCCTGCCCTTTCCAAGGCTGGTGACAGCTGATGCTAGAGGCTGAGGCAAACCTGTGATTGTTGTTGCCATGTTTCTGCACTGCCTGAAGATTATTGTTCCTGCTCTCCCACTACGGTGACTCCACTTGTTATTCTACTATTTGAAGCAATGATCTTTTTTAAAAACACTCTCAAATTCTCAATTTATTCAAAAAAGTTCAGCTTTTTTCAAATTAAAAACAATTGATATTTTTTAATGTATGTATATAAATAAAAAAAAACAGTGAAAAGTATTCTTTCCTACTGCCATCAAGGAGACTACACCATCCCCACATATCTCACCAGCAGTGTGATGATCCACTGGTGTCCAGCCAAAAAGAAAGCTGCTGGGGCCATGTCCTGTGCAGTCCTCCCCCGCAGGGGTGCAGTGGCAGAGCCAAAAGAAGGGCTGTGCTGCTTAGATGGTGGGGCAAGTGCCAGGTCTGAAAGCCAAGAACCGTTTTACATTACAGGTCACAGTCCCTAGCAGACTAATTCCTAATTAGAGTCCCGTGGTATAGGTGTAGGAAGGCACTGCGCTTCCAAGACCAGCAGGGCTCATGAAAGATACTTTCCTGCAGATGCCCAAGCTGCAAATCCTTTGGTGCCTAGTGGGGGCTGTGCTCCAGTTGAGGGGTATGGGCCATTTGTGGTTGTGCTGAGCAGAGACTGCAAAGCCTTTTCTTCACTAGGGCATTGCCAGGATGTGTCCATCACCTGGCTACCTGGCTTTATGGCGTGAGTAGGACTGGATTTCCAAGATGCCCACCCCTCTGCGTTGGGTCCAGCCTGTGGGGTGGGATGCAAAGCTGTGGGAAGCCAAGAGAGGAGCATGGCCCTGCAGCACGTGGGCCAGCATGGCTTTTGTGTGTGTTTAACCACTGCAAAAGCTCTTCCTCCGTGTCACTGTGGGAGAGTGTTGGTGTTCCTCCAGCTTGAAGTTGACATGCCAGCAGCTGAGGATCCTTCAGCAAGTTAGACAAGTTTGCTGGGTTGTACCAGAGCCCAAAAAAGGACAATTCATTAGCTTCTAAGAGCACAGCTTGCTAATATAAGTTAACGGGAGCTCATGGTTGGGCCTGAGATGATAATATTTTCCATCAAAATAATAGTTTATCATGCAGTGCTCTCTAAGGCCAAACAGAATTGGGCTTTGGTGATAGCGGCTTCAGGCCAGAAGACAGGGCCTGCATATCCAGTGACTTGTCTGTTTTTCCATGGCTTGTAAGTAGCTCTAATAAAAGATATTTCTTGCCCCATAAGCTTCAAGTCCTTAAAGCTAGAGCAACAAGCCTATTAAAAGCTTTGTTGTTTTCCTATTTAGTGTAATAACTTTTTAAAAAAACTTTTTTTATGAAGACATAATGATGGAAAGTAGAAACCAGAAACATAAGCTTCCACAAATCACACTGCAAAAATTCATGTTAAATCTTGTAGTAAATGGGCTTGGCTGTTCACAAATTCTTTCATATACTGGAGCACTTTCCATGAAAACCCCCTGCTGGGCTCTTAAACGCAAATTTACAGAATTTCTCAGGGTTTGGACTTGCTCCAAATTGTGCCATTGAGATAAAAATGCTAAAAAAAAAAACCCCGCTACTATTTTATCTTATGCTGATAATATGATCTAATTTGATTGTTGTTTTATCCCTTGACTGCATTAAGCGAATTATCCTGCCGAAAAGAGAGGTGAAAATAGATCATCAGAACCAACTGAAGCAGGTACCCCCTTGAGAAAATAAGCTCTTAATTCCCATGGCACTTCCCTGGGAAGGAAACACAGTAATACTTTGTGAGGGCTGAGCTGGTGAACAGAAACAAGCCTTTTTTTCCTCCCCCCCTGCCCCGCTCCCCTCCAAGGCACTGAGCTGCGCCACCGAACTTGAGAGCAGCTTGGAAAGGCTGTTTTCGGAGCTGAATTCCTTGATTTCCCACCCTTAGCCAAGGCCAGAGCTGTTCCTGGGAGCTACATGGCAGCCTGGAAATAATCAAGTTATGTTGAATAAATCTTTCAAAAATGCTTTACGTGGAAATATATGAGGAAAAGATACCTCCCTTTCTAAGATGTTTGCCTGTGTATTAAATACTTTCCACTGTCTCAGGAGAGCACAGCAAGCACACACAGCCCGGTGTATATGGTTTGTCAAAGCCTAATGAACTCTTTAGTGGAAGTTCTCTGTGGCTTTGTGGGGATTAGGCTAGCAACCACATTTGTGCTTCAAGCTGAAATGAATCAGTCTCCGTAGGCAACCTGACTTCCAGACTGTTTTCCTGTTAAAATCTGTTTCAAAAAAATTACTCTCTTCTTTTGCCTTCTTTCCACTCACCCCCTTCTCCCATGTGCATATGTGTCACTTTGGCACATCTACCCAGGTCTTTCAGGGGTTTCACATAGTTGAGAAGCAGGAGACCACCTGGCAGCAAATATATTTCCTTTAGCGACCTCTCCTCTCCACTGGACAAGCGTTCTCCTGGGCGCTTCTGGTCTGCACTGCCCCATCAAAAAAAAAAAAAAAAAAAAAGAAACAGAAGAGGAGATGATTTCCTGGAAAAGGAAAAAAATAATATCGTATTATGTGAAAGAAGGGAACTCAAGCACAAAACACACATCTTGTAGAAATTATTCATTTTACTCAGAGGTAAGGAACTACACTTCCCTGGAAAATTTTGAAGAAAACTCAGATGGTCTGTGTAGGCAGAGATAAATCTTCCACCTGGTTGAATCTACTTGACAGCATCCACAGTGCAGCTTCACACACTGCATGAACACCCTTGCTTTTGTTGCTGGAAACCTTGTCCCTGTGTGGGCGTACTTTCTGACAATCTCCCACTGCCACCTACATTCATGTTTCTCCAGTTGTCCTGTCTGTCACCAGAGCTGCGCTGGTGCTAGACGGAAAGGCAGCACCTTCAGGGAAAGCTCCTACGTGCACCATCTTCCTGACATGGGGCAGGTCTGAGGTAGGTTAGGATTTATTTGGTGCGGGTTTTTTGTTTTGTTTTTTTTTTTTTTTTCTTTTTTGGCTGTATGACTTATTCTTATGGTTTGTTTTCCTGGGCAGAAACACATGGTAAGCAGCATCATTACAGATGAGGGGCTGAGGTGTTGAAAGCTTATTCTCCAGATGTTTTGCTGAGGTAATGGGAGATCATTCGCTCACTCTCCAAGACTGGTCTTGGGCAAATCCTGTGGTCTTAGTAGGAGAGGTGTGAAGACACACATGCATTTTGTGATGCCAGGATGGTTGAGTAGGTGTTTTTGCAGAAGTATGATGCCAATGAGTTATTGCTTTTAACTGTCTCCAGAGCAAGCTGCAGCTGTAGCTGGCAGCGGGAATGGCAGGGCAAGAACCAAAGCGGTTTCTGTGTCACAACCCGTCTCTTGACTGTCCCTTCTCTGTGCTGAACCATAAGGTGACTGTTTGTCTTTCCATGGAGCAGAGTCTTCATATGTCAAGTCAAAATGCTCAAAGAGAAAAGAACAATCACTGTAGAGCTAAATACTCCACCATACTGTAAGGAAGAGACAAAGTGTCAGAAGGTTCAATGACTACATCTTACAGCATGTATTTCACCCTGGTACTTGCCTGTATGTGTGCTCCTACCCCAATAACAGTGAAATAGCTTCTGCCCCCTTTGCAGGATAAGCTATGTATCACAGAAGAAAGCTGCAGAGTATCTGGATAATCTTTTTCCTCTGCTCGTGCCTTCAGGATCCAACACGCCCATTCCAAAGCTGTGCAGCATCTCCTACCACCGCTGAAGCAGCAGGATGCTGTGACAGCCAGAGTCTCTTCCTCCGGCTCCACTTGAATGGGATTTTAGGTGGGTAAGACTGAGGCACTTACTGCAAATCTCTTCTAGGATTTCATTTGCTGTGGTGCGGGTCTCTCCGCTTCCCACCCTTGTCATTTCAAACTCCCTCTGATCTGTGTGGTCTGACCCAAATAGCCAAACCACAGAACAAATTTTGGGAGAGCCCAAGCTCCTGGCTGTTCTGCATGTCTCCAGAATCTCTTCTTTGTGTGCTTTTATGATTTGATTCAGCGTTGTACTCAAGCCTCACTGTTTGTACTTCTCATCAATGTGTGTAACCATGTTTCCTGCTTCCAAATTCTCTGCTGTCTCTTAGATCAATCATATCTTTTTACCAATGTTGATTATGTCTTGCCCCAAACTGGTCTGGAAAAGACTGCGGAGCAGAGGTGCTTTTGAATTTGCAGAGAAGGTGAGTGATTCTGTGTGCCCAAGAGGAGCAAGCTTTTAAAAAGGCTGAAAGCCATTTCCTTGGCTTCCAGAGGGTGGGTGCCCATCATGTACTTAAAAAGCTGCAGGATTTCACCAAACTTAGAAGCAGTCAGAATCACTAGAGGCTTCCTTAAACTCCAGCATACGGACATGCCAAAGACCTGTCCATAGCTATAATACATGCCACAGGATATATTACTCTCTATGTGCCATAAATATCCCAAACTAGGTTTGAAAGGATTGTGAGAGATGGTCTTGCCCAGCATTTCACAACGTTTCTCACCTGCATCTCCACTGAGTCCCACTGGCATTTTTTTGTGCCCCACAGGTGAATGCAGCTCCGCAGGGCAGTTGGTGTGCCTCAGAGCACCTCAGTGGCTTATGACAGATCTGATCCCTTCTCTGCCCAGAGCAGGATCAGCTTGTACCTAAGCTGTTTGCAACAGATGTTTGCCTAAGCTCTTATTCAAAAACAAACAAGTGATGGAGATGTAACAGTTTCCCCAGCCAATCTATCTAGTGCTTAATCATCCTTACCATTAGAAATTTTTTTCATGTTTATCCTCAATCTCTTTTGCAGCTATCAAAGCCCATTATTTCCCATCCTATCACCAGAATTATTCCCCCATATTTGCAGATGACATTGATGTATTTAAAGACTGTTATTGTCTCCCTTCAGTCTTGCCCTTTCTAGACTAAACAACCTCATTTCCTTCAGTCTTACTTCATAAATTGTGTTTTCTAGATCCCTAACTGGTTTTGCTACTTTGAAGAACTAGATTTGGGACGTAGCTTTTTTTTTGTTCTCTTGAAAAATATTAAGATGTGCTTGAAACTGAACAAAATATTCCAGCTGAGGACTTAGCAGCACTAAACAGGCCAAAGGTATGTCAAACAGCTTATAAATTGTGGTCCTGCTGTGATACCCCAGCATAATGCTTGCAGTTTCTGCCAGGGCAGGACATTGTTGGTTTTTTGTGCCACAGTCACTCCTGGATCCTTTTCTGCTTTGTGGTGCTCTGTCCTGGTGTTTTATATCAGTCCCATCTTCACATATCAGCAACTTGTTATCTGACTGACAGCAGGACACATGGAAAATTTCGCATTAATGGCATTGCACCTCATCTTTTTCTGCCTGCTGCAGCTGAGCAAGATCCTTCCAAGTCTGTCCCTAATCCTCAGCTCGAATTCAAAGGTTTTGCAATTTGATAGGTGGTGACCCTGTTCTCCCAGCACGAGGCAAAGTGGTTGCGGTACATCAACTTCTAAACCTCTTCTGCTGGTAATCCGTTGTTTCGTTTCCATATGCTCCCCCATGCTGTTGCCTCTTGCCATGGGGGCTCGGCTCTTTGAAGCAAGAACCAGCCTTATGTTCTCTCTCTAAACAGTGCCTCGCATAGCAGGGTCTTCTTCCATGGTTAAGGATCCTAAATATAACGACAGTAGAAATAATACTGTCCATATAACCGGGAAGCCCCTGTTTGTGGCAAAACGGGAAAGGAGTGGGTTTTATGGGGGCATTAAACTTTCCTTTTGTAGCTCTAAAAAATGTAAATGAAGGCAGCTTTTAATATTGAACTGCTATTTTGTTAGGAAAATACTCATTTGCCGAGGAGAATGGTACATTCCTCTCTGTAAAAATGTCACATTTTCACCTGGGGCATATTCATGAAAATTAAAACTTTGCTTCTTGTTGTAAATCTTTGTAAATTTCCATGAATTTGCCCTAGGTGAAAATGTGACATTTTTACAGACAAGAATGCTCCAGTTTTGCTGAGAGAGGCAAAAAGGCCTTTCTGCAAAAAAAATGGCAATGGCAACTTTCCACTTCTGAAAAAAAATCTATCCCTTTTACTGAAAAAAAGAAGAAGAAGAAGAAGAAAAGGAAAATGGAGTGGAGCTGTTGGAGAGTTTTATTCCCCATCTTCTGGTCTGCTTTTATCACTAACCACTGTGCTCAAAGGCAGAGTGAAACTTTACCATGTATTGACTTTACAAATGCACTTCAGAAACATTACTTGTTTCAGCCTCTGCAACCCTCATTCACTCAAAACTTCCACTAAAATTAATGCAAGATACAACCATGAAAGAATCTTTCAAATAATGTAATTTTGTAATTAAAAAAATGTAAAATAAAAGGCTAGTGTAAGGCTTTGTGTAAGCATTTTTTTTTTCTTTTCACCCATTGATTTCTCAACCTGTCCCAAATACAGTACAGTCAGCTAAATTTTTATGGCCAAAGTCACAAAAGAAGGAGAGGACTTGCAGGTCTGGGTTGCGTGGCATGGACAGTCACTTAGAGAGAACAAAGTGCCCCTTGTCATCCCAGTTTTCTTGACTGGGCTGTCTACAAGGAAGAAGAGGAAGAGGGGGTGATCATTGTAATGTAGTAAGGTAGAGGTTGCCCTTGGGACGCTCTCAGATGGTATATCTCTCACAGTATGGGGAGACATCCTAATCCTGGGTGGATTCACAGGGTTGTCAGAGTGCTCAGCAAGCCTCTTCAACCTGTAAGAAGTAATGTTTGTAATCTTGCCCCACAGCAGAAAACCTTTGTGGTCAGTTTGTGAGAAGGAGAGGAAAGATTTGCTCTCAAAGCCTCTCGAATAGACCAGGCAGGTCCTTCCATGGACCAGCACATCAGAAGCTACCAAGTCCACATATCTGTTAAGGGCTTTTTCCTTTCTGCTGGAGATGTCACTTTGCTTTCCCGTTCAGGCATCTCCACAATGCTCTTGTAATCCAAGGCTGCTTCAGCCTGAAAAAAGTAGAGGTGTCTAGGGCTCCTTAAAGGACTTTTGCTTCAGTGCTTTGCTGCCTCCCCACCCTCCTGCCTATGATGTGACCCTGATGGATGGGTTCCTAGGTGTTGAAACCTAGTAAAAGTGTTATGTGTTTGGAAAAAGAAAAAGGGGTGTGTGCATGTGTGATATCCTTTGTGTTATCACCCTGGTCTTCGCCTGGCAGCTGTGGAGGAGGAGGGTTAGCCTACCAAACCTGCTCAAAGTTGGCAAGGGTGCCTTGCTGACGGAGAAAGAAACCAGCTGGGACAGTGAGCAAGATCTCTTCTCCTTTGAGAGGGCTGCAAGGGCTGCAGTCTGAGCAAGGATACCGCTGCAGAGGAGAGGCAAAAGAGGAGGACCCAATTTGCAGAGGGGCTGCCAGCATAGGGGAACAGGAGCAGAGAAACCTGGAGAAGTCCCTGGAAAGAGGAATTCTGGAAAGAGAATAGGAAAGAGCAATGCTGGGATGCTTGTTCAGCACAGGAGCAACAGGCCAGTGTGCTTGCTAGCAACCCTCTGCCACCTTGGTCACAGGTGGGAAACTCTTCCCTCTCAGCCGCACAGCCAGAGCTTGCAGCTTCTGGAGGAGCCTGGGCTGTCCCAGGCAGCAGGTGACTCGAGGAGCTACTGGATGCAATCCAGCTGCTCCCCCTCCTCCTTGATGGGCTGCAGTGCAAGCACTGTGTAATACAGGGTCGTACCCAGGAGAAAAAGTTAAAGGGGATATTTCTGCAGGTTTTAGCTGGCACTTGACCTTTTTGTACTGTAGCTAGAACATTGGAAACCCAGAAGGGGGTTATTTGCTGTCTGAAGTCCAGCCACTCTACTGTGAAGCTTCTGCTTGCTGTGTATGCCTGTGAGTTTAGCAGCAGTCCCTGTGTGTCTAGACTCTTGTTATTGCCCACTCAGTTGTAAGAAAATGAGAAGCTAATGCTAAAGCCAAAAAGGGGTCACTGAAGTATAAAAAGAAAAAGAATCCCAGCCAGAAATCCATACAGCCCAGAAAAATGGCACCCTGTGCTCCTAAACTGGCAAAGTCCTAACAGCTTTATTAAAACTGATATTTGATTTGGCAAATAAGTTCACCCTCAGTCAGTGCAAATCCATAAAATTTATCAGTATTAAAAAATTATCTGTAGTGGAGTTGTCTCCTCACCCTAAGAATTATTAAAAAACCAAACACAATAATTACCAGTACTCTAACTCTGCAGCATGTAACTGGTCAGTTTATTCCACCTTACCCTGCCAGGGAACGGGATTCCCATTAACTCCTCTTCACTGGTGAAACTCACCTCCGGTAGCACGGGTGTGAGCACATGCGGTATCCCCAGGAGCCCCTGTCTTGCCACTGGGCAGGTACAACCATGGCTGTAAGGGTCATGCCATGAGGTTTCAAAGCCAGTGGAGCTCCCTTTACAAAAATACTCACTGCTGGCTTTGCAGGTGTTGTTCGCAGCTCAAAGAAAAGAAGACGTGGGCACTGAAAGTCTTGTGCTTCCAATTCATAGCTGTTGGTGACCACCGGATGGCCATAAGGGGTGGGAGCCAGCAATTTCCCTCCCAGTCCAAATCACTGACCTGTGATACCCAAATGGAGACATGTGCTGGATGAGTGCCGACTCAGTGCTTTCTGTGAACATTTCCCACACTCACCACAGTGGCAGGGCAAGAAGAAAAGCTCAGTTCAGACCAGAGCAATCGAAGAGTTAGCTACACTTTTCTTATTGATCACTGGCTTTTAAGCACAGATCTCAGGAGGGGTTTTTTGTGCTGACCTCCAAATCAAGCTAAGAGAAGTCAATAGCATTTAGGTGTGAAAAGAAGCATTAGATCCTTTCGAGGACTTAGACATGAGTTTCCAAGCCAGGCACTTAATGCATGTTCACTGGTGGCTAAATAGAGCCAGCAGGTCTGGAAATCCACAGGAGTGAAATATTTACAACACATAGCTGTGGCGTTCCCATAGGAACAAAGGGAGCAGCAAGGCAAGTTTTCAGTGTTTTCAGCACTGTGTTGCCTTGCTGAGCCTGGAGAATGAGCTGATAAGGTATACAAGCCTTCCCTGTGCTGCGATAGCCACTGGTCCTCCCCATGGCTTGAGGAGTTGCACTGCTAGTCTGTTACGGACCCTGACGTCCCTAGTGTAGATGGATGGGGCTGTGGAGAAAAATGCATTATTATTTTACTTAAATAGCTTGAAATTCCCAGTACCAAATGCCCTAGGTGTCTTTACAATTAATCTTACAACACAAGAATCGTGACCACCCAGCAGGATTATAGATAAATCTGTTAGGCAGCGTGCACGCTCAGCCTGCCAACTGCAGTAAAGAAATGTTAGTAAGTGAGCTTCGGCAGTAAATCAAAGGTACAAAACCCCTCCCTAACAAACCAACCCTTTTCCCCCTTGCTTCTGGAATATGTCTGCAACCTCTCCCCAAAACTAGCTGTAATGAATGGCTTCTGCGCTGTATCTCTGGAAGGTTACTGAGTCTGTGTTATTTTGGAGTGAGGAGGGACTCACGGAAAGTCGCCTGTCCTCTGGCAGAAACCACAGGAGCAGTTCCCAGGATCCAAACCAACCCAATGGGAGACCTTACCTTGAGCTCCCTGTGGGGCTTCCCCAGCCTCATGGAGACCAGCTCAGAGGCTTTCCTGGGTCTCCCAGTAGCTTCCTCGTCCCTTTCTGTATAGGATAAAACCATTTGGTCTTGGCCTCGGCCATAAAATGGGTTGGAAATTTGGGTGGGATTCACTGTTATCACAGTGTTGTTGTTGGCAGTCCAATATTCCCTGCAAGGATTGATGGCTCTCCCTTTTGATTTGGCACCAGATCCCTCCTCTCAACTGTTGTCATATTCATCCTCTTGGGGTAAATGGGCTTGGGTCCAGCAGTAAATACATAAAGTAAAACATGGGGTATGCTGAACATTCTGTGTTATCATAATTATTTTAAAATAATTTATTTACCTGGAAAGGCTTAGCTCATGCTCAGCATCTGGGTTTCGGTCAGCTCCTGCTTCTTTTTATTTTTTAACCCAGTTTTCCAGCTGAGTAGACAGAGGAACAAACCAGGACCGAACAATTTGCCAGAGGTCACACTGAGAATCACTGGCTCATGCAGGATTTACAGGGAGATTTGCCCTGGCTTCAGTCAGCAATTCATGTTGTCTCTGTTTGGGTTTGCTCTGACACTAGGGGTTCCTGATTCAGCCTTGCCAGTTCATAAGACTTTCTCATGAGTCTATTAATATTCACTGTCTCTTAGAAAGCTGACTAATTGTTCGAGAATTTCAGACTTGACTCGTATGAATTAAGCTTCTAGCTGGGGTGACAGCAGAGCAAAACATAGCTTAGAACAAAAGAAGATTGGTGCATCTTCTCCAGCCTTAGAAACGGGAATAAAAGTTTCTATTCTTTTAAAACCTCATAATTTCCTAGCCTTATTCCTGAGCTTTGGAAACCAGCCTAATATTTTGTGACTGCTCGGAGGTCTCTTGCCATTGAGTTGCTGATACTTCTGAGTTTTCCTGTACCTTGTATCCCCAGTGTTGTGAATTGCTTTCTTCACCCTCTACTTGATACCTAATTCAAGGATGTTGCTCTACTTTTCTTTTTCAACTGTTCTTTGGTTTTGGACTGTGCTTTTCTTGATATATATAAAAGTAAGAAAAAGGATGTTCTCTTTTCAGGTTTATACTATTTTATTTCTACTCAAAGGCCCCATATTTCTCCTTCACTCACAGATTTCAGAAAAGCCTCAACCTCAGACAAAGCTGTCGTGATATTCAGGGATACTAGGTACTTGCTAACCCCTTGCAGCTGCTCAAAACTTCTGAAAGTGAGACAGTGAACATAGTGCATAGGACCAGACTTTTTAATAAACCAGCAAGCAAGGCAGCTTTGGCTATCAGTATGATGGAGATCCCCATGCAAAAACATAAGTTTTTGACAAAGATAAGGGGATAGAGTTTAAACTGAATCTTACCAGCAACAGCTATTTTTGGTTTTAATCGGGACTGCACTGAGTTAGATACAGATTTCAGCTTAATGTCTATGCAAAATATACCAGCAGGCCTGAAACTGCCCGTTTGCCCTGTGAACATTGCATAATAACCTTCCATCCCCCTGTCTACATACAAGCAGACCTTAACATCCCTGCAGTGTTAACTGCCTAGTACAGCATGTAATTATATACAGAGAATTATCCCTACACTATGATTAGCCAAATGCATTCATATGCATGTGAATTACTCTTTGTGCTGACACAGTCAAAGGCTGGAGGCAGCTTTTCACTCGAGGGGATGGAGAGGAATGTGCTTGTGTGGTCCTCCAGGGGTACCCCCCTAATGAGAACTGTACTTCTTGTATCTTTTCTGCCTGAAGAAGGGAGAGTAGCTGGAGCTAGAGATGTCTGCTGGGCACATGCCCTCTGAGCACCATCAGCTCTCAGATGCATGGAGCTGCAGAGGCTGTATGTTATGTCACTGTTAAGAAGATGGTGCTTTTTTAAATATGTTTTTTTTTCTCCTTATGCCCAGCGATCTCCCTGTGAGGGTCCTCAGGCCTGGTAGTGGCACAAAACATTAATGCAAATGAGAGGGACTGAGCTGACAACCAATTGTGCTCAGGGGGTGACTCGCTAGCTGCAGTCCTGTGGATGGAGCGCGCTGGTGTCATGATCTCAGTACGGCCATCCACAGAGCTGGAAGAGAGAAATATGAAAGTGTAAAGTCCTGAAACTCACCTGGAAGACTCATGAAGCTTTGCTCATAACTCTGCAGAAGGGCTCACTTCCCTTGCTCCACACAGCTTCTGCTTCCTGCTCCTCTCAGAGCATCTTTGACCACTTATCCAAGGTGGGGAGGGAGAGGCTTTTTTGACAGCAAATTCATCCTCTTCTGGCTACACAGCTCTTAAAAAAAGTTGGCATGGAGAGCTGTTGTACTTCTTTGCCCAGCAGGTGACACAGGGTAGTCCTTCTGAGAGTCCACAGGACCCTGGAAAAAGAAACTCCTTTCTACCAAGGGTCCAGAGATGTCTGTCCTCTAACACTGGTTGCTGCTAGTATGACTTCTGCCTCCTGGTTAGCATGGTCTCCACAGGGCCATGAAACTCTGGCTGGATTACCTGCTAGCTAGAACATGCAAGGAAGGGGAGGAGAGCCTCACAGGTCTGACCTGGGGTCCTTCTCAGAGGGAGTCAAGGGACATACAGCTTTTTCAGAGTTTGATGGTCCTCTCACTTGAATTTTCAGTCTTGAGGCTGCTCATTAGCAAGGGGAAAAGTAGTTGCAAACTAAACAAAGTCCATACAGCTCAGTGCCACCATGAATGTGGAAGGCTGTGGTGACACTGCAGGGTTGTGTACGGCAGAAAGGATGCTACTGTGTGTGCGTCTGCTGGAGCTTTTTAACTTCAGATGGCTCTGTACGAACAAGCCCAAGGAACCAAACTTGTCTTCATTAAAGAGCTGAAAGTCTGCAGTAATTTTCAGCAAGTTGTGTAGCTACTTTAAATTTCCCCCATAAGTGTTTTTTTTTTTTCCTGGGTCTCTTCCTTTACACAGTAGCGAGGCTAGGGGTTCACAGTTAAAGGTTATTAAAATATTAAGTATAATTTTCTGCTGTATTTAACTCTTTGGAAAGAATGTACAGGAGATGGCACGCCATGTGAAATGTAAATACATGTATTGCAGGGCAAGCAGCTTCTCTTAGGGGATGGTGATCCCTGAATTATGTGCCTGGGGGTTACGTCTTTGAGTTAAAAGTGCGTGCTCTTTTTTGTTTCCTTTTTGGTTCACCCTTGCTAGTTAACAGACTGATCACCAGCAGCCAGCCATTGCAGGTGGGAGCAGAAAAGAGGAAGTTTGTAAGCTTCAGACACATCAGCCAGATCTGTGTAACTTTGTTCATTTGGAAAAAATTCAGATGCAAGCAAAGGTGATGAGCATGCAAACACTGATCTGTATCTATCAATGAAGGCTACAGCGTTGCAGGCACGTGAGAGAGCTTTGCAGCCAAAGCAAATAAATGTTCCCCAAATGAAAGCTTTCCTTGTGTGCCAGCCCACTTACGGCACTCTCATGTGGTTCTGTCCGACGAGGTTTATCACACACGAACCACAGAGGACTGGGCTTACTGGGGAGACAAGAAGTCCTGGGCACCTCCATCAGTGATGCTGGCATGAGACCAGCTGCACCAGTGCCCGTAGTTCTGCAGGATGAGGGGTGTCTTGAGTTGCTTGCGGGAGCCACAGGCAGGGTGTCTCCTGCATGGCCAGCAGCCCTGCCCGCTGTGGCGTTGCCTCCTTGCTCTGCCATAGCAAAACATGCCTGTCCCCTTCCACCCTGCTTTTCTGCGGATAGCATCGGGAGACCATAGCGGAGCAGGATCCTTTGGCACCTAGTGTAGAGGCATCAGCATTACCTCATTTTGCAGCTCTCAGCCACCCTCCCTGACCATTTCTCCCTTGCCTTCTGCACACTGGTTCTGACTGGGGCTCCTTAACCCTTGCTCCAGGAATAAATTATCCACAACTAAGTAAGTACGTGCAGTGTTAGAAGAACTGAGAAGCTATTGAGTGCTCTGGAAATATGGTCAAATGAATTCAGTATGAAAAGCAGCCCTTGAAATTAATATGATTTACATTATTCATATGAATAGTCTTACGTTCATTTAATTTCTCTTTAAAGCAGCATGATTATTTCCCTAGGACTTTCCTATATATGTGATAAGAAAAGGAACAGGTGATTTAGTAGAGTTAATTTAATGTTGTCCTTGTCTGGATTAGTTCTGTGCAAAGGCTTCACAATTACATTAAAAAATACCAGAAGAGTTAGTGTTTTGCTTTTGTGGCAATTTTTGATGAGTCAATACTTCAACAAGAACAAACCAATTCCCTTAATTTTGTACTTTAAACACTGAAGGGAAATAGGTGTCTCCAGTGTCCCTAGATCCACCATAAAAAGAGCTTCTCCTATGACGACAGTTAAAGAACAAGCACATTTCTGTTCATGCTTTCACCATGAGCTCCCATGAGCAACACTCTCGAAGGCAAAAATACTTTGGATAACATCCACCTTCCCATGGGCTCCCTCCTGCATGGGGAGCTCTGCCTCCTCCTCCCTCCATTCCTTGGAGACACCAAGAGCATCACCGAGATAGTCTTCCCCCTCCATAACCACCTGTCCCGTGGATGCCAGAGATTCTTTTGGAGCAGCTCTGGTTTTCACAGGTTTAACATGGTTTAAATAGGACCATGGTTTTCAACATTTTTTTGATTTGTGATCCCTGAGTGATGTGACCAATGGAGATATAGCCCCCTATGTGGCCAACAGACATTTACTTAGAAACAGGTTTGTTTTTCTCAGTGGCTTTCCCTGAATTGTACAAGTCATGTAAGGATGAGAGCAGTGAAAAGCTACCGGAGGTGTTTGTCGTTGCAGTAATGGTAAACAGCATGAGGTGGTGCTGTTCCACATTATCTTTCCCATTTATTTGTTTGGGGTCTAACTCTGCTAGCATGCGTTCAGACATGCTGTGCTGTTACATTCCAGGGTTTTTTTTCATGAAGGCTTTTGTTCCAGAAAAGACAGTGGGGCTTGTTGCAGGAGTTTTGCTAGTTACAGAAGTTTGCTCTTTTTGGTGGCCTATTAGAGACAGCTTTTGAGGGAAGGTGGCTCTCAGTGAACCCCTCCAAACGTGAGCCAAGGTACCAGAAGGAAGGCATTGCCTGCAAGACCTCTGAACACCAATTTTCCAGGTGGGATGCTTCCACGTATGTAAAGAAACTCCACGTTATTTCTGAGGAGATCACCATCAAATCCTCTGAGGGTTGCATAACATAGGAGTGATGTTGGCATGAGAACGGAAGCCAAGCACCAGGGAAAAGGGTGGTGATACTTGGAGGGAGATCATTTGGGAACCAGTGAGCATCTCAACAAACAGAAAATCAAAGTCTGCCTGAGTACTGTTATAGGGCCTTTGCCTTGGGTCTGCTGCTGGTCTTCGCTCAGTGCTGAGCTCCCACACCTGCAACTGACTCCTATCCAGGAGCCTCAGTCTGCTGGAAAAGAAGAGCTCCCAAATGCCCAGGATAGCTGTTCAAAGCTGATTGCCTGCCAGCCAAATGTAAAACAGCTACTACGTTTCAGATCCTGAGTTTTCTATTAGCCTCTGGCCATTGTATTCCACTCATTAAAGCAAACGGGTTGTATCACTGACCTCAGTTAAACCCACAGGGAGGTCTGACCTGAGTTTATTTACACATTATGTGCAAGTGGTGGCATTCATTCATAACGTTTCAGCTGCACCTTTCATTCCAGGAATAAGCATAGCCGCAACATCCACAACATCTTATAAACCGGTCTCCTTGCCAGCAACGTTTCCACCCTATTGCCTTAGTGAAATTGGGCAAATTCACGGACAGCAGTTATATATACAAATGCTAAAGTCAGGAGGCTGGGATGTACCCTCTGGCATCCTAAATGCATGAGCCATGTATGCTGGGAGTATGAAGGGAAAGCAAAAAGGCTTGTATGCCCTCCCTGACTGGCACTTCCAACTATTGTCACCGTTGGAGACAACAAAGGGATAGGTGAATGGCTCGTCTGACCCTGCTGGTTTTTGCATATGCTCTTATTTCTTTCCTGTGGGGATGTTCAGGGTGTGGCTACCAGACGTGATGCAGCCCTGTGCATAGTAACCCAAGATAGCTACGGACTTGTCGCTCCTCTACCTGAGGCAGTATGTGCTCTGCTGCTCGCATTATTGGCACAGGTTGAATATCAGGCGATCATACAACTTCTGGTACCCAGGCTGCCTTGCACAGAAAGCAAAGGTGAAAGCAGCCCTTCTACTCAGGCCTGCACAGCACTTCAGCAGCAGCTCTGTCCAGACAGAGCAACCACTGCCAAGGCTGCCCAGACCTCTGGGCTACCACCTGTATGTAGATTGGCATGGTCCAGAAAAGCAGTGCAGAAGTGAGGCCTCCGGCTGGGCACACTGGGTAATGTGTCAGGTGCTCCTGAAGGCCCACTGCTGTAGAATAAACAGTTTTTGTTTTCCTGTAGGCAGTGTGTAAGCAATAAACCTGTCATGTGGCCAGATGCCTAAAAGAGTGTTCCTATGCTCAGTACCAGGATAAAGCCTCAGAAACGGGAAATTGCTGCTCCAGGAAAATACAAGAAGTTTTTCACTGATGGTCCTGTGTCTAACATCACCCTGCCAGCAACAACATTCTTCCTAAGATGTTGTTTCTTGAATTCCTCAGGGTCAGTGCTCAGACAAATTTTTTTTTGTGCCATGAATCCACCTCCAGCAGCCCATGACTTACCTCTCCAACTAATCTGCCGTCCCACTTCCGGTAGTGCTTGCAAAAACCATAAAAGATCTAGTCATCCAAGGAAGACTTGGCTGCAGATAATCGAGCCCATCCTGTTTAGCAGCAAGCTGGCACTGAGAAATGTGAGCATTTTCATGGTTCTGCTCCCCAGTGGGATCTGCTCCTCCCTGGAGATTTCGATCCTTGGCTGAAGAGCTGCTTCCCCTTGCTATGCACTTGTGTAAGTGGGCAAAAGAAGCCTCTGCCCACCTACCTAGAAGTTTCCCTCTGTGAACCCAGATTAAAGAAAACCCTCACTTTCCAATCCTTTCTGACATAACCCAATACAGAGTGTGACCAAAGTTGGCAGGTTTCCCACTCTTGCAATTCAGTGATCGTTCAAGAATTAATTAGGCAATAAAGTAGAGGAGATTCAGCTCATTTGATCTAACAGTGTGCCAGGGAATGGTGGCTATGGCTCCATCTGATATACATACCTTGTAACTCAAGTACTGATTCCATATAGTCTCCAAAAATACATTAAAACCAGCTGTGAAATACAGTGCTGCCATAAATGAAATTAAAGAGAAAACTCTTTTGAAACCTTAGCCTAGAAAAGCATTAAGAGATCATCAGGTCTGCTTTAAATAAGACTATTTATGTGAACTGTCAGAAGCATAAGCTGTATATAATCAGAAGTCAAGAAGCTAGGACAATTGGAGGGATCTTTTTGCTGCCTGTATCTTGATGGGAACAGATGCAGAGATGCCCACTGTCCAAATGGAGAATGAGCTCACCAGTAAAATTGTTAGGAGAGCAGTTTTAAAAGAAGTTCAGTCAACTTGCTGGAGCAATTCCCTGGTCCCACTGTAATAATTCCTTGCAAGCACAATACTCTTCCAACAAAGAGTGTTCAGAGGTGTGTATTCCAGTACAATAAGGCAGTCTTTTAATAGTGAAAGTTGTTGTTGCTCTATTAGCCACAGCAGCTAAATGGTCTTTGTCTTTTCAACACCGTCTGGTTCCTACAATTGGAATCAACTTTGCACTTACCAATGCAGAGATTTCCACTGACTTCAGCATCACGCTCAGGCTTACAAGTAAGTTTAGGCTGCTTGCCTCTAAGGACCCTAATCCCTGCAGTGGAGATATGCACCACATTTAGAGAGCTAAGATATATGGGCCAGGATGCCACCTTCTTTTGCTTTCCCCAAACTGCTTCTCACAGATGCAGGCATTTCTACCTCCTGCTGCATCCCAAACCCTGGGGTAGCTGGGGGCTGCTGCTTCTCACCTATTTGCTTCCATTTGTCATTTCTGCCAGGTAGCACTTTCCAAAGGTGTGTTTTGTCACATCGTACCTATGGGAGGCAGGACTCTGGAGAGGACGGCCAGCCATCTTTCAATCCCCAAACTAATAGCTTTGCAGATAATATTTTTGTAGTATTATTTGCAAATAATACTTCTGTAAATCAATACCCTTAAAAATTCCTCTGGAAAGTGACAAGAACTGGGTAGGCTGGAGACCAGTAAATAGAGATGTTGATCAATGTTACACATCCCACCACTACAGCAATTAACCTCAGTTATGCAGTTCTTAACTTCTGCCTTGGCAACAGTAGCGTGGCATGTTTTATTGTGTTTGGAAGGACTTCATGGTCTCAACAACCCATTGTGCACCTGTAGAAGAGAGTCCCCTTTTAGACGTATGAAGATGTTCAGTATAAATGATGGATAACATCTTAGGGCTGAGATGAATCAACAGTGTACTTTTATTACCCTGTTTTTATTTCCATGTTGCTCAGCTTCTTTGTGAGGCTACAGGGAAATGTTAACAAATTAATTGCATCCACTGCTAAAAGGGATCATAAGAACTGTTCTCAATCATCTGCTTTACACAGATATTGTGCGTAGGAGGTTGTTGTTTACTACCAGCTATTGTCTGTATTGCCATAGTACCTATAAGCCTCAGAAATAGAGCAGGCTCCATTGCAGGGATGCCATGAACAAAGAAAAAAAAGAAAGTCACAGTCTGAAAAACCTCTCTGAGGTGTAAATCCTTGAAGAGACCTTAAAGTAAAAATCAACATAACTCAGCGGTTCCCACCTTTCTAAAACTTTCCCCTTCTCTTTCTAGGTGAAACTACAACTCAGAAGCTTTTTGTTACTCCTCTATTTTCCTTTCAAGTTTTATCCACAAGACCCCAGATAAAGTCAAGCCTAAAACTGAATATGTATCTTTCTATTTCAACTCAAATTGTGTCATTGGTGTGGTGGTGTCACAATAACATTGTGACATGGGGTACAGCGGATATATTGGAATCTGTGTCCTTCTAACTATCCTACAACTAGATAAGCTTCAAGAGCAGGAATTTTTCCAAGGATCTTGAATGCAGACAGCAGATATACAGATAATATTCTAGTGAGCTAAAAAGCAAACCACATTTGTTCTGGACTGGGAGGCAGCTCTGTCAATTTAGAACACACCATGTAATCAGCATATTAAAAAAGTAAATGAAGAAGATTGTTTAGTCAAGAGACAACTTTACTGTAAAAGCCCTACTCGTTCTTCAGCTAGGTAGTGTGAGCATTCAGGCTTTGACCCTCTGGGGGTCCACAGGTCACTGCTTCTAATGGCACTGGGTCAGCACTTCATGTCTAGAGTGGTTTTCAACCTTGTAAACCACACACCTGTGGAAGCCTGTTGGCTGCTTCCAGATGGAACAGAAATTTCAATAGGCTCCCACCAGCTCTCCGGTGGTCCTCAAATACATCAGAAAGTATTTCAGGAGACCTGTTTCTCCCCTTCCTCCCCTAGGCAAAACAAAGCTAAGCCTTCCTGCCAGAAGTATGCCCATCTACAAGAAGGGCTGGAAGGAGGATCCAGGGAACTACAGGCCTGTCAGTCTAACCTCAGTGCTGAGGAAGGTTATAGAGCAGATCATCTTGAGTGCTATCACATGGCAGGTACAGGACAACCAGGTAATCAGGCCCATCCGGCATGGGTTTAGGAAAGGCAGATCCTGCTTGACTAATCTGATCTCCTTCTGTGACAAGATGACCCATTTAGTGGATTAGGGAAAGACTGTGGATATTGTTTACCTAGACTCTAGTAAAGCCTTTGACACTGTTTCCCACAGTGTTCTCCAGGAGAAACTGGCTGCTTCTGGCTTGTATGGGTGTACTCTTTCCTGGGTTAAAAACTGGCTGGATGGCCTGGCCCAAAGAATGGTGGTGAATGGAGTTAAATCCAGTTGGCAGCTGGTCACAAGTGGTGTTCCCCAGGGCTCAGCATTGGGGCCAGCTCTGTTTAATATCTTTATCAACAGTCTGGATGAGGAGATCAAGTGCACCCTCAGCAAATTTGCAGGTGACACCAAGGTGGGCAGGAGTGTCAATCTGTTCAAGGGTAGGAAGGCTCTACAGAGGGATCTGGACAGGCTGGATCGATGATCTGAGGCCAATGGTATGAGGTTCAACAAGGCCAAGTGCCAGGTCCTGCACTTGGGTCACAACAACCCCATGCAACGCTACAGGCTTGGGGAGGAGTGGCTGGAGAGCTGCCTGGAGGAAAAGGACCTGGGGGTGCTAGTTGACAGCTGGCTGAGCATGAGCCAACAGTGTGCCCAGGTGGCCAAGAAGGCCAACAGCATCCTGGCTTGTATCAGGAATAGTGTGGCCAGCAGGAGCAGGGAGGTGACCACGCCCCTGTGCGCGGCACTGGTGAGGCCGCACCTCAAGTACTTTGTTCAGTTTTGGGCCCCTCACTGCAAGAAAGACATTGAGTTGCTGGAGCATGTCCAGAAAAGGGCAATGAAGCTGGTGAGGGATCTAGACAGCTAGTCCTATGAGGAGCGGCTGAGGGAACTGGGGTTGTTTAGCCTGGAGAAAAGAAGGCTGAGGGGAGACCTTATTGCTCTCTACCACTACCTGAAAGGAGGTTGTAGTGAGGTGGGTGTTGGTCTCTTCTCCCTGTTAACAAGTTATAGGACCAGAGGAAATGCCCTCAAGTTGCATCAGGGAGGTTGAGATTGGATATCAGGAAAAATTTCTTCACCAAAAGGGTTGTGAAGCATTGGAACAGGCTGCCCAGGGAAGTGTTGGAGCCACTGTCCCTGGAAGTATTTAAAAGACATGTAGATGTGGCACTTCAGGGCATGGTTTAGTGGTGGAGTTGGCAGAGTCAGGTTAAGAGTTGGACTCGACCTTAAAGGTCTTTTCCAACCCAAATGATTCTATGATTTTATAAGTATGATTTCAGCTTCTGAAGATGGCTTGGGGCTTCACTGAAGTCAGTACAAGAAGGCCTTATAATTAAATGGACAGACTACTAACCTCCCTGAGGACAGACCCACGTCTTCTCATTCCACTCTCCCTGGTAGAGCATATCACCAGGCTCAGCAAACCACCTGCCTTGAGTTTTCTGCATTTGCTGCCAAAGGTCCATGATGTCTTTTGCTCATTATCGTTTACAGCAGAAAACGGAACATGAGGCTACAATGTTGCCCTTTACAAGGGAAAAACTGAGAATCCAAAGTGATCTCATGACTCCAAACAGAATCAGATGATAAGCCTGGGAAGCTTACCCAGTTATAATGGTGCCTTGCACCAATCAACAGCTCAGGATTAGTAGGATTAAAGTAAATCTTATTTCTGGTCATCCATGTCTGAATTTCAGTTTGGCATCTGGTCAACAAAGCAACTGCATTTTGCAAGGTAGTGTGGCAAATTTCTTTTTCCATAAACATTATGGAAAAAAAATTATGTTCTTGAAAAGTCTGTGAAGTGCTCTGTATTATCTGTAGCGATGATGCTAAAATTGGAGCAGAACGGAATATTCAACCTTCATTTTATAACAGAGTGCAACAGAAACACATCATGAGGTCACACATTTACATCTGCTCAGGTGAGGTAGAAGGAGCATTTTCTTTTGTCTTTGTCATACACATCATCTCCTCACACCACAACCAAGTCCTCCAGACGAAATGCTTTGTATTATGAATAATGTTCCCTTTTGTACCAGGGGTATTTAACCACAGGTGATCATTGGCTGACACATGTTCTTAGTCAGATGCAATGGAGAAAGGAGGTTCAAGGACATGAAAGGACACAGATACGCACAAAAGTGAAAGAACTGGTATTTTGCACTTGCAGAGATGCTGAGATTGAAAGCATTAAACAAAGCATGAGGCTTACAGCTACATGAACATACTTAGGTTTTGAATGATCTTTGCCAGCAGTTTTCCTCTTAAACAAAGATTTCATTTCTAAAAAAGACAGTTTTAAGTCTGATTCTTCATAGGGTTAATTTCTCAGAGTGATGACATTTCTTAAAGACATCTCAGGGTTTTCCTGAAATCCTGATCTCTCTTGTGCTTCTGGCTAATAAAAAGTGTTCTCCTCAGGTACCAGATGGAGGCATGCCCCGTGTGCGGACGTGTCCATGCCAGTGTGGTGCAGAAAGCAGAGCTCAGTCCCAGCCCAAGAACAAATGAACTGCATTTCTCCTGCTCTCCAGGTTTCTCCTCTGTACTGTGGGCTTGCTGACCTTGACAAATACTAATGGCTAAAAAATACACGAAATGTTTGTAGTAAGTAGGAAATGCCATGTCTGCATTTTGGATGCCTCCGACTCCATCCAGCTTCGGTAGGACTATGTGAAGCACCAAGTATGTACTGTCTGAAACCAACAGACCTTTTAACCTATTCCCAGTCAAGTGTTACTTGGGACTGTTAATAGTGGTAGGGGCTGCTCCTTGACCTGTAAAAAGATTATGTTCATAATCCCTTCAGGCAGGGATTAATATCTTCACGTTTGGAACTACTACTGGAATTCCTCCTCCCTTCTTCCCTCCAAATGCCGGGTGGAGGGGAGAGCTGTCTGCTCCACATTTTACAGCTTGAAAGTTTCTGAGCTGGATGTTAGCCATTAAAAATGGCAGAGCTCCGGTGACGTCACTCCGATTTATGGGAGCAAAAGATCTGACCCAGCGCGTATGGTTATTTTATTCTATTAAAACCATGCCTTTAAGAGTAGATGTCTGCACATAAAGGCTGCCTGCAACTCTATCTGTCCCTTGTGGTCTGAGGCCTGCTGCTGCTGCTGGTGTCCTCTGGAAGCAGAGAGTAATAACAGCTTTTTAATCTGAATACAACCAGGTATAAAGATCATGCTGTCGAGAAACAACATATCACATAACAGCAGTGCTGCTCTGAAGGGGTATTTTCAGTTTTATGGGAGTTTTCAGTCCAAAATGGAAGCATTAGAGCAGGTTTGGTAAGAAATCTAATACCAACAATAAATAGTAGTAAATATCTTTTAAGGGGTGAGATTCAGGGCTTAAGTGATACTTGTGAAGATACAGGCCTACATTAATGTTACCAAAGCAGAGACAATGGACCAGCCAGCCAGCTGGTACAAAAGCAGCCTACCTATATAGAGAGGCAAGAGTACTGATTTCATTTATTGCTCATCGTTAATAGCTCATCCATTAGGCCACCAGGGACATAGCACTTTCCCTCCACTTGGTTGTGGCTGGCTACCAGCTCCTAATATCAAGGGTTTAGTTTAATAAGGGAACCTTGGACAATAATCTGGGATGAAGGATCTGATGCCACTGAAGTCATCGGAGCTGTGCCACATGACACTGACACGGGCATGTAGACCCATGCACCCTTCAGTTCACGCCAACCCAAACATGGGCAATCCCTTCTCACTTCACAGCTGTGTTAAGCTCTGTTCTTGCTGGGAAAACCTTAACCCCAGGAAAACTGGAGAACAAGGAGGCAGGTAAATGTTGAAATGCACAGCCTATTTCCTAAATCCTTCCCTCCTTCCCTGGGACATTACTCCTTTGGTGGACCCCACTGTGGGAAGCTCTGGGGCGTGTGGAGACTTCTCCAAAGTGCACCCTAGAGGTCGTCTGCTTTTCCATTTCTACTAAAAGTAAATGCAAGTTTCGTTGAAAAGGTTTTGCAACTGTGAAATGTGATAACCAGGACCTGAAGGTTTCTCAATGCCATCCTGGAGGGAAGGAGGGCTGCTAGCTTTTCTCGGTCACTCCTCATTCTGTGACCTTCTCCCCATCCTCCTGTCTTTTTGTTTCACTTCTTTGTTATGCATATAGAGTGTTAATTACCTGCTAACTTACTTCCTATAGTCCACACACTTTGCCTTTACACAGGATTCATTTTGACAGTTGATGTGAACTGCACCAATCAAATTCCAATACATTTGCATGAGCTGTATGGATTATTCCTGGCATTTTTCAGATGTGTTTGAACTTCCGTAAAAGAAAAATTAGAGGCTATTCTTCAACAGTGACCCCCACTGGAGAGTAAGCCTTAACCTTTGTTCTCCTCATCTAAGGTATTAAATTAATTATGGAGAGCAAGATAAATAGCTCTCAAGAACAATTTGTGCTTTAGTAACTCATTCCATGTAACCTAAGACCTTATACTTGATCAGTGATGTTGCAGTGAATTTTTAATGTGTTCTGCACATAGATTTTTCTGAATTGCCACTTCATTTTGATTTTACTTCACAATGCTCAGTGTTGTATGCTTGTCAAGGCAGACTCGCAGGACTGGAATTCTGTATCTAATTTTGAAGCAGAAACAATATTGTTGAGACATTTTGCCTGTGGTAAGATTTTAAGTATTGTGACAAATGTTAAAATAGTAACAAATTTGAAAAAGTTGTAGGAACAAGGTCAAAAAATGTATTTCTTTCCTCATGCTTCTCCTTCCTCTTGACTGGTTATCAAAGCTTTTTTTTTTTGCATAAGATATTAGACCCAATTCCAAAAGTAGTATAGTCCTAAATATTCTGGGTTAAGCATCACTCATTTGAACAGTTGCCCTGACACATCCTCCATTCAACAGCCTCACTGTGACATCATCGCCCCTGCACAGAAGGGAGCCTAGAGTAGGTATCATGGGCTATGCTGTAAGGAACCAGTGGGAGTGCTCTTGGTTCTTATGCAGGTGCTCAGAACATTTTTATTTGCCTGTACAGCCCTGGCTGCTGTCAAGATAGGTGCAAAAGGGTAAGTATTCCTAAGCCAAAAATTTTTATTAAACTAGCAACAAGCACACATCATTTGGAAACTAAAATTGATAACAGACACTATAGCAACCATGGGGAAACCCTTAGCCAATATTTCAAATGTAACAGTCTGGGACAAAGGTGTTGACATCGTTCTTACAGGTAGAGTACCCAACTGAACTGCCATTCCAATTAATGAACAGGGAGGTGTTTTCTTGTTGAACGTGGATATGGATGTTGAACATGGTGATGGGTAGGTGCTACAATGCCTTCAAAAAAAGTTTCCACGCAACAAAAATCATACATGATGATTCAGTATCACCTCCTGTAAACTGGTTATCCTACTCACTGTTCCTACCTACTTAGACTGGGTAAAGGCAGCAAAGTACTTTATAACCACTGTGGATTTTATAATTTACTGTGGCTACTCTCCTTTTCTGATGTTTTTCCCTCATATATCTCATGCTCCCTCAAAAACTTCCAGTGATTATTGTTTCTCTGCCTTCCGGATGAGAAGAACAAGAGACTCCAGGAAGTTCACTGGAAAGCCTGATATTGCTAATCTAATACAGAAGGTGTTGAGATATGTTGTGAGCATACCCTGTTCCAAAAGGGAGATACTGCGGCCCAGATCCATTCCACCTGACTCGATGCTGGTTTGTAACTGAGATGTCAAGCTAAGAAGACAGTGCTTCTTTAAACCAGAGGCAGACACAAGCATTTTTAGAGCATGATTCTGGTCTTAGCAAGATGAACAACTCATTGACCCACAACATCAGGTAAAGAGCAAGTACAGGGGTTCTAGATACCTTTCTTATGTTTATCGTCACAGTTAAGAGACTCATGTTATGGTCAGAGTACCCCATAGCTTTTTCTGCAACTTCTGTCCCCACTCCTTACCCTACCTGCCCTCAAGGCCCTCTGCCCACAGGGAAGAGTCTGTGTCAGGGGGTGATCCTGCTGTACCCCCAACATCGTTTTATTGTCACCCACAGCAAAATAAATCTATGCAAAGGAAACGAGACCTGTAATAAGTTATACAGCTCTGCTCAGGTGCCCTGCGCTCAAGACATAGCCTTTTTATTTCCAGAAATATTTTTTTCACTTACTAACTTTTGGGTTATTTTTCTTTGAGCAATAAAAATTCTGTAACACCCGAGTTGTTTTAAACCTCTCTTCTAACAAAAAAATTAAATCTTGAGCCCTCTTGTTCTCTGAACAGATTAAACTCCGAACGGATTAAACTTTTCAGCAGGCATTTTGACACATCTGCATAAATGTCAATAAAATTAGAGCAATAAGGGACAATAAGAGAAACTTCCAAAAATCAAGACAGTTGTGTAATGGCATAAATGTGGATCTATGTGGGTTTTCTGCCCGGTTTGGTTTTGGGGGGATTTTTGACACATAGTTGGATAATGTTGGTGATGCCTATTTAATAATGCTGCATTAATCCCATTTGGTGTCACCAGCCATACTCCACCTCCTGTCCCAGCTCTCCCAGCTAGTTCAAAGAGCTCTAATTAGAAACATGCATTGGATAAAACCTAGTTTTTCTAGGTGCTGAATCAAAACAGACAAGCCACCCTGGCCAAAATATTTATCTTGTCTCTTCACCTCTCTGTTCACTGCAGAGTGACCTGAGATCTGGGACAAATAGTAATTTTCGAACCAGTTTAACTCTTCAATGTGATAACTCGTGGCTCTTTTGCAGTACATGTGGCATGTGGCTCTAATAATAATTGTAACTGTGCAAGGTTTTCTGATATTCGGTCTCAGCACTGTATATCTGATGCCATGTGTGGGGACAAAGTACACTTCAGAGAATGAACTTGTAAGTAATAGCAGAAGCTGTCTCTTACAAGCAAATGTAAGTGCCTGTTTAGCATATTCTATATCTCAAGAACACTTCAAAATACTTTTTTCAGGACGGGGCAAAGTACTTAGTAAAGTGGTAAGCTTTACTGTGTCCCTATAACATTTGTGTCTCCTAATGTACACAGACATGGGTCTCTATCATTGGTGACAGACTCAATGAACTGAGCTCCCGCAGCCTTTTTTCTACAAGTCAAGAACTTCAGTTGTGCCATGGTTTGAATTTCATACACCCGAATGTCTCTGCATTGAACTTATAAGCAACATTGTTCGTATATATGAAAATTAATAGCAACAGAACAACTGTTTGGATTGTTATAAAACGGGATTAAGTTTTCTTGCAAATATTGCTGCTACTCCATCATCCCTCATTGATTCAGGTGCTGGTTTTCAGGTTCCCAACTACTAAGGGCATCTTAAGTCCAGTTATTTGACTTCAGGCAATTGGTTGCCATGGAAACAGTGAGGAATAGCTTTGGGCATCTTTTGGGCCAAATTTTAGGTGAAAGTCTCAGTGGGAAAATTGTCATTGTGAGACAGCCAGGTTTTAAATCAAAGCCATGGGATCTCAGCTTAACAAAGGACTTGAGAAAGATGTGGCTGGCCTTGTCTCTTTTGATAACCAGGGAGTTGTAACTAATGGAGGAGTTGGGGTTAGCCATGGATAAAGCAGACAAACGCACGCACAAGGGACCTTGTAAAGAAGATTTTTAAAAAGACAGTATGTCAAAGCATCTCCATACTGATGTAAGCAGAAAAGTGGTGGGGAGCAATGTTCGTTTGCATGCTTATGGTGTTTTATTAGTTCAGCTGTTAACCTGTGTGTAGACACTGTTTCCGCTATGCATTGTATTGGCTCTTCTGTTAGTTCCCCTGATATTACTGATAAGAACAGTATTAAAGGCATTATTTTTCCTCTTTAAAAAAAAAAAAGACTTAACCTTAACAGGCTTGCTTTCTCAGTAAAGGAGATATACAGCTTCATGTATCTTAGAGTCTCCTGAAATGCTGCTACATTTCAGTACACGTATGAGGAATTGGGGAGTTCACTCAGGGTGGCTTGAACAGATGAAACCATAAGTCTAGCTGGGAAGTTTTTATGCATTACCAAAACTCTTAATACTCTCTTGTTTCTGCACCTGCAGGAAATACTGTGTCATCTGCCAAAACCCAAATTTCAAGGATTAGCTAATAACATTTTCTTTGAAAAAGAGAGCTGATTCTTAACCAGTATCGTTAGTCTTTGAAGTCTCTGTAATCTATTTTCCCTGGCTGCTTTTAATGAGCCTTTGAATGTTACTCTGCAATTTCTTTTTTTCTCTCTTTCTTTTTTTTTTTTAATTTGGTGGGGGAAGGGAATATGCCCTCACTTTTCTCCAAAGAATTTAAAAAATTCATTATTGCAAATAACTTTCACAGTGCCAGACACTAAGTTATGCAGTATCCTTTGAGTGCATCTATGGTAAATAAATCACAGCTTTGCTGGATTCTCCATCCCAGAGGTTAATGAGATGTGGAAGAAAATCCCAGTTAACTCATATCTGAGTTTGGGTCTTTTTTCTTTTCATGTAGGCCAGCTATCAGCGGAGTTTCTTCTGATTCTCCTTGGTATCCTATTCTCTGCACTACACTATATTCCTTATCGGGTGACTATATGTATGCCCATGTCATGATTTCAACAGTGTTTAGAAAATTAGCGCAGCTAACCCTAAACCAGTTAGCTTTGGAATCTGGAACAGGTCAGGAATGGCAGCATGCCACTCAGCTCTGAGCTTTGTGTTAGGCTTTTACAGTGGGTTTTACAGCCAAATTGTTGCATCCATGCGTCCATGCATGCAAGCTTACGAATCTCCGTGCCGTGCTTCGGTCCTTGCTACAAGTGCAGACACAGCCTGGTTCATCTAGCCTGAGTCGCCACTGACCTTCCCTTATTTTACATCAGCATAAGTAGCTCATTTGATTCTAGTGGATATATACCTGAGTCTCACCCACCACCGACCAGACATGACTTTCTTGAATCTGGGCAGCAGCTCCTCACCCCGCCTCACAGCCCTCTGCCAGGAATACACTTGCAGGCACGTGCTGCGGCTGTGCTGGCACAGCTGCACGCCTCACCCCTCCGAAGCACGGAGGTCTCCATCCCTGACCCAGCCCGGCCGCCTCCGAGAGGCATCCCAGCTAAGGCTACTAGGGCGGAGGGGGAAGGAGCCATTGATGGGGGTCTCAGCCTCACGAATCAAGGCTGCAATCCTACGTTGGGGGTGTGGACCTGACTCCGCGTTGGCGTTCTTGAGTGCTAAACTTCACTCCGCATGCTGCTGTGCCTGGCAGCCTCAGCCTACCTCCCCGTTCCTGCGTGACCACAACCACAGGCTCGCTGTTGATGCCTCCAGACAAGAGAGAACAGGCCCCAGCCTGCGCAACTTCTTCATTAGTGCTGCTTGAAGCCATAATTAGATAATATGGGAGGATTTTCCTCTTGCCAGCAGACAGAGTTAATGTACAAAAACTGAAGTAATAATCTTAAGTATATTGCAGCTCAACTGTAAACAGGATAGGGCTGGTTTTTTTTCTGTACACAAGGAAGAGAGCCCATTAGGCAGAACACAGAAAGAGTAGATATAAAGGTGGGTAACCGTATAATAGCTCTGTTTATCCTTAAAATAAATGCAGACTCTAATGACATTCCATTATTTAACATGTTTCCGTATCTCTCTAATACGCCAAAGATAACTTTTTAGTTTCTGTACCATATTTTTCTGGTTTAAGAGCAGATGAATAATTATGCTTCTGTAAACTTTCCTTTCCTTTGAAACGGTAATCGCTTACTTCATCAGACTTTTCCTATTATGGTGCATTTTCAGAGCACTTAAAGTATTACTTGTTAGTTAAACAAAACAGGAAGCCAATTTGACTGCCATGATGAGACCACAAGTGGTCTCAAACTAAAAATTATTTCTATCAGATAAAGATTCTTCTTAAAAGCTGGGCCGGTGGCTCTGCCTTCAGCACAGGTACTGCCACGTGTAGGAACTATTCAGCCTGCTCAAGAGTACAAGCCAGGCTTTGCTGCTTTACAGTAAGAGTTAAAATATTAATGTTTAGGGTGCCTTTCCCTTCTGTTAGTGGAGGGTTGGAAGCACTGCCAAGCCACTGAGTGTAAAACTACGCTTTTTGTCTCCGTTGTGGACAAAGACATGGAAGAAGGAATTAGCCCACCTACTAAGTAATTATTTATCTTTTGTTATTTTAATTTCTTTCAAAATCAAAGAGTTACTCCTGGCAGAAAAACTTTTATTCGTAATGGAAATCATACAGCTGGAAGGAGTACGTGCAGGGCAGCATGAGCTTTTGCATTCATTTACCCCAATGGCCTTCAGACCTGATTTGGTCCTTTTTATTTTTTTGCTTTTTTTGGACGCGTGGAGCATGGGTTTTCTGATAAATTAAACTTCTGCCACCCTGAGCTAGAATATGGCCTCTACACTGCAGGCCAGAGATTGAAACACCCTAACAAGGTCTTCCTGATGAGTTTTAAAAGGTGAAACCAGCCTGATTGGTTCTTCCTCTGCTGGAATCCACATAGGCAAGCCCAACAGCAGCAGCTTGCCTAAAACTGCTGGGGCATGGCTGGCATGAGGCGCTGTGAGGAAGCACGGACCTACCCTCCTCTGTCAGAAATGCAAAGCTAGCTTGCTTTCCAAGCAGCATCCAGGGCCGAGTGAGATAAAGTCATGTCACAACACAGAAAGGTACAGGCAAGGTGAACACCCACCTGACCAAACTGAAGTTCTGCCTGTCTGGGAGAAGCAGTGGGAAGCGTGGAGGCACTGACCTGACCTGGCCTTTCCCAGACAAGCTCCTTTGTCAGCTCATAAGCATAAGGGGTGGAAGTGACATTTTACTGGCCTTGACTGGGTGACATGAAGTGCAAGCTGGATTGACACCAAAATACAGAAACTTGAAATTACTTCCACATTTAGACTGTATGACAGAGAGTTAGGACACGTTCAGTGTGCAATCAGCACATGCCAAATTATTCTGGGAAGTGTAAAAATGCATGTTGTTAATATTGAACAAACGATTATCTGTGGATGATGGTGTTTTCACCTCCTGTTCCCAATAAATCCTCCTTTCTCTGCGCTAGTGTTGCTCCCACTGTCCTGATACAGTCAAAATGTTAGCTGAGGTCAGCTGAGTCCTGAATCAAGACTGCAGACTTGGCTTGATGTGCACAAACCACCTGATGCCAGCAGGCGAAACTAAAGAGAACAGTGAAAATACCCACAACGTGCAGGTTAAACCCCCACTGCTATCAAATCAAGTGCGATTAAGAACTCAGAGCAACAAAGAGGGTGGATGGATCTCACACTGGAAGTAAAACATCTTTCTTCCTTCTGTTTCCCCTGAGTGAATTATTTTTCTTTGTAAAGAACCAGTTTATTTTTGTCTGCCTCTTCTTTTATCATGGTTTCTTAAGATATAACCACCTTTGTTAACTTTTTGTCATCCTGAATGTTCTCACTTGGGACCGTAGAGATCAAATTAGACATTTCTCTGCATAGGCTGGAGACAGGCTTCATTGTGCTCCAGCTGAGGTCACTGGCAATTTTGCCCCAACAGAGCTCGTCTATATAAAATAGAGCCCAACTGTAGAGCCTTGACATCTCTTCTCTCTGGCGACCAATGACAGGACCCAAGGGAATGGCAGGAAGATGTGCCAGGGAAGGGTTAGGTTGGGTATCAGGAAAAGGTTCTTCCCCGAGAGGGCGGTGAAACTCGGGAACAGGCTCCCCAGGGAGGCAGTCATGACACCAAGCCTGACGCTATTCAAGAAGGGCTTGGACAACACCCTTAGACATATGATGTGTATTTGGGGCTGTCATGTGCAGGGACAGGAGTTGGACTCAGTGATCTTTGTGGGTGCATTCCAACTCAGGACATTCTATGATTTATTCTATGATTCTATGATCTGAAGAGGTACCCACCTGCCTGTCCCCACCACACAGTGGCACAGCCCACATGGTAGAGCCCAGCTTCCCTGAAGTCCAGCTCAGAGCTGGACTCCACTCCAGCGGCGCAGTTACTCTGCTGTGCTGTGTTCTGGTATGGAGTCCGGGAAAGGAATCCCAAATATCTTCTGCATAACTCCCTTCTTCTGACACAACAAACTGAGAATCAGTATTCTCTAGGATAACATCATAAATACTTACGTCCATCACATTAGAGCAGTTGGAACCATTTAGTGTTTTCTGGGGGATCCTGAAGTTTGCCAGCAATTTCCCATTTTGACTTGGTCTTGGATTTATTGTGCATTCCTAACCATTATTATTTTTAAAGGCTTAAATGATAACAGTTTTTAAGCAGCTTTCTTTTTTTCCTTCCTTGGCGTCTCCCAGTGCTAGCAGTCAATGGAACGTATGACTGTGAAACTAATATTGATATCAAAGGAAATTACAGCATTCACTGTTCAGGGGGAAGCTCCAATGAGGGGTTTTTTTGACTAGCAATGCCAGATAGTAGTGATGGGAAACATTCAGTAGGTGTGCACTTAACATGAACTTGCTAGAGAGATAAGGAAGTTTCCTTATTAAAACAGACGTTTCTTACTAATAAAATTCAATTAGTATGTCAGCCTTGACTTCAGGCACATTTTAAAGGAAGTGTCAATTTAATAGTCACTCTTCAGTTTGAAATGTCATCCCTACTCTGATTGCAACTAAACTCTATAACAACTATAATTAAGAGAGTTTGGAGAAAGGGAGTTAGCTTGCAGTTTTTAAATTCTGTTTTGCCTGCACTGTGTGATTTGCAGCACCCAGTGGAGTCCAATTATTCCTTTTGCTACAGGTACACACACTCCTGCATGCCCTGCATTTTCCCCACTTAAACCAGTGTCTGAAACAGAGGGGTCACAGTTTAAGAGTGAAAAGCTCTTTGGTAATACAAATATTAACAATGACCAGAAAGAGCTGTAGCGGGCTGGATCGCTGTAAGCTGGTGACAGGCCACGAGTGCCTGGGGAAATCCAGTTGGACAGGAGAGAGAGATTAACACAGAGAAATACTCACCGCTTGAACGCCTGTACGTGTCCTTACCAGGATATGTGAGGGAAGCAGCTGTACTGAGAATTGTAAAATTCTCCTTCTCAAAGAGCAGTGAGGAAGAAGGGTGCCCCGGCCCGGACGACAAAAGAAAATTCAGACTGCACAGCGTTAGTGGTGATGGCAAAGGGGCAGCAACGGTGTATTTGTGAGTGTTATGAGAGATCACAGGGGTGGGGATGAACAGGGAATATACATACCTGCACCTATCCATACCTATTCATGTAGCAGCTCCTGGAAGAGACTCGTGGTCTCTCGCGTGCTTTGTCAACCCTTGTATAGCTGATTGTGCCAATAAAGTCATATGGAAACAGGACCTAGAAGTAAGAAGATGTGTGCCTCAGTACGTTAGAAGTGTTGCCCTCAAAAGCCACATCACAATGAAGGATGAAATCACCTCTTTGTCCCAGACAGAAGAGTGTTTTGGGGAACATAAGACATACTGTCAAAAGCTGAATTATCAGCCTTTTGCCTGACTAAGCCATTCAAACCCAGGGAACCTCTTCAGCAAGAGTATTTCCCAGCTAAAATCTTAATGTCCCATGTTTTGGACATGACCATAACATGTTTCTGCTGAAACAAACTGGCGGGACTGAGAGACCGAAATGAGCAGGTCCAGACTCACAGTGACCTGCCCTGACTGTGCTACTTTCCTGCCTTACCGGCTTTTACCTTTACTGTGGCTTTGGTGTGATCAATGAACATCTCTGTCAGGTCTAAGTGCAGAATGCCAGCTGAACCTTGAAGGGAGTTTCCGAACAAGGATAATTTTGCTAGCCTAAGTGGATACAGGTTTCATAATGTGCTGCCTGTGACATCTTTGCTGAGAATAAATGATATACTTAGCGGGGGGCTAGCACCGGTGATGACAGATGCCACATTATGGTCAAAAGGCCACAACTTCATTAATATGATGCCTGAAGGCATCCTCCTGACAGCCGTGGAAAGAGGAGGAAATGACAATAGCTTACAGCACTCATCTGCCTCTCCTCCCTTTCTGGCACTGCAGAACAAGACACACTGCAGAAGGCCAGAGCAGCCCTGCCAAATGGGGTGAGATTGCCTAATCCCACCTCCCTGCTTCCTGCAGCTCGCTGCGGCAGGGAACCAGATTCCTTCTCATCTGCCAATTGTCCTGCCCTCTATCTCCATCGGCACAAATAGCCCCTAGCTGGTGTCGTTGTAAAATCACACCTCAGCAAGGATATCAGGAGCAAATGCACGCCAGGGGATGAATACAGCAGTGGTTTGGGGGTGGGAAGCTGCTTAGCAGTTACTGTGGCTTATGACCAGATGCCTGCCTATACAAGCAGCGCCAGTGAGAGGTCAAGCTGGACCTTTCTTTTACCCTTTTTGCCCACTCTTCCACTCCCATATAGTATGTGCCTTTGAAGCAAACCATCATGCAGCCTTTCATTGCCGGGGGTGAAAGCCAATGCCATCCACAGCAGCATCCCAACCTAAATTTAGGGCAACCAAGGCAGGGAATACAGCTCACACACATGCGAGAAAGCAGTATAGTCTAACAGGAGGCTTTTCCTGCCATAAATAAATACACAAGGAGCTGTTTCACATACTCATCCCTGTTCATGATTGATATTCTTTCTGACATGTCTCAGTCTCTGAGGTCTGTAAGTGCTTCTTGAAATCTGTTGATGTGGAAGGTTGGTCCAGGCTGATGTGTTCACAGATTAATACCCTGGGGAGTACTCTTGAGGTTTAACTTCAGCCCAGGGAAGCTATCCTCCCTGAGCTGCCCCTGCAGTCAGTGCGGAGGCACAGGCCCCTCTGAGGGGCACTTCGGTGCTAAGGCCCAAATTTAAGCATCCAAAATCCTGCATGGAAGAATTTTTTCCTCTCCTTTGGCTACAGAGAGAGCCTCCAGACACCCGTCCCCTGAGGCTGAATTTAACCTTTGGGACTGATTCCCATTTACTACGTCTGCTATTGAATATACACACCAAGAGCAATCCCGCAGGCAGCTGAGAAGCTGGTGAATTTGGATTTGTACCACCTGATATTACTGGAAAACATACACTAGGTACGTGACCGGGGCGAGGCGTTACCTGACCCCCCAGCGCCTGCAATGATAGAGGCTGTGTTCTGACCAAAGGAAATTGAGATGTCATCTCCACCTGCCTGGTGGAAAGTGCCGGTGCCCCGCACCCAAGCTGTATATGGAGTCTGTCCTGTTTGCAATGATAAACTAAGGACAATGACAAAAATCTACACTCATGGAGGGAAGGACAGAAATGCAACGAGGCCTCCAAAATTAAGATATGCTCCCTATGGTGGAGATGCACAGACTTGGCAGGACCTGCCTCCTTTAAACAAGTTCACTCGTGTGGCTTTGGTGCTGTGTGCATCTCATGCTGCTACATACCAAAGTCACACCATTGCCATGGGACTAGTAGTGTCCCTAAAGTGACTGTACCTTTCCAAGCCTCGGACAAAGAGAGAGGCCATGGATCCTACAGTAAAGCAGAGTAGTAATAACAGATGGAGGAAAGTAGAGGAAGAGCAAGCACTGGCTTCTGGTAGCTTTGCTGAGGATGAGTAGGGTTATGCTGCAGGAACCAAGGTGTTGTTTTCAAGGGACGGAGGAGAGCTGCACAGCTCCTGTCCTACCCAAGCTGGTCAGACACTACATGTAACTGGGAGGCTGTGGTAAGGCGCAGTCTAAAATCCTGCCTCTGGCAGCTTTTACTTGTTACGAACGGCCCAATCCAGCAGCTCAGCGGGTGCCTGGGAGAGAGGCGGGATGAGCGCTGGAGCTGCGTTCCTGACATGTAGCTCCTGCCCCTGCCTGGCGAGTGCTACAACGCTGCTTCCAACAGGTTTGACTCCTGTGGTCCTTTTCTTGTGATCCCACACCAGTTTGGATGGCTCCTGCTCTTTCTGAAGCAGGAAAACTTAACCACTCCCTCCCCCTTTATGAATCTCAAGTGAAGAATTAAAATACCTTTCAGTGGCTTTTAAATAACGTGCCATGTCTCCCACAGATGGGAAGAGCAGTACGGTCCATGCTGCACTACCAGGGCTAAAAGCTACCCTGCTGTGGAAGAAACTCAGGAGTATAGGGTGCCATGCCCCAGTGATTTTAACAGCGGCTCCACTCTTGTCCAAGAAATATTTTTAGTACAGCTTGAGCACGGCCCCTGCGTCTGCGACAGCTCTCAGATCCCTGCCCACTTCCGCTGGGTTGCACCCGAACTTCAGGCCCCCCAGGAGGTGTAGGGAGGTGACGCTGCGACTGGGGCAGGCAGCGGCAGGCTCTGTGCCCTCCTCCCGCTCCCAGCACAGGGCCGGGGCTCCCCATTTCAAGCCGAGTCAGAAACTTGAGCTAAAGCCCCATGCCAACGCTGTGGGGTGGCGCATTCCCCTTCCCGGAGGCACAGCGTGGAGGCACGTGAACTGTCCGTACCAAAAGCCAGCAGCAGGGCCAGCAAAGTTTATCAGCCCAGACTTCAAGCACTGCAAAAGGAACAATATCCACCCTCTGGACCTAGGCTTGTCCCAGGAGCGTGTCGCTGTACCCGCAGAGCCTGGGCTGCGCGTACCACCGGGCTGGAGGCAAAGCTCTCTTTGGTGTAGGTATCTGAAACTCAGATTATTTGACCAGAGGTAACTGAAAGCTGCCTGTATGTGGTCATGTAATGACAGGTTGTGTCGCAACACACGCGTGCAAGGATGACAAGTTAAGGTTAAGTGGGCAAACTCAAGCTAACGTTTCCAAACTGTGGGATACCTGCATTTGGCTCTGCTTTTATGGCAGCTCTTTCTGTGGCATCTGCCCTGTGCATTTATCACTGATAATTTACAGTTTACATTCAGATTTCATACCTGCCCATTAGGCACGTTCAGCTTTCAGGAGCGTATGTAAGCAAGCTCAGCTGTCTTGCATCAGAAACAGTGCTACTTGCCCGACTGGAACCCAGTTTTCCCTGACACCTCCTAAGGAGCCGGGTGCCCGACGGCACCCACCTGACTTTGGAAGGTGCCGCATCCTCCACCGATGCCCCCGAGAGGTGACACCAGCGCGCAGGCACCAGCCTCCTGCAGCGGCTAGGCATTGCCGACTTGGCTGCCCTTCCGTCCCTCTCGGCTTCATCTTCTTCTTTCCACCTGAGCAGTGCTCCCGCCGGAGGTGGGACACGGGCTGGGGCGGCGGGGGGCTCGGAGGAAAAGGGTCGTCGGGGCCGGGCAGCGGTCTTCTCGGAGCAGCGCTCCCCGCCTGACAGGAGCCCCCCGTGCCTCCCGGGCACGGCACCCCACGGCACGGCGCGGCACCCCACGGCGCGGCGCGGCACCCCACGGCGCGGCGCGGCGCGGCGGGCCCTGCAGCGCCTCCCCGCGGCGGCGGCGGCGGCCGCTCGCTCGGCGCCGCCCGGTCCCCGGCCCCGGCCCCCGCCCCGCCGCTCTCCCGGGCGGGAGGCTCGGCGGCTCGCTCCTCCTCGCGGCCGCGGGATTCCTCTCTCCGGGTTTTCGGGCCGCCCCTTCACACCCGCCGCCGGAGCGGGACGGCGTGCGAGAGAGAGAGAGAGGGAGCGAGCGAGCGAGCGAGCGAGGCGGCGCGGATGCGCCCCGGCTCCCCGCGGCGGCAGCGGCGGCGGCGGCAGCGGATGCTCGGCGGCGCGGCGGCCGCTCCGCAGCCCAGGAGCCCCGCGCAGGGAGGGAGGGAGGCGATGAGCCGCCCGCCGGCGGCCGCCCGCGAGTGACGGCGGCGGGGCGAGGAGCGGCGGCGGCGAGGAGGAGGAGGAGGAGGAGGAGGAGGAGGAGGAGGAGGAGGAAGAGGGCAGCGATCCCCGCCAGATCCCGGGGGAGCCCCGGCCGAGGGCTCGGCCATGCCCTTCGCCAAGCGGACCGTGGAGCCGCAGCGGCTGTGCCGGCGGCAGCCCGCCGCCTCCGTGCTGGAGGAGAGCTGGGGCGCGGAGCCGCCGCCGCCGCCGCGGGACCCGCCGCCGGAGGAGCCGGGCGAGGGCGCGGAGGCGGCCGGCGGCGGGGAGCGGGAGGCGGCGGCCGTGCTCATGGTGCTGGACCTCTGCTCAGTCAGCAACGTGGCCCTGTCGCGGATCCTCCGGCAGCTCTCCGACGTGGCCCGGCACGCCTGCACCCTCTTCCAGGAGGTCGAGGCTGACATCCAGGGCACCCACCGCCGCGTCCGGGCGCTGCACGGCCGCATCGCCGGCCTCCAGGGGGCCGTGCGGGGCCTCGACCCCAAGCAGGAGGCAGTGCGTAAGTACCGCGGGACGGGGCGCACCCGACCCGCCGGGGGAAGCCGCCCCCCGGTAACCCGCCGCCCAAAGTTTGGGGCCGGAGCCGGTGCGGAGGGAGCCCCGGCGGCAGGGTGGGACGGGGCCGGGACGGGCGGGGGTCGGGGTCGGGGCCGGGCGGGTCGGGTAGGTGGGCGCCGCTGGGCGCCGCGGAGATGCCGGCGGGAGGGATGATGTCAGTGGTTTGTGCCTTACGTAAGGAGCTGGCTGGCGGGGCTCTCGGGGCGCATCTTCTGCAGCCGAGGGTTTGGCCGGGGAGGGGGCTGAGGTTTGCCTGCGGGGCGCGGGGGGTGGGTGTGTGGGGATGGGGATGATCCCCCCTCTCCGGGCATCTTTGGGTTTTCTCCCTTTGCCGGCCTGTGCCCTTCCCGGACAGATTTGGCTTCCCCCTAGAAGTGTCTCTGACTTCCTGATCGAAATTTTAAGTTCTTAAGTCGAAATAATAAAGCTGCTCGTCGTTAGCCAACTTTCGGGGCCATAAAATAAGGAAGTTTGCTCAATGACTTCTTTCTGTTTAAAGAGTGGGGGGGAAAGTGGAGGGAAGGAAAAGATCAAGGCAATATGCGACTTGTGTTATGAGCAGTAAGTGCTTGAATCCTGCTTCTTCTCCACCCAAACTATAAAAGCGGTGACAGGCTCCGTAGTCCTAACAGCTGCTGATTTCTGCTGAATTGGGCTCGTGTTCACAGCAGCGTAATGGTTTTATACTCTCACTGGTGCATATGCTTCCCAAGCGCTTGTGAATATGGATTTTGTTGATAGGCAGGGCTGTGGATTGGAAGTCTGGAATAGCAGAAATTGGTCTCAATCCTGTCTTCTTAATATCGAGTTTAGGAAAAGCAGTGGCTTCAAAGGGGAATTTGCCTTAGTTTTTGCCGTCTGCTCTTCCCCTCTACCTCCCAAATACCTCCAGTGAGTAGAGTGAAGTGAATTTACACCGGGGTAAATGAGAGCATGTCCGCTTCTTGGTTTTTTTTTTTAACTAACGTGCCATTTAAAAAAATTGTGCTCTGGGTTTTCTCGCCTTTGGAGTGGTGTGGAAATATAAGTAACTCTTCTAGGATCGGTGAAGCTGTACTGATTAACAGAATCGAGCCTTAAGTATTCAGCAGTATTTAAACTAGATCCTCGGCAGCTGTAGAGTGACTTTGCTGGTGATATATTAATATACATCAACCGTAGATCAGACCGAGGGAGGCTTTCTGTGGTTTCAGGACGAGCATGTAATCAGAGCAGAGTGCTGGGCTGTGATTGGAAACTGCGGAGAGAAGGAGGCTTGGCAGATGTAGTGAGGGAACTGTCTGAAGAAATGTAACTCCTTGTATCACATTCTCATCTGTAAGTCTTTTGAGCTGAGTAACTGTGGGTATAGACTAATATAAGTGAAAGCAGAGCTTAGCCTTTCTAATCCGTACAGCTTTTTTTTTCCTTTCTGGATTGTGCAAGTGCAGCTTGTTTTCAAATCACAGTGCAAAACCTTGATATTACAGCACGGTTATGTCATGCGCTTAATTAGAGAGTCTGGCTTTACCCCTGTGATGGTAAATGTAGAATCCACTTCTTTGGCATTCTTCTGTTTTCTTTTAAACCCTTCTCTCTTTAGGAGGGGAGAGACACTTGGTCATGATCATCCCGGTGTCCACCTGCTGTTCCTTCTCCCCCCGTGTACAGTGCGATGTACAGTGCAGTGCCACTGATAGAGCTGCAGATGCCCCTCGGTCTGGCCAACCAAGGGCTCCTCCACAGTGCTGGGCTTTGCCACTACCCATCCTCCAGTAGGTGTGCTTCTTGCCTCCAGCTATACAGCTGCTCGAAGGCACATCACCCAGTCCTCATCGCTTCCCTCCAGGCAGTGCCGTGCCACGTATGCTTTAAAGGTGAAAGTCTCCGTGCTGACACAGTGTGTGTGAGCAGTCAACTTCTTTTTGTGTGCTCCAGCTGCTTTTATTCCCCGTCCAGAGTTGGACCAGCACAGCTGCATTTGCCTAGTGCTACGTCTGAACATCTCAACTGGGACCTGGAGCTGAACTGCACCATTCTGCACATCTCTTCCTCACAGCCCCCAAATCCATATGGAGCCATAGCAATGCCTCCCTTTGGCCTCCAGACTGCTCAGTGTTCCCAAGGGCCAGGTAAAACTGCCTGGCAGGACGCTGCCCATCCTCGATGTAGTGTATAATGATATGTGCTTTCTCCTTTCTGGGCTGACACCTCCTCCTTTGTTATTATTTTCAGAAAGATGATGCTAATATTTGTTTTAAGCATAAAGTGCCTACACAGTTCACTCCTGATAGTATTACACTACACAGAGTCACTGCACCCAGTTGGTTTTTTGAAACCAAGAGAGCAATCGTGGGTGGTCACAGGTCTGCCCAGGACCAGCATCACATTAAGGTGTACTGACTTCTACCTCTTGTGGAAAACATGGGAGTGTAGAGGTGGTGTCTGGGCTGGCATTTGGCTGTCCAGCCCAAAATGACATATTGAAGAATAACTCAGAACTGGCTGGAGGTTTGGACTTGCAGCACAAGGAGCAAGTTGGTGACAGGCATGCAGCCCCTGCACCCGTGGCATGACTGTAATAGTTGCACTGAACTTGTTGCACACCCACCAGCAGTCTGGAGGTGCTGGGCTGCTTGGCACATTGACAGAGCTACCAGGTACTGGTAAATTAGCATCACAACAGTGCAGCCCAACCACACAGTTTTAAGTACTCAGTGTAAAGCTACTAGGCTATCTTGCCACAGAGAGGCATTCTTGATGTTCTAACACCAAGCGTGGCACAGTGATTTGAGAATAACACTGCCAGACATGCCCTAGATACTGATCTGTGACATTGGAAAGCTTTTTTCTCCATCCCTCGTAAGCCAGCTGGATTCCAAGATTCCCAGGCTGGGTGACGAAAGGGAAATAATGGGCTAATGCCATCTCAGGAGCTGCTGGAGCCAGTGCTTAGAGGGGCTTCCCTACCCCCATCCCTTGCCCAGAGTGCCATTCCTTGGCAATCACAGAGACGTCCCAAGAGGAAGGGGAGCAGGAAAGGAGCTCTCCTGAAAATAGCATATCGTACAGTTTTGCATAATAATGTATTTTATATTGAAAATTGTGTATTGTTGTATTAAAATAAAACAATCTATCTTGCATTCAGGGAATATTAACAGAAAATTGATATTAATTAAAACCGGCATTTTTCTAGTAATACTTATTGCTGCTGCTGTCATTTTCACGAGGCCTTAACGTTCTCAGCTCTGTTGCTATTGAAGAGGTGAACTTATGCAAGACGGGGTATGCTTTGCTTTAAGAAAAGAACTTAAACTCCTCTGCTGGGCTGCTGGTAAAGGTATTTACTTATGTGGTGTTCTTTTGGTTTTGCCACTGTTCAGAAAGCGTGATTGGAAAATCTTGCTAGGCGCAATTAAGGACTGATTCTGGGCAGTTGCAAGCAGGTCATCTTCAAAAACTCCAGGTCCCTCACCTCTACCTTCCCAGATGCTGCTTGTCCTTTCGTCTTTCTTATAAGCCTCTGGCCAGCTAGCATCTTGCAAAAATGAATCCTTTCCTGCCTTCTGACTAGAAGAGAAACAAGGGTGAGAAATGTTTTCCTGCTTAGCTCGTGAACCAACTACTTTGCCCTTCTGCCACTCCAGGTACTTTGCTGATTTTCATCATGAGCAGCTCCAGGGTCTGCTTCTAAAGCAGAACCGTGTGGGGATAACGTGATTGTTGTCAGTCTGGCTGTTGCTTTGAGTTGTCGTATTACCAGCAAGAGAACTGAGCCACGTGGTACTGCCCAGTTTTATTATTAGATACTTGATTAGCTTGGTAATACAGAAATGTGGGAGAAGTGCTGGATTTGTATGTAGACATGTGTGCCTCTGTTATTATTTGGCAGGATGATTTCTCAGTCCTGGGGACTACAGATCTGGCAGTCCAAGTGGAACATTGTACTTTTCAGAAACTGATGATGTAAGCCATCTTGCTTTCTGAATAATCGGCAATCGCCTGGTAGCAGATATTGAAAGCTCTAGTTAAGGAGATCCTCTTTGTACCCTGGCATCCCGAAGAATTCCACGCATTCCAGGCTTTTTTTCTGAAAGCATCAGTGTGTTACCAGTAGCCAATCTTTCTAAAAGCTGTATGGTTTCCAGCGGTTGCCTGCTGTATCCTCATTGCTCTTCTTTTCCATTCCCGATTTTCCTACGTGCTTGCAGTTAGTGATACAGCCACTTGGAAGCGTGGGGATCTCCCGTGTTACTCTGCTCTTCAGAGACCCCCAGATCTGTGCAGTGAGCTCCCCTATAGGTTTCTCTTATTTCCTGAAGTGTCAGTATTAAGATAAAAAAGACATCTGTGAACTGATTCTTTATCATTTTAGGCTTTGCATTAATTTATCCCATTTCATTGAAGTCAGTTACTGAGAACAGCCTCGCTAGTTTCACTTTTGCTTTTAGTCTCTTTCATTCTGCTTTTCAGGTGTTTTGGTTTTGATTTTGTTTGGTTTGGGGTTTTTTTTTGTTTGTTTGTTTTTACACACTGATACAGTGCTTTTCTGTTTAAGTTTTGAGCACTGCAGGGAAATGTTTAATCAATTGTAAGGTTTTTATGTGCCTTCTGCCACTATCCTACCATTTTTCGAAAACATATGTTGGACCCAAAGCTCAGCGATAATGCCTCTCCTCCTCCTTGACTTAACGTGCTGAAGTCTCAATTGCTGTTTCAGCTGCATCGTAAGGCCGTCCCAGGCTAACTTTCGGTGAGCATACTTGCAGAGATCTTCAGGCAGGTACATAAGACCTTAAGAGTCAGTGCCATCTTGAAAGAAAAAAGATGCAAGGGCAAGTTGGGTAGAGAAGTGTTGTACTTTATCCCAGCTTCACAAAATCCTAGAGAATTTAAAGTGTGATTTTTCATTACGTGGATTTTCTGTTGTGCTGAGGCACAACTGTAGACCTCCATGGGTTGGGTACATTTACATTAAAATCTCTGTGATGCTGCTGGAGACAAACCAGAATTGATTTCTAGCTTCTGCTAACTTGGTATTATAGTGCTTTATAGTGTGTGACTGTATCTGTGTAAGGCTATTTGTACTTTTAGAGGTAGACACTAATGTAGCCTGGGGGCATGAGGCACAAGGATGTATTCAGAGCTCCCTTTGTACATTGAAATCATATTAATTGGCAAATCCTCGTTGGGTGCAGAATAAAACCTCCAACGAAAAGCAGATTTGTACGCTGGATGTAGTAATCCATTGCCTTCAGCTTTGTGTCCTGCACCTGCCCAAATTGAATGACACAGCCTCTTCGCTTGCCCTTTTGGAAATGGAGAAGGGGTTTTGGCTCTACTTGCCAGCTGTGGTTTTTTGGTTTTGTGCTGGTTGCTGCTTACTCGTTTGTGTTAGAGAACTCTTCTCTCTGGTGCACTTGACTGTAGTTTGCCCATGAATGCAAATTACTCAAGTTGTGGGCGTGGGAAAGTTGGAGAATTTCCTCAGTGCTTGGCTTCTTCTAAATGCAGAGGGTTGATGGCAAGGTAGCAGAGTCCAAAGGAGTGGGACTTTGCAGGAAAGCATTGGCTTTCCTGCTTACCTTTACTGCTGTCGGAACAACAAAGGAACAGAGGAAGAAAAACCTGCTCACCTAAGGATTCCATCCCTACCTTACCCTAACATTAGCCAGAGCACCATTAGCTAGAATACCAGCATTTAGGTAAAAGGTACCTTATCTTTGTTTACAGAATAGCAATAGAAGGCCTTTTACACAAGAACAGGACCATTCAGAGGCTGGGCTTGAGAGATTTTTTTTCTCATCCATTTAAGTAGGTGATAGAAGGCAATGGGATGGAATTTGTCAGGTGACTTTGGCAGGGATGTAATGCTGTGGAAGCTGGGGTTGTCACCTTCAGTCACGTTAGCTTGTGGGGAGCAGACTCTGGCCTCTTTGAAGATAAAAGTAGAGTGTAAAATCCGTTGTCCCACCAAGGTCAGTGAGACCTTGGGGGAAAGGGTCTGGGAGCCCGGTACTCAGGTAGGCGCGCTAGCCTCACTAGCCTTTATCTGGCACAGCCTGCTAACAGATGAACAGCAGACAGTGGTGGTTTTCTTCCAAAGCAATTCCCTGTTATATAGATGTAAATCTTCAGGAGTTCTGCTGAACCTCATTTACTTGGTGTTCCATCCAGTGTAGCATTGAAGGCCTTTGCCTGTTCTATAGTTCCTTGCTTTTCATTCTACAAATACTACTTAAAGGAATGTAAGAGGTTTGAACTATTTGGGGATTTTGTTGCTAGATGGAAAGCCTGTGCCAGTCAAAAAGCCTGATACCTAAAAATATTCAAAGCTGGATTCGCACCTCACTGCAGCTATATAGATGTGTAGTATTATAATCATTAGTGGAACGTCTTTTTGGCTCGTACTCAAGATCCAAGCAAGGATTTTCAGTGCGTTTATTAGAAATCCTGGTGGAAATGGCTTAACTCCTTTAAAACCAAAGAGGTCTCCTTTACACAGGAGTAAAACCGCAGAGAAAATAGAATCAGGCCCGTAAGTGACTTACACTTACCATGGATCTGATGGCTTAACAGAAATACTTCCCACAGCCCCTTTAAAACTCCATATGTCTATTTAAGAGCCTTTATAATTTAATGCATGCGTTCATATGGAAACATAAGATGAGGATTCCAGTGAAATCAATGCAGTCATTCCTACTTTTGGTTAGTTCCCCTGAAGATACGGGAGAGGTCTGGAGATGAAGAAATAAGCGGAGTCTGATAACTTACTGAGGGTGTGGAGAGGTCATTCACCTGTTGATTCACATGCAAAAAAGATGGTGGTTTCCCTTTATGAAAGATGAAGGGTCTGGAGCATTTCCATAAGACTCTTGCATAGTTCTCAAATGTCCTTGGACTGAGGGAATGATTTGCAGGAAGAAAATACAAATATCCAGTGTAACAGTGCCACTCAGCTGCTGTTCTGGATCGGCAAGATCAGGTTTTGCTGACATTTCTTACATAGGTTTTACCTGTGCTGTGGCTTCAGTTTCAAGGACCAGGTTATGGCTAGTCTGGCAGAGATAATCAAAGGTGGGGAGAAAAGAGAGAAAGCCACCCCTTACTGCTTGCTGGCATGAGCTGGTCCCAACCTCTCCTTCTCTGTTCTGGCAAAGGCAGGCTTCTTCAGCATGGCTGTTTAAAGGCAGCACCTGGCTTTTCCTCTCTCCAAACTGGATAGCAAAGCAGATTGAGCTCAGGGGAGCAATGGCGGTTTAAAAAAGCCCCATATCTGACACGTTTCCTTCACACATGCCTAGACATGTTGTACCCAAATCAAGCAGAGACCCCCAGGGAACTCTTAAAAGCAATGTTATGATGCCCAAAGGGAGGGAAAAAAAATACGACCAGCTGATGTGAGTAATGCACATATGCATTTTAAAAGCATTGTTGCAGGGTTGTGTGGTCTTCTAAGTCAGGAAGCTGGGATTTTCAAAAGCTGCTCTTTCCAATCACTTGGCATCTCCATGTAATCGGAGGCTGACATCAGACTCTCGACTGGAACTACTTGAGCTGTTAGGCTGTGAAGAGCAGTAACCCTCTGTGTTACCGAGTGTGTATGCAGGGAGAAGGTTTTTTCACTTCCTTTGATGTATTAGCATCAAGCGAGGGAGTCTTCGCTTCATTTCTAATTGCTTCTCGTCTTTGAATTTATATACCAATATGTAAGTAACTGCAAAGGGAGATAGCAGAATTTATAAAAAGTTCAAAAAGGCAGGGCTTAGAGCATGATTAAAATAAAAGATAGCATACAGTGTGTGCTGTTTTTAGCTGAAATATCTCCCTAGAATACTTTCCATTTGCATTCTCATTATATCTAACTACTTCTAATGCACTGCTTAGTTTAACAACTGGCATGTTTTTAGGATAGATTTTATAGCAGATATACACCCACTGTGTTCTTAACTCAAGACTTTAAATTGCAGTATCTGTATTGGACAATCTTTTCTTTTACCTTCTTGGCTGAAGGCAGGAGGAAAGCGATAGTGATGGGAACCTAATTAAGCCTGTGGTTTAATTACACCAGGAACCGTGTGCTTGAAATGCTGCTGGATTCAATGAGTGCTGCGTGGCACTGCCATGTTAAGTCTCAGCAGAGAATGGCTTATTTTTTTTTAATAGGATCACTGTAATTCTTACAAAGCCACCGTGGTTTTCTCTCTCTTTTCAGCTGCCAAGGCAGTTGGACTTTGAACTATAGCCACTCAGACCAAGTCCCTGAGAAAGTTCGGAGGAGCTGTCTTGCTAGCGTGTGCATGTGATTAAGGAGAATGAGCATAGGGCGGTGTGTTTGTCCTATAAATATGCATAGCTCGTTCAGGCCGCTGCAGCTTTTCCCCCTACCTTCTCAAAGTTTTTTTGTTAGCTTGACAATGTTTGAAAAGACCTTTAAGCTGGCCTGGATGGAGGGCAAGTTGGGGTGGAAAAGGTGCTGATCCTCCTCCTTGAAGATGTGTGCTGCAGAATCAGGGCATTTTTAGGAGTGAAATACGCAGGGTGCACTGAAAAATTCCACTGTATACACAGGCTTTGGATTGCTTTAAGGGCAAAACTGGGCTCTCTGTACATGCTCAGTTTGGCCTGTTTTTTGTTGTTGTTCCCGACCCCCCCCCCCCCCCAAAAAAAAAAAAAAAAAAGGTATTAGTAAGCATTGTTCTCTTCAGACGGTCTGTGACTTCACGTGATTGCAGAAATCAGATCTTAACTGATGGTGAGGCTCAGAATAAGCAGCAGTAACTCGCTGTGATGCTGGCAGGCAAACTTTTTTGTAAAATGGTATACATGTTTCACTGCATCCGGTATTTAGTAAGATACAATAAGGGGCAATTTAATTTTAAGTGAAATGAGAGATTATTATGATTAAATACTATGCAGATCAAAGTGGGTCCAAAGAGCAGATACTACCCAGCTCCATTTTTATTCCCTGTACAGTTTGTTTATGTACTTGTAGGAAAAAGAGGGCCAGTTCTTGGCATAGGCATGGTCTTGTCTTTGGTGAAGTGACTTTTGGTGAAGCGTTGTGTACAGGAGGATAGTCAAGAGATGTATATTAATTCATTTCTCAAAAAGAAAAGCACATATCATGAGTTGACCACTGACTTTCACATGCCTGGCTCTTACCCTGGAAGCTACATAGCTCTGCACAGTCCAGATTTTGAATGCAAGCATATTTTTTTGATTTTTTTTCTCCTTGTTTTTTTGGGAGGATTAATTTCTCGTAGTTATCCAAAACCTCTTCTGGCTGCACAGCACAGCTTCTGCTGCTCTGGGCTGTGCTAAACACAGCTCTCCTGGCCTTCCTGTATGCCAGCAGTTAACATCGTACCAGAGGCTCCTATCTCAGCATGCTGGAGAGATCCAGCCTCCCTCCCCACATTCACTCTGTTCCCCTGCAACAAGTGTTGCTGCAGGAACCCGAAGTCTGGGTCTCTGCAGAATATTGCCTGAAGTCTTGCACACAGTTAGCATGCCAAAATTAAATTTTCCCTATAGGATGGATTATTCTGACAACACCACTTTTAGCCTGGTTTCTTATCGAAACAAGTATTAAGGAATAGCACACTGCGTGTATAGCAGGGGAGGGGGTGGGCATGCCTGTGTAACTCACACCAGCCATTCAGAAATTTTCTATCTGTTATTCAGCTACAAGTTCAACTACATTGCCACGGTGTAGAAATCATAAAAGAGGCTGCCAGGTAAAGGAGAAAACAGACTATTCCTGCTGCATTTGAAAGGGAAGGGCTTGTTCTTTACTAGACACTAGAAGATCCACTGGGGAAAGAATCCCATATAAATGTTCCAACCCAATAAGAAAAAGTGCTCCAGTTGGAGCTCATATTTTCTTCAATGTGAAAGTCAGTCCTCTGCATGACATAAAAGCTGGAGAAAACCGGGCTTCGTTAGTTCCGCTGCTTGCAAAACTGCTTGTTCATATTCCTCCTTCCCCTCTAGAATGACTGATTATTTCTTTTCAATTTTCATCTTTTTTTTTTTTAGAAACATATCTCTTGAATGACTGGCCTTTTGGGCCATCCTGTCCTTTGCTCCTCTTTTCATGATGGTTTCGCAGGGGATGCAGCTATGCTTTTACCTCTGTGTTAATGGTAAAGGCAACCCCCCCCCCATTGCGAGAATGAACAGTATTAATTTTTACGACTGTGGTTTGTTCTCCATTGATTATCTTTAATGTGATACTGTCTTGTTCAGTTAACAAGCTACTGATAACCTGCTAAGTTTTAATTACCCCCCTCCCCTAAACATAACCTGCTTTTAATAGATGTTGTAAGTGCATTCATTGTGCCTGGCACATTGAAATCACTGGTTAAATTCCTTTACTTTCAAATTGCACTCTAGCTGAAGTATATGTTGTGGCAATCTTGTCGTTACTCTGCTAATAGCCTAAAATAAGTATCACTACTTCATGACTTCAGCAATATTTTTTGGCCTCTGTTACAGCTGCCACAGGCTTGATTCGGTCTTGGTGCCCAGACAGAGGTTGGATAAGCTGTGTCCTGGACAAAATCCTCCCGATGGAGACTAGGAGGCTCACCTGAAGATTTACCATTAATTCTCCATCACCTTTAGCTGGTGTGAATCGGTTCCCAGAGCCTGCAAGCTGTTCCTTTTTAAGCCAGAGTGGCAAAGCAATGCTAGTCCGCATGCCGGTGTCTTCACTTCCATTCTTGCTCACTCCTGGGCCAGCCATGCCCACTCCTGGGCACTCCCTGCCCCATGCCCAGGGCAGGGCTGTGGGGCTGGGCCACTGCCTGGGGCGTGGGGCTACCCAGGCAGCAATATACCTGCTATGAGCCAGGGGTGCGACCCATCCCTGCACAGCAAGGCAGCAGGGCTGAGGTAAGATGGCGTGTTGCACAAACAGATGCGCAGTTGCCAGCTGTGCGCACCATGCACTGCAGTGCTCTGGGTCAGATCTGTTTGAAGGAAGCTAGCTGGAGCGCTTGGGAGGTGGGAGCCTTGGCCATGGATTGACCACAGATGCGGTTGACCACCCGTGTCTGACAGAGGGGGAGGAGAGAGGCCGAAGCAGGCTGGACCTGTGCTCAGAGTTCCCCTTGACACTTGGCTGCCTGTTTAAAGTACAACCCAGGGTATTTACCCAGTTTTGCTCTGAAAACTTCTTTAGGGACCTCTGTCAAATCATGCAAAATTTACAAGACAGTTCTATAACAGATCCAATGATAAAATCATCTGCCTACAGGTACACTATGCAAACGAGCACCCCTATTTGAGGAGTGCTGGGTCTGTAAATGAGTGAATGGGTTACAGCTACCTTCGGCAGCTATAATGTGGCTATTCATTTATTAAATTGTCCAAGTGGAACTTAACACAAATTATTAATGTAGATTCGAAGTGTTTTTCATTTATCTGCTTGTCCCTAAGAACCCAGCACAATGGCAATTCAGTAAAGGAAATAAGAGCGAGCTGCAAAGTATCGCAGCTTGGGGTGATTATTTATTTCCTTTCTGGAATTTTGTTTCCTGTTTGGCTGTAGATCTGACCTGATAAGCAGCATCTTGGACTGTGAGACTAAAAAGTTCTGTTACTATAAAATAAATGAGTGTGCCCAATTTTGTGCAGACCTTTATAAACAATAATTGAAATAGAAGAGGCTTGGATAGCATCTTCTCCCTCAAAATTCTGTGTGTCACTAGAAGAACACCTTTTTATAGATCTATATATATAAGCACGTAGCTAGATAAAGGAGGAAGACCAGTGGAAAGAGTGGGCAAGATAATGTTGGTCACTGAGGTTAGAAAAGGTTAATAAAGGGGAGAAGAATTTTACAGCTGCATCAGCAGCAACCTGGTCAAACAAGGGAGAAAATGTTCAGTACTGTGGCTCTCATTACAAAGGTAAAAACTCTGAAGGTAATTTGTCTCATGTTCTTTCCTTGTTCTGACTTTGTGCTTTCATCCAAAAGCATCTTGTGGTCAAGTTCACCTCCTTCCCATCTCTCTCTCACAGTGAAATATTAGTTTGGACTCGAGAGATTGTGGTGGCATTGATGGAAACTCTTCTGTTGGATGTGATGGGTGATCCTGCCCCAGAAGTGAGGTACATCTTGCTTGAGAACGTGGGAATTATGCTGTTTGGTTGTACTTGCAAGAGTAAAGCCCTTGCTTTTGAATTAATTGCCCCCGCTGTATTACAGCAAAGGTTGAAAAATAAAATCAAAACGTAGGAAAACTCAGCCAATTTCATGAAATCAATTCTTCCAAGAGAACAGATGGGTAAGTGAAAGGTAAAGTGATGCAAGTCTACAGTGTAGCTTGCAGATTCACTGAAGGAATGTGTTGTATTTATTATTGCAAAGAGATGCCTGGCCTGCCTTCATTTCCTTTTGAGACAGTCCAACCTTGGGCTTGTTAAATACGTCCCTACAGAAGCTGGCACATACAGACCTTGTTTGCTGCAGCCTGCTCTTCTGTAGCTTCTTGATTCTAGTGGCGTGAGCCAGATGGACAGAGCCCTGGAGCTAAATGCTGGATAGCATAATTAAGTGCTCTAGTATTGAAAGCTGGAGCTGACTGAGTCAAACTTTGGCCAATACTTCTTAGTCCACAATACATCTACTGTGTCAAAGTAGTTCTTGTTTTTTCTTTTGGATCATATTCCTTGGGTATGAGAATGTTAAATTATATACCAATAATATTTTCATCTGCGTAATACAGAGCGCTCTCTACTATGTTGTGCCCTGATAGCACTACAGGAACATTTTAGAACCCTGTAGGGCTTTTGGAAGCCAACCTGAATTTTTCTTTCAAATCTGTACAGCCTTTTTCCTGCTGCATCATGGAGTCATGGTGGTCAGTTGTGATTGTCATGTGGACCCCTGCTCTGTGGAAGCCCCATGCCAGCACAGTCCTGGCCGAGCATGTTGTGGACGCCAGAATGTGGCTCTGTAGCTCTCATTGTGAGTTTGGGGTCTAAGGAGTCTGGTTTCATACTGACCAGGAAACCACATCAGAGATCTGTCTGCCATTCTGCAGCCTTTTTCCTTCCTGCTTTCATATGCCATTTATAGCAAGTGAATTGTGTCTCCCACCTCCCCTTCTTCTCCCCTTCCTTGACACGCCACTTAGCAGCTTCAGGGATGTGGAGCAGCTGATATTTCTCCTCTGCTTCTTCTTTGTAACCTCGCTGCTTTCCAAGGCTACGTGTTCCTGTGTGTAATGTTGGCGGGCAGCTTGTGCTGCCCTGCCTGGGCGCTGTGCAGCCTTCGGGCAGGATGGTGTCGGTGTGTGGGAGAGGAGTCAGCAGCGGGAATGGAGTGGGTGAGGAAACAGTCTCTGTCATTCCTGAAAGACCACTCACTGAAGCGGTGTTTGCAGAAGCTGTACTGCACAACATGGCTTGTTTAAAATAACTCAGATGCTTCTGGCCTCTACATCCAGCAGACCTGAATCTGAGGATCAGGCTTGTCCTAAGCAAGCCACATCAAAAGGAAATTATTTTTCTGCTGGTCCCTAAGTACCCTCCTCTGCCTCGTTCTCCATTTCTGCTGAAGAAATGTTAATGTTAGGGTAGTCATTTTTCCATAATGTTACTGTGGATGGTGTTGTGTATGTGTAGTGGGGAGATGTTTACAAAAAAAAAAAAAAGCCAGGAGAAAGAGAATACATGTTGTCCTTGCAGCAGCTGTGAGAAGAACCAGCTCAGGAGGGAATTCAGAGGCAGGATCTCCTTTTTCACTACCAGGGAAGGTTTCCATTGTGAAGCAGCACTGAATTCCTTTGTGTGCCTTTGTGGGCACGATGGCATGTGTTAGAGCAGTAACGCTGAAGCTTGCTCACAGGCAGCTGTGCTTGGCCAGGATGGAGCCTGTGAAATGTTTTCAATACCACTGCAGCCCCTGGAATAAGTCTTACAGTATAGGTCTTAGCTTAAAGATTGAATTGTCATCTAACTGTACAGAAGACAGGAGTTTATCTCTTCTGTCCTGAGCAACTGCTGTGTATCCTGGGGTGTGATATGGTTTGGAAGAAACTCCTGACAGGCCATAGCTGTGGAACTTCATGCCCTTCAGAGGTAGCCCTGCCAGGATCTGGCCTCACAGGGCGGCTGGCCTCCTGGCAGTTTGGAAAGTGGCATGGGAATGACAGTATTTTTTCTGTTTATTTTTTCTGCCAATGGGCCATGTGTGCACCATTTCATTTATGAGAAAACATAGCAGGTAGCTTTTAAGTGGACTCAGCTGCTATCTGTAAATGGCTGGTAGATGTTTAGAGGAGGCCCAGACCCACCCACGTGCTGAGTCCCTCCTGGGTGGACTGAAGATGTTCAGCTCTGCAGGTTGGAGCGGAGGAGGAGGAGGTCCCCTCACTTCTGTAAATGTCATGGTGTGAAGTGGGTACCACCACGGGCTCTGTAGTCCTCTGTTCCTCAGCTCTGTGGCAGGGTGGCAGCCCATCCCTTCTTCTCAGAGGTGATATCACACAAGCAGTGAGGACGAGCTGGGTTGTGTGGTGATAGATACTGTACAGGTACCCCATGTACACAGACCTGCTTTGTAAATCACAAGCGATTTGCAAGGCTGAGACCCTTCCACACCAAAAGTGCTTCTGTCCTTCACGGGCAAATGCTTCCAGGTGCTGTGTGGTTCCTGATGAAGGCAGAATCCTGAGGTGGGATTCTCCAGTCCTCCTTCAGCAAGCAGGATTTTTAGTTGCAGAGAACTGCAGCTCTTGCCCTGTGAGGGCTAACCTTAGGTTGGGCTAAGTTTGCAGTTGCCAATCTTTCTTTTGAGGCCTGGCTCATAGAGGAGATTGAGCTTTCTTACATTACAGACAATGTGTCCTGGTTAATTACAGTCATGTAAAGATGAGGTTCTACCTTGGGACTTGGTTTAATTAAAAAATGGTGCTGGGAAGTTTAATAAATGTCTGATGTGTTCTATCTGGCTGCCGAGCGCTAACGCTGCGGTTCTCTTCAGGTGCTCTCCCAGCTTCAGTCAGAAAGGGCCACCTGAGCTTGGCATCTGCACTAATGAAAGGGAAGGAGAGATTGTCATTCTCTGTCCAGCCAGGCTAGTGGCTGGCAGCTCACTTTTCACAGCTTGGGCTTGCGTCTGGGCTTCAGGAGAAGGTTTGTGTGGGTAGTAGTGTCAGAGGAAAGCTTGCAGTGCAGAATCTGAGGCTTTCTGGGTGTAGTTGAAAAATCCTCATCATGCATGTGAAATGTGGACTTAGAGGAACTTTGTGTGGGTGGTCTTGTTTTGATTCTTTCTGCCCCCCTCCCTTTCCCTTCCCACTCACGTATGCTGAAGTCTGTCATCTATTTAACTTGAGCTTTTCTAATAATCATAGATAGTATAAAACAAAAACAATAATAAAGCGCCTGCATATACAATCTCTCTGAACTGTAGAAGCCACAAGATCTTCTAGACATGCTTTTTGTTAGTACTGGCTTGTGAGAGACCCAGTGCTCCACGATGCCCATCTGTTAGCAGCATGTTTAAATGTGATTAATGGGAAAGTTGCAAGAATTGCAATAGCTTTTGCTGGTCTACAACAGAATCTGTCACTGTTAATCTCTTGCAGTATTAAAAGCTTAATATACTAAATCTAATGCTATGGAAAGCTGTAGCTTTGCTTTTGTTACCATCACCTTAGTGCGTTATTAAACTAATATCTCCTTTTCCTCCATAGTTCGCAAGCATGGTAGAGGCAGTGGAAATACCATTCACCTGAAGAAGAATATTTAAATGATCATATAAGCATGAAGTCTCTCAAGAAATAGATGCTCCAGCATAAAAGGATTTGGGCCAACATTAAATTTGATTGTGATTCCTGAGGGGATGTGGCCAGAGTAGGGTGTATTAAGAGTCGACCCTTTCCCAAAATGTTAGTAGAGGCTGGGGAGGTCACAAGCGGTGTCTTGACATGTTAGTTCTTTGCTGTGCCTTGGTAGGCATTAGAAATCGTTTTGGCTTACCCACCCATGACAGTAGACCTACCTCATTAGTAGTGCTGATAGTGTTTAATCAGAACTGCTGTGTCTTTAAAAGACATTGCGGGCAGGATAAGCGGTGTTACGGCACAAGCAGGGACTGCCTGCTGGAGCAGGTTGATGCTACAGGAAGCAAATAGGGGAGGACCCATGGAAGGAAAACTGCTTTGTTCATATAGCTGCTTGTGTTGGAAAGGATCAAAGAAACCATAAAGAGTAAGTATTTTTCTTTTTCTTTAAAGAAAATTTCAGAAAAATGATTCAATTAAACAGTAGTTTACTCAAGATCTGCAGGTGGCTTGTAAAGTGTAATTAGATCCCCCTTACCTTTTAAACCCAGATCTACGGCTTTGTTCATTTTAGTGGAGGTGGAGATCCCCATTCTTGGATTTACTGTGGGAGGTTGGTAGAGGAGAGGGCTTGTTACAAAACTTCTCGGTTTGTGGCATGATTACAAGGTGCTTTTGTTTCCAGCAGGGACAGTAATAGTGCTTTGGTCCAGACATTTCAAAACTGCTTTTAATCCATTCTTGTAAGATCATCAGGCACTGTAGGACAAATTGAGACCTGCCTTTCACTGAAACACCCCCTCACTCCGTCACACACAGCATCTTCACAGCAGTCAAGCAGCTTGTCCACATCTAGTCATTGCAAAGAGTCAAAATCAGATCAGATAGGATAGTGCTGTCAAAGGTGTAGTTACAGAATTCATAGGCACAGAGATCAGACTGGACTCTATGGGATTTTCTAGTTCTTTTGTGTACCCCTCTATAATCCTGTCTTTGAAGCATTTAAAAGCTCAAGGTGCCATGATTAAAAGCTTCAAGGACCATGCTTTTTCATTTATCCTCTAAGAGGATAGGCACCAATTCCACTGCTCTGAGCCATTAGGAGGACTTGCAGAGAAGACAGACCCCACTTGCCTTTAGTAGGCTGTCAGTCAGACTGAACACAGTAAAGGGACTTTCTCCCTTTTGTGGTAACATGCACATTGTTGAAATGATGAAACTACTCATTTTTTGTTCTCGAGGGCTGCTATGGCACACCGTGCACCCGTGGGTCTCAGTATTGCTCCTGTCCTGTCATCCTGTGGATTGGATAGTGATGCTTCGTGTCCTCCATCCATCCATCCTCAACAGGACAGTCATGTACCAAAAGCCTCAAGGGATGCACTGAGGTGAGGGGCACACAGCATGTTATCAAATTGGGACCCTGCTTTGCTCTGCCCCCTCCCCCAGCTCTTTGGTAGTCAGAGACGGTTATCTCACACTCTGCGAGAAATCCCAAGAGATGGTGTTTCAAAGCTTTGCAAAGCTGTGTGTGATAGTGTAAAATCTGTTTAGAGGAGTCCTCATGGATCAGCTCCATCCTGTGCTCATGTTGCCGGGGTATCCCTGGAAAAGGGCATTTTTCCATGATTTGGGAGAACCTTGGAGGCAAGGGAGTAAGGGGAAGGAGGACTCAGCTGCACTTTGAATGCCTTGCTGTTGACTTATGTTTTCAGCTAACTTTTTAGCTGTTAAAACATGGAGGAAAGAGGATTCAGTAAGAAACTCTGTGTGTTTGTGTGTGTGTTTGTTTTCAATGAGTGCCTGCTCAGGCAAGGCAAGCATGATTCAGCTACTAGGTAGTGCTGATGTACCGGAATTGGCAAGCACTGAACACTCCTGCTACTGGATTTGCCCCAGATGCTTGATGTGCAGCGATGAATGGATGAACATTCACCAATGCTGTTGCACAAACAAATAAGTTAATAAAAAGCAGCTGATTGTGTCATTGTGCACTGTAGAAACTCCAAAGCAGCACTGAGATTATTTAAAAACAGATGTTCTTATCTGGAAACTCTTAGAAATGTAGAGCGGTAAGGCTTTTTGGGGAAAAAACCCCGACAGGATAGACACAAAACAAACACTCTACCTTGTCCTTAAATGATTTAATGGTAAGGACTTTTACAAGAGTTTTTCTCTTGAAGCCTTAGCCTCGGTCTGCGTTTGACAGCAAACTTCACTTTGGATTGTCTCACTGATAACTGGAGCTGCGCTGGCATTCTCCAGTGAGAGAATTAAGTCGCGGGGAAAAGTTTCTCTTTAAGGGGACACACTGGAAAGAAAACTCTCTTTGAAAACTCGAATGATACAAACCAGCTGTCTGACCTCACATAAAATTATACCAGCCTTTTGTACCTCCATGTAAATGGTATTTAACCCTTGCTATCGTTACCGCATACTGCTGAGACAGATGAACTTCCTCAGCTGATGGCTGAGCAGGGCCCGAGAACAAAGCGCAGGCTGATGAGATTGTAAAAGGACGCGGGGCTTTCGGCAAGGCCAACCGTTAGCTCATTATTCAGGCGGACAAAGCTTCACGCCCTCATGAATCACTTCTGGGTTTTTTTTCTTTCTTTCCCTCTCCGAGGGAGCTCACTAAAAGGCACGGGCATGTGGATCAGCCGCAGCAAGCTGGATCATTTCCATGTACGTTTTTCTGCCCTCTGGAGGCAAAAGCTGTCCCATTGCTTATGGCCTGAGTTGTACTAAGGGTGCCCTTCTGCCCCATGCTCCCTGCTTGCTCCCCAGGTGCTGATGTGGTGCAGGATTGACTCCTCTGCCCATTTCCCTGGGGAGAACCTGGTTTTCTTTTCAACTGTGGAAATCGGCCCAGACCACTGGTCCACCCAGACTCTTTTAAAATTGCTTCTACAGCTTGAGGAGGACTCTGCAGCTATGACCCATGGCAGGAGACCTACATTAGCTTCCCTATTTTATCAGCTGTTAAGAAAAGCTGGGGAGCTGTGTCCATGCACACCCCCTCCAGTAGCTGTGAGAATGCCTGAGGACGACAGCCGGTTTGGGATGTTGTCTTCAGCCTTGCTGCTGCTGGAGGTGGGATGAAAAGCCTCCGTGGAGGTGTTCCAGGGCCATGGAAACAGCCACATGGCAATGTTAGTGTTCCTGCTGTAACAGTGGTGGGAGCAGCGCAGGCTCTCCCCCATTGCAGGCCTGGGCTGCTGGAGGCTGAGGTAGCACAGGGAGAGGGGTCAGGGGGGATAAAGGGTATTCTCTCTACCATAAGTCTCATGGAAATCCTGAAATACTCAGGAAATAGTTTTGATTACAAAAGTCATGGCTGGTACCAGATGATTCTAGCAAAGTGTAAGAACTACTGTAGTAAAAAGTAGTAGCAACTGCCCACACATGAAGCTTTATCTTAGAGAAGGAAGGCTTGGTTTTGACAGGTCCCCTGAAGCATCAGTTTCTTACGTGTTGTTTTTTTCACTCTGCATGTTGTCATTGCACGTGCTACTATTAATTGAGCAGAGGGAGTGGTTTGGTTTTTTTTTTTTTTTTTTTTTTTTTTTAATTCTTCCTAAATTCTTGGCCTCAGTGATGAAACGTGGCCAGCAGCTCTGCAGGTTACCTGTGCGTTGCCTGGGAACTCTCCAGGATTGGTTTCATTTCTCTGAATACCCACTTGTTCTTGAATTACAAAGCTGGATGATTAAAGAATCCAAGAGTTCTTTCTCTGTGCTATTCATTACTTTGTGTACCTTTTTCATGTGCTCTTATAACTAAATTAAACACATCAGACCTCTTCAGTCTCTTTCCATCTGTAGATCTTTTTATGTCACTAATTATTTTTATAAGCTGTTTCTGGAACTCTTCTTTTATTTCTCTATATCGTTCACCACTCAAAGGAGGCTGCAGGCAGCAGTGTCCTTATGTGTATGTGTTCTGGGAGCTCCTTTCTCCTCAATTTCTCTCTCTGTCCTCCCTGTCTCTCCGGTCCCAGTGCTGCAGTCTTTTCCTCACTATGCCATCTAATCCCGATGACTTCAGCCGTTGTAAGTGAAGACTACAGAATCCTTCATTCGTATATATTAATCTGATAAGTGACTAAAGCTACAGGCCTGAGCATCTTGGTTAGCTGCCATATTCACTTGCTAATCGTTAACATAGTTGAAAGACTTTTTTCTTTATTAAAAAACAAAGTACAGTCTTTAAAGAGCAGTGTTTTGCAAGAAGAGAAAGCTGTGTTTGTTTTGAAAGGAAGATTTATTGGGATGATATAATCCAGCTCGTGCTATCTCCTCACCTGTTTTTCCTCAGGGAGACCATCAATCTTTATTAACATTTTTAAATCAAAAGATAAAAATGATAGACAAATTCCAAAATGGGATGAAAATACTAACAAGAGCTGAAAGATAAATCCCTTCACTTTAATACCAGCTGAAATTGAATTCAAAGAGGAGCCAGTTCACTATATATGCGTGGGATCTAAGAGCAGTTTTGTGGCTGCAGTCCTTTGTAACAGGAGATCGGACAGAAAGAATAGTGGTGCATGGGTCCCGTCTGGAAGGATTTATTATCTGAACTCCTAATGCTGGGCTTGCTTTTTATTTTTCAGTCTAAGAGTTCCCAATCTTTTTGCAGTCACATGCCTCATGTAAAACAGCTTTGAGTGGGTCCTGGGCCTGGCTGGACCCAGTCTCTCACCTCACTTTACTATTTACTTTCTTAGCTGCCTCTAGCATAGCTGATGCTTTCCTTGTCCTTCAGGCTGCCCCTGCCTCTGGCTTTGGCAGTGCTGGCTCCACCACAGCGTTGATGTGCCCAGCTAGATGTTGCTGATTCTGTGTCTGGAGGTCCCTGTTTGTGCTGCAGTCCCCAAGCTAGCACAGGTTTGGCAGAACTTAATTCTTTAGTCCCTTTATTTGTGCCATGCCTGCATCTGACTTGTGAGGCCCCCTCATTGCTGGGGGGACTCATGTGTTCAACAAGAGTGGGACGTATCACACAGGAGAAGATGGATGTGTAGTTGGTGAGCAACTTTCATTTTCTTGCAAAAATGGGCCGATGGAAAAGCTGCTCAGTGAGTGCACTTTGAGGGAGGAGGAAACGCATTCAAGATAAAATGAGGCTTGCTAAGTGTGCTTGGAGGAGGAAGGTTTTAGAGAAAAGTTAGTATGCAGGCCCCCAGCTGGCATTGGAGGGACATTTGCTGAAAAAGCAGCAGTTGGGCCTGTTGTGTTGGAATTTGCTCTTATTTCAGCAGAACACTTCAGCAGAACACTTCAGAAGAGGTCATACAGAGATGTTTAATAGCTCTTCTGTGGCTACCTGGGATCTCTCTTCTCGCTGTACACAGTCCATGATACCTGCCCTGTGCAGGGAGAAAAATACTTCCTCCGCAGATTAGTGAAGTCAGTCTGTTTTCAGTAGACCATGCACTAGTGCCTCTTTCAGATGGCAAAGTGGCAAGTCAGGCTGAAAAGAGATTATTTTCCAAATTCACTGTCACTTTGCTTTCCTAGCTCTCAAAGAAATGGCCTTATGACTCCAGCAAGGCCAAGGGCTGGGGAGCTGGGAAAGCATTTGTCTGACTGTGGTCACAAACAGAGTTTGAGCATGGCAACCTTAGCTATAATTTCTAACATCCATAGATATGTATGTGCATGCTAAATAGTTATCCATCCGTATATTTCAACTGCAATATCTTCAGTTATTAGATTTATTCACACATTTCAATTTCTCTTTCAAGATTCTTTGCAGCCGTTTGTGTTTTATTGTATATGGAAAAAAAAGGGCAAAACCCAGGCTTTTTCTCATTTGCAGATAAAGGGTACTACTGTGATCCAGTGATTGATTTTCTTGCTTGACTCACTAACCATGAATTAGTCCACAGCTCTTCAGCATTGAACTACACTAGGTCAGGGTTGAAACTGTGGGCTATGTTACAGAATCAGAGCAGGAAAACACATTTTCTGATTTGTTTTTCCTTTTTGATCTAGTGCAATGTATTGCACATGTTGGAACTAAACAGAATGAGCTTTGTAACCTCTAGTGTACAGCATGAACTTCTTTTGAAAATAGGCTTTGATTAATAAGGTATACTTGCTGTTGACGTTTGGTCACTGAAAATAGATATATATTTAATGCCTAATAAATATAAATGTCCGATGGGACTTTTTTTTAATACAGAAACCAACAAATAAATGCTCATAAAGCAAATAAGACACTGTCTGGGAGCCCTGGAAGAGCCAACCTGTGCGAGGCAACGCCAGCACACCCTGAATTTCTGGTGTGTAATGGAAATGTTTACGGAACAGAACTGCCATATAGAAATAAAGCTGATGGACTTGGGTCATCTCTTTCCTATAGGAGCAATTGTTGCCTGCTGGTTTGAGAGTAGCCTCCTCCAAGGTAGTCAAGGAGGTCATTTATTCCCAGGATGACTCTTTGAAACACCTTTTGGTGTTCATGATCACACAGAAAATAATGTTTGGGAGCAAATGAAAGAAACACATAGCCATATGGTTTAGGCTTGATGTATTTCCTTTGCCACAGCTTTCTCACAAAAACCTTAACCCTAATTACTGGTTTTTCTGTTTGTGAAAACATATGAGAAATCAGCTGGTTTTAGCAATGGAAGTTTTGTCAGAGGTGTTCACTAATACTGAATTCTGGTCCAACACCAGGAGGTAGGTTGGGTTTATTCTGGAGAGTTGTAAAATATTCCTGTTCTCTGCGTGTGGACATTCATCACAGGGTGGTGGGTGAGGGAGGCTGCATCCTGGGTCAGGCTTTGCTGCTGTGGATTCTCTTGCCTGTGCAAAGCTGTGATGAAATTGAAGGAATTTCTGCTGACAGTTTGAGGGGTCCTAAGGTGAGGAATGGAGCAAGACACAGCAATCTGGATTAGTCTCTTCTCTAGGCTTTTTGCTCTGGAAGGGCATGACCTCCAATGTGTATGGACCATTGTGAATGCACTGAGTGGGTATATGAGGCGTCTCAGAGGAAAGAAACAACTTTAAATGAAGTGTTCAAAGGCAAATTAGAGAAAGAGAGGGAGATTGGAATAGACACAGAAGTCTCAGAGATGGCAGGTGCCTTGTTTTAAACAGGGGCTGTATATTTTACAGAGGCAGCCTCGGCTGATCTTTTCTTTCAGTCAAATCTTAACGCAGTGTTGGTCTTTATACAACACTACTTAAGGTTTAATTAGGTTCCCATGTTAGTCCCTGGGTCTGAAGGGAAAGGGAAGGGGTATTCAAACTCCAAAGGATATGATTAGAAATTGGACTAGTCTGAGGAGAGAATAAAATCTGCCTTTCCCTCTTTGTCTGTCTCTGGAGTACAACGGCTGGTGGGGGAATTTACTTCTCATGATTGAATGACCTGATTTTGTCTCCCACTTGCACAGCACAGCCTCTTGTACGAAAGCGACTAGTCTTAAATTCATACATAATTGCACAGCAGGGACACTGAGTTTAAAAATGCAGATTTCTGGGTATTAAGCAGCAGAAATCTGTTTTGAACCCTTGAACTTTCTTTGTTGTTTCAATGGCCACCTACAGAAGGGGTCCGCAGAGAGCCACGGAAACACAGTAGCTTCTTTTATAGGGAAGAAAGTATCTTCACCCACCCTTCTCCCCTCCACTCTGACATGAATATATACTCTATCCTTATAACAGAGGACACTAATTATGGAACTTTACTATGTATGTCTAGGCTATACAGTAGCAGTAAATGAGGGTATATTTTGCTAATCAATGCTACTGAGCTTGGGAACAGTGTTATCTTTCTTTTCCTGAGAAACTGGGCTACTTGTTTCATTTTACTTACTTTCTTACTCATTCTTACTAGCTCAGTTAGTATGTACAAGCCTCCTCCTATCTGTGTCAAAGGGGCTAATGTTCACATCTTTACCCTCAGACATTCAAAATCACATGCTCTTGCTGCGATTTCAGCACTGAAGAATACATAGAATGTATGCACCCTACTGTTGCTGTCCCCTATATTAATTATATTAAGTGCTATAAATGTAAATTTGTGCTGTGAATAGGGTTTTACAAAGCCTGTGTTTGTATTTTATCATATTTGCCAAAGCCTTTATGTGAAGGGCAATGTTTGATAAACATGCTGTGAGGAACCCACGTGAATATCAGCAAGAAAATTAAAACAGTGCGGGATACTTTATTTCATATAAAAGCCTTCCTAAACCTTCAGTTTTACAATTTTGCATTTTTCATGTTAAAACCAAAACAAAACAACTAAGCTCAAACAAATCACCTTAACTGCAAGCGTGTGGAATGGATGATTTGGAGGTAAAAATGCTTTAGTCCTTATACACTTGGCTTAACATGTACCTGTGCTGCAGAATTACCTTTTTCACCCCATTTAAGCTAAGGTAAAATGAGGAAAAATACCCACATTGAGAGGATTAACTCTTTCAGAGTTATGTTCTTGGCCCCATGTTGATGCAGAACAGGATTTAGTGGGGTTCTAGCTCTGCTGGGGGTTTCCTTAAGGATGACCTGCCTTTTGAAACATTTGGGGAGATGCTGCAGGGAGAAACTGTCCATCCTGACTTAGCTTGGAGGCAAAAGTGATGTTAGTGATGTTAATGTGGCAACTTGCTGCAGTACACAACTAGGCATTGCTGGTGTAGAGCCTGAGTGGCCTGAACTCCTGTATGAGACCCCATGTCCCATGGCAGAAGAGCCACCAACTGGCAGTCAGTCACCAGCATGTATGGATTTCTCATTTTGATGACAGGAGACGTGGCCTTTCAAAGGAGGCGTTTGTCCTCAAAGGGTAACTTTGCTTGGGAGATTGTTAGGCTGCATGCTGATACTGATACCTTGTTACCTCCTCCAGGCTTGGTGAAGGTCCATGTTTATCTTGGTTTTTTACCCCAAGCCCAGCACTGCTAGAGGTGGAATTCTTCGCCACAAATACCTTTGCTTTGGAGAAACCCTGAATACCCTGGCTTTGGAAACTGTGGCATGAGAGGACTGTGTGATTTCTGCCTGGCTTGGAGCAGACTGGTGCTTACCTTACATAGAGCCCGCACGCTTGACTCCTGCTTGCTGCTTCCTAACAGCCAGGCCTATATTTTATACATATTTCAGTAGCATCCTGTGACTGACCATATGTATTGGAAGCAGCCGGGTCTGGTGGAAGGAGATTGCTGTGATGCAGCTGGGGTTACGCCACCTAACAGGAGACTTCTAATGGGAGGCAGGTCTGCTCTGTGGCAGGCCAGAGCCAAGGGCTGGGACACCTCTCCCAACAAGTGACGTAGTCTCTGGGATGCATCCCCTTTTCTAATGACATGACCCAGGGCTTTTCCACTTGTTGGGAAGGAAGGTGCTTAGAGAGGTCTGCTGTTGTTGGACAGGCATAGCAAACCAGTATGGCTGCTCCACAACTTGTGGTACTGTCCCAAACGTTTCTGTGCCTGTGGTGTGACCTCCCCTTGGTTTTTTTTTTTTAATGTTTGTTTTCTTTTGCAAGCAGAGAAACAGTTTTGTGCTCAAAGCACTGAGGCATTAAGAGAGATTGCTTTGCAGTAAGAAAAAAAAGAAGGATGTAATCCTACTGCTTGCCTTATATGCATTGAAATTGCAGTTTGATTGTTTTCTGACCCTTTGTCACTGCATGAGGTAGGGAAAAAGTGGGTAGCCTAGGGACAGGTTGTGGCCTCAGGAAGATGAGAATGAGTGAAACACAGAAGCTGAGGGTACTCTATAAGGCCTTCATTGCGTTTAAGTGAAAGCTGTGCATGAGAGAAATGCAGTGTGCCATGCGCACTGTGCTATTTTGTCCTCATCTTATTAATTTCAATGTTATTGTCCCCGAAGGCAATTAACAGATATTTTATAAATCTTCTAGTTCTGTGCTAGTATAAGCTGTACTGTTTGAGAGATGCTGTTAGTAGCTGTTCAGAAATACATTGATGGAAAGGGACCTTGTAAAATGGTAGATGAACTGTTGCCCTTGGTTCATGGCTTGCTGACAGTGTGGGCAGTGTTGCCAACTTCTGTGATTTTATTGGCCATCTCAGACTGCCAAAAACTAGAGTCATATGTTCATTGGAGCATCAGTTCTCCCTGTTTAAAAAGAAGCAAGTTACTAGCTTGTCTGGTTGTAAACGTTAGTATTTTGAACTCTAGAGGTTCACAGCCCTGAAGGTAAATGGAAAGTGCTAAACTACCATTTAAAAAACAACACACACAGCCCTGGTACTTCTATCTAATTGATAGGTATGCAGACTCTGTCTTAGGAGCCAAAGGCATTTGACTATTGATCTTCGAATACTTGGAGTTGGCAATAATGGACAGAGGTTAGCATTTGGTCTCCCTTTTAAGGTGAACTTACTTGGAACTGATCTCAGCCCCTTAAAATAAACCCAAAACATAAATAAATGGTGGGTTGTCTGTCTAGAGGAATTCCTGACAGGCATATTGCTGTGTTTTCTGTAATTGCAATAAAGGGCAGTTTTCCATCCTACTTAAAGTATTTTTGCTGCTGCATTAACTACGTACGGCCATAGTGTTTCTTCTCTTTTTACAGAGGAGATCTTGGTAGATTTTGCTGTTTAATCTGGAAGTGGTAGTGGTACACGGCAGTGATAGTACCTGCTATTTTTTGCAAAAAAAAAGTGAAAAATTGTAGAACAGTTACAATTGGTTGAATTGAGATATTTTTCTTTCAAAATTGGCCAATGCATATGATGGAGGTTAGATATTTTTCTCTTGACATTCCTCCTGCTAACTCATTTCTAAATGAGAGGAATCTGGATAAATGCTAGGGAGTCACCATCTTTTTTTCTTTTTTTTTTTCTATGGCAAAGCATTCTTCTTTAAAGCTTGTCAACTCTTAAGCTACTGAGTAGACTTACTTAAAACCACTCTTCAGTTTATGATTCAGAGGTTGCAAATTTAATGACCAGCATTTCATATCTTGCATACCTTCTATCTGGAAATAATGTGATAAAGGAAGTGAGGAATACTGTCTGGTTTTGATAGATACAAATTTACTTATAGAAAACACAACTCTCAAAGTTTAGGTCTCCATCTGAATGTATTTTAATAAGGGAGTTGGAGCAGGACTACCACCAATACCATTGTCCATGTACAGACTGAGTAATACAATCAATGCCTTAAGGATTAGACCTGTAAATAGATATGTTTGGGTATGTCCTTAAATCTGTCTGTTTTTCTAGAAAGCATTTCCTTTGATCTAATGAATCTTAAGGCTTGTGAGCTTGGCTTCAGGCTTTAAAATACAAAAAAGCTTTTAGCACAGCGATTGATAGTAGAAGAACAATAACCGCTTTGGATTCAGTGGAGCCCTCTGCTTCTTAGCATTAATAACATTAACTTTATTCTACTTTTGTGACATGTGCAGCTTTTTTTGTCCCCAGCAGAACAGCATTTATTAAAACAAAGTCAGTTTTGCCCGCCCATCTCAACATAAAGCTATGTCTTCCCTTGCTAAACTGGGTTTTCTGCTATTTCAGTCATTCTGTTCCACCTCCTGGTTCAGCTCAACTATGGCAGGCTTGTCTCCAAGCATTGCTGGCCATGCCTTCCCATGCAGGTCACATTTCATGATGGAAATTCCTTACTTGCTGGGATTTTCTCGTAATGGTAGGGCCTTAAGTGTTGAGTCTGACTGAAGGCCGTTGAAAACAGTAGCAGGAAGCCCACTGATTTCAAGAGGCATTGGATCTGGATGGCAATGGAAGGAAGAAACGTGAGGAGATGCGAGGAGGGAAAAAGGAACTGGTGCAGAATCAGGAAAATAGTGGTACTCCTAAGAGGTCAGCGTGTCTGGTTTGCTTTTCAATCGTTTAAGAGGATGGATGCCTTGCTGATCATGCTGCATAGCATGTGTGGGCTTATCTGCCATTAGGTATGCTCTGCTGCTCTTCCCAATGCCCACTTTTTTCACTTTCATTGCAACATGCACTAGAAAAGCCATAAATGAGTTTAAAAATTATCTACTCCTACATTTCTGGGGTTCATTGGAATGTGAGCAATATTTTCTCAGCACTTAAATTTTTTTCCTGATTATCACTTTCATTGGCAATTTAAAGTTCTTATAACCTCCATGTCAGCAGGAGAGCCCTTTAACTGCCAGGCGGAGGGACACCTTGGGTAGCTCTGGGATGTGACTCTGTGTGTCTTGGGTTTGAAGTATGCAGCCCCAGCCCAGTGCCCTGGGACCCTGAGGGCACCCCCAGCCCTGCCTGTCCCTGCACAGCCCCCAGGGCTCCCCGCACCCTGCCCAGGGCCCAGGACTGCACATCAGCCCCCCCGGGGCCGTCAGCCCAGCAACGCTGCAGCAGGGCCGGTCTCCAGCTCCCCACAGCCCTGCCCTGCCCGGCCATGGGCCCTGCTGAGCCGGGCCCACCTGCCAGCCCTTGTCCCGTCCTGGCCTTGACCCATCCCTGTCCCCGTGAGGTTACCCAGGACTGGGGCTGCCCCATGCCTACGGCCACCTCATGCTGACGGCTACCTGGCTTCGGGGGATCAGTGTGCTGGCACTGATGTACCCTTCCCTCACGTTCAGGTGCACAGATTTGGCACTATTAAAATAATTTGGGGTTGGTTTTACTGGACCCTGCAAGTGGAGAAGGCAGTATGCTGGGTCTTGCTGCAAAAGCACGAGCTCTGGGTTTTTTTTATCCTCCTTTCCCAAACTGCTAACAGGGATTGTTTATATTTTACAATATTATTACTCCTGTTATGAGCTGCCTAAGGCAGCCACATCAAAGTACTGCAGAGTGCGTGTGGTGCCAGCTCAAATAATAGCAACAAATGCTGGTCTCCCAAACCTTGGTTTGATTTCATTGTTTAAGTAGGAAATGAGTTGCTGTGATCCCTCTGTCTGTGAGAGTCTTTGACTAGAGATCATTGTTCTGGCACTCAAATCCCTATTTTAATTAGAAAAGAAGGAAATACTTTGAGCTGATGCTTAGAGAAAAGCTGTGAATGATATTTATCACTCTCTGAAGGAGTTTTAATTTAAGACCTCACAGCAAAATCCCTCTTTCGGTTTAATTTTTAATTTTTTTTTGGTGTTTCCTGCTCTCTCGGAGGTGGCTGAAGTGATGGCACTGTTGTCGTGGCTCCCACCAGGCACCCCGTGTGACATCCTGGCCTCACCGGCATCCATGGGGGTTTTGCCATTGATTTCTGCAGGGATGCCGTTTTGGCCGTTGCCCGCATGGAAGGATTTAAGGAGCAGTCCCATGAGGGCTGTTGTTACTGTCGGGTTGCATGGGCCTCTGGTACTGGGATTTGGATGTGGTGGGGGTAGAGCTACCCATTGAGGTCATCATCTCTGTCCCGGGGCTCCTGTAGCCACCACAAGCCACAGGGATAGGAGGAAAGGCTTCAGTGCACACTGTCCCGGCTTATGTATCTGAACTGAAGCACTCACAATGGCAGGAAGTACTGTATTTAGGTCCTGACAATGTGTAAGCACACTGGTTTTTGAAGTATAGGTTTTGAAGTGAAAAACTGACTTAATTCTGAATGAAGACAGTTTGTGTTTCAGACTGCTTGCCACCGCTGTCCAAAGTACGATTAACATGGGGGATGTGATTTGTGGCTTTTCCTTTCCTTATTATGTTGCTTCCCAGTTTTCCCTTTTGAAAAGATGGTATGTGTTGTCCTATATCTTACTGGCTGGCAGCAGCCTTTAAAACGTGCTTAAAGAAAAGTATCAACTTCCACCACAGTCTTTAATACCTTCCCTCTAGAAACCCAGCCAGTTCCTAGCAGGAATCTGACTCAGCACAAGTAGTCCCAAGACAGGACAAATTGAGTGCATGTTAAAATTTTTCGTTTGATTGTTCGTTTTTAGAAACCTGCATTTCCATGGGGCAAAATGGGTAATAGTGTGCGAATATGCCATTTTTGTTACGCTGCTAACGTGCAAGTCCATCACAAAGGACTTGTGAGCTCCTTGTATTTAAGTTTCAAGTATATGAGTTTCAAAGCACGGGCCATCTGCAGTCCCCATTAGTAATGAACTGTGCTTGTGTGGACCTCCGTGACTGGTTTCATTGTATTCTGCCGACTGTGCCATCTTGCTCTGGAAGTTGTTAAGTCTGGTGTTCAATAAGAGCAAGCTTGAAAAAATACCATTCTCACATAGGTAAGAAATGCTTCAAGCCTTCACTTCTATGGATTTTTAGAACAATCTTTCTGGCCAAACCATTAGAAGTAATGAAGCAGCTGTGCGTGAATGTTTTATACAACTAATGGAATATGATCTTGCTTCTTGCTAGGAGCTTTAGCTGTGTCGGTAAGAACCGATGTTTTCCACTTGGTCTCATGCCATCCATTGAAAAAGAAGGTTTGGCAAACTTCTTTGTGTTGTAAAATTTTGTATAACTTCTCTATAACATGAATGTGATTAAGCAGGGGAGAGGAGTTTCTTTCAGGGCAGAGGAGAGAATGAAAAGACACTAGGTAAGGTTTTCTTCCTTCGCTTACATCAGCACAGTTTGGAAGCAGTGACTTCACAAAGAACAGGAAGATATGTAGTAAGTGGGGGAAAAGAATTGGACAATTAGAGTGGAAATTTTATTACTGAAACTCCAAAATTTTTGTGAAGTTCTTATAAAGACTTGAGACATGAAGAATAGAAAACAGCAAGGTTTTAAAATGTTTACATCACAATGTAAATATTTACAATGTAAAAAGTCTTAAGGATGTGAAAAAATGGATTCTGAAAATGAAGTATTAATTCTTATGCTATTTTTCTTGTAAAATAATACTAAAAAAAGATTTAAGGAGGAAATGTTGCACTTAAAACCACGTAAAATTTACACTATTAAGCAGCTGACAAGAACCTTGGTTTACTGTAGTTTGTTGCTGAGGAAACCAGAAAATTTGGGTACAGTAGAGAGATGTTGGGGACATAAAAGCAAACTAGTAAATGATAAATTCAAAACTACATGAGTTGGGTCCTTGAGCAACTGGGGAGCTCCTCACCTCAACTTTTGGGGTACTAAAAAGATATACGGAATCTAAAGTAACTGGATCCACTAATGGAAGGGAGATGTACTGAGCGCTGATAAATACAGGGACATCTGCTCTGCTCCAGGAAATCCCAGAGGGGCACACTGCTGGAAATGGGGTGCTCTGGAGAAAAGTCATGGCGTGTTCTTGTACATTGCCTTGGTCAACTGCTGGTGCCGTTGTGTGTTTTTTTTGGGAGGTGGTGCCACATCAGACGTGCATGAAGTGAATGGAGCAAGCTTCTACACTATCTCGCATTCCCATGTAATATGATGTCCTGTAATCTAGAAGCCTACTCAAAGGACTGGAGACAGGGTGCTGAGCTGGGCAGACTGTTGGTCTGACCTAGTATGGATCTTCTTGTATTCTTTGGTTCACTTAAGCAGTTAATAGCAGGGCAGAAGATGGTGTGGCTTGTGCACCGAATCAATCGCTTTGACCTCCAGTTTAACACTGTTTTCTCATTTCTGTTGGAGTTTGGAAGGTCTTGCAGAATATAATTTACCCAAGTATAATTTAGATGAGTTTTACAAGCCTTGCTTCTGAATTTGGCCCAGAACCTATAAACCTCTGACTTCTAGGAGGTAATGAAACCACAAAAAATGAGCAAGTGGTGCTAATAAAGAATAAATCAAAGCATTGGCCTAGTTATAATGACTATTAAAATTGCTTGAATAAGGTAAATGCAGTGCTCAGACAGCTAAACCTTGTGCCACTGAAGTCAGTTTTACAGCTTTCACTGACTTGTCCCTTAATCTTCAGTAAAGCATATGACAGTATTCCTCAAAACTTGCATGGAACTAATTTTAATTTATCTGGGCTTATGCACTGCTTAGCTGATTGAAAAAGCTGGCAGCGTTTCCTGACATTGAAGTCTTGTTACAGTAAAGAATGGGCAGTTCACATTAAAGCATTCTGGAGCCCTCTGTGTGTGTGTGCGTGTGTGCGCCTGCACATGCGCGGGATGGGGACACCCACCGAAGGGTCCAAGCCAGGTTTGCAGCTGAAGTGTGCCCATGATCAAGGGAGGAAGGTGACCTGGTGTTCTTTCTTATCTCTTCTCATCTCCCCTTTCTGACACTTCTTCACATTTGTTTTGCTCCAAAGCTAAATAACAAACGGCCGTGTCCTTCCTGGTAAAATATCTTTTCCGTTCTTCTGTTTATCCTTTCTTTATGTCTTATTGAGCATTTCCAGAGTTCGCTTACAGTGATGGCCTGGGAGTGTGATTAAATCATGATTTACTAAACCCTGCCAAACGTAAAGTAAAATGTATTTAACATTCTCCAGCTGTTCATCATACATAATCCTTGACTTTTTTTTTTTTTTTAAATATTGAACTGATGTCCTGTAAAAATGCTCCTGGGAAAGCTGCTCATTTGCTTCTATGCCAGCAAGAGCCTCTTTAGTTGCCCAAGAAGCAGCATCATATTCTTGACACCTTGTTCCTGTTGGGTAACAAACACCAGCCGGTAGCTTCCCAATACACAGAGCACTTCCAGGATGGAACGGCAAACTCAGTCTTACATAGCAATGCTCACAACGCACACAAAATGAGACCTGTAATGTTGTTGTGATGGTGCGCAGGCTTTCTAGCTCCAGGAACAGAGGAAATGAAAGGTGTTCATTAATTGCAGTGCATATAGGTCATTTTATCATTCCTTAAAAGTTAGGAAATGTTTTCATTGAGGCAAAGCATTGGGTTTCTCTCCTGTAATTTTCCATGATCCTCTTCTGTATTTTAAGCCTGTGCTATTAGAATTTGAGTTGTGGGAGCTCCATGTACGTGCTAAAACCCAGGACTGTTTTTCATATTGAATTATTTACTGCATTCCTTAGCTGTGTGTGTCTGCCTGGATGTTTCCCCACACACTGAGTGCCAGGTGACTGCTTCCTTGCTTCCCTCCTAAAAGTAGCTGTGTCCATCATGAAGACTGTAGGACAAGTAGGCAAATTTCCACACTTGTAGCGTCATCCTGTCAGGTGGCTTATCGTGACTCTACGTATGAGGTGGTCTTGCAAGGTCTTTGCAGGGCTTGGAGCCAGACCCTTTGGGTACTCAGTGGGAGCAAGTCCTCACTGAGTGATGGAGGTTTTATGGGAGCCTGTCATAAAGTTTTCTCCTGATTCTCCTCCTGAGGCTGCCACTGTCAATAATCTTTAAAACCCAGCTTGCTTGCTCTTGACTAAGGTAGCACTGAGCAGTGACACAGACAGGCATCAGAGGAGACTAAGCAGGAGGAGTGAGTATCCAAACTCTTTTCAAGGATGTGTGTATGGTGAAAGGTGTTTGATAGCCCCTGTTCTACCTTACTCTTGGTGAAGTTCTGATTTTGTTTGTTAATGTGAGTTTCACAGAGATGCAAGATTTCTTTAAGCCAGCCACCTAAGAACAATCTCTGAAGAGGCTCTGTCTAGTTATTTGGGGTCTACTTTGAAGGAATGAAGCTCATTTTAAAGCTGTATGTTTTATATTTGGGAGAGGGCCATATGTCATCCAAGTAAGATTTCCAATTGGTCATAAGGTAATTGAAATCCCATTCAAACAGCAGACTGTCTAGCACTGGAGCCTATTTACATATACTCAAGTGCAGTATCTATCCAGGTGTTGTATACAGATTTCAGTTTCTTTAATTGCTCATAGCATGAATGATTAATTTGAGGGAAAGTCTCTGCTGGGGTAAAATAAGGACCTGCTTCTTATCATCGTGTGCTGTTTTAACAGGAAGTGAAATCTGGGATTTGAATGGCTTGACAGTCAGCAAGACAGTCGTGCTTTTAACAGCTGAAGAATTTCAAACAGAGCAAGGACAAAAGAATATGAACCTGAGCAGGGGATGTAAACGTCTTGCCAGCTGCCTTTAGCCACACCAAGCACCTCAAAAATGCAGCAGCTTTCCTTAGTGTGCGAGTCAGGGGGCTGGTGACCCGTTTGTTCAATACCAATCATTGTCACCCTTTTATGTTCACTGGCGTGCTTTTGGTGAGAAGGAACATTTTCATTAGATCCATCTCTGCTTAATCTGTCTCCTAACCAGGTGGTGCAAAACCAGAGCGTGCCTACATAGCTTAGGACCACGCTGGTATCTTGGGGCTCCGGCGAGCCGGCTTTACTCGCTGGCGTAGTTGCTGTAGCACCATTGGCTTCAGTAGGACAGGGCTGGAGAGTAAGTGGCCCCTCACTTGGCTGCTCACCACAGCCCTTGTGACTGCTTTTGCTATTAGAGAATAAAAGATTTTTTTGCACAGTTACAGTACAGCTAGGCTTTAATGTTCTTGCTGATTACCACTGACCCAAAAAGTCTGCCTAGCATGCCTTTTATATGGAGTATATGTCAGTGAAGCTTAAAGTCTCTTCTCCTCCCCTAGGCTTCACTCTGCAGTCATGTCTTTCAGACAGCTGAAATGCCATACCTCATTCTTTGGGCTTTGTAGGGAAATGCTTGATCTAATCATGTCTGAATATTTTAAAAGGTTTTCGATAACAGAAGGCTAGAAATGTGCTTTAAAAGGTCTGCATCCCTGAAAAGTGTGTGCATATAATTGAAAACTCTCCCTCCGTTCTCTCCCAGATTTGTCCCTACCAAAGTATTTTCTGTTTCTCATTGTAATCATAAAACCCTGCCATAGTGGTTCTTGTGTATCTAGTGCCCTTTATGGTTTTATTTGTATTTTTAAATGTCAGCTGCAGCATTTGAAAACCACGGTGACCAAGACTTTACCAGTCAAGGGAACAAACAGTTCCACCATCACTCCTGCAAATAATTTCCATTAATTCATGTAATACTGTAATATGGAGCGTGCTTTGTGTATCTGTCACATTTATGCTGTTGCTAAATAACAAGTTTGGGGAGTTTTCTCTAGAGAGCAATTTAAATGAGGCTTCTGATGTTTCTGTCCCTCTGCACTGAGTAGCTGAACTACTGACAGCAAAATGTGACCTTTGCTGTATTAACTGAATGCTTTCATGTGGTCCGTTATTAAGCTAGATTTTCCCAGTATAAAATTCTTTTTAGCTGGGTAATTACTGAAAATAAACAGGGTAAGAAATCTTACACTCAAACTTAACGCCACAGCTACGCTGCAAAGCAGATCCTGTCTGAGATAAAGGTGAGCCTGAGCTGCTCTTGGTGCTCTTCCACTATTTACGTATGGAGTGCTTTGGTCTGTGGAAGTCACATATGTCATATTATAGCAAAGGTATCTAGTTCTGTTCAACTGCATGTGCTGAAACATGTAATGAAGCATTACTGGTGCAAATGAACGTAGCCAGGTATTATTTGAGCCTAGTGCTGTATGTTAGGAGCTAGCAATGGAAGGGAAGAGGAATGCAGTAAGGGAAGAGTATGAAACCTGGGTCACTCCCTGAAGGGAAAAAAAGAGGTAAGACCCAGTGCAGGCATATAAATGACACACAAACCTGTAACTGGAACTGAGCTTTGGCAGAAATTTCATGTGTCCAGGGAGCTGCTGTCATTCAGGAGGGTAGGACATCTAGAGGCCTTTTGAACTGTGCTTAGTAAAAATCTATGTCCTTGACTCTGCTGAGAAGGGCAATGATTACAGGGGTGGAAAGAGGGAGCTAGCCACACTACACACATCAGTGTCTTGGGGGATGGAGATACTTGCTTTTTTATTGTTGCTGGGTTTTTTTTCTTGAGAGAGGGTGTTGTCAGATTATTATTATCTTCCTGTAACTCTCTAAATCAGCAGTTTGCCAGAGGAGTATACAGACTTTTCTCAAAACTGATTTTAAGGGGGAAAAAGCCAAACATTTTCTGTCAATGAAAATCTTCATTCAGAGATAGAACACTTGAAAAACAAAGTTAAATACTTAGACTGATAAGATATAGGCTTAAACAAGCTTTCCTCAAATCTCTATACATACACTTTTTCTATATTTTTGTATCCCCTGTTTAAGCAAATAGAACATAGTAATTTTTTTTTTGTTAGTTGCAGAACCTCTCTTGAGGTATAATGTCAACGAGTGAGGGGGAGAAAGAAATAGAGTATTTAATAGATCTCCAGCTTCTCATACTCAGTGGAGAAAAGCCAGCCCCACTGGGTCAACCTGAATCACTAGCAGTATTGGTGAAAGCTGTTGCAGAGCTTGCAGCAATGTGGCAAGATGCCATCATCCCTGTTGAGAGGCAGGAGATACGGATTATGTTCTGTGCTTGGCTAGTAGCCTGCTCTGTGGTGGCAAGCAGGATGGTTCACCTCTTCGTATCTCTACTTTTCATGGGTGTTTAGATTATGAAACTCTTAGGGAAGGGGCAGTCTTTTCATAGATACTGGCTAATACTCAGGTCAAAGGAGCCCTGATGTTAGTGGGGAGTTTGGACACTTGCTGTAAATCAAAATAAGTAGGCAGTGAAGGCCATTTAAGCTGCTTATCAATCAAAGAAGCACTTGTTTGAACCAATGATGTATGCATTCACCTTGACTAGGCGCAATCATGTTTATAGTCAGAAATCAGAGCAGCAGCAGCCAAGTATTTTAATAAATAATTGATGGCGCATACTTGTTGTGGCCGTGCTCTCAAAGGAAAGTGAAAGGGGAGGGAGAGTGCATGCAGAATATTTGAAACAGAGTAGATGAACTTAAGATATAGAATGTCATCCTGTCTTCACATTAGTATAGCTACAACAATACATTTATGCTAGTTTTCCTCAGTGCTGGCTCTCCACAATACTTTCTCCTCAAAATAATAATAATAAGGGGAAAAAATAAACCTGATCTGCCAGTTTCTGGACAAGGTTATGTATGAGCTTTCTGGCTTGCTGCCTGTGCAGTTCTGTATGCTTATCTGTTGAAATAAAGAGAAACACTGACCTGGGATGTTTGTATATCCTCCCTGCCTCTCCTTTCCAACGTGGGCATGTGTTAAAATAGTATATTTTAGGTGTTCAGCTGGTGATGACCCCAGATACATATACATGTTGCATCTCTTCTTTGCGTTGGTGGGGAGGGCATGATGGAGGTTTAGAGCAATCTCTCTGATTATGCAAAATTATCCTTCTTGAAGTAAAGTTAGCTGTGAAATTCATGTTGCAGTTTGAAAACAGGACAAAGAATGGGTTCACCAATGCTGAAGGAGGATTTGGAATTTTGTCTGGGGTAATAATTAATCAAAGCATCTTTAGAGAACCTGCTAAATATTTCTAAAGAGGATAAAGATGGAATCTGAATCATGTTCACCTGCTCAGCCCTCACTGGTCAGGACTCGATAGCCATGGATGTGATGTGCTGAGAGAGGGAAACAGAAGTGTGTGGGAGGGGAGTCAGAATCATCAAAATGCCAAGAGGGAATCAGAGCTTCTCCGGATGACCCTAGCCCCCATGGACCTTAATACAGTTGAGCTTTAAACAGCCTTGCAGCTTCAATCCTGGAAAAAAAAACAAACAAACAACCAAAAACCAACCAACCACAAAAGTTACATGAAATAATTTTGAATGATGGTTTTATTATTCAGCTCCAGTGGATAAACTTCCTCTGGCCTTAATTTGAAGTGCAGATTACTATATGGAAGTCGAGGCCCTGCCTAAAGTCTCTCCCTTTAGTTGGCCTTAAGAATGAATTCTCTTTGCTGGCTCTCTAGTGTGCTCCTCTGAATTACTTCTTTCATTTCTATCCTTAAGCTCCAGCTTTTGTTGTGGTTGTGTTTGGTTTCCTGGATCTCTTAATGCAGATGCCAAACTCTTCCTTACATCTCAACATGGAGTCGGTTTCTGCAGACCCTTCAGTACCTGTGCAAGAACCTGCTCCCCTTGGTGATGACAAGTCATTGGCTTCTCTCTCATTTTGTAATCTTGCAGGGTTGGCCAAGGAAAAGCAAGCAGGGAGCATGTATCATCAAGAGGGAGGGGAAGGAGCCAAGCAGAAAGCGGACTGCAGAGAACGGCTTGCTGTTTCCATTCAGTTTCCCACCCCCTCTGTGAGTCAGATAAGAGAATGGGAGCCAGTGCAAGGTGCTCCAGGGTCTCACCTGTGAATAACACATCTCTGATGCTTTTTATACCTTGTGATGGAAGAAGATTGGTGGTAATGGTGTTCACACAGTGGGTGTTTATGCACCCCTTAGCTTTCCATTAAAGGAAGAAGGACTCCTCTTCTGAGGAGTGTTGGGGATCCTTCAGTTAATGTGTTGCCTTTTAATGAGGGAGTATAGGAAAGTACTGTCTGTGAGGACACACCGGAATGCAGTGTGTCCCACAGCTTCTGTGTATGTAACTGTGTCACGCAATATGCAGAAAATTCAAAGTGCCAGACCAATATAACTCGAGAGTTATACTGGAAGAAGATTGCTGTGCGCTGAAGGATGCATGAATGAACTAATAAATAAGTAAGTACATCCGAGGAAGGAGGAGGGGGAAGTCCAGTCCACTGCTTCATAAACTTCAGTGCCATGTTAACCAGTTTTGCTTCTATAGCAGACCTGCTACGTTATCGCAGTGCTTTAATGTTTAATTCACTTTGATTTGCACTACAGAAATATCAAGCATTTCTGCAGGCAAACCGAGGCATCTAAGGAGCACTGTTGGGAATAAACTCTAGAAAGACCTTCAGAGAAATTAGAGAAGGGGCACTTTATTGGTTTTTATTCCACTCCTGCAGTTCTGCTCTGTGGATCTGTTTTTTCCCCTCTGTTTATACGAGTGTGTGGGGCAGATTGATTTTAATATCGTGTCCTCGTTTCTGTGCGTGACCTGTGGAGGCTGTCTATAGTGAGATTAGAAAAACAAGCAAATGTTTAATTTTGTGAGGGGGAGGGGAAAGGATTCAAAGGCCCTGCTGCTGTTAGAGAACATGACTGCTGCAAAATAGATGTATTGAAATCTGCTCATCAGGAAAGAGTCTTGATCAACCCTTGTGTCCCTGCTACCTTCAGATCTCCAGATTATGTGCATCTCATAAGGAATCATCTGAGAAAATAATAACCATTAACTCTTATATTAATGTCCTGTCAAATAGGTGGTCAAATATGAATTGTGCCACAGAGGCACTGCAGACTCCAGCACTGTTTCAGGGAGGCTGCTGACAGGTCTAGTCCTTTCTGCATCGCTGCGGCAGTGTGAGGCGTTTGAGTGTTGCCAGATAGAGATGTCAGGGAGCTCTGCGCAATTAGATGTGCTACCTGTGCACAGCACAAATGCTCAGTTCTCTTCTGAGGGCACGGTATGACTGGAGGGGTAAGGGCCAAAGCTACCTTGGTGTCACCCCGTCCCTAAAGGATATGGTGGGTTTCTGAGTGTTCTGTGTGGGATTGAAAAGCATGAATGGGTATGCCAAAAAGACCATTTTGCAGCAGTTATTTAGCCCAAGATAGGAAGTTCTGCAAAGGACATGTCCAAGGAATTTTGTTTCTGCTTCACTAAACTCGTTCAGCCCACGCGTAGCTTTTCAGCCACCACAATACTAGGGAATGGTTGCACACTGAAAGCAGAGGGTGAGGGCCAGCAGCCCTCCGTGAATGCAGGTGCAGCACGGAGGGGATGAGCCAGCTGGACTTCACGCCTGGAAGTGGGGAGACAATGCTCCTTAGAGTCGCCAGTGGGGAGGGAAGGCCTGTGCTCACCGCCTCACCTGGAGACCTCTCTCTGCTCGTATTGGCTAAAGGGCGCAGCAGTGGCACCTCTCGGGGCCTGCAGCCCCAGAACAGCTCCAGGTCTCATCTGCATCGTGGGATGTGATCATCTGAAAACCCTTGTGCCATGGGAGCAGGATCAGAAAATCCTGGTGCGTAGGAAGTGAAATAAAGACCCAGTAACGGTCCACAGAATTACTATAATTCACCCTAGCTTTCTTCCAGGCTTTCTACACAGTTGTTATGGTGGTGCTGGCGGACTGCAGAAGTACATGTGCAAATAGCTAAGTTAGTAATTTGCAAGTGCAATTAGCTGGTTTTGTGAGTGCAATCACAGTAATTGCAGGAGCCTAACTTATGTGCTTCACTGTTTTTCATCTTCAGAGCAAAGACTAATTAAACATTAATAATAACATTAACAGCAAAATTAACATATATATATTTGAGACCATGAATTACTTGCTTTACAGCAAGTAACGTAAGTGTGAGGGAGATAGAATGCACGTTGAACAAAAAGAAGCTTGCTGCATTTTTTTGGACTCCCCACACACAGCTGCTTCATCGCCATGCTGGTGTCATAGCTGTAGCAGCAGACAGATTTAGGCATGACTGTGTGAGGATTAGGGCTCTTTGTAATGAAATCTAGAGAGCGTGTGCTATAAGATGGCACAAAATGCGGGAAGTCATTCCCAGATTCCTATTGCGTAAAACGCTGCAAAAATGCATGTAGTGCTTTACAAACACAGGAGAAAGTAAAGGCCTATTCTAGGTAGTTTGCAAGCACCAGGACAACAATTTGGCCATGAAATGGTGCAAAGACACTAGGCCAAATCTGGCGGCTGTAGGAAGGCTTCAAAGGAAAATAGGTTCTGTGGAGATTTAGGGCATTAGGTAAAAAGGAAATTGGAAGCTGTTCCAAGTGTCGTGGGTGGTATGGAAAAAAAAAGGCACAGAGCTGAGAGTGGGAGAATACTACAGCTGTAATAACCAAACTCAAATGTCTATTTTTGTTCACAGGCACAGGAAGTTGCTTTTTCATTTCTTATCTTGCCATATGATGGATGCATACAATACAGTATGAGGATGTTGGCTGTTGCTGGATGGCTTTCTGGTCTTTGCTTACCTGCACCGCAGCTCTGTCAGTCTGTCATTGCTTTGAACAGCACACGGAGTCAACTGTTGGCCAGGAACAATGTCGTCTTTTCTTCAGACGAGTGGAGGCAAAACTTGACTCTAATAGTACTGGTGGTCTGTTAGCCCCTTATCAAAGGCCGGCATAAACCAGCTGTTTATGACAAGCTTCCACCTATGTTTTTAAACCTGGAGATTTAGTTTTCATGTGATCAGTGGCTACCTTTGCAGCCTTCAGGTTCTCTGTCCTCTTTAATTAGCCCTTTCTGTTCATAGTCTGTCATTTACTTAGTTTCTGCAAAACAACTTAAAGTCAACATCGATCAGGAGAAACTATATCCGTCACTGGGGATTTCAAAAGGTACAAATGATCCATAGTTTTTATAATAGCTAAAGAAAGAAAAAATAATAAAACTCTGAGCTTGAAATGTAAAGTGAAACTTCAGAGGAAAGAGACAGAGGCATAGCAATAGAATTCCTTAATACCATGCTATCATGGTTGAAGAAGCCGTCATGACTCAATCACAGGCTGAGATGGCTGCTTTATCAGGCGTGAACCTCCATTTATCCTCCTTTCTGTGAAAGTGTATGAAAAATGACTCCTTGTTACTCCTAGGTGGGCTGGCGTGTTACTGAGATCAAGGACTTCTGACATACCAAAGCATAGGGGCTGTTGCTTGACTTTGGCTTTTATGAGTTGCTGGAAATACTTGTCCAGATCTTGTAGCTGAGAAGTTTTGGTCACTGTTGGGTGCAAAGAAAGCAAGGTAGAGCATGGAGAGAGGGATAGTGCAATGAGGCAGTATTGCGGAAAAGATAGCTTACGTCTGCTCTTGTAGTTGTGTACCCTGGCAAAAGCCCTGCTTCTAATGAAAAGCTCCTTGTAAGCACGTGTGTCTGGTAGATCTTAGATAAGCCCAAACTAGAGAGCAAAGGGAGACAGATGAAGCACTTTGCACTATCTGTAGAAGTAGGCAGGGAGGCAAGGCTTGTACCAGAGGCATTGTTTTTGAAAGCCTTTCACAGTCTGGGATTTTGTACTCAATTTTATGTAGTTAATTGGCAGATGCTTGCTGTCTTACTTGGAGACATAGTCTACCAGAGGAAATGGCCCCCACTAATGGAGCTAAAGGTGGTTTTTTTCTTCCCTTTGAACAAGCACGGCGGGGGGAAGTGAAAAGCAATAGCCCTGTGCCTGTGGGCAAAACTCAGCTGAGACCTCCACATTTTGGACAGCTGGTTTCTCCTGCAATTATAGGCATTTTGATGATGGGTTTACAGTTCCTATGTAAGTAATCCTTATCTCTTGTTTAGTGAATGCTCCAGCTGAGCCAGTGATCTGATATTTGTTGGTAGTTTATGGGAGGCCTAGGGCAAAACGAAGAGCAAGGATGGGGAGCCACCTTCACACCTTCCCCCCCCTGTTTCTGGAGAAAGCAAAGCTGCTGATAAGGAAGAGAGAAGGCTTGGTTTGGATTTCCCATATAGGTCAACTTGTAGCATTTTGCTACTGTGCATGAGGATGACATGAAAAACTGCTTGAAGTTTTTCATAAAGAGAGAACCCAGTGGGGTTGTTAATAAACTAGACCTAGGGACATGGGAGAACAGCAAAATGGACCGTGAAGCTGCATTTCTCCTTCCTATGTGACTGCACTGACTGTCCCCAAAGTTAGTTATTAGCTCGGCAGCACCCTTCTGCATCCTCTGTCTCCACCATTCTCACTGCAAGAGATAGTGCCTGCAAAAAAAAGGCTGAAACAGTTCAGGAGGTAGAGCAGTGACCTTTGCCAGTGCCATACCTGGCCAGTGGAGGAAGGATGCTGAGGTGAAATGCTTCAGGGAAAATCAAGTTATAGCCAAGCTCCTGTTATTTCACTGAAGTAATCTTTTCACCCACACATACTTCGATTCTCTAGGGTTAATAAGGCCAACTCTGCATTTCTAAAAGGTTGTTTTTAATACTTGATAACCTGTAATGCCTGCTGATCTAGCAGGTGACGTTAATTGGGGAAGATTTTTTTAGTCGCTTCCTTAGGTCAGGCATGTATTTTAATCAGAAAGCTACAAAAATACAAATGAAAGGCACGAGACCTTCCTTGGGACTCTCTAAAAGTTGTTCTAGCCAAAACAGGCACACCCTGTTCAGAAAACTTAGTGCATGCTTCAGCAACCTATGAAAACAATGATTTCTTTGAAAACATTACAGTTTATCTGGTCAGTGTGGTGCCTTTGACACAACAGAGCTGTTTCAGGTCTGTTGTTTCAATATTGCTTCAAGAGGCCATTTGTCCAAAACGTACTGTCCTCCAAAGAGCGGCAACTGCCTCACAGGTATCAGCCATGCCCATTGCTGTAGGATGCAGAAGTCTTTAATAATAATTAAGAAACACTGTAATAGTTTCTGCTTACTTAATTTGTTTAAAACTCTTCACTCTTTCCCCTGTGAGCCTAGCTATTCAGGAGGCCTAAAATAAAGATAACTGTATTCAAAACAATTTTTTTTTTTTGTAAGTGCAGCACACTACTGATGAACGGTGGGAAATAACCCTGACTGGTTGGGAGGTAGCATGGATGCCTGGGAGATCTCCCGCTTTTAAAATCCGTCGCACATCATACCATATTTTTGTAACCTCTAAGTACTCTCTTTCAAACCATTTTCTCCCAGAGTAAGATTTGTTATGATCTTCTGAAGGTGCTGGCATTTACCATTTCACGTCTCTGGTGACGTCTTTTTGCTCCTCATCTTCTCTTCTTACTTTTGTTAAACATTTATTTTTCTCCAAACCTCCTTTCTTTTTGATTCCTTTGGCCCTTTATCCACCCACAATTTGATGGCAGTCTTGATGACTACTCTCACTACCTGATCCCACAAGAACTTCGCCTGGGATGGCAAAACTGGGTCTGACACATTGTCCAGGAGCATCTTCTCCCTTACTGTTCATCACAAGTGTATTTAAAAGAAAGGTGGCACTTCTGTGACGAAAACTTGCCTATTCCAGTGTGTTGTGATGGAGAGAATTCACTGGACCCTCCATTTCTTTCTCAGTGGAAGAGAGAGAAAGACTGTGGTACAGTCTCTGTGATGTTGCAGAGCTGGGCTGAACTTACAAATGAGTGAAGTTTTCAGATTCATTTATTTGTCAGGTTTCGGGGAGGAGAGGGGAGAGAGACTTAGCCGACTTGGAGGGGTTTTACTGTGTTGTGCCATCAGTTGATGCTACTCTTGGCAAACGCTCCTGTGTACTAGACTGAGTCACCATTGCAGATCACTGTCTGGGCTTGAGTATTGCAGCATTTCCTGACTGTCTCCTTGGAAGTGGGATGAGTTTGTGGCATATTCACATTCTGAAATCTCATTTACCACTGCCTGGATGATCTGCTTGTATTTTACATCCTTATGTTCGTGCAGGCAAGGTCTAGAGAGAGAGTTTTAAGGAGAGGCTTTATCAGTCCTCAGGTGTGAGGTGGGGAGAAGGTCAGCTACATATGCAAGTGGGACATATTTTTTTTGTCACAGTGTAGCAGAGGGGTGGAAATGAAACTCAGGCGAAGATTTCCCTTGTATAACTGCTGTGAGGACAAAGAGCATCTGAGGGGAGAGCAAGTGAAATGTCCACAAGTGATCTGAAAACGAGATGAAAGGTTAGAGAAGGAGAGAGTAGTCAATTTAAGCTTTTGTTTTCATTAAAAGGAATGCTCTGTAGGCCTTTCACCTTACTACAGGAATGAAACCAATGAGTAAATATTGTTGCTACAGTTTAAAGAAGGAAACTACAAAATTCCTCTTTTTTTTTTTTTTTTTTTTTTTGTGAAGAGGAGTTATTTGCAAGGGAAATTTCTGCCACAAATTAACTTGTTTTCAGAGGTTATTTCATATTATATGGCAGAGTAAAACACAGAGTTTCTAAAATGTAAGTAGTTTTAGTTTAATAAACAATTCATGTAATCACAGACAGCTCAGGCTGGAGGGGACCTCAAAGGATCATGCTGTCCATCTCCTTGCCCTGAGGTGGATCAACTGTACTAATGTCATTCTCAGAAGGTGTTTGTTTAACCTATGTTGAAAAGCCTCTGATATTGAAGACTTCATGGTCAGCCTGTTCCAGGGCTTTGCTATTTTTATCATTAGAAAATGTCTCCAGCTATCCAACTGGAATTCTGTTCTCCGTGATGTAAGCCTGTTACTTACTGCCGTATTCATCATGAACATAGAAAATTGATTTTTCTCTTCTCCACAGCAGACTTTATATATTCAAACACTGTTGTTGTACATCCCATCTTTACTTCAGACTAAGTGATGTTAGTTCTTTCACTTTGTACTCTCAGGTAATTTTTTTAGACATCCTATCTGTCTCATTTCTCTTCTTTGGACTATTCACAGAAAATATTTGTTTCAGAGGGTCCCTTATCTGAGATTCTGTAAGGAGGGGTGGTAGACAGCTCTTGCTGTTTCCTTTTAATTCGGAGGGTCGAAATACTGAAACTGAAGATTGGTGTGGATTGCTCTGTAATGTCAAGCTGGCAAGAAGTCCAGAGAAACAGATTCATTGTGTTTGATCTTATTAGTATATTTGAAGTGAGTTGCAACATCCAGAAAGTCAAAGCCTAGTCTTAAAAAAATGACTTCTATTTTAAAAAACAAATAGATTTTAAACATTACTATGCATTTGGTTCATTTTAAAATATTCTCTGCTTTGAAACTTTTGCTCACCTCCAAATGCTTCTCCACAGTTATAAGGTTTAATTTTTAATTCCTTTTTTTCCTTTCCTCTCACTAAAATGATAATCTTGGCTTCCACTCAATCACCTGACACTGGGAGCTTGGGCTGTAAGAAAACCACCATATTCAATTAATAAAGTTACTGGATGTGGTTACTGGATTTTCTTGGAGGGTGACCAGCTTGATTAGTAATGTGCTCTCTACCACTATAAAATTTAAATCTATTATTTCTTTAATATTACAGACGTATTGAAAAAATAGTTTCTGATAAAAATCTACTGTATTCTGCTGGGAGTTCATTTCCTTGCCAATAGCTAAAAGGCAGGGTGGAGTTACTACTCACTGCCAATATTTGGCCAGTTCACTTCAGCTTCCCTTTCTGTCCTTTTTGAAAAAGCTTATGGGGAAACTATAGCTATAGCTTGAGCAAAGAGGTTATTCTCCACCGTGTTTGGAGTGTTGTGTTACTCTCTGTCCGAAGGAGTATTTTATGACAATGCCTTGAATTGATTTGTTGTTTTAAAGATTATCTTCTGCTCAAAAGCCCTATCTCCCACTGCTGGTTTTTCTGCCCTGCCAGTCCCTTTGGCCTCTACTTTTACTGCTGACATTTTATATTCTTCTTCTTGTTGCCTGCTCTGACTGACCTGATAATTTTTGTAGTTTTTGTTGTTCTTGTTCCCTTCCTGCCCTCCCCCTCACTTCTGTTTTCTGCCCATGATATATTACAGTTTCCAGCACAGCAGGAAGAGAAGATGGAAGAGAATCTAAATCAAGAGAATCTAAATTAAAAACTATAAAATCTAAAAGCCAGACTGGATGTCTTAGGATGTATAATCTTGCTTTCCAAATCACTAGCGTCAGCTGCGAAGCCTCTGATGAAATGGATGGGTGGTCTTGTCTGGATAATCAGCAGAAAAATTTGTAATTTGTACGCATTCCCCACAGTCCCATCTGGCAGCTCCTTTCTGGTAGCCATGCTGAGGATGCCAGGGTTGAAATAGCACGCTAGTATCTTCTCACTCCATTAAAATGCATCCCTCCAAGCCGCTCTCATGCCTGCTGGTAGGCAAGCGTCTCCAGCACTGCTCTTGACAGAGGGTTTGCTCTCATTGTATTGAATGTGCACATGCCCTGCTTTCTGCAACCAACTTATCTTTGGTCCAAACAGCATGTGCTCACATGTGTCCCCAAATAAATTGCCTATTAAAGTGATACTGAGAGCCTAGGAGAAAAGATTCCCTGCTCTCTGCCCCTTCATTCTTCCATTGCCCATGTTTTGCTGGGGGATAGAAAGTGCGCCTGCTCGGCACACGGGAAAGAGGGAAAGGCAGGCTGCATTGAATAAAACCCACCACGGTTGTGGTCCCGCTGCTTTGGAGGAGGGGGTGGAGGCCATCAAAGTGAGGGCTCCTGCTGCTTGTGCTCGTCACCACCTTTGCCTTGCCAGCTGTGTGACAGCCGCAGCTGTGCATGGGAGAGCATTTTAAGAAGCTGCTGAGTTACACAGGGACTGCAATACAGAGCAGGAGCCAGTACAAAGGGCTGAGGCAGACCACATTTGGACAAGACTGCTTGCAGGGTGTGGGTTTTTGGTTTTTACAAAGTGCTTTCATTATGTTTGTTTGAAAGGAGGAGTCTTAAAATGGCATAATCTCTTTGGTATAGAATCATAGAATAGCTTGTGTTGAAAGGGACCTTTAAAGGTCATCGAGGACATCTTCAACTAGATCAGGTTGCTCAGAGCCCCATCCAACCTGTCCTTGAACATTTCCCAGAATGGGGCATCTACCACCCCTCTGAGCAATGTGTTCCAGTGTTTCACCACCCTCACTGTAAAGAATTTCTTCCTTATATCTACTCTAAAACTACCCTCCTTTAGTTTAAAACCATTACCCCTTGTCCTGTCATAAGAGGCCTTGCTAAAGAGGTTGTCCCTATCCTTCCTGTAGTCCCCCTTTAAGTACAGAAAGGCCACAACAAGGTCTCCCCACAGCCTTCTCTTGTCCAGGCTCAACAACCCCAACTCTCTCAGCCTGTCTTCATAGGAGAGGTGTTCCATTCCTCTGATCATTTTTGTGGCCCTCCTCTGGACCCACTCCAACAGGTCCATGCTCTTCCTGTGCTGAGGACCCCAGAGCTGGATGCAGCACTCCAGGTGGGGTGTCCCCAGAGCGGAGCAGAGGGGCAGAATCACCTCCCTTGACCTTCTGGCCACGCTCTTTTTGATGCAGCCCGCGATACGGTTGGCCTTCTGGGCCAATGAACATACATTGCTGGGTCATGTCCAGCTTTTCATTCACTGGTACCCTTAAGTCCTCCTCTGCAGGGCTGCTCTCAATCCCTTCAATCCCCAGCCTATATTGATACTGGGGCTTGCCCCAAGCCAGGTGGAGGACCTTGCACTTTGCCTTGTTGAACCTCAAGAGGTTCACATGGGACGAACATGGATGTTCTAGAGGTAGTGCAAAGATGTTTCCACTGCTACAGGTACTCACAGCACAAAGGAGAAATAAATTACTGTGTTCTGAAATATTTTATATCAGTGTAACTACACCTGTGCTACCACTTTAATTTTACAGATATAACATCACACCCCCAGCTGAAGTAGTCAAACCATTATGGAAACTTTGGGTAGAACAAGTCTTAGAGGAACTAAAACCCAGATGGACTGGCTTAGCTTGAACCACCAAGTTATTTGAACTAACCAAGCTGATTTTTTGCCTGAAGCAATTGAGGGAGCTGCTTACCTTTCAGGAGGAAGAAAAGTGTCTGGTAACTGCAGTAGGGTGACAGGTGGCTGAAGGCAGTGGGAGAGGGCTTCTCCCATAAGCAGGTGTACCCATGGGAAGACAACTGTTGAAGGACTGAGCTGCGTCAACAAGCATTTAAATGTGTACCAAGCACGTATAGCTTGCTTTTTCTCATAGAAACTATTGCAGGATTTGTTGGTGGTATATTGCACTCTCCTGTGCAGAGACCAAGATGTCCTCCTACACTGTGGCCCACTGTACAGAAATGAAGACCTCTCTTCCCAGTGTTATGCTATGACTGAAACATGTAAATTGATAAATAAAACCATGCATGAGTTTCTGCTAGCACTTAGGATCTTAACGCAGTGACCACTGAATTGCAAATGCAAGTCCTAAGCTCAGTACTCTATATTTGGATTTTTGTAATGAGGAAGGTTAAAAGTGATGAGATGCAGCTGAAGAGCATGCTTGAAATTTACATTTGCTTTTAGCTCACCCAAAATAAATATGAATAAATCCATCAGCTCTTCACCCTTTTGTACTCCTTTGTGTATAGTGGCTAATATTTCTGCTCTATTTTTATTACAGGGTTAACATCAGCATCAGTTCACCAGTGGGCCATTTCAGAAGCTTTAGTAACTCCATGCTCAGAAAGAGAGGGATTGTCCTTGCAGTGTGGCAGTTCACTAGATTGTCAGTCTGCTCCTAGGCTGAGCTAGTTGTGGAATAACCTTTGCTGGAACAGGTCCTACTTCTTGTAAGAGCTTTAGCAAACATTTGACTGGGATTTTTTTCCTCTGTAGCTATTAATATGTTGGCTTTGCTCCGTGAAGCTGACATGGTGCAGTGTGCTCGGTCTCAGCAGCCGGTGTGGCACGTCCAGCTACAGAACATCTTTCCTTTCTCCCCCTTGTATGATGTTGCACCTGCAGAGGAGGAGATGTGCCCCACCCCTGTCCTTTCCTCCCACATGAGCTGTGAAAATCCCTCAGTTTTGTGCTAGGGGGTTCGTGAGCACGGAGGAAACATTTGACTGTTAGGGCAAATATCACTTACTGAAACATCTATTCTCCTGCCTCTTTTTTTCTGGAGAGACGAGGCTGGATTTGGGCTGTGCTGATGTCTGTGAACATCTTTCTCTGGTGGAAGCTTTGTTATCCTAACATCTTGACATGGCCAAGGAGGGGCATATGAATAAAGAACAATATAACTAAAGAAACAGATGAAAGCAGTAAATAAGTTGTTCTTTGCTCCTAGATAGTACAGAGGTGGGTGACCTGGGACTTCTTTTGCACAAAGGGGTGAAGACTTCTCTGAGGTACTGCTGGCATCGCCTTATTTGTTTTTTTCTAAAAGCTGACTTTTCTAAATCTGCACATTCGCCTTTCATGTTGTAATGGGCTCCTGGAGTAAGGCATTACTGTTAATGTTTGACTTAGGTATGTGAGAATGAATATTTGTTTCAGAAAGCAAATCGAATAAGCCCACTCATGTCTATCCATCGTCCCTCAGCTGTGAAGCTAGTAGGCAGTATCCTGAAAGAAAAACCGATCTTTGAATCTTAAAACCTGCTCTGTGTGACCTTTGAAAGGAAATAGCCAAGAAACTCAAAGCTTTTTAAAAGCAGCAGTTTGTTATTTTTCTTTTTAACAAAACTCTTTTGAATCCTGACACGGTTTGGGAAAGTTAATGTTTGGTAGGCTGAGTAGCTGAGTGCTAACTGCTTCATCTTCTAACTTGGATGGAGGAGGAAGACCGTACCACCTGCAGTCTGCAGAGCCTGCTGGGACTATACTGAAATACAGCCAAGTCTTTAGCTGTATTGGTATCGATAGCTGTCTGCCTGCCGCAACCCCAGTTTTGCAGCCTGCGAAACAGCCTGAAAAGGCTGGTTAAATACCGCAGCAGGCAGCTTCACTTGAGCACCCTGATGCTATGACCAGAGTACTATGAGGACGCAAGCCTAGTTAGCATAAATCCTGCTGAGGCGTACGTGTGACAAGGCAGTGACTGCGATGCAGCTGCACCCTGAGGACAGCGCAGGGCTGGCTTCCCTCAAAGGCTGCAGGTGTTGGGCTCAGCACCCCTTGGGGCGGCTCCAGGGGGAAGAGCAGCAACGCCAGAAGCTGTAAAACAAGTACTAACCTGTTTGAGGAAATGTGGCAGCCTATTTCTTGAGGTTGTTATGATACGTTCAGCTCTAAACCTGAAGTGGCCCTGTTTCCCATGGACTGCCATAGCCTTTATGATTTTTAAGCACTTTGTATGCGTGCAGAGCTCGTAGCCATATTTGTTCTCTATCATCTGCAAGGGCAGTCAGAGGGTAGGCATGCAGGCGTACAAATACAGGGATGGACACCCCCCTCCCACCCCCCGCCCCCCATACTGCTCAGCGTGTGTGCTCTTTCCGGCCCTGTTTTTCCTCTTTGACGTTTCTATGCACCGGAGATGTATTACTAACAGTGGGTCTGTGAAGGCTCAGTTAGCTTTGCCATTGATCCCTGCGTGGGATCAAACCCGATTGGCTTCGTTGATGCTTGTGTGTTCTTACGAATATGAGCTAGCCCAGGAGCTCATCTGTACATTTTGCACAAAGATAATTCAGTTTAATGAAACGCCAGCTTAAAACTGCCAGTGGGATGCTGGTTGGGGGCCGTGTCTTCCCTGAGCCAAGACAATTACAGTGCTTGGTGGGTCGAGGGCTTGGATTGAGACCATCACCAGGAGGAAGCTTCATTCAGCTTCCTTTTGGACATACAGAAAATCACATCAGCTGTGGTCAGTGTGGTTTCTTCATAAAAATATTACACTGCAGTGGCCCTGGTGTGGGGGATATTTTAGCCTGGGGGGGATTTATTTTCCCATTTCTTTTTTCTTTCTTTCTTTTTCTCTAAGGCTAAAGTGTTAGTTGCTATCATTTTGGCCTGTGTTTCTGAATAGCCTTTTAGTGTTCCCAGTTAGCCTGTGTTGCTGAACCAGGACTGTAACAGTCTTGCTCCATTAGCTATTACTGTTTGCTGAGGAGTTAATGTAAATGAGGGCAATCAGGAGGAGAAAAGCAAGGGGAATTTGACTGCTCCTCCTGTTACAGCTCTGCCCAGCACTACATATTTTATTGTAAGTCCGGCACTAAGGGAGATTGATAATATAAGATGAAAGGTCTGTGTGATCTCACGACTGGTAATAATGACTGAGGGACCACTTATTTCCTCCCCCTGTGCTCCCAGTCTCAATCCCATTGTGAATGTTCTTCACTTCAGTGCATTGTTTAAAGCCCACAGGTCTGGGCTTCTTTACAAGGCTTTTTTGTGGTGCAATTTGGTCTGATTGAAACCACATTTTTATATGTGTCACAACCAGTTCAGCAGTTAAAAAGAAATCATAGTATCGATTGGATCATATTTCCTAAGTGGATGTCACTGGCTAATTCTTTTGTTATACCGTTTAGCTACACAGGATTAAGCGAGTGGTTACTATTAAGCAGTTACATATGGGTCCTATTAATTCACACATTCTGGCACTGCTTTTTGACTAATATCTTGTCAAATAGGTTAGGATTTCAAAATGTCTAAGTCGCTGAACTGCAGGGATCCTTCATTTCCAAAGCAAAAGCTAGTCCACTTAGGGGTCCACAGGTTAGAGTAGTGTTGACATCTGAGGGACTTCTGTTTCTTAAAAAATGGTTTGCAGAACAAAGTACCTCTTTTTTACCCCTCATTAGGCTTCCTGCAGTGGAAGAAAATGAATATATATGTTTTGCAAAAAAGCTAAGGATGAAAAAGATGACTTTTTCATCTCCTGTTGTCTTCTGGCACATGTCTCCAGGAGTGAAATGTTCACCTTCTTCCCAAACTTTCTTTCGTTCCTTCTGGATCAGGCTCCTTGCCTTTTTGCCATTCTAAATGAACATCATTTCACCTTTGATGGGTATTGGGTTGATCTCTGCTGACATGGCCTATGCTAAGCCTCTATTTTCATTGCTCACCTCCCTCCCAACAAGCTCTGGGGCCCTTCGGAGTGGGGGGGCAGTGCAGTTTGAGGGATACCCGCTCTGTTCTCTCAGCCCTTACTTGCTGCTGGGCTGTTTTCACATGGGTCCTCCAGAGGCCTCTGTTCTTGCAGCTCTTTCTGGTGGGAGGACAACACTTTGGAGAGACAAGAGCTCAGTGTGAGGGGCAGCTCAAGTGTAGCTGTCTCACAGCCACCTGGCACCTCTGCAAAATCAGAGAGGACCATGAGCTCTGCCTCTGGGGTGATGCTGCTGCCAAAATCCTTGTGGCAGCAAAAGGAGGTTCTTACAGCCTCTTGGTAGAAAGTAGTAGGAGACATCCTGAGTGGATCAGGGGAATGAAATGACACTGGCTCAGGACAAAATGCAGCCACTGAAGGACTAAACAGAAAGGCACAGGTCACTGCCCATTTTCTCAAAGGAGTATCAGCTGTAAAAAAAATAGGAGTCACTGACCTAAAACATGATTTTCCTGAGCCCTTCCATGGGAGTATCCATAAAGTCCTGCTTTGTCTGTTGGTTGTTGTGGATGTGTTCGATCTGTAAAAACAACAAAAAAACCACCACCACACCACAAACCCAAATATAGTTTCCCTCTAACTGCTCCATCTCCCAGACACCACTAACATCTCCAGGGAGGAGTGCTGTCTTCTTTGGTGTCTGTAAAGCAAGTAATATGTGGCAGGTATGGCCCTAAAAACTGCAGTGAGAGTATATTCCTCATGCTCTGGCTTCTGATTTACTCTGGATTTTGTTCCTTTTTGAGGCGTTTGTGGGACTGAGGTACGAGTGTGCCTTGCAGAGCCAGGACAGAGTTCATTTTCTCCTCTTGGCTGGTTCTTTAAAGCAGAGTTCCCGCTGGCAGAGCTGCACTCCCTTTGCCTCCTGCCCATCTCTTCTTCAGAAGGGGACTTTTCTTTTCCCTCTCTTTATGAATTTTTGGTAAACATGCCATGTTGCAACAGAACAAGCCAATGAAAGTCAAAACTTCCTCTTTTCCAGCCTGTAAACATTTCCTGGAACAACATGCTCAGCTTTGAAATCCTTTCCAAAGAGTATCTTAAGACTTCCCTCCCTCTTTCTGTGAGTCACTTGATCAGAGCAGCATTCCCTTTTCTTCTGTTCAAGCCACTTCCAGGCAACCTTGTTAAAGCAATAAGGCTTTAGTGTAAGGGAAACCACTGCCAGGTTAGCCATTCTCTTGGGAGCTGCAGCTGATTACTGGCTGCTGGAGCTTCTTGGGAGTCTTTGGGCTCCAGTCCCAGGTCGCAGACTCTCAGAGCAGGAAATTTTTCTTGGACACTGTGTGTTAGTCAGAAGGATAAAGTTCATGGGCACAATAGAGTACGCTGCACTTTTTTTATTGCGTACTCCTTCTAAAACAAATAAGTTAGCTATTTGCTCCTTCTGCCCTGCTGGTAATCCATTACATGTTAGACCTTACTTCATTGTGTAGCAGAAGTGAAAACTGAAGGGGAATTTAAATAATACGAAGGAAATAAGCTGTCTTTTAAGCTATCTACTCTTAATTGCTAGGAGTGTGCAGGGGTTAGCCCTGTGATGGGGTCATGCCAATGGCAAGGACCACAGGTGAATGAAATGAGCTGGGAGGGTGCTGGAGAGTCACTGACTGGGAAAACCTGAGCTTGCAGATCTTTACACCACGTCTGTATTATGGGAACCCGCCAGTGGCTGTGGCTGGGCCCAGGTGGGGCGTATGGGAGGTGCAGCGAGGGTGGCCTCACCGGGTGCTCCCCGGCCGTTGGAGACATTATGCTGCTGCTCCCCGTTTTACTTTCTCTTCACTTATTGGGGCTGGCAGAGAGGTTCAAATTCTCCAAGCTCTCCCTGAGTCCCAAGCTACTACAGTACACATGGACACAGCCAACCTGGAACTCTGCTGAGGCAGGAGGAAACCCTCAGCGTGTGGCCCTTGTGCTCATTTAGGTTAGGGTATGATTAATATTGCTGTGTAGACCAGAAGCAACCTTCTGCTTTTGTTAGGGATACATGCTGACTGTCCAGCTGTAATCAAGGCTGATGTTTACCATAAAGGAAATTAGATTGAGTTTAACGTCCCAGATTTAAGGAGGTGTTGGGTGGCAAAAGAGTTAAAGCACTTCTGAAGCCTAACTCTTACACTTCCACCTTTAGAAGTGCGCATCAGTTAGCAGCGGCTTTGTGAAGTTGTGGAAGCGTCCATGTGTAGTGTTTTATCCCTGAAGTATCACTTTCCATATTTATTCTTTCTTGACTTGAGGAGAAAGGGTACTTCCTTTTTTTCTCTCCCTCTTCCTTCTCGTGGTCATTTCAACCTGACAGACTGTGTTGCAGAGAGAGGCGGGTGCTGGCAGGACGTGCCTCTGTCAGGGCTGTGCATCTCTGGAATTTATTTCCCAGGTTTGGTCTGAGCCCAGATCTGCGGGTACAGTGCAGAAGACTTCCGTTGGAAAGAGCTGTGGCTGTGCTTCCCAGACCAATTAGGGGAGAGAACGGATTCGTTGTTTGGTTTTTTTTTTTTTTCCAAGGTGGTTGGCTGGAAGATTTTCTTTCTAATGATGATTTGAAGGCTCATGGGGCTTGGTTGTATGATTAATTATGCGTTAAGATGCCTAGAGCCTCCAAGAAGCATATGATTATTATTTATTAAAGTCAGAATACCAGTAAATATAATGAAGGAGCTTTAAATAAGCATGGAAGAAAAAGTGGAGGACATTTTTCTGCTGAACACAAGCAGTTTTGCATTGGGCTGAGACTGTGTGGAAGAGTAAATCTCGAAAGGGAGCTTACCCACCCATCACCCAAGGAACTCAAGTCACTGAAAATCAAGACACAGTGAGATGGAAAGAGACAGAGAGAGAAGAGGTCTTTCTGTGGCTGCTGCAGGGCAGAAACCTGACTTTAGGAGTCCCAGTCCTCCCTAGGCAAATTTTAGTCTTTGTGAATATCACTCCCTTTCCTTGTTTCTTTTCTATTATGACCAAATGCCTCTGACACTCAACAACCTGCACAGCGTTGTGGTGCTCCCAGACACATCCCAAAGTTTGGCAGGTGGAAGAGCACAATCAAAAGGAAGGTGCTTTTCGTTATTCTGGCGAGCTTTACTATGAACTTCAGCCTTGAAGGTTAAATAAACCCCCTAAGAACTCATCTCCTATTTTGTCTCTTTTTCTTTCCATATGTAATAATTGAAATCACTCACTAATTTTCACAGAAATAACGTAAGGGGTGTGACTGAATAGCAGCTTTGAGAAAGTAATAACACTTTGTTCTGCTTGACGATCCATCTGATACGGACTTTGCCCTCGACAAGTGTGGCTGGAGTCTGTTCCAAGAGCTACAGAGTCTGAGAAGGCTTGAATGTAAAAACAAATACTTGAGTGCAGGAAAGGCAGCATGGTTGTTGTGAATGGCTTTGCCTGCCAAAAAGCTGGTAATAGCATGTTGGCCAGGCATCTTTGCTTTCCTAATTGGAACCACAGGCTTTTGATTACAAACCTTAAGAACAACAGTACCTCCTCTAATTTAAACTCCCCTTCTAACTTCCATGGTGTGATTTCTTGCTGGAGTGCTTGCCAGTTCAGGCTGCCTGTGTTTGTCTCCCCTTTCATCTGTGGACCCTCTTCTTTGTACTTCAGACCATTGCATCCTTTTATCAGCTCAGTTATTCTCAGCACCCAAGTTCTACAAGGACTGACATTTAGCAGGAGTCTGAGATTGATGTGAGAGGTTTGTGCAACTTTGTGGAAAGATGTAAATTACTGAAAAGAGAAATGAGTGAGTAACTAGGCTGGGATTGCTGCTGTTTGGCATTGGGTAGCATATTGAGTTCATATGGTGCTCACCAATATTGTGATGTTTTAGCAGTTTTGACCAGATAAAGGAGCTGTGCCATAAGTACAAAAGGTTGGTGCTAGATCTCTAGACAGAGATGGCTTTAAAAGGCTGCTATTTTGAAGTTGGCATTGGATTTCAGACTCAAAAGATCACTGAGAAATATGTGGAGTACCCCAGACATTTCAGATAGCCTGCCCCAGGACACAGCGGACTTAGGGAAAGTCCTTCATTATTTTATATTCAGACATGTTGGTTGGGCATATTCTGATATAGCATTTTTTTGATTAGACAATGCCAACTTGAAATCAGACAAGTCTGTGAAACTGAGTTGGTTATGGCATGATTTTGACAGACACCAGGCAGCTTCCTGAGAAAACTTGCTCTGCAGTGCAGGTTCCGAAACCTGCCTCGTTCCCTGCCAGCTCCCTGCCTAGCCAGCAGGCACGTGGAAGCCAGGACCAGGGAAGCCTCAGGTCTGTGTCCTTGGTACCCTGGTCTTGCAGGCACCCAGACTGTGGCTGCAGTGAGACCCAGGTGGTAGAGTGCTCTGACACCAGCCTAACTCCTCTGAAGCTCTGCACATCCCAGCTCCCTGAGCACTCCCGTCCCCATCTCCCAAGGTTCAGGGATCTGCAGGAAGATTTTTCAAGAAATGGTGACTTGAAATATGGGTATTTCATGCCATGCCAAGCTCTGACTGTGCCGCCCCACTCTTGTGGCTGGGTATGGCAAGTTGCCTTGGACCGGCAAGTCTCCATCAATATGTTTGCAGTAGATTCAACAGATAGCTCTTCAAATAGCTTAAAATCAATGGTCCCTTCTTTACCTGTGGGCAGGGTGGTACCAGTGTGTGCCACGCTTGCTTGCTTTCTTTGCAAGTGCTGTGAAAAAATTTCAGTAGTATTTCCACTTATCAGCACCAGCCTCCAGTCCCCAGATATTTTCAGTGGCAGCACGTATGGGATTAATTCCATCTACGATAGCAATGGTTAGCACACTCCCCCCCACATATACACCCCCCACAAAAATAAGCTGGCATGGTAGCTAAGGCAGTGCCTCTTTTGCCTCCTTCAGAAAACATAGAGATTTCTGCCTTCCACTGGCTTGGCTTTTAGCTTCCCCAATTCATTTTCACAGGCTGTTTCATATCAGAGGCTCTGCTTCTTCGAGACTGTAAATTTTAAGTGGGCAAAATGGGAAGAGCAGTAAAAATTTCACATTGCACGGGCCTTTCTGCTTTCACAGTGCTCTTTGGAAACCTGTGGTACCCAGAGTTGCGGATGTAGAAGCCACATTGTACTGCTTCATTGAGCCAACACACAGTTAACTAGTTGTAAATTCAGTTTCTCAATGAATAGGAGTCCATCAGCTAGATTTGTGTCCAAGTCGTCCATCTGTGCTAACTTAAGTCGATCTCTGTTCCTCTGCCTTCCTTTCTTTAATCATGTGTGTTTGTCAGCAGAGCCAAAAGTGGAGCGCCTTTGCTGCAACTAAACCAATGGGAAGAAATAAAACCTCTTTTTGCTTCTCCTGAGGCTTCCTTTCCCCTTGGGAGCCTCTAAATGGTACCAATCACAGCTTTGAAATGCTGGCAGCAGCAGCTGGGAGAGGTGGCATGCTGATGTGGGACTTGACACACCACCACCTTTTCTGCTGTCAGAGCTAAAAATCTCATTTTTAAGACTTTGGAACAAATAATATGTTTAAATAGCCATTAATTTGTAGCTGACACCTTCTCTCAGTGCTTCTGACAGCCGGCGTATTTCCTTTAAGGAATGTCCTGCTGCTTCTGTTTAGAAGCTAATAATACAATTTTCATAGTCGTTACACAGGCTGTTTGGCTCTGAGATTTCCTAAGAGTCTAAGCAGTGCCAGAATTTCTTACACGAAGCTTTGGCAAGCTTTAAGTGAATGACATTCGTTGGTCACTGTGCTGATGAGGGCTGGGATAGGGACGTGGGCAAGATACTTATGGAAGCTTCAATAAAATACTGAAATCTGAACAACTCAGGGTTTAGTTAGAACGAAGTTAGAACCTCTCACTATCCTGCAAATATTTGCAGGCCTACTTAATGGTGCACAATGGGTCATTTGATTCAGTTTGAATCCAAAAGGATGTTTCATATTATGATAAGTTATGAGCCTTTTCCTACTGGTAACAACTCCACTTGCCAAAGGTATGGGAAGGAGGATTATTTGGAGAGTGCTTGACCATCGTTATTTTTTGTGATGTCTCTTGTCTGACTGATATAGGAGTTCGACTTAAATTTGAGACTGCCCTGAATCTCAAGCGCAATAAAAACCCAGTGTAGATCCAAGGATAGAAAATACCTTCTGGTAGAGTTTACATCCCTGTCTGATGTAGGCTGGTGCCCATCAAGTTTGGGAGAACTTGAATGCCAACCTTACTCATGTTCAGGCTTAGAGACTTAAGCCTTCCTCCTTCAGCTGCTACTAGAAAAAAATATTGAGTAAGGTTGCAGAGGCACACACTCAGAAGTTAGAAATGCCCTTGTGTCTCTGCATTATAGCAAGCTTTAATTACCAGAATAGTAGCAATTATGGCATGGAAAATTTCAGCCTGTGAACTTAAAAGTTTGAACAGGAAGCCTTAATAAGCAGCTGAAAAGCTACACTGGGAAGGGTTGCTTTCTGCCTCTAATGACATGCTATTGGATCCCATATGCCGTATCAGATCTTAACATATCTTTGGCTCCCTCCCCACACACTAATTAACATAAAAGTTCCCACTCCTGCTCACTCTGTAGCCTGCTAAATTTTGGGGTAGTTGTGCAGCTTGGGCTGTGGCAGTGTTTTCCCATGAGAGGGAAAGAATGATTTTTGTATATTATTTTTTTATACCTGAGACTGTGGACTTCAGCAAAGGGAGGCTGCTCCTGATGAAGCAGTAACAAGTCCCTCGGATTGCCTGGCAGGTGACAGCTAATTTCACTACAGAAGGCATACAGAAGTTTCACAGAATGGTAGCGGTCATTCTGGATGACCCCCTTCTGGAGATCATCTTGTCCAAGCCCCCTGCTTGAGCAGGCACACCCAGAGCAGGGGGCACAGGAACGCATCCAGGCGGGTTTTGAATGTCTCCAGGGAAGGAGACTCCACAGCCTCCCTGGGCAGCCTGTGCCCCTGCTCTGGCACCCTCACAGGAAAGAAACTTTTTCTCATGTTTAGGTGGAACTTCCTGTGTTCCAGCTTGTGCCCATCGCCCCTTGTCCTGTCATTGGCACCACCGAAAAGAGTCTGGCCCCATCCTCTTTACACCCACCCTTCAGATATTTATAAGCATTGATAAGATCCCCCTGCAGTCTTCGCTTGTCCAGGCTGAACAAGCCCAAGTCTCCCAGCCTTTCCTCATAAGGGAGATGCTCCAGCCCCCTGATCATCTTGGTAGCTCTCCACTGCACTTGCTCAAGCCGTTCCACATCTTTCTTAAACTGGGGGGTCCAGGACTGGACACCGTACTCCAAATGTGATCTCACTAGGGCAGAGTAGCAGGGGAGGATAACCTCTTTCGACCTGCTGGCCACACTCCTTTTAATGCACCCCAGGATACCATTGGCCTTCTTGGCCACAAGGGCACAATGCTGGCTCAGGGTCAGCCAGCTGCCCACCAGCACTCCCAGGTCCTTCTCCACAGAGCCGCTTTCCAGTAGTTCAGCCCCCAGCCTGTACTGGTGCCTGGGGTTGCTCCTCCCCAGGGGCAGGACCTTGCACTTGCTCTTGTTGAATTTTATGAGGTTCCCCTCGGCCCAGCTCTCCAGCCTGTCCAGGTCTCGCTGGATGGCAGCACAGCCTTCTGGTGTATCAGCCACTCCTCCCAGCTTGGTGTCATCAGCGAACTTGCTGAGGCTACACTCTATCCCATCATCCAGGTCACTGATGACTGTGTTGAACGGGACTGGACCCAGCGCAGACCCCTGGGGCACACTGCTAGTGACAGGCCTCTAACCAGACTCTGCTCCATTGATCACAACCCTCTGAGCTCTGTTGTTGAGCCAGTTCTTAATCCACCTCCCTGTCCACTCATCCAACCCACACTTCCTTAGCTTGTGTATGAAGATGTTATGGGAGACAGTGTTGAATGCCTTACTGAAGTCAAGATAGACAACATCCACTGCTCTCCCTTCGTCAACCCAGCCAGTGACACCATCATAGAAGGCTATCAGATCATTGTGGGCATGATCTCCCCTTGGTGAATCCATGTTGACTACTTCTGATAACCTTCTTTTCCTCTACATGCCTGGAGATGACCTCCAGGATGAACTGCTCCATCACCTTTCCAGGGATGGAGTGAGGCTGACTGGCCTATAGTTTCCCAGGTCCTCCTTCTTGCCCTTTTTGAAGACTAGAGAGACACTTGTTTTCCTCCAGTCCTCAGGCACTTCTCCTGTCCTCCATGACCTTTGAAAGATGATGGAGAGTGGCTCAGCAAGAACATCTGCCAGCTCCCTCAGCACTCGCGGGTGCATCCCATCGGTGCCCATGGATTTGCAAGGATCCATTTTGCATAGGTGATCTCTGACCCAATCCTTCTCAACTGATGGTAAGTCAGTCTTTCTCCAGATTTTTGCTCTCTCTTCTGGGGGCGGAGAAGTCCTGTTCTTGCTGAAGTTATGGCCAAGACTGACCCAGCTTTCATGAAAAGAAAAAAATAAATCAGCCTAATAGTCCAAACCTGACTGCAAATCCAAACTACATCTGAAAAGCAGGTGAGACAGCAGCTGGGAGACTTATCCATAGATTTTTACAAATAGATATGTCTGATGTTTGCAGCATAAAGAGCACTGCTGAGGATGTGCCGTAGGGTACAAAAAATCCACTTGTCCTTGAGGCTGCCTAAGGAGCTGTCTGCAGTAATTGTCCACCGCTTTTGCAGGTTTTGAAACTTGCAGTCTGAAAAGTTTCTAACCCTTGCGGGACCTGCAGAAAATGGAGCGAACGTGAGCCGGTCCCGCGCTGCGGCAGAGCGTCCGCTGACAAGCGCCTTGGCAGTTTTCACTGCTGCTATTTCAGATTCTGTGGGTGGCAGGGAAACAAGCAGGAATTAGGTCAATTTAGCTCTGCTGCTGCTTGGGAAAGCGAAGAGCAGCTGCTGAGACAACCGCAGGAGCTATTCCCTCTAGAAGAACAGACGAAAATTGAAGCTGGGGGATGGGTTAGGACAGTGAGCAGTGATGTGAGGAGAAGGGGGATCAGCTGCTGGAGTTGCCTAGACCAGGAGCAGGCATTGCCTCAGGTGTATGGGCATGGGTTGGCTGCACACTGATATAAATAGGTCTGGGGATGTAGTAACAGCATCATCTTGCATCCCTGAAAGGGAAAAGGAGGGAGATGTGTTTAGTTTCTCCCCTGCAACCGCCCTGAAAATGTTTCCTCTTCCCTTACCCTTTTCTGTTTGTATCTGCAGTGTTGAGGCAGGACTAAAATCTGTATTTATGGAGAAATATAGATAGTGTAGTTTGGTACTGTGTGGATCTTTGGTAACTGAGAAGATGCAGGGGAGTTTGATTTCTAGCTAGAGCAAAGGCAAAGCTACCAGAAGGACGTGCTCTCTGCAGGGCATTACAGGGATGTTCTAGTGCTTATGTGAGGGGTGGCTCTTTGGGAAGGAGCAGTTACCCTGAACAAAACACTGCTGCATGGAGGCAAACAGGGCTGCAGTTGCTTTCTGCTTAGGGTGACTTACTATTTTCTTTTTTCCCCTTCATCCAACCAGATGAGTTCCTTGGTCCGGGCTCAGCAAGCCTGCAGACTCAGCTGTATGAGCAGGACTGGAAGGGTACTGCAGCAGGTGGGAGCAGGCAGCGGGCAAGGAGGAGAGACTGGCAGCACAGGGAGCCTACAGGGCTTCCCAGCTGTCCTCTGAAACCACAACCTAAAAGGGAAAGATTTCCTATAATAAATGTAAGATTTCTCTCACTTGCCCCCTATAGATACAGCATCTGAAAAAAGATCTTCTCTGTAGCTTTGTAAAAGAGTAAACCCTTACTTTGATTTGCTGTTTCCCTGGTAGCTGGCAATGCTACAGTCAAGCATCCACCGTATGCACAGCCCCAAAGGTAGGCTCCAGTGGTTTTGCTAATAGCAGTAGCACAGAAGAAAGGAAGAGAACTTGCTCTTGTTTTATAATCCACTGACTTTCAGACATAGTAAATTGGTAAAACAAAACACTCACAGAAAGTCTGGGTTTACAGAAGGTGAAAATCTGCCACCAAGAATGGTAATGTTGTTTTAATTATGCCAGGGCTTGAATGAGGGTTGCATGCAGGCTTTCTGCGCTGCACTCTGGGCCTCGGTGGGTGCCAGCATTATTCTCTTTGTACGTCTCGCCCAGTCCCACCAGCTGCCAGGCCACAATAAAGTTATGTCTGAGTCACTGGCTCCAAAAAGGATGACAAGTAGGTTGTGTGTAGCTGAATAGGACGACGCTGGTCCTCCCCTGATCCTGCCAGCTCGGGTCTGGACTCGGGCCATAACTGCACAATAAATCCAAACGAATGCTGTTGGCTGTTTAAGCGAGCTGGTCGGCTGGGGGGAGGAGGGGAGAACGAGGCACACAGCTGAAAAGTGGGCTGGGATGCCAACAGGAAAGCTACTGGCCCCATTTTGGCTTTCAGCAGACAGAATGGGTCACAGGAAAGACACAATGGACCTTGTTTGCAGCTGGGCTGCGCAGGAGCTGGGGGATGCCTGTTTCGGAGGCCATGCCAGGCAGGCTAGTAGCTGCTGATGTGGGTCACCAGACTCTGTGTGCTTTGGTCCTATTGACACCATCTTGTTTAGCGCCACTGTAAATTGCCAAGTTTGTTGTACAAATACGGAGAAGAAGGGAGGCAAGCCTGGCCCTGAGTCTGCTCCCCCTTAAGGGAGGACTCTCCAGGCTGGATTAGTTCTTGTGGGGGAAGGCAGCTTGCAGCTATGGCTGCTCTCTAAAGCCCACTGGTGGTGACCCCAGGAAGCCTCTGCTCAGGTGCATGGCAGCTCCTGGTGACTCTATATCTCGTACACAGCGAGGGGATACCTGGGGACTAGTTGCATATCTTGGCATCCCACATTGCTGTTGCGATGGCTTTTGACTGTCTCCTTAGCAGACAATGCACGTTACCCTGAGGAGAGGTCTGGGCTCCGCTCTTGCAGGTGAACCAGGTAATGCCCAAGTTTCAGATTGCCGAGTTTTCTGCCTTCTTGGCTTTCTTTCTGCAGAGGAGATATGCTCAGGGCTTAAGCACAGGAGTCTTCCTTTCTCGTGCTTAATACTGCCCTGTTTGTTTGCTGTGTCTGCACCAAAGTAAAATAGGGGAGCCTCTCCTAACCTGTTGCTGTATCTTTTTCCCATGGGCTAGATTTGGTGGTACAGTCCAAACACAAGTGATGTCGCCAGCCATGACATGGCTGCTTTCTTCCAGCCTGCTTGTATATTAGAATGCATTGAAACATAATGCAGTGATTTATGGCAAATATTTGCAGCGTATTATTTGATAGTCAAGTTAGTCAAAGTCTGGAATAACAGATGAATAACTGAAGGAATATTTAATTAAAAAACAATGCCAGAATTTGCATAAAATATTTGCTACAAATACATTACAAGCTGATTCCTAGCTTGTAGCTCTGCTTTGAATTTGGCAAAGCAACGGTATTTTGGTTTTGCAGACAAAAGCTGTGGAGTTCAGTCCTGACTGATTATTTGTAATGGCTGGCCTAGGTTATGGGAACTAGTGCATTTGCTGAGTGTGATAAAGGAGGTGAAACATAAAGGTCACGCTACCACTAGGATTAGTTGGGTGAATTAAAGGACATGTGGAAACACAGCTAATTAGGATAAGGGCCACACAAATGCTACCTTCTACTAATATCCCTCAGCACTCTGATGCCTTGAAATAGAACTCCTGCACAAAGCAAGCAGGAGAAGTAAAGATGCCACTTTCAACAAGCCAGAGGGCTGAGCACCAAAGATCAAAGGGATACACAAGTAAGTGTTTTGGGGTATTTGACCTTTGGGTAATTTCAAAATTCTGCACTACAAGGAACACCTTCATGTCCCCTGAAAGCTCTTCCTCATGATTTTTCCTGAAAGGACCGTCCTTCTCTTGCTGCCTGCAGTTATTAACTCCCCTCAGGTGCAGCTGGATGTGCAGGAAAAGTAAAGGTAATGCTGCAGCAGGTGTCAATGTTAATTTATATACTGCAAAACTGGAACATCTTTTAAATAGTGACTGACAGGCTTACCAGCTCCAACGAGCTGGTTTGCTCCAGCAACGCCGCCAGGCAGAGGCAGCTCCTTTGGAGAGCACCAGGGTATTTGCAGTGCCAAAATGAATGTGGGCGGTAGAGGTGAGAGGACAGCTGAGTAACTGGAGAAATGTGGGCCAGGCTGGTACTTGTGGAGGGAGCAAAGCCTGTCCTAGCCCCATGCTCCTGCCATCCTGACCCAATAAATATGTGCCCGCTCTATCACTTCAATGTTTGCCGTGGTGGTGAGGAGCTCGATACTGACCAACAGAAGCGCTTTTGGCACGCCGTGTAAAAAATCTTTGGAAGCGCCAAGAGAAACATGAATGATGTAGTATGTTCACATTTGTAATCTGCCTGCGTTTAAGTGGTGTATCCAGAGAGGAACAGGGTGTGTCGGTTTGGGGTTTAGATCGGCTTTTCCTGGGAAAGAATGCGTCTTACACAGGCTCTACATACATGTGGTATGTATAGACATATGCACTGTATGGAGCAGAGGGAGACATCAGCACGAATCTGGTCATACCAGTGCATAAGTGTATTTATTTTTAATTGAAAGCAAAACAAAATGAGGTGTGCTTCAGTGTTTTGGCTGCCATCAGGGCCTCCTCATTGACCAGGAGATAACAGCAATGGTGAGGTGTTAAAGCCATGTGGAAGCAGTGGGGAAATGGATGAGGGCAGTCTGGAAAATCCCGGTTGCTTCTCAGGTGTAAGATATGTCTAAGTAAGGAGAAATTGCAAGGGTCTCCCATACACAAAGAAATGTAAGTAGTAAAAGCAGATTTGGAAGCAGATTTGTTGTAGATGAGTGGGGCTAGAAATGACCCTGCATTAATGCACTTTAGTTAGCAGTCTGTTAGTAACTGGAAAGTCAGTGCTTTGTGGTAAGAGCTTTACAGCAGGAAGAGCTTAATTAGAGTCTGGTTTGAAACAGACCCTTGGCAGAATAAGTAGCACCAGAAGTAAATACACTCAGAATCTTAAATTCAGAGAAAACTATAGGTTGGAAAGGACCTCTGGAGGTTACCTGGTCAAACCTCACAGAGTCTCGCAGCAGGGCTGATTTCAAAGTACTTAGCTTAATAATTCAAAATAGTAACAGGAAAAGCAGCACTGGAAATGATTTCCAGAACATGTCACTTGAAGAGGCTATCACACAACTGAAGTGCAGCGGCTATGGAGCAATGTTATGATCTAAAGTAAGTCAGTGTTCTGCCAGTCATACTTTTTTCTGCATGGGGTATCGACATGAAGTGCTCATACCGGGCTTATACTTCCCACAGAACTGAACCTTTCCCTTTCAAAAATCCCATGTGTGTACTCTTAGAAGCACCACTGTTGCTCATGCTGTGGGCACACAAGCCCTGCAGGAGTTTCTCTTCCCAAGAAGCTGTCTAGGAGAGAGACCGGCACTTCCTGACTGCTGAGCCGGACCTTTTCCAGGTACACCCTGGTGCGGCTCCACCGACTTCTGTGGAACTGCTGTGGCATAAAATGAGGATGAATCAGGCTTGCACTCTTTCTTCTGAACTATGAATGTCAGTGCTAGCCTAGAGAAATACAATTTTCAGGCTGATGTGGTTTGACACCAAAGTCTACAGCAGAGACGCTGGACAGCCCGATGACTGAGATAGCTCCCGAGGGACAGCGAAGAGTGATGGGCGGGCTCTTTTTTCATACACGGAGGCATTCTCCGTTCAGGCTCAGTAACATCCAAACCAGATTTTTCTTCATAAGAAGTTGCAGTTTGGGCCCTGTGCCACAGAAACCCCTCCCTTTACTCTCTGTATTACTCATCTTCCTGAGGGTCTTTTGCTCTCAGTTTTGCTGCTGCTGTTTCTGGAAAGCATCCTATTGTAGAGCCTGCGGAGAGCACACACCTTCTATCGTGCAGTGAAAAGGCCTGTCACAGATTCTTGTTGTCAAGTCCACAAGCAAAACAGAATGAAAACAGAGAAGACTGATACCTTTGCTAAATTCTTCTTCGCGTGTTAAAGACTTTTTTCAGTAAACTAAATTGGGCACAGTACTCTCAGAAGGAAAAGTGATATTCTAATGTGGCAAATAACTCTGCTTTCCCCACTGAAAGCTTGGGGTCATAGCCCTTCAGGCACGCCACAGCAGGGCTGTTTGTATCTGTCTTGGGCTCAAGGAGGCGGTAAGGGCTGTCTACAGTGTCACCTGTTGTTACCTTGTGCGCTGCTAACAAGTGCTGCCAGCTGTAAAGCAGGCAGTGGGGACCCTTCAGTCGCCATTTCAGGTTCCACTTTAGAAAAGTGGTGCCAGGAGAGGGCATTTTCATGTCTCTTGTTTTCCACCCTCCAAACCCAAGAGTGCTGAAGCACATTTTGTCCTGTGGGAGTGGAAAAAACAGGGTTTTTTTCAGATTTGACTTCCCTTCTGGGTATATCTGGAATAACCTGTTTGTGGCATGGAGGTGTGACACAAGGTCCTGGAAGGTCCAGCAAGACTGTCATCTTGTTTCAGGCAAGATCCTGCTTAGCCTTCAAGTAATAACTTCCAGCTACTAATGGCTATGATTTGTCATGTATAAGCTGTAATAACATACTGCTCAAATTAATGAAGTCCGACTTCCAGTACTCTAGGCTAACCATAAGTTAACACTTAAGAGCGCTACTTCGGGCTTTACTGTCTGGTAGGACTGTTGTGCTTCAGATTATTAAGAAAACAACCTCATAATAATAAAAAATAAAGCCACCAAGTGTTACAGAGTGAAATTTCATTATGGATTCTGTAATACTTGGTAAACATTTGTTGGAAAAGCTCATAATTCAAGCCTTTTTTAACACAAGTAACAAACAAATTATAGTAATTTTCAAAAGCATGTAGAAACAACAATTGTGAGACTGAAGCTAAACAACTCCTAATGAGATGCAGTGGTAGCAATAGCAAGACAGACAGAAAATCTATATAGATAATTAAGAAATTATCCATTTGGGAGAAGTTTAACAGTCTTTTACCTTCTCGTCTGTGGAAGCCAATATATGCAACTTGTTCTTCCTCCCCACATCTTCCCCACCTCCAATTATTTAACAATAACATTGGCATTGCTACAGTGTAAAGAGGCACCTGGGAATAAAGCAAGGAAGCCCAAGGATTGGTTAACACTCTGTCTAGCTCACTCTTCTATTGGCAGAGCTAAAATCCCGGTACAAAATACTAGCCCCAGGGGTAAACAAACTCAGAAAAAGACTTTAAGAACATTTTTCAGAAGTAATACTATGATGCAAACAATGGACAAGAAGAGCAGAATAATAAGTGCCAGCAAACTCATGAGTCTTGTCCTGATTTGGTTTGCAGTGCACCTGGAGTTTGTTTTACCCACTCTGTCCTTTCATGGTTTCCTGTTAGTATGAAACCCAGTGATTTTGTTATGCAAGCTTCACACAGATAAAAAGTAATCAATAACATCTCCGCTACAGCTGTCTGTAAAATGGAGGGATCTTCTAGTATTTGGAAAAAAAAGTAAGAAAGGAAGATTAGATACCCTCCAACTAATGCCATTCTTGGTAAGATGTGTAGTGACCCTCGGAAAATCAGGTGGTATATACAATGCGCACATATGAGAGAGCTTACGTTATTGTACAGGTAATGCTGTTTCAGTGGGGGCCCATCTTCTTCAGAAGAAGTATTTTTGTAACAAAAATAAGCCAAGATAATGAGGCAGTTGAAGCCCAGGAGTTGTCTGGGCTGCTTAGTCTAGAGCAGTTTGGGGACTGAAGAGAAAACAAAGGAATTCGTGAATCCGGGTTTAAAAAGAGAAAGATGAGACAGTGCTGTGGGAGTACCTGCTACAGTCCCTCTGTCTGCCATGGTGGGACCCCAACACGTTTATCTCTGAAGCAGATCATTCCATACCTGCCCTTCAGAGGAGAAAAGATCTGGCTGACTGAAACATAGCTTTTAAAGACCAATTTTAACTAATATACTCTGCTGCTTTACATGTCTGGATAAAAAGCAAAGACATTTTCTTCTGAGGGAGTGAATCTCACCTTGGTCCCTTTTCTTCCTTCTTGTCCTTCTCTTTCCCACCATCTCCCTTCCCCCAGCCCTTCCAAAATAAGCTATCCAGAGCTGAAAGCAGTCAATTATGCAAAGATAAACTATTGCATCACTTATGTTGGTGTTAGATTCCTTACTCCCAGCACAGCGGGGAGATCAGAGCTGTGCAGAGCGATACATATTGCTGGGATTGCACAATGATCCTAAATTGCCATTCTAATGCAAATAAAAATATGTAAATGATGTCACCCCTGATGAATGTAGAACTGAGCCAAGCAAATATGGGAGTGCCAATAAAATGCTAAATGCCTTTTTCTAGAATAGTAAAGACTTGCTAATTTGCCTCCATTTTTAGGAAGTAAGAAATAATGTAGTGATACAAGCACATTTTGTCTAAAATGGTTCTATAGCAAATGTAATTATGCCAAGATATATTTTTATACAGCCTAACTTGAGTAGGTTGAAGGCTTTTCATTTATCGGTGAGAAGCCAAGAGTAAAGAAGTCATACAGTAATATGAAGGAATGAACGACTAGGGATTCTACCTGAGATTTCAGAGTTCAAGTCTTTTTCCTGCTCTCAGATTCATGACCAAGTTCTTTGTGAGAAGCTCCACAGCGTTGGATGCATTAGATCACTTGGAGTGGGTTTCTCTTGATAATACATTCTTCAAAACAGTGAACTTGTTCACCTGTTAATGACCTAGACATAGTCTGTAAAGCAATCTCTACAAAGTCTTCTTTAAACTGTGCTAAAAAAGAATAGTGAAATATTGCTTGTGCTGGCTGTGCACTGACTTGGTTTTCAGGCCTTTCCGTTGGTGCCTTGCCATGTGGATCATTTCAGTCGGATGAGGAAGGGGAGCAGCACGATTATGTTACGCAGGCTGCATTATAGAGTAACTTTTTCTGCATAGTGATGGAAATCGGTGAATTCAGGCTGCTGGGAGGGTTATGCTTTTTGATTAATAAATAAACGGTTCCATTTAATGCACCTTTTTTCTGGACTTTGCTGTAAATGATATGTTTGCATTATAAGAATCAAGGAAAATTCAGTTACATTTATGTCGTATGTAAAGGCTGGACCCACTCTTACGTGAGGATGGGAGTGATTTTCAGACTTCTACGGGGCCAAACCTTGAGTAATGCACTTGTCACTGCAGTTTTATTTTGAGCAGGTCCTCAGGATCCCTGCTGCTGTCTTGCTCATCTGTAATTACCCTCCCCTTAGCCCAGTCTGATTCTGTACTGTAGCACTGGAAGAAGTCGTTCAGATGACCTCAATGTCTTCAGGCCATATCTGCATTATTCCTGACAGCTGTTTGTGTATCTGCTTCCTAAAAACCCCTGGTGTCAGATCCCCCAGTCTCCCTAGGACATTTATTCAAGTCCTTTCCTGCTCTTACTGCTTTTTTCCCCTTACACCTAACCTGGATGTCTTCTGCGGCAACTTAATTATTCCTTAATTGCTCCCATTACTTCTTGTCCTATCCTTCCTATTCACGGAGCATGGTCTCTTTCTCTTTGCTGTAATCTTTTACATACTTGTGGCTTAACATTGTGTAAATTGCATGGAATATCCTAATCCAAGTGCAGTAATCCTTTGGCATTTGGGGGAGACAGAGAATAGAGAAACTAGGGGCTTACAACTTCGGGAAGGAGTCTTCCAAAGATGTGGAAGTCATCTTTAATCACTAACAGGCTCTTGACCTCTTCTCTGAACACCCAAAAGAGAAACATTTTGGACCAGATTCTCATTTTGCTTATGCTGTTTTTAGACAAAAAACTGTTTGGTGGAGTGATCCCTAATATGAATGAAAAGGTTTAAGATGGTGATGCCCCTTGTTCTCTGCCACCCCAGAGAATGAGATCAGGGCTGGGAAGTGGTTGCACACCCAGTCTTGTGGTTTTAAGTATGTCTGGAGTTCTGCTTTCCAAAGTTTTGTGTTATATTGTGGCTTTCAAACAGACAAAGTCCTGAAGTAGTGGAAACGCAGGATCTCAAAAATCTTTGTGTGGCTCATTCCTGTGTAAACAGGACCCAGTGTTAGACCAATCTTAAAACGATGCATGTGCAGGGGCTGGGGAGGGGGTGGGAGGATAAGGGAGGAAGGTGGGAGTCTGAGGCTGCGAGAAAATGGGACAATTAAGCATGAACCCACAGCTGACACCCTGCCCTGATTAATTTAACAATAATTAAAGACTTTAGTGGAGATCAGCGTCCTGCTGGTTCCCAGCCGTGCAAAGAAGGATGAGTCGTGCAACGGTAACCAGCCCCTATTCATCATAGGCAACACACAGAGCAATTACCAGTGCTGTCTATAAACTGAAGCAGACTTGCATTAATTGATTTACTGGGACCTTCTATTCCCTTTCTCTTTTGTTTCCTCCTTTCATCCCTTATGTTTTTATTTGAAGGGCTGGTTCATTTGGCCACAACATGCAGCAGTGCCTGGCCATAGGGCACATGTCCTTGGGATATAGGGTAGAGCTGCCTGGATTTGAGACATTGTGCTCTGTGACTCCCATCCATCTGAGTCTGTGTTTCCCCGGATGCTGCCTGTGAGACAGTTTTACTTCTGAAATCCACTGTTGTAAGCAAAATGGAATAGACATCCGCTCTTTCTACCTCCCTTCCCCACACCTCTTTTTGCACTTCTCTGTTTTCAGCGGTGATGTCGTTTGCCTCTCATTTCACGCTGAATATGAGAGAGAAATCTCATTATTTCTGACTTAGGTATTCGCATGTGTCTCTCTACAACATGTCATGCCAGTTGCCAGCTTGTTACAACATCAGAAGAAGAATTCAAAGTGCTGATTTATCTGCTATTGGAAACGTCTCTAGGGATGAAATAAGGTATGGGAAGGAGGGGAAAAAGGAGAGAAGAACACAGGGGAGGCAGCACAGGGCTGCAGCTTTCCAGGGCAAAAGTCTAGCCTTGTCTTAGAGTGCTTGCTTATTTGCTGCTGTTCTGCTGGCGGGACAGGCAGAATGATCAATGCGATGTGAAATAACCGAAGAGGTAATGGTCAGGAAGCTTTTATATCTATGAAGGAAAACTGTCGGACAGAGATGCTACGAAGTCTTGCTCGTAGCTGTTGACCAAAAAGAAAAGAAAAAAAAAAAGAAAAAAGTTCGATACTTAGTCCCAGTCTTTGTTGTAGAACAAACAGTAGTTTTATTTTAGAGCTGAAAGGGGTCCAAATATACACAACACCCGTCCACTCCTTGCACGGTATATTGGAATCAGATGTCTTGGTTTGGTCCTCCGTGTATGTCTTTTGTTTCATGTGTCTGGCTCATGTAGCATTTGCTGCAGGAGTGGGTTGTTGGTGACATCTCTAGCCATGGGCATGACATTTCTAGCTGTACCCACAGAAAAGTAAAAGGCAGGGAAATGCTTTGGTATCCTCAAACATTGGCGTTTATTTTGCATGAGCATGTAGCAGTCCAAATGAGGGATCCCTACTCCATTATGCTAAAGACATAAAATAGTTGAGGCAAGAAGGCATCTCTGGAGAGTATCCAGCCCAACCCTTGCTCAGGGCAGAGGCAGCTGCAGCAGGTTGCTCAGAACCATGTCCGGCTGGGTTTTGAGTATCTCGAAGGATGGAGACTCCACCAGCTCTCCAGGCAACCTGTACCAGTGTTTCACCACCTCACAGTAAAAAAGCTTTTTTTACCCTGTATTTCATTTTGTGCCCAGGGCACGTACCTGCCTGTGGCAGGCATGTGCTGTCCCTGTGTGGGAAGGAGGCACGGCATGGGTACTGTTTGTCTGCTGGTGCCACAAAGATGTGTAGCTGCTGCTCCAGCCTCACATCCTGCAGGAAAGAGGGCATTAGGGGAAGCCAGGCAGTGGTGTCTCCTGTCTCCTCTGTGTTTGTGGAGAAGCAGAAGCTTTCAGTATCCAAAGGGAAGGGCAGCACAGCCCTGCAATGCCAATTGGCAATTCTGCTATGGAAATGCTTCCTGGCTTTCCTCTAAAATGGGAAAGAGTTGGCTTCAGTTTCATTTTTTTGGGGGAAAATATGCTTTTCCTGGTCTTGTATATATAGGTTATGTATCAGAATGTACGTCTTTTGTGGGTAATATACAAAATGATTCGTATGGGTCTTAAGCCGTTCTTGCATCTGAGCTGGTGCCTAGTGAAATAGTTAAACTACTTACCTCAGCACTTAAAGGGATGTTGTGAAAACAAACTGGTATTTATGCAGTGCTTTGAAGGTTTAAAGTGTGCATTATTTATTTACTGTTATCACCAGAGAAGTGATTGATAGCTTCTGCTTATGCTGGTATTGACATGAACCTGTGAATAATATATATCAGGAGAATGTCAGTTTGTCTACAAATTGGAAAAACCAAATGGAGGGGATCCTTTGAAATGATAAAGAAATAAGACAACAAAGCTATAGAGCAACCTTAAAAACATATTGCAGTGTTAAAATTTTTACTCAATGTGTGTTTTGTATTATAAACAGCCTCTCGCACTGGCTAGTGGAGTCCATAATGTTCACATTTTAATACAGGGAGAATTTTTCATTCAGAAAGAAATTACACTCCAAAAAAACCCATTAGTATTTTTAAATTAATAGAAGACTGGTAGTAACTCTCTGTGACATCTACTTAATAAGTTGTTAAAGTGATTTAGTGATCAATGAGTGCTGACATTTCAAAAAGGGAAAGGCAAACTTTGGCACTCCTTTTGGCACTCCCCCCCGCCTCTTTTCTGTGTGGGAGGTAAGAGGAGCATCCCTGGGAACCTGGGTCTGCCCAAGCCGGGACACCTTCACCACTGCTTGCAGGAGGCTGCTGGGAAGAAAGATGCAACAGATCTTCTTCTTTCAGGTTAGAAAATGAAAAAATATATATTCTCTGAAACATTGATTGAGCAAAGCATTTAGTCTTAGGCATGAAGGATAAGGCTACTCCAATGTGGGCATATGTTTAGGTGCCTTGTATACAACTGCCTTGTGTTTATTCCCTTTTTGTATCCCAAGCACTGTTGCACCGGGATGCTGCAGCCTGAGGATGCCTGAAGTTGCGTGTAACTCAGGGGGAGAGGAGCATGCAGGATCTGGCTTTCTCTTGCTCCACGGAATGGACTTTTGCACAAGTGCTGGGAGCCTCCATTATACGGATGTGAAAGCCACACATCACAGGGAGCCTCCATTATACCCAGACTGCATCGCTCCTCCTAGAATAGATTTAACGATCAGAAAGAAAGTCCCCAGGTTGTAATTGTTGCTTCCCTTTCAGAACAGCTGACTGCACAAATAAATGTAGTTTGCCATGTTAGCACAAAGAGTTAGAAGGCACAAACGAAACATTCATTGAGGGCAGATCCTTCTTTAGAGGAGTTTCTCACCTGGGGTTCAGTGTAACGTCCTGTGCTTGCAGCTAACCCCCACATCGCTCATCTACTCTCACCAGTCCTTGCTCAGCCCCACACTGGAGAGATGTGCAGGCCCATGGTGGCGATGGTGGTGCCAGCAAAAAGGGTGACCCAGACTCCAGTAAGGCTGGGGCAGAATGGCCTGTGGCTGTCCCCCAGTGCACTGCGCAGGTGTACCTGCTGCTGACGAAGTGAGAGAGCTGCCATGGCTTCCCTGCTCTTGTTGCCTGTGGAAAAAGTCATAATGAAATATGACGGGGTGAGACCTGTCAGGCCTTACTGAAGGAACTCTGGAAATTCAGAGGATTTAGTAGAGAACTGCCCTCCCTGTCTGGAAACCTTACTGGAGGATGTGGAAGGGCTGGAAATGCCTGCTTGAATGCTCTGCAACAGCTGACCCCACAGAAAGGAACATTTTCTGTTCCACAAGGTCACTGAGAGATGTTTATCCTGGTGCCTGGGGAGGCCATGCCTGAAAGTCTGGACTGCCTGAAGACCTCTCTTTGCTCTCTCTCCAGACATCTGTGCCATGAGTGTCTACATACAAACACGCAGGCTGGTGTATATACCATATATGTGCATGTGTGTTTGTGTGATGGTATGCATGCAAATATATATGGTATATGCATGGTACACGCCATATTTATATCATATGCCACATATATGGGACTTTTTTTATCTTTCCATACATACATATATATATATACACACACAGCCTTACATTTTTATTTTTGCACGTGCTATGATAAAAGTGTGTTTGAAAAATAAGTATTTTCTGCTGCTCCTTTTTCACTGAATTCAAACACAGATGCTTGACAGTGAGGAGGAAGTTTTTATTAAAAAAAACTGAGCCTATTTCACTGAACCCAGGGAGAGAAAGTAAAATGCAAGGTTGGTGTTAGCATTTAATGAACCAGACCTTTAGTAGGAATAAATTGGTGTGACTTGACTAGTATCACTGAAGCTGCACTAATTTCCAGTGCCTGAGAACCTGAGCCCAGGTTTTTTGTCTGATTGGCCTGTTTTAATGTCCTCAGATGACTCTTACTTTTTTATCAGCAGAAGATACTGTGCTAAGGATCAGATCTGTGTACAAAGCATCCTGCTTTCTGTGTTGGCACAGACATGTGGGGCTGGGTAGTGGTGGAGCCGGGATCGGCTGTACAGCTTAGACAGCATAGTTTTGCCAATTTACTGTTTCCTATCACTTCTTTTAGGTTCATGGTGTAGAGGTAATGAGTAAAGACTCTACTCTGGAGCCACCTTTATAGATGATTATAAGGATTAGTAGTCCCCATCATAGCATATTTGTCAACATACCCTTCAATTGATAGCAATTACCTCTACCATAGATTAGTAGCTAGTCCCAGGTCTTCTGCTCTTCCTTTGTCCACCTCCTCCTCCTGACTTGACTTGTCTTGGGGTCCCCTCCAACATTAAACACAGCACTTGGGTTCCGAAACTGAGGCAAATGGAATAAAGGATGTGCTGTAAATTGGTATTTGTAGGTCACTTTAGCCAGGCAAGCATTTCAGGAAGCCCATCAAAATACTTCAAGCATGTAGCGCTACTCAAAAGATCAGGTGAGGCTTGAAATGCATTCTGTAGTTGTCTTTCCTTGTCAGGTTTGATTGCGGGAGGTTACGATGGGACTGGATGAGGTTTGACTGGGATTTCCAGTCTGCAGAAAATGTTATTGGGCAGGTCACTGTGAGCCTTCCCCATTCTGCTGGCCTCCCATTCGGATGGCTGGAGTGATGTGCTGCGAACTGACAGCTCAGGGATGTGCAAGCGAGATGCTCTCCAGAGTGCAGCTGCTCCACTGGGCATTGCTAAGGTAAAGGTGGAATCTGCTGAGATGCCACTGGCTCTCTGCGGTGTGGTGAAGAGGAATTAATCCTTGGATACCAGTGTTGCAGCTCTTGAAAGGCACCCTGGCATAACACTCATGCTGCTTGCTGCTAGAGAAGTTCTATTTCTTATTTGGCTCTTTCTTCCCTTCCTTCAAACTCTGTGAAGCAAAGGAGAGCCTTTGGTCTGCACCACAGAAATTGCTGCATGTGCTGCCTTTTTAGGGAATGAAAAGACAGCGTATCTCTTCTTTCCCCTCTGCTTGAACCTTTTCTATGTTTTCCACTGTCTTACAGTTCTTTCCCCATCTCCTGCTAGGTAATATCTTTCTTGTTTAGGATAAACGTATTCCCTACTTCCCTGTCACCTTTGGGTTAAAATGCTAGTCAGTACAAACATTACTCTGTTGTCTTCTTGAGTTTTGATTTGTGTGCATGATTTGGAGGGAAGGAGAACCTTAATCTAAGAAACGTTGCTGTTGAACCTTTGGGACTCTGGTAGCTGTGCCCCATTTTGCACTGGGCTGTGTCTGAAATGGCGCACTGACCTGATGCGTGCTTCAGCCAGCACTGTTGCTTCTCTGTCAGGGAGTGATAAGCAAAGACACATGGATGCTGAAGTTTAACTCCTAAAGCTAGACCCTACCCTATTTGAAGCAATGGTCTGGAAACACTTTTGAGGACCAGTTACAGCAGCATTTACGTCCTGTGAGTGTCATGGAGATGGACCAGTGCGAATAAGTGTTCAGGGCACTCGGGCCAGAGGGAATTGCTCTACAAGCCACCAGTGGTACCAGGGATAACCTATAAGCCTCTCCTCTAGTGTCTGAGGATGAGGGGATCAAATCTGCTTTTGGTACGTTTTCTTTATGCCGTTGCTATATTGTCCTCCTGATATCAGGACTTCTGTCAAGAATAAATACTGTTGATGTTTTCTTCTACTGGCACGCATTTATGGTGGCTTAAGAATCTGATTCACTGCTTACTTCCATGCTAAACAGATTAAGGTAGGTGGCTACCAAAACATAGGGTTTGAGAGGGAGGACAGTGAAATGTTTGCATACAGTCTTAACGCACAGTCTGTTCTAGGCAGGTCTTCATATTGATCTCTCTTAAACCCTGGCATTCACTGCACTCTCCTTTATTTGTTTTTGAAAACATAATGGCTATGAAATGAAGCAGAGTACCAATATCTGACAAATAAAGGAGGTGGATTTGGGGATCTCAGTTTTAGACTTTTTTTCCCTCCAGCAGAAGTAATTACTTGCTTTAAAACTTTATCACTTTAGAGGCAAAAGTCTCACCAGGAGTTTAACCAGTGATGGCATTTGAAGTGGCTTTACCATAGCAATGTGCAAATTGTTCACTGCCCTGTTGCACTGTGTAAAGCTGCTAAATACTTGTAGAGCACTGGGTGTCATAAACATCACCAGCCTTACTCAGACAGAGGAAGCATAATGTTTAAAACCAACTAAACCGGCCCCTTTCTGCCACCTCAGGAAACCTACAGAATAAACAGAAAGCCTTGAGAACTGTACAAGCAACTGCTTTGTAAAGGAAAATATGTATTGAGATACAATACAATACTCATCTTGTGCCCCTTCGGCTATTTGAACAGCACAACAACCCCTGTTACACCAGCCTGCTAATAATCAGTGCTGGCTTGCGGGGAAGTGTCACTCTACTCCTCCACCTGGTAATTTCACCGTGTATCACCACTTCAGCCCCATCACACTCCCTAACAGCAAAGTCAGCTCCTCTCCTACTAAGCTCTGAGCTTTTACGTGAGATCTACTTTTTCAGGAATTGCAAGTGAAGCCTGTCAGGAAGTTTCTGCTCTCCTGTTGTGGAGGGATCTGCTGAAAACCAAACAGTTCAGTCGTCTCTGCCTCTGCTGGTTTGATCAGCTCTGGAGGTGGGGTTTTCTGTGAATGGGATGGAAAGAAATCCATCAGTTTACTAGATTGAGGCTCCCGTCTGGCATATATTACTAAATATCTTATGCATTAAAAAAAAAACAAAACCCGAAAACCCCAAAACTCTGGCAAGCACAAAACTACAAATGCCTCTACTGAAAGAATACAATTACGGTTACAAAAATATGTGTGGAAATGCCAGAGCTGATGTTGTTTCTGCAGCCTTACTTTATCCGACACAGATACGTGCCTCATGCTGCAGTCTTCATTCACTTGATGAGATGTTGCACTCTTCGGTGCAGGAGGATTAATATGACTGAACGCCTTTTATAGTGGATACTTGGAAAGAGTGCACAACAGTAGTGTCAACCCATCCAGCTCTATTTTAGGCAGATAGCGAAGCAGTCCTCTGTGGCTCCTTGCGTATTCATTGGAAAGAGGTGGGTGTTTCTAGGAGAGGTCATCCCCATCCCCCCAGGAGTTAAGGCATGTGCATTAGGAAGCTGGATCCTCCCCTCCTGTATTCTCATTGTTTTTCTCAGTGTAAATGACAGATCACTTACTGTTTATCTGTCCCCCTTTCTAACCCCACCTTTTGCTTCTTCTATGCTGTTGTGAAGTAAAGCTTGTAAAGAGCATCAATGTCACGGTCTGCTGAGAAGGCAACACCCGCTGGCCCTGAAAGCATTGTACCTCTCTCTCCTCAGCGTGGCACAGATGGGTGGTGTGTGACGGCCAGGTTTTGACCCGTTTCTCACAGCCCCCGGTGCAGGCAGCACAGCACGTCTCTCCATTGCTTCATTTCCAGCTGCCCCTCTCCCAGCTGGCTCATTTCCCCCCGAAGATCCGTGGCGGCAGGGCAGGAGCGCTGATGGCTGCCGTATGTTACAGGCATCGGGGCGGAGAGCAGGTGAAGGGCTGGAACATCTCCGCATGTTGAAACGGCCAAGGGAGGAGGCCTGCATGTTGCAGGCAAAGCCGGCTTTGCGAAAGTTGTTAGAAAGCACTTTTATGAGGAAAACAAAGGGGTGGGAAAATCACATCTCTCTTGCTTCTGGAGGTTTGAAATGAAAAGCTAAAGCTCTGACTGCTGACATGAGCAACACCTCCACCCGAAATCCTAATGTCTTCCAAATGAGCCCAGGTTTCAAGCAAGTGTCAGAAGACCTGACCAAGGAAACAAATGTGAACGTGGCTCTGTGTTAACCCTTGGGTGGCTGCCAGAGGACCTGCCTGAGAGTGGTCTTGTCCCAGCTCCCCAAGGGCACTGCAGTGCCAGCGCCCCCACTGCCAGGGGGAGCCCAGGTCCCATGGTGCCAGCCTCGAGTTTGCAGCACAGCGGGATTGGGAGCTGGGATGAGAGATGGCCTTAATGAAGACAGGATGTGCTTTGGGAGGGAAGGGAGTGCACTGTCCCGTGAAACGCCCTCCCCACGCTCTCTTCCTGCTGGGAGTACAGTCCCATTGTTGTCAGGGCATTAGGAGGTGGAGACTGGTACCTTAGGTCTGGCCAAGCTGTGGATTTACCCTGTGGTTTTGGGCAAGCTGGTTCATCTCTCTGCTTTACCCCAGCAGTGTCTGTCATACCCATTTATACAATCTCAAGCTGTAGTGCCCTAAAGGGCTGGGAGAGCTGCTCCTGTGGTGTTTGTATAGTGCCTGCCTCCATGAGTGCGTGTGTTGCAGCTGGTGAAACTAATTGTCACCACTAGACATAATGAGCAGGCCTGACACAAGTGGGGGAAGAGGAGGAGGGGGACACTGAGCCTTCCTTGTTCTCTAGACATTGTCATTTTGCCTTGTCAAGCTTCGTGAACGAATCTAATGACAGCTGAACCACTGCATGAGCTGTACGAGCTGTAACTTCCTTGGGACACTTGGGTCACTTTGGGTGGCAGAATTGGGTTCTTGTTTTCAGGGCTAACCTTCTTAGTCATTCAGCAGCTTCTGGACTTTTTTGGAGCGGGGAGAGGTGAAATAACACAACAGAAGTGTACAAACAGCAGAGAAATCTGGAAGCAGCTTTTTCATGGAGGCCTGAATTGTGTCTTACTGTTTCTTAACTGGGTCTTTGGTTTTAATGCAATTAGTGTAGTCTAGGGTAATGTGAATTCATTCAGCTTCTTTGCCTTCAGGACTAAATTGGTTTCTCAGGGAGATCTGGAAGTCCCTTCCCTAGCCCATTACTGTGCAACACGAGATGATGTGTATAAAGGGGAGCACTGCAACTGAGCTTCAGAGTATAGGCCCAGCTGCACGAAAATACTTGTACATCCAACTCCTGCTAACCAGGTGTCTAAGTACATTTTTTTCTGGGCTGAGGTGGTGTAATTTGGAGAGAGGGAATAAGGCAAAGAAAGCTTCCCATTTTTCCCCCAAAGGAATAAAAGCAGTTTCCATCAGGAGAATCAGAATAATTACTTGCATTTATTAAATCATGCTGCCTTTTCTGGTAATGGCTTATCTCCTCTCTCATACCTTCTAGCCTGCTGACCAGGCTCTCCAGCTGGCCTGCATCCCCCTGATGCATCACAGCCTGCATGTGTGTGAGAGGAATGGCATGGTGTTGGTCCGTGGTCAGAGCTATATAGGCTAGACAAAGAGCATGGGTCATGGAAGGAGACTGAAGTATTTAGACAAATAATTATGGGCCACTCTGGTGAGAAAGAAGGGAGGAAACTGTTTTAAAGCACGAGTCAAGACCAAACAATGTCTTGTTTCAGGAAAGCTGAAAGTGTATTTTGGATCAAAACATCAAAACAGTATCTGTCAGTCTTTCCAAATGGAAAATTTCAATTTTTAGCTCAGAACTGATCTGTTTTGCTTTCTGGATGCCAGAATATGTATTTCTATGAAAACTGAAAGGTATCAGCCAAAAGCAGATACTTAGGATAAAACTCTGTTTTCCATTTCAAAAAGCAGCCTGAATAGGAGAACCCTGTGGTTCTTTCTTGGCATCACAGCATTTGTACATCAGCACTGGAATGTGCATTCTGTGTATGAATGAAGAAATGTTCATTTTAAAAGGTTCCTTAATCTGTCTCTTGGGACGTGCAGGAGAAGGGGACGTGCCAGCATTGATCATTCTGTAAAATGCTATGAAGATGGGGAGAGAATACTTCTGCTTGGTTTACTGTTCTAGTAAAATTAAATGTACTTTTTTGTTATTCCCATTAAGAAATAGGGGAGATAGATATTTTTCATGCACTCTTTTCGTGAGGGATGTAGGTGCTGATTTGCTGTAATAGAACATTTCCGTTGCAGTTCCTCTACTGACATTGATTATTTATACCGCTTGTGCCTTAGTTGCCGTACAAGATTTCTGCCTTGAAAACCCTGATGGTTCCCTGGGGGCAAGGGGCTGTTTCCCACTCCAGGAGGCGCAGCCCCAGTCGGGCACTGGCAGCTGGAGGCATCCCCAGCCCTCCCATTCCTACTCCCCGTGCGCAGTGGCAGGTAGGACGGAGAGCGAGGATGTTATGCCATTAAGCGCGGTGCTGCTCCCTGTCTCATGGCCAGAAAGTTCATGGGTGGCGGGCTGGAGAGGGCAAGAGGGTATGGCTCTAACTTGCCTGCTCCTGCTCTCGCTGCCTGCTGACTTGCAAGGGAACCGGGTGGCTCAGTGGCTCCAGCTTTCCTTTCCCCTTATCTTTTCTCCCAGTCCTGTGCAGAGAGGTGGGAAAGTGCATCACTTTGGGCTCCCCTGGGTGGACTGGCAAGACCGTAGCACAGTCAAGCCCCAAATAAGCAATGAAGGAAGTGGGAAAGGCCAGGATACTGTGACTCAGTGGGTTCAGTTAAGCATCTGTCTTGCGATATGTTTGTTTGTTTGGGTTCTTTTCTTTTCTTTTTTTCTTTTTTTTTTTTTTTTGAACTTTGGTAAGTCTTTTGCTCTCACTGCTATCCTTGGCCATCAGCCTGCACATGCATCTAAGCAAGAATAGACTCTTTTCTGTGCTTCATTTTTCTTTTCTTTTAAAGGAATTCAGAGCTTTTTATAGACACTTACTCTAGGGAAGCAAAAAATTTGGTGCAGACAGTTCAATATAACCACAACTCTTCCCACCTTCTCAGAGCTCTGCTGTATGCCGGGGTGATACTAGATCAACCAGGGTGTATTTCCTTTATGATAAAGCTGTAGAGGCTGCTTTGGAGGGGAGAAAAATCCTCGTGTAACCTGTTCACTGTGCTGGGACCAAACAACATGGAGGCTGGTGGGAAAGGGAAGCCTCCCAGCCCCACTCTGCCTTTCAGCAGGCTCCTTGCCTGTTCCTATTTCTATCACAACTAGTTGGCTCCATGTGCTCCTGCCATGTGGAGTAGATGATGTGTTTCTTTACTGGTTGCTATGGCAATATGGAACAATAAACTTGGTTCCTCCTCTTTTTCAAAATAGATTCATAGTTTGGAACTATATATATATATATGTACATTTATACTTTTACATATTTAGAAACAAAGCAGTTGTTACTGATGGAAATTGTGGTAAGGACATTATCTGATTATTGTAGATTCCAGCCCAGGCTCCTGTCTCACAGCAGTATTTATCAAACTGTTTCTGGTTTTCAGGTCATCAGGAGCTTGTAAAGAGTAGCCTGGGGTTTAAATTGATGGTGACCCACCTACATGGTTTTAGACTTAATCTTTCTTGTCTTGTTTTACAATGTTTCTGACAGTCCATCAGTTCTATATTCTTCATTTTGCTCAGTTGCTTAAACTTGAGATATGCTTCCTGCTTCTCTTCCAGAATGACTTCTAGAAAGGCAGAAGGAGCATTTCACAAGCTACCCTTAGTTGTGCAAAGTGCAGCATAGTCATCTGATTATCAAGATAATTTATCAATCGATAACTGAAACAGGAAAACTGTAACTAATCTCCCAGTCCTTCAAGTCAAAAAACATATCCTAAAAAAATGTTGGACATGGAGAAAATTTGTCTCAAACAAGGAACAAATGCAACATACACATTTTTACTAGAAATTGCTTACTCCAGAGCAACACATTTGAGCAAAAGAGTGTGTGACATAGCCCATCATTCGGTTTCCTTAGCAATTTTCTCTAGGCCTGAGTGATGCCAGTTGTCTTCAGTAGACAGCTGGAGTCATGGGTATTTAATCTGGTCATCTCAGTAATATCACCCAGATGTGAACTTTCTAATGAAAGAATGGATGGGTTTGGAAGGGACTTGCCTACAGTTCTACATAGAGATGGTCTTTGTCGAGGTTTCCATAGTGAGTGCTGGAGCATACGTGGAGGAGGCTGGCAGGGTTGAGAGCATGCTCTGAAAGCTAAATTCCTTCCTCCCATAAATGGTCAAAACTCCATTTACACCTGCAAGGAATGTGGTCTGCAATTACCCCAAATAGTGTTTACTGTTTTCACACCCTGCCTAATAATATTAACTTTCCCCAGACATTATCCCTGTCAGTGATGGAGTGATGACCAGAGCCAAAGTCCTTTTCTGGTGAGCTGGTGTGAGCAGGAGGGAGAAGGAATCTTTTGCCTGAGATTTGCCATCTAGAAAAGCTCTGTGGACTTTCACACTTGACATGAATTATACAGCAGGTGTCCTGGAGAGAAATACTGTGGACAACCTGAGGAAAGCAAGCTGGGAGATACAGCTCTGGTTTGCAGGGGAAAGGAGAATACTGACTGGGCTTTTGCACAAGTGGTTGTTTGGATACAGCGCTTGCTGAAGGAGATAAACACACCCATCTGGGGGATATTTGAAGGTAGCATCGTTGGCTAGGCTGTGTCCAAAAGAACAGTAACACATTTTAAAAACACCACATATTTCTTACCTTGTGCCTTCTTCTAAATCCTGTCTCTGATATTATCATTGTAGCTAGGAAAGGATGCTCACGTTTGACAGGACAGTTTCTTCATCTACTTTATTCTTCCTCTTGTATGCTGTTGCAATACTTATGTTGCTATTTCTGCCTTTCTGAACAACTCTGACGTTTGGGTGTCAGGACCCCATGATTGTTGCTTGAGTAAGAAAGCAGGGTGTCATGTAATAGAAGAAAAAATATCAGAAGAGAAAACCCGTTTCAGTTGCAGGGTTACATGTTTCTATAACTAACAGCAAATATAAAAATAAAGTGGTAAAAAAACATTTCCACAGTGGTGAATTCCCTATTAGAAGCATGCAAACATTTCCGAAACAGTCACCTAATTTCTGCATGCTATATCTCATCCACATGAAATAGATTGAAGCTAAACTGGTGGGTGTAAATTTCTAAACCAGGGAGCACTATTTTTTTTTCTCTTAACAAAATTGAAGCTAATTCTGACGTGGTTATTCTGAAATAAGGATGGAATTTAAACAGGAAGAGTAAGATCCTTATTAACCCACTTTTAATCAACCTGCTTACCTTGACATGGTTCTGGTCCAAACTGCATCACAGAGCCATTGGTATTGCAAGGAAGTTACTCTGGGCTGATGCCCAACACGGGGTTGATCCAGTCCTGGCCTTGGGATGGGAGTGATGAGTGTGTATCTTTCTAGAGTACACATGCTCAGCATTTTTTTTCCTCCATATTTTAAACTGAAATGCAATAAAGAAGACAGGTAAACAGACAGCTGTTAGGGTCCCTGCAACGGACCCTCAGCAGCGGGGAGTCCTACATGCCCCCCGCCATTAGGAGGCTTCGGCTGTGTCTGTGGCAACCTGGGGTTGTGGCAACTTTGGGGTTGCAGGAAACCTGTCTCTCAAACCTTCTGACCATTTCAGGGCTGAAAAGGCTGGGAAGTTTCCCCTGAAAGGTGAGCACAGGATTGTTTCTGGTTGTTCCTTTCCTCCTGCACCTCAGCTGGTGTTCTGCGGGGGTGTGCTGCAAATGCAGCAGCAGCAGCAGCAGACGTAGCCTGTGCTGGAGGAGGTCATTGCTGGTGGGACTCGGTGAACCTCCTGCAGCTCATTTCTGTTCTTTGTTACAGCCTTGAGCTTCTTGTAGCCTTGAGGTATTTTGGAGAAGAGCTCTTCTCGATTTCAGTGGTTTGGCCAAAAGAAGCTGCAGGAGGGAATGTTAGTATGTAGAGATATTTCTCTTAACCATGGCTCCAGGGTAAAGGTGTGGCAGCAACACAGAGAATCTTGCTGTAAAGTGTGTGACAGTATGCACAGTTTTAGGCACCCTGACTTGGCTCAGCATACCTGCCGTTTTACAGTGCGTCTTAATCCCAACATTCTGGTTTTCACAAAAATCCCCGAATCCCTCTCTTCTCTTGAAACAAGTCCAGGTGTCTTTTGAGCTCATGTACAGCCTTTGTTTCAGCTGCCTCTCCTGGTAACTTGTTCCACATGTTGATTACCCTTCAGCTGAAGCAGTCCTGCCTGAAAACTTCCCTGTTTACTCCCAGTTGTTTTATTTGAAATGTTTGCAGCCTGTTTTGACATCCCTTCCCTTCCTTCCCCCTGCTCCTCCACCTTAGCTTGGTAGTGGTTACCTCGATCACCCCCTTTCATGATTTTGAAAACCTTCTACTAGGTCACATCAAAGTATTCTCTTTTCCAATGAGAATAAACATAACATGCCCTCACTTCACCCACCTAATAATTTAGGGCCTGGTAAGAGCCAAGATCTGGTTTCACTTTTTGTTGCCCTGCTCTTGCACCCTCTCAGGCAATAATATTCTTGCTGTGATTTAGTGACTAATACAGAGCATCTGTTAAGCCTCCATCTCCGGAACGAGGCATTGATTTCTAGTTGTTATTGCTGTATCTCTACTAACTCAAGTTTGTATCCCATTTCTCTTTTTTTTTTCTTTTTGCTGATGTTCTGCCATATATTGGTGGCTTTAATTATGTTTTTTCCACTACAACCCTTAAAATCTTCTACCTCTACAAAGTGTCATGTCGTTAGGGTACTTAGCATATACAGGTTTGCCTGATTCCTTTCTCAGGGATTAATTTATTTTACACTTTTTGTGTTGGGCTGGATTTGCTGAGTGAACCGAATTTTTCTGCACTGACTGTGCTCAGCCTAGATTTATTTCCTAACATGAGAGCTAGAACACCGTGTGAAGATATTCTTTTCAGTGTTTCTGTATTGACATCAGTGTACTAGTACAAACTTGGTATTGTGAACCAAAAGCAACTCTAAAAGCCGTTGTTCATTGCTGCTGTAATATAAGAGCCCTAATCAAAGACAGCGTAGGTCATGAGGACATTTTTGTCTGGAAGATGCTGACACAGAAACAGTGTTTAGGGCAAGAGGGATGGGATAACCCTTGTAAATCTGACCCCTCCACTCAGTGCCCTTTTCCCATTATAAAGCTCTCACCCAATATCTGATTTTATCTCTTGGTCCACAGCCATTGTTCTGTCCTTTGACTTTGCAGTCGTAACTTTGTTTGTCTCCATTAGTCATCTCTGACACTGGAGCTTGTCAAAACTTTGTTTGAAAAATCTAACCTCAGTGTGCTATACAGCATCTGTCATGTTTTTCTTATCTGCCACGGCAGCATTATCTTCAAAGATATCCAGCGGGTTAGTTAAGCATGACCTCCTGTGTCTAAATGTATGCTGGCTTTCCTTAATCAAACTGTCTTTCCAGGTGTTCTCATGTCACATCCCTTAAAGGTTTCCTGTGCCAGATGTTAATCCTACAGCTCTGTAATTTCCTGGTTTGGCTTTTGACCTCTTTTGGGGGTGAGGGAAAGAAGCCAGAGTGACACTTTTAGCTTTAAAAATTTCTTCCAGACGCAGGGTACTTTAGTATAGTATCTTCCTTACCCCCTCATTTATCACCATTCTCGCTCAGTCTCATTAATGGGGCTGACCAGTAGTGGGCACTTATACCATATTCACCTTTCCAAACCAGCTGGTGTCTCAGGGGCATGACAAGTTTTTACAACTGAGAGGATACGTTGGTGCTTTGCCAGAAAACCAAAGGCCAAAACTGGTGTACTCAAAATGGAGCAATGTTGTAGCTTCCCTTATTTATTAAAGAGGAAAAAGCTTGGAGAAACGGCTCAGACCTGCTCCACCAAGATGCAGTGCCTTGGGTTCTCTTCAAAGAGGTGTGTTGGTGGATGGCTCATTTCTTTGAATTGCAGTAGTTATGATGGTAGTAACAGTGTTGGTACCTTTTTTTTTTTGCCTTGGAAAACAGCCTGCAGTGCAGAAACTGTATTTCTTCTTGACAAAGAAGGTAAATTGCCCTCTTCTATATGCCAGATTGGAGATTTTTTTTCTACTCCAGAAAGCCATGCCATTTCTTACCCCTCTCTTCTTGTGTGCTAATGATCTATAGTCCATGAAAGGTATTTTTTTCACACTGGTTGAGTTTTAGGCTGGTGACCTGTATGGAGGAACTGAACCAAAGATCAGCTGCATGGGTCTCCATTCCCCTTTTTCAGTGAGTCAAAGATTCACATTTGTCAGCTTATCTCTGTGGGTGAGACATCAGCACCAAGAAAGATAATTAGTGTAGATAGGTGTGGAAGGGCCTTGTTCTTCCTTGTGGCTTTATAGAAACAGAATAGAAACAAAAGAATAAAGTGGCAGATCGATTATATCATATCGTAATGGAAAATATTGAAAATATGTATTATAGAACATATAAGTAAAGACAAATACCATTCTTCACTCCACCGATTCCCAAATTCATGGCTCTTTTGGAAATTTTAGATTAAAATGCTCCCATTTTAGCTCCATCACAAATGAAAGCATACTCGTATGTTTCTGTGCTAAACACTCTATTCTTGAAGAGACCACGACAATATTTAACTAAACAGCTTTCCCTGTTTTTTTAAATACCCAGAGCAAAAGCTTTGCATGCCTTTATAGGGCAGAGTAGCTGGAATTACCTTTATGGAGTGTCCTCATTTCCTTTTTAGTTAACCTCGATACCCTTAATGTTGTGATAATTAAGGGATATGGTTAAGATCTCAGATCAGCAGCGCACATACTGCCATCAAGTACAGGAGATCTCCTCTGGATAAGGGGATTTGTTGAATTGAGGCCAAACAGCAGATTCTTTCTTTCCATTCTGTGGGTCAGTATGATAAGTGGAATTTAATCTTTGTCCACACAAGAGCAAAGGCACACAGATAACTTTATGTATGCAGGTGACTGAGTTTTGCTGTTGATTTCACTGCATGAGTGGGGACTGTTCATAGCATTTAAAGAAAAGTGGGTGCATAAGGGTTTGAGTCACTGGTGCCAGTGGATGGACTTGGCCTTGAATAAGCCAAGTCTTGCTCTCTTCTCCTCAGTTTCCATTCACTCCTGCTTCAGTTAGGGACCTGCTGATATTTCTGACAGTTCGGGAGGACTGTGCCTCCAGGTCAGGCTTTTCAAAGCCCAAAGGGCATCTGAAATACCTAGGAGGTTCCCAAATAACCGTTAATATGTTGGTCCCTAATATCTGGGAAGCAACTGCAGTTTTATGTGTTTCTCTTAGAAAGTCTTTACAGACCTTTTTTTTCCCTCCAGTTTTGCATTTCTTGCTTTCATACACTGATCTCCTTTAGATATATGCCAAAAAAAAAAAAAAGCAAAAAAAAAAAAAAGAGGCAGAAGCATGAATATGCAACTGAGAAAACTCTTTCAACAAATATTATTACCACAAACCTGCATACCAGTCTGGTTTCGTTACTATAGCAGCAGCACTAGTGAGGTATGTTCTCAGGCTGTGAGACCATAAATCAAGTGCAAACCCTCTAGTTGTGTCCAGTAGAATCGTGTCCCGTTCTTCAATCTTCCACTACCTGCACTTACTTTGTAGTTCTGGTTTGGACAGTGGAACATCTGAAGCATAATTTGTAGAGGAAATCACTTTCCTCTCCAGCTGCAAGTTAGAAATGGCGAATTTTATGTCTCCATCACCAGAGAAGACATTTTCTTTTGTAAGTCAGCTTCATTCTGGTTGTTTAATAGGTATTAGTAAGCGTGGAGGCCTGAAAGCATCCAACTAATTCTTTTTTAAAATTAACAGAATATAAAATTAGATTCAAATTTTGTTTGAAAACAATCCAGAAGAATTTTGATTGCCTCACCATTGTTAGGCAAATAACTGTATGAACAGGCTGCTTAGTTTCATTAGAGAAACAAAAGTGTAGTGAAATGACTGGCAAGACACAAATAATTGGTTTGGCCAGTGGCCTGGTTTGGCTGGTTGGTCATTTTGTCTTTGTTTCTTTCTCCAACAAAAATAATTGAGTTTCCCATTTCATCTTTCATTTTCAGTAGTGCAAGTCTAGCCATTCAGTTTTCTTCCTTGATTGATCAAAAGATCCAGAAACAGAAATGCAACCAAACCATCTGCAGCATTTGAAGGAAGCCCGTCAAATTATTTTTATTAAATTGATTAATTGCAGGAAATTCCAGTTTCTGACTGACATACTATACTACAGATGCTTTTCAGAGAAAGGGATTGGTCTTTCAAGAAACCTGCCATGGGCTGTGTTTCTTTGGGCCTTTTTCTACAGTGTTAATCTTTGCACCTGTAGTCTTTTTGTTTTGTCTTTCTTTTTAAAGCAGAGGAAAATGTAGGTGAGTAGAAATTTTTATTAACATAACTCTCGGATTTCTTTGGCTCACAGATATTTTAATGTGGTAAAATGCCAGTGGAACAAACATAGTCTGTGCAGTGTTTTGCTGATGGGTGTGCCATCTATGCCGGCGAGACTTGCACATCTAACTTCCACTGGAAAAATGGAAGGCTAAGCATGAGTAGAGATGACAAACCATGAACTTGGTATGGATAAGAACATGCCACTCAGGGATATATAGAATGGAGAAAAACCTCTTTTCCCAGAATAAAGGAGAAAAACCTCCTTTCCCGGTCACCCCCATCTTCATTTGCTTTGATCTTGGATAGGTATTGAGGAGTCTCTGTGTACATATATATATTTAAAAATGTGTTTTTCCTGGCTGGCTACTTTGTATTAAAGCCACTGGTCAAAATAGTTCCTGGTGGACAGTTTTTGCATACAGAGCAATGTAGTCTCCGCATTAAATACAAGACTGAACTATGTTGTTTGGTGACTTAACTGCATACTGCTCCTGCTCTCTCTCTCTTGCTCTCCCCATCCTCATCCCCTCTGTTTTCAAAGCACTGCAAATGAACTCTGCTTTTAATGAGACACCCTTGTTGCACGTGCCCTTGCCCACATCTGTAGCGGACAGTGTTAATCGGAGATGAGCTTGGAGCAGGTAGCAACTGTACAGTGAGAGCTCAGTCTTCAGTGAATGTGAGATCATTTCTGCAGAAATGGTTCACCTGGTTTTCATGCATTCAAACAGCTAAAATTTTCGTATGATCTCATATATTATTTCCCCTGGGCAGCTTACAGACAGCTTATCTTCCCCTTGGCATTGGCTTTAATCTCCATACCTGTTTACTTCCACTGCATTGTATTGTTTTTTTCACCTATGTACACATAATGTACCACCTGGGGTTTATTTTCAAGCTGATCCCCTTTGTGTATTGGGCTTTGCTATGGATTCAGATGGACACACCCAAATACATCTTTTTTAATGCATGCCTTCCTTTTTTCAGTAAATGCTTTATTTAAACATATGATGAGTTTAGTCTTTTTAGCCATGTAGTTGTTCTCATCACTTGTGCTGAAAGTCACCTATTACATACGATTTTGTGAGGAGACTAAGAGGTTGTACTTTTACTGTGTTTGTTGTCGTTACTGCCTTTCAGTACAGTTCAAGATTTGTGTGGTGGGATGTACATCTATGCATGTGAGATACTTGTATCACACATGTTTATGATTACCTTGGAGTACATTCCTAAGTTTCTGCACCAGTGGAAGAAATTGCATTTAGTTTGCAGTTCTGACCTTCTCACCTGCACTCTGCTCACTACAATCTTACTCTGCAGGAATTGCTTTGAACACCTCAATTCAATAAGGCTGTTTTTATACAACACACTATTTTCTAATAAAAATAACTTGCTAAAAAAATAATTCCCCCCCATCTCTTGCAGCCTCCACTGATTCACAGCAAGGAATGAATATTACTCTGATCTAAAACTTAAGCACTACAGGCTTAGGACTGTATATATTAAGAACAGATTATCTCATGAATCAGCTAGGCTAGAAGAGATGTTTCACCAAGGTCCTTGAAAGCTTTCTTTTACAGCTGGCAGGAATAATGAAATGTTATCACACCTTAGAAATAAAAGAATTGTGTGGTTCAAGATGGAGGATGGAAATGCTTTATCCTACTAGGAAAAAGGAAACTAAGGCGAAGGACAAGGTAAAGCGGAGGCCAGGAGGTGAGCCAGGTTGTCTCTCTGCCTTTCTCTTCCATTTGTTCCCTTTATTGGCTCAAGGAGAACAGCAGAATTGCTGTTCAGCGCCCTGCTCAAGCTATCTCACTTCTGTGAGCATCCCCATGTGAGGTGCCTATGGCTTTTAGTTTCTAGAGCTTTATGTTTTTCCTCCTAATCATCTGTTAGGGATGCAATCCAAGAAGTTTGAGTACCATTTAATTGCATCTAGTAAAAGATAACTTGTGCAATGGTTGTTTCAGAAAACTTCTATTTTTAATCTGAATATGAAAACGTTTGGTTACAAGCTCTTGTTGGAATGGTATGTGTAGATGTTGTCACCCAGACATTAGCAGGAAAACAGTGCATTGTGTCGTCTGTCTATATACATGCTCCACTTTGAACACTCGCCAGTTTTCTGTACTTGAGCTAACTACTATGTTGAGCTCAATTAAAGCCATACGATATATGATATTTTTAAATGGTTATCACTGGCACGCACAGCAGATGTTTTGGGAACATGTTTTCAAACAGAGATAGCAGCTGACGGTGACTGTTTTGGTGCAGTAAAATAGTAAGCACTGGGCAGGAGGTCTCTCATCCCCCCTTCTCCTCCCATACTTAGTTTGATGGTGCAGAAACTCAACAGTAAAGTCACAGGTTAAATCACCTGTGTGTCAAGAGGTGGTCTTCTAGGTTTTTTTTTTTTGTGTGCCCAAAAGGGTAAGACAGTTTATTTCCAAAATGCAGAGAGAGGAGTTAGAGCATGGCATTGCTTGCTCTAGTACTGGAGAACCGTGGGACATGCCCTGAGCAGACCCAGCAAGGAAGGAGACAAAGCTAAGAAGGCACCATGTGTCTGCTTACACCCAGTCTAGGCAAATTTAGATCCTTCTAAGTTGTGGGCCAGCTCTGCTGTAAGATCTGAAACGTGATTTGACTAAGGGTGGGCCTGATTACCCTAACTTTGTAATTAAGTCAGACTTAGTGAGTCTGCCTCTGACTAAGAGTAACTGCATCAAAAATGCAGCAACCGGTCGGTGCACAGGGCTGGTTCCAGAGGACCGATGTGGCTCTGCTGGTTCACATCTGTTCCAAAAACAGCAGCGGGGTAACTTTGTACTGGCAGGCTTTATGCGGGATCGAGTGTCGTTTGTCCTCCCCCAGCTGGCATGAGGCCAGCATAAACTCCATATCATGTGTTCTAGCTAATTTATCTTAAATGTGATTATGTGCCCTGGGCTGATCCAGATCAAATGTGTACTGAGAGCAAAGAGCCAGGATTAATGATCGTGGAGGCGTGACCTGAATTCAGCCATGGAAGAGAAAGCTGTGATATAGTCTGGTTGGTGTGACAGAGCTGCTCAGCACTTCCTTCCTCAGGGAGCAGGGCCAGGAGCAGGAAAGGACCAAGTCACTCATGGGAAAAGCTTTTCATGGTGGTGGTGTCATTTTGTTCCTCTCCGAAGGTGCCTGTGTTTGTTTTCCTCCTTTGAACTATGTAACTGCACACATGCATTGATGCGGGACTTAGGAGATCCCTCTGTAAAATACCAGCTTCTGCTTTGCTGTAGTCTGTCCAGATCTGATGACAAAGTTGGACGTTTCCATTGCTAGGATAGATCCAAGGCTCTCTTAAATTCTTAATTTAAGAGCCTCTTGTTGAGCAAAGCTACTACAAATTTCTGTCTTTCTTTCCTTGACTTGAGGTCAGGGCTGCTGGATGTGCCGCTGGCACATCTCTGCACTGCAACACAGAGGTTTCTTCCTGAACCTCCCACCCACCAACCTGTGGTGATCTCTGTCTGAAAGTCTCAGCAGTGCTGCTTTCCGCTGCCCGGCCACGTGGTTCACATCTGTCATGGGCACTAGTGATGGAAAAGTCTTTGGGCAGGAGACCTGTCACGATGTGGCTTTTCCTGGGAGGTTGCTGCCAGGAGGGCAGGAGGAGGATGGTGATTTGTAGGTCTGATCCCCGCAACCCAGGGGACCTTCTGACTGCAGAGCCATTGCAAGGCATGGAAGTTAAGGTCAAGCATTTCCTGGGGGAAAGGAAAAACTCTGGTATTTTTGCTAGCATTGCAAGGACTACAGCAATAAAGAGTGGACAGGATGATCTCCCATCACCTTACGATTCAAATACAACTGCCCAAATGTCAGCATTGTAAACTGAAACTCAGATGGTGGCTGAAGAGAAGCCAAGGTTGCTTGAGCTCAGTGTGAAAAGCTGGAGGTAGTCTTGCAGTGAGGCCTGTGCAAAGGCACCTATTTTGGAAATATGGGGCTGTCTTCACTATCCTGCTTCTCGCCCAGTCTGACCCTCATGCCAAAAGCCCTTGATCGCCTTTGGCTCCTACGGCTCTTACATCCCAAACCATCTGCAGTAGGAGCTTTGGCCAGGCTCCCATCTTCCACACAGAACTTACCCATCTCCCTCAAACTTACCCCTATCCTCCCACAGCAGTGCTTCTTTCATCTCCCTCTCTATAGCCACGTTGCCATCCACTTTGAATGGTTCCTTCTGTTTCACCCCTTCCTGCTCAAGCCCCCTTATCCCCTTACCGGTTTACTCCTGTGTGCATGCTTCTCTTTCACTGTCCTCTGACTCATTTGCTCCACCTGTGCTGCTAACCTTGCTTGCAGATTTTTTTTTTTTTTTTTACCATGCATACTTTAGATGTGAAATCTGCAGTTGATCTGTAAGTAAAGTCTTTTCCTGGCCCTGAAGACACTACTTAACCCTGTTTTCTGCATAGAATTACGCAGCTGAGAGGCACTGGATGAGAGGAGTCAGCACTTCGTAATAATATTTCAGATATACAAATTGGAAGAATTTGCTTACGCCTTTCATACCATACCTTTGCATATTACTTTGGCAGACAGTGGTGAAATACTTAGATCACAAACTACCCCAGGCAGAGAGCGGGTCCTCCTATCTGCTTTTTACCTGGCACTGGTACTGTTATCACATGAGCTTCTCATGATGGCAATTGGACCTGAAAATGGAGGGATTTTTTCCCCTGTATAAAGTTTGTGAGGTTTTGATGAAGTATTTTCCCTAACACTTAAATTTATTGCTTCTGAAACACTGCCAGGGCACTTCATGAGTTTTATAGTTAATAGCTGCTTCAGGCTTCCACACTTCTCTTTAGCCTGGTCAAACTAATGGCTCCCCTGTGATAAGGGGACACAGCCCATCCTGGATGGGCACCTAATGTGGGGTTGTGAGGGGTGCAGGACATGACCCTGAGGTGAGAGCATGAGCAACACATAGAAATAGTTCCCCAGCTTCACTGCAGCAGCATTTAACACCTGTACTCAATGGGATTTAGTGCACTGAGATTTTTCAATAGGAAACAGAAGTTTAGTAGAAAATATTTGTTAAGCAGAAACCCAGTTTTCTGCATAGTTGTTTTCCAGAGGAAAAATTTCTATCAGTTCTCATATTAACAATAGCTGAACCCTGAACTGCTGCTGTATTTTAAACCTCCAGGACCTTTGGAGACATGTTGAAGGCTCTAGATCTCTTACGGTACATAGCAGGGATACAAAGCTATCTTTGGAGAAAATAAAGAGGGACAGAGTATATATGTGCAATTAGCAACAAAATCAAAGGAGGTTTGGAAATTCATTCCACCGCCATATTTCAAAAAATGTTTTTAAAGTGACCTGGGAAGCGCTTTCTTGCGATGTTGCGATGTACTGGCACAAACCACCTCTCATTCATATCTCAGACTCTGAAGGATGAGAGATGGTTTTGGTTTTGCAAAAATATATTTAAAAAAGCACTGAAAATATCTGTGTGTGCAACTGCCAGTGAGCAGATTTAAAATAGTGGATTGCTTTTCTGTATTAATCATGTTAATTTATGGCTAGATGTTACTCATTTGATTACTTACGAAAATCAAAGCCAAGTGATTTTCTTTACTGTAGTAGGAAGAGGGCAAGTGTGTGTGTGTGTATGTGCCTCTGTGTGTGTGTGCATGTATTATCAAAAGAGGTAGTTACCTCACCAATCACACTACTTTGCTGCCTTTCATCCTTGCAACCCATGAAACAAGAATTAATTCAAAATCGGTTTTCAGTACCCCTTTTTTTTTTTTTTTAATTATTAAGGACTGCCTGTCCCAGCAATTTGCTTCATTTTTTCTAGGGGATTTCTCAACCCAGAATGTCTGACAGAACTACAGGAGGTTTCACATTCAGTATTTTGATGGTTTCCCATGTTCTGTTCTTTATTTTTGGAAATTATCAAAAGAATAGCTTGAACCAGTTTGACCTGTTTGTACATCTCATAGCACAATGGGGCTCTAATTGAGGCATCTCACATTACTGAGATGAGGCCATTATTATTTAAAAGCAAGTAGGTGCCTATTAGGAATATTTATTCCCTGTCTTCTATCAAGAAAGCAATTTTCTGAAGAGAGATGTGGTTTTGTCTTATTTAGGGTATTGATTACCTGCTGCTTTGAAATAAAAGGAGATTTATATGGTCTGCTGCTAGATAATCTGTGAAGGGCTGTTATGGTAAGATTGAGCCCCTAGGCTGGGAGCCAAGAAGAGAGAGGATGTTTCGCAGCTTGGCTCTACCTTTCTCACATGATTCCTCGGATGCTATTTAAATCTCTTTGTACCTCTGTTCAGTTCTCGGTTTCACAAGAAAGTTGTACTCGTTGTAATTGTTCTGATGCTGAGCTCCCTGGCTCTCAGGGCCTGCAGGAACACTTGCCGTGATACAGAGACAATGTGCAGACAACCCTCCCACTCTGCTGTCGGCCCAGGTATTCAGAAATCTTGCCCAAGTCACCTGAGATTTCTTTAGCTTCTTTTTTGTTATTATTTGGTTTTTAAATCTTGAAACATTTTGAAGTGTTTCATGTCTTTTTTTATTAATCTACAGTGGGATTAGCTAGAAAAACTCGTAGTTTTAAATCAAAACAGGGGCTCTGCAATCAGGTGATGCCAAGACCTGAGGCTTTCAGCAGAGCAGCAGGTATCGTACCTAAAATGGCGAGGGTCGATGTACGCTAGTATGCAGTTGTGCAGATGTTGCCCTTCTTCCTGGGAAAAGAAGCGTGGAGCTGCAGGAGGAGTGGTGAAGAAACCCGCATGTTCCATAGCAGCAGTAGTAGTTTCCTAAACCTACCCTCAAGAGGAAAAAGGGCTTTGGATAAATGGAGACATTTGGGGAATCTGTAGGCAGGGGAAAGAAAAGAAAAGAAAAGAAAAGAAAAGAAAAGAAAAGAAAAGAAAAGAAAAGAAAAGAAAAGAAAAGAAAAGAAAAGAAAAGAAAAGAAAAGAAAAGAAAAGAAAAGAAAAGAAAAGAAAAGAAAAGAAAAGAAAAGAAAAGAAAAGAAAAGAAAGAAAAGAAGAAAGGAAGAAAGAAAGAAAAAAAAGCAGCTTCAAAAAAAGGTGGAGGAGTGAATCTTCATGCTTTCAGACAGATGCAGAGTTAAGAGCTTGAGAGGATGCTGAAGAATTTAGAGTTCCTGTCAGTGTGTCGGTAGGTGTGTTTTGCACTGCTTATACTGAGTGAATCTGAAGGAAGCGTTGAGTAACATGTTCCTGGTGGTAGTATTTGCAGGGATGGAGGTAAAGGAGCACTGACTCCCAAGCTGTTCTTAAAGTAGTAACACCGTACTTTGCGTTGGCGTGAGCAACTCCGAATGCAGGCTGTTCTCCACACCCGCAGAAATACCTACTCAGAGCTGCTTACGGACAGCCTGTACTGAAAAGACTGCTTCCCCAGCCAGTGGCAGGTACAGTCGAGGTCTGGTTCTCCCTATTTTTGTTTATTGTACACATTGACTTTGACTCAGTGAAGATGGGAGCAGAGCTTTTAAGAACTGCGTAATTAACAGATCAGTCTCAAAGCAGAGGATGATGAAAATAACGGGGATGCAAGGAGGGTATAAGAAACACAGAGGGGTGGATTTTCTGCTGCTATATGTTTTCGTGGCCCCACTGAGCTCAGCCAATCATTGGCACCAGGCTGGGGCGATGGCATGAGCTTTTCAGGCACCACAGCACGAAGGCAGGGCCCCATCCGACAGGCTCCCCGCTGCCCACACGCAGCCTGGCCAGCTGCACACTTCTGCTTCTCAGGGCAAAAAGCTGAAAACTTCAAAAGCTGAAAGCTTCCACGAGTGACCTTTTCTCCAGGCTGCTCCAAATGTCATGTTTCCCCCATGTGCAGTAAGACGCCTTGCCCAAATTACCAGTGCTGGCATGCAAGGAGAGGGCTGCTGCCAGCAGAGCAACCTGCTGAGCATCCTCCCTGCAGCCAGCACCTGCAGACTTGAAGCTGCCATGCACTATAAAACCCCATTTGGATTATAAAGCCTGCAGGGAGGCAGAGCCCCAGCAGGAGAGCATCCCAGCTTGCGGCAGCATCCACAGGGACACCCACACCCCCCCCCCCCCCGTTTAAATTCTGAAAACTAGTTTTAGGAAATTTGAGTCGTTGCTTTTTTTTCCCCCCTCTTTGCCCAAACAAGCATCGCGGTGAGGCAGTGATGGGGTGGGAGGTGGTGCAGTAACCCTGACCTTGGTGCTTGCCAGTGGTTCACTGCCACAAACTTGCGCCTGGCGTCCGCTGCGTGTTGCGTTTTTGCTAGGGAAGTCACCTGTGGGGGATTATTGGGTCTGCGCAAACCCAGTCGGGGGTCTGGGAGTGACGTGTATTTAAAATGAGATAAATGAGGATGTCGCTTGAGTTCAGCCTTTTCCAGAGTTGTTGGAGATTAACGATTTATTTAAAATTCCTGACATAGTTCTCAGTCTCAGATTCTGTCTGCATCTGTTCATTCTCCTGGATGTACGAAAATCTGGAAAATAGGAATCCTAATGTTTCAAAAAGGCAGAACATAAATTAAGATCGCCTCAAGAAAATTCTCCAAATTTCTTTTGGTTTTATTTTAAATTGATATTTTAAAATTCCTCCCATTCCTGCTTGAAGTGTAAGTCATAGTTTTTGGATTGCCTGAGGCAGACAAAGCTGCATAGTCTGTGTGTTTTGAAATTTCCAATCATTTGCTATGCATATGCATGATTGTATTAATTGGATTATATTCTGAGTGTATAGATACTGCACCATATTTATGGAAAACGAATCTAACAAACACTAATCCTCAGAATATGCCAATAGAGAAAAAAGTGGTACATTATATGCAACTGATAAGACAGATTTAAATGATTTGCCTGCAAAGTGGTAGTAGAGATGGGACTTGAACTGTTACTATAATCGTTCTTCAAAACCTCTTTCCAGTTGGGATTTATCTTTCTCCTCCATGCCTCTTATTATGATCTGAAACTCCCATTTGTTTGAATTTCCTTCCTTTTCCTGTCTTTACACATCTCCTTTTGAAAGAACTGTCATAATCTGTTGCATGAAAACTCAATTTTGGATAATAATGCTTAGAAGTGATTGTTCTTACAAGTTTTGTAATGGATTTCTCCAAACTCCAGGGTAATTCTTGGCTGGGCTGATCAGGTTTCACATTTGCTTTTATACTCAGTGCACGTATACACCAGGTTTTTAAATATATTTTGCAACCTATAAGTGGCCCCTGGCCTGCAACGACACGTCGCTCTGTTTGCACCCAGTGGAGTGACAATTTCCACAATTTGTGTCGTACCAACGTTTCCTGATTCATAACAAGCAGTTGCTGCTTAGTTGGGAATGTCTTTGGAGGGGATGAGATGGGGAAGGCTAGAAAGGAAACCACACCGCAAACAGCTTAGTCTTTCCAAGTCTGGGTTTTTGCCAACAGAGCTTTGCTCGTTTTATGGTATAGGTTTGGGCCCATATATCGTCTGATAAGGTCTTTGTTTTCTGCATGTGGAGATGCAAAGAATTGCTGCTGGAAGAGGGCCGCAGGGTGTCGTTCACTCATCGGAGGGGCAGCGTTGTGCCCTGTCCTGCAAGTGGGCTGCATCTTCCTCCTGCACAGCTCACCGGGCAGAAAATGCGAAACAGCCAAACGAGTTATTTAGGTCAGCTTTTATGTTGTCAGTACCAGTGGGGTAACGGGCACTAGGCTGGGGTTCAGGAGTGCTGGGAAACGCTTTCTGCCACTGGCTTCCATTTTGCTGTGTTCAATTTCCTTTCTGTAAGTGTCGTAGCCTTTAAATAGGGATTGGCCTGACAGGAATAAGCCTTATAGAGATACTGGAGGTGCTTAATTACTTTAGGTTTGAGCAGCATATGAAATAGGTCAAGCAATGTGCAAAATTCTTTTCTTCAAACTTTTACAGGTCTATCGTTTCCTAAAATTCCCCACTTAGTGACTAAGGAAGTTCGGAGAGGAAAGCAGCTCCTGTGCAATGGAAGCATTTCCTCTGCTGCGATTGTGGCAGCTCATGTGAGTTTGTAATTCCTTGAGCCTTGACCCACGCTAGTCACAAACAGAAACTGATGACAAAAAAGCTTTTCTTTTCTTTTTTTTTTTTTTAAAATATAATTCCAATTGTATTTTTGCTTAAAGGACGTTTGCCCTTTTTACATCCAGTGCATTCATTATATGTTTCCATAGAGCAATTCTGTCCCTTCAGTCAGGATGACCTTTATTTTATATTTAAATGCAACAGCAAAACAAGGAGAAAAAAGAAGTAATGTGAATTCTTCTTCAGAGTTCCTTCGCTGGCTCACCCTCTGCACATGAATGCAAAATGGCAGCTGCCACTGCAGCACAGTCAAGAGTTCCCATTTAGAAATGCGGTGCTTACAAAAGAAGCCTTAACAGCCATAAGCTACAAAACCCAACATCTGATAAATGGAAGAGGACAAAATCAGGTCACAGAGGCAGTACAAATCTTTTGCCCTTGTATCGCATCTTACATCTGTGGATCTGGAGTCACTGTACAGGCATCATCCTACCTCCTGAGTGAAATCATAGAATCATAGGATGGTTTGGGCTAGAAGGGACCTTTAAAGGTCATCTAGTCCAACCCCTCTGCAATGAGCAGGGACATAGAAATGGAAATGGGCAGAGAGGGTTGTGGATGCCAGGGAGATGGGGCAGCTGCGTGTTTCTATACAGCACCATTTTTAAGAGGGGAGGTAAAGAATTTCAGGCCTGGCTGGAGCTGCAAGTAGTGTTTCTTTAGGCATAGGTAATTAACTGAACAGGAATTAATGCTCCTGTGTGCTATAAAAAGCACCCTAGGATTTTAATCAAGGCTATTAGTCAGCATATTGGTAAAGCAACGCTGAATTCTGCAGCCCCCTTATGCAGCAGTGTCAGTTGATTATGAATTCACCAAGAACTTTCATTTTTCTTCAACTACACTTCCAAAAGCACTGCATGGTAGAAACATTTCGCCAGTTCCCAGTGCCCTTGAGGAGCATCCCTGAGAATGGGGGTCTCCGCCTTGGGAGAGATGCAGAGGGGCTCCTTCCAGCGCGGGGTGCAGGAGCTGACCCGGCTGGCTCAGCCCTGCCTGCCCCAGTCTCCCTGGATGGGGAGTCCCAGGCAAGCAGCGGGGGCAGGTGGGGAGCCGGGCTTTTCCTGCTGACATATGTAGTGCAGAAAGGTAAAGTGTGTTTGCACTTAGGCAGTGCCACCTTACAAAGAGCCCTCGTGAGCAAGTTCCCAGTTGCCTGAAAACAGACTGGAAGGAGAGTGTCCCTACTACCAGCAAAAACAAATGGCTTCCTTACCTGCTGGCTCTACTCCTTACATGTTTCAGAGGATTTCTGGCCTGTTCCTGCATGACTTCTGATAGCCTGTGAAGTCCCAGTGCCATAACCCGGGAGTTACAGTATTAGGCATATTTTGCATAAGTTAGTGCCAGTGATTGGCAGTTTCTGATTTTTTTGGCTATTTTACCATTCAGCCTGAATTTAAGCTACTGTCCAAAATTAAATTCAAGCACATGCACACACATGCAGGCATGCATGCAAATGTGTGTATGGGTGCATTTGCAAGGTGCATTTTTCACCAATATTCCATCGTGTACCTGAGTCATTGGTGCACATTGGCTCTTTGATTTTTATTGATAGGCAGAGCAGAGCTCTGCTGGTTGGGGTCAGGAAAGTTTGTACCTGCTGAAGGAGACTGCCCAATTCAAAATGGAAGTAGACATCAATCCCTAGTTTTATTTTTCAAGCTTAGCAGATTTTCTGAAGAACAAACTATGGCAATGCCAGTTCCCTTTGCATAGTATCTTTTATGTGCTCCTTTACTAAAAGAAGAGCCCCATCTGTGTGGCAGAGTCGGACAGCAACCGCAGGCTTTCCTGCCAGCCAAACTCTGGTGTCAACCCTGGGAAGTCAGGAAACTGGCCTGGACTGACTATTGCTAAAAGCTTTTAGAGGAAAGTCAGTTAATTCCTTTTGTCTCTGAAATTCCCATTAATCTTTGCTCAGATTCTCTCCATTCCTGCTGCCACACCTGGCTTTTGAAAGAAAGACACCCTTGGTCTCCACTAAGCATAAAGCAAGCAACATGAAAGAGAAGCTATAATTGCTTTCCTAAGAGTGTCTCTTCTCCCCCACCCCCTTTTCCTGCTGTTTGGTCACCTTTATTTTTCCCTCTTTCCCTGAGGTTTGATGTCTTTGCTCATCATTTTAACTGTCAACAGTACACAGAAAGCTTTGTGGAGCAGGGACCTTGGGCCTGGGTTTGATCTCATTTTCACGGATGTAAAGGGAGTTACTCAAAGTTTCTGGTGGTGTTATTCATAGCAGAATCAAACCCTCCTCTGAGATATCAGGAGCATGCCATCCACCCCTGGCATGATAGAAGCATTTGTTATTTTCATAACTACTCAGCAGAGAAAGCCTTGTGCATTCATGAGTTAACTGCGAACCTTTGCGTGCGCGTGCGCATGTGTGTACATGTGTGTTTGTCCATCTTTCTCACTCTTCTTATTTCTGTCTACTCTGTGGCATTCAGTTTATGATTAACTATCATTTACTTTCATTATGTTGTAAACTAATTACCAGAAAACTCATTTTTCTAATTCTCTCTCTTTCTTCCTTCTTTTTTTTTCCTTTTCTCCCAGTCCTTTGTCAAGGATGTAGTTGACCTTCCTTGCAGAGGTCACCTTGAACTGCTAGAGGAGCACATAGTGGTCTTAAATGCACCCTATTGGGGCAACTGAATATTAGCTCCGGGGTACTTTTGGCTGGTACGGAGCCAGCCCACCTTGGTGCCAGTTCCCCTTGGCTCTCCCGGGTGCAGGAAGCATGTCAAGGTGAGGGATAGTGCATTCCAGCGGCTGAAGAGCACTGCACTTGGATCTGCCTTGACAACATAATGGCTCCTGAGAAACCATTGAGAGTCAGCACTCATAAACAGCCCCCAGTTTGCTCTGGTTTCTGCCAGCAACGAGTTCAGCCCTGGGTTTGGTGAAAGCAATGCAGTGGCTTAGAGCTGGGCGCAAGCAGAGAGGCTGCGGAATGAAGGAGACACTGCAATGTCTAATTACGGGTGGGTCTAACTCATCTTTGCTGTAACTCTTTGGTAGCCAATGCAGTTATACCACAAATGAATGCTGTTTAAAATCAGAGGTGCCTGGAGAGAGAGATCAAAGGCTAAAACAAGGAAATAATTTCTTGTGACTGATTTTGGGGAGGCAGTGCTCCTTTCAGTGTTCTTAAAGGCTATTTACAAATGGCAGAAATGGGAGAAAAACCCAGTGTTAAAATTCCTGCTGCTTTTTTGCATTTGGAACACCAATTTGAATGTGAGGAAATGGGACCAGCACTAGTTCTTGACCTATACTTGCAGTGCTTAATTCTCAGTAGTGACTATGATGGATGCAAATGCACTGGAGCTAGCATTAAATCATGGCTAACTGTGTAGCTGCATCAGCACAGAGCTAACTGCTTGAATATTTACCCACCTTGTCAGGCAGGCTCTGCTGCATGTGCTGAGCACTGTGCTTTCTTGTCTCTACTGCTAGCAAGCATCCAAGCCGCTGAGCTTAAAGTCCCCATGTGCCTATGGCCACATGAACTGTTTTTCCTGCTATGAAAGCAGTGGCACTCACAGGTAGAGACTCTAACACCATCATTTACAGCTGGTTCAAGATGATCCCCGTGGGTACTGCTGCTGAGGGAGCTGATTTTGCCCTTCCAGCTGCCCTGGCCATGCATTCCTGCCTCTGTGCTGTAATTCATTTTTGCTAGATTAGTTTCAGCCTGGATTAGTTCCCCTGGTCTGGCTCACCGCAGAGCTGAGCAAATGCTTGTGCCAGCACAAGGCAGAGCAAAGGCAGGGATGGGGAGGGACAAAATGGCATCTTTGAAAAGTAGGGGCAGGGAAAAGCAACAGTGAATTTGTGGCCTTTTGCTCTCCCTTGCTTCTCCTTGTTTGATGAAGAGATATTGCTATTGTGTCTCCTTGTTTGCTTTTAATTTCCTTCCTCAGGTGGATTACAGAAGTGAAGGGCTGGTGATAGGTATTGTACCTATAGGCCAAGTCGCCTCTGGATGAGCCTGTCTGCTTTTAGTCATGGCAGTTTGCTTCCAGGGCTTCATGTAATTCTCCATTGAACAGCTTCCTCGGTGTGCCTGGCAAGTTTGGCTGAGTGCATTCCCAGTAGCCCTCTTACGTACCTGCCACCCGTCAGTGCCATGTGCCCCCTTGTCGCCCCAGCCAAACCCCAGCACTCAGCCTCCAGCTGGGAACTGGCACTGAGTCTCACAGGAGCTGAATAACGTCTTGGTGATGATCTGTGAGTCTTTGCGTGGCCCTGCTTTGCCTTTATTTCTCAGCAGCGCTATTGCCTTTAAACACACGTGCTGCCAGGTGCTCTTGCCTTTGGAAGGCAGGCAGGCGGCTCAGCACGCCGCTGCGCAGGTTCAGGTGATGGAGCGCTTTGTCCAGGGACTCCCAGGAGATCTCCTTGCCTGTTTGCTCCACTGCAGAACAAACTGCAATAAACAAATAAAGAGGAGTTTTATTTTTCTGAGCACATCAGGTTTTCTAGCACAGCGTGATGTTCTGCATACTGTGACTGCTTTGGGCTGCTTGTCAAGGAGGGGTGCGACATAGGCTGAAATGCTGCTCCAATTTTTGCATTATCATTCCTGTTGCAAATGTCATTATTTAATTAGGCTGTGCAGTACTTCCAGGGGAAATATTTTGAAGGGAAGGCATGGGTGTTCCTGCATCTTGATGCCTTTATTACATCTGGGCTAGGTGAATGCAACATGCAATAAAAAAAGCAGAATCAGTGGCTTGGGTCCAACGAAAGAAATGGCTTCAGCAACTTCAGCTTGGCTCCATATTTGGCCATGGTGTGTTGTTCCTCTTGCTGCAGCTGTAGCCATAAAAGGGTAGCTGACCAGTTGGTTTCCAAGAAGAAGTGTGACCACCTTTGCTACAACATATGGACTAATCCCCGTATGATCCTTAAAAAAACAAGTTTAGAGTTCTTAAATTCACTGAGTAAGTGAGTAAGCGAGCGAGGCCTTTGCAGCACTGCACAGATAGCTGCTGCTTTTCCTTTTTTTTTTCCATAATGGAGCTTTTGGCAGTATCGAGGAAAAGAGATTTAGTTCCACGTTATTCTTAAAAAGTAAGTCATACTTGACTCCTTTTTTTCTGGAGGAAAGTCCCAACCACTTATCAGATTTCTGGGGTGTTACAGAAAAGGTTGTCAAATAAATCCCCACATTTTCCCTCTGTTGGTAGTTCATGCACTAACTACTTTCATTTTTTTGTCTGGTGGCCTTTTGTATCTATCAACGACTTCCTTTTCCAGAGGAAACTGCTCAAGTCTTGCTCTGGTGTTGCAGATAGGAAAGCCCAGAATGCTTTGCTATGTTGGCTTTGCAATAAGGATTTATTTATTTTACCTTTCAAAAGGTGACTTTAAAGTCACTGTTATTTAAATAATAGTGTCTGTAGCTGCTGCCTGTTGCTTTTTTTATTTTTCTTGTACTAAAAGGGCCTGTGCTTGTTGGTAACAAGTATATCATTGCTCTGACATGCGGAGTACCTCCTGGAGGAAGGACTAAGTTGTTCATGTTGTACTGTATTAAAAGGAGTTTTTTTTCTAAGTTTATCGCAGGGGGTAGGCTGCGCAGGGAGAGGTTATAATAACCAGAGGCCTGTTGTTACAAAGTTTTATGCAGGAAATATGTAATATTTACATAAATAAGATTTAATAATGATGCTCATGTTTGGCTGAATCCTGCGACGCTTGCACAGGTTATGTGGGATATTCACCTGGAGGACAGCTGGGTGCTTTCAGTGGAGCTGTTGTATTCGCTACCTTTGCCAAGACTGATTACCCAAATAGGTCTTTGCAGACTTGGACCTGGTGTTGATCTGACCTGACTTGTAACGCTTCCCTGCAGAGCCTGGACGAAGACAGAGGTAGCCTGGGGACTAGATGATCCCTGAGGTCCCTTCCAACCTGTGATTCTGTGATTCTGTGATTCCATTGTTGGACCTCCCCCTCACACCACCACTGGGACAGAGGCAGAGATTCAGGTCTCTGGTGGACTCCTATGAAATACCTACAATAGGTTGTTAAAATTGAATGGGTTGAATCTGTCCCTCATTTCCAAGTTTCCAAAAAATAAGTGTATGCAGCTGGTCTTTTAGAAATTTACTTGTATAGGTGGAGAAAGAATTTTCTAAGGTTTGCAAAATGTTACTTGTTCACAGCCACCTATATAAAAACATCATAAGTTTTTAGTTCTCTAACTCTGCATTTCTCCTAAATATTAAAGTAATAGCCAGCTATACTTCCTGGAATGATTATCTGTATCTGATAGATTTTTTACTGACACTCATCCTGCCTTCACAGATGAGGGCTTTTTCTTTCAAAGGTGCCTCTGCTTGAGGATAAAGTCCTCATATAAAGAAACTCTCCAGCAATAGCAACAATTATTTTTATAGAAATAAAAAGATGAAATCCCACTAAACAGGCTTTTTTTTCTTATGTAGCCAAACAATAAGTATAAGGAGACATTAAGCGGGATCTAGAAGGCTGGTCACACCCTCACACCCTCTCACATGTTTGTACCTTTGCAGATTTTCCAGATCTCTTTGTCCATCTGGAGCATCCTGCCTGAGTAGAATTAAGGTTATTTTTTTGTTTGTCTTTGGCTTTCTTTTCTCCTGTGTTGTAATCCAATTAATTTAACAGTCCACTTAAGAACTTAATTTGATCTCTTATCTCTTCTCAGGTTAGTTGTCAACCTTTTAGAGAGTCCTGTCGGAATCCACCCACCTCCACGGTAGTCAGAGCAGGTACAGAGCAGGACGACTGCTGCCCTGCAGGGTCACGGGTCCCCAGGGCCCACAGCACTTAACACTTAGGTAGCTTGCAGCAGTGTTCTCCAACTTGCAAATGCTCAACAAAAGGAAAAGCAAAAGCAGTTGCTTGGCAAGAGGGTGAGAGGAGGCAACAGCTGTTCTTGCAGTGCATGATACAGCCAAAGCCTGGTGGGCGCTATAAAACAACAGGGTACCAGTGGATTGTGCTCTGCTGGCTGAGGAAAGGAGAAGAGAGTAATTCAAAAGCAGAGCAAGCAAGAGTGTTCAAAGTCACAGCAAGAGAGGGGAATGGAAACTGGGGGCTGGAAGAGCTACCCAGACATTCAAGATGATGGAATGTACCCACAGTCAGACTGCATTTTTTTCAGGTTGAAAAACTGACGAGCTGCATTTCAAGAGCCTTTGGTTTTCCTCCCCCACTGCTCATCCCCTTATCAGCAGTGATGTGCACATTTGAGAACTACATTAGCCTGGAAAGCTGTGACTCTGGCATCTCCAGCACACGTGTGCCTATGTGCCAGTGAAAACCTACTCGAGTATGTAGTAACTGGAGTGATTTCTGCAATGCCTTTGGTAAACACAGGCTGGAGAAGGTCACAGAAAGGACAACATCACAAGCTCTGGTTGAGACTTTACTTTTATTTCTGTATGTAAGGAAAGACTTCTCCCTCCTTCCTGTCTGTGTCTCCAGCCCCTCCTCCCCTTCCCCAGCATCACCCTTTGCCAATGTCTAACACTCTTGGGGGATATAGATGTTAATGTAATGCCTTGGTTTTGTTTGTCCTGGCAGCCAGTAAGGAATGCCACGCTTGGTGGCACGTATTTCAGAAGCATTTAATAATCTTCAGTGTCTCACATTTTCAAGCAGAGTAGCTATGAAATGCAACATCAGCTTCTGTCCAATGCAATGCCCGTGCCGCAGAACCCGGGGGAGTTTCCCAGCATCTGCGCCTGGGTGCGTGCCACGCTGTCTCCAAACTCCATGTTGGGGCACGACGAGAGCATGCACCATTATCCTTTCCCGTTCTTGGCTGTACCAAGGAGCCAGAGCATGCAGGCTGGATGGGAGCCATAGACCGCTCCAGCAGATCTCATGCATGTCCCCCGAGACTTGCTGGGGCATGCCCTACTAGGCAACCCTGACACAACCACTATGGCACATAGGGAAGGTAACAGAGAGTGAATTTGTAACACTATACCCAAGGGAATAGTGCTCAAGTATGAGCTTCACACTGGGGGGCAGGGATAAAGGTGAGAGGAGAAATAAGGGATGCTCCTATGAATGGCTGTGTATATCCTAAAGACTGGGAGCAGTGTGCGCCAGCTCAAGTGAGTAAGTAGTTTGGCTGTCAGATGAAGATCTGGGTGAGATGCCAGCATGCTGGTTATAACTGATGAAGGTAGGAACTGAGCACTTGGAATGAGGTAGGGCAAAATCCCACAGTTAGATAAAAATGCTGTGCAATAGAGCAGCATAAATCATAATTGCTTGGAAAAGCCCTGTAGGTAAAGGATGTGGGCACAGGAAAAATGCTGTAGCAGCTAAAAAACACTATAAGGAACAATGACTTTGAAGCTGTGGGTTCCACAAAGACTCAGTAAGCCATGCGGAATGAATGCTGGGCATGACCAGCCAGCTGAATCTCAGCTATGATTAGTTAGGAAGATGAGTGAGGATTGGGAGAGGGACATATGTACTGTGCTAACCTTATCTGCGGAGAGCACCTCTTAAATGAAATAGGTGGAAAAGACTTGCGAAATTATTTTTTTTCAGGGGAAAGGTTGGAGAAAAAAAATACATCATCCTGCCCATAATGTGTTTTTATTTTTTCTTGTGGGGTATGAACTCTTCTTAGGGTTTATGGTACCAGTAATATAATACCACTGTCACATTAAAGGTTTTGAGTGCTAAGACATTTATTCCTTATAACAAGACAATACTGAACACATAGGCTGTGTCTCTGCTGCCATTAGCCAGGCAATCTCTCAAAAGTGTGTGCACGGTTTCTGTGCATGTCCGTATTGTTATTTTCTGGTGCAAATAGTTCTGCATGCATAACCATATACAAATGTGGTATGATTAATTATTCAGACACTACCACCAAGTGCTGAGAGCTTTACAAAAAAAAAAAAAATCATGAGCGCAAGGTCCTTGCTCTACAGATTTTCTGCACAGAACAGGGGAGGAGGGGGGAGATGTGAAGGCCAGCTCTGATAATGCAGTCTATAAATTTAGTGTGGGAAGGCTGCATCTTCCCTTTTAATATATTTTGACTTTTACGTTTTTCAGCTTGTCAAAAGAAAAATGGGATAAATGTTTATCTTCTCAAAATGATCTCTTGGTGGGGCTTATCTTGACTATAGATCGAAAATCAAAATATAAATCATGAGCCTTTCTTATGCAAATACCCATTGTTAACATTTGTCAGACACAGAGAGAAAACACTCAAAGGCCTCTCTCATCTTTATGGAGGATGAAAACAAATCACACAAGTAAGTAGTGCTGAAAGTGCTAATATTCTTTGAAGCCTTTGAGCAGCATTAAAATCCCAAGAAACCTGAAGGTGAACTGTCTATAAAAATAAATTAAAAAAAAATGCTTGGCATACTAATGACCCAAAGCCACCATTTTGTAGGAAGCTTCATATTATGATGGCAAAAATACCCCTCGCAAAAAAGATGCCAAACACAATGGCAACTGGAATCATGGGACTTCATGTTTCTGTTGTAAGGCATGATGCTCTCCAAGAGAAAAAATAGCAGAAAATGGGAAGGTTTACATCGGCCACATCAGGAGGAAGCCAAAGAAAAGCTAAATTTGCTAATTGAGGCAATATTTCAGACTATTCTCTGCCCCTGGAGGGCTCTTAAGTTTCTTTTTTGAAAGCTGTCACTTTGTAAATATGAGGTACTTGGAATTCTCGAATTATTACTGTCACCAGCTTGGAGAGGCTTTTGTGACTGGTGTACTTGGCTGAGAAGGGTTAGTGAGGCCATGAGGGCTTTAAAAATTTTTTTTTCTCCTAATTTGGAGAATATTACCTAGCTCTCGATCACAGCTTCATAAATGTGGCTCAATAGTATCACCATCTCAGTGGCTATGGTAGGAGATGATAGGATCTATGTAAACCACACCAGACTGTGTATTTATGAACTTGGCAGTCTTGACCCTTGCTAGTTTTGAATGTGGCAGATTTAATGAATCTTTTCTTCCTTTTCCTTTTCCCTTTCCTTTTCCCTTTCCTTTCCTTTCCTTTTCCCTTTCCTTTTCCCTTTCCTTTTCCCTTTCCTTTTCCCTTTCCTTTTCCCTTTCCTTTTCCCTTTCCCTTTCCTTTTCCCTTTCCTTTTCCCTTTCCTTTTCCCTTTCCTTTTCCCTTTCCCTTTCCCTTTCCTTTTCCCTTTCCTTTCCTTTCCTTTCCTTTCCTTTCCTTTCCTTTCCTTTCCTTTCCTTTCCTTTCCTTTCCTTTCCTTTCCTTTCCTTTCCTTTCCTTTCCTTTCCTTTCCTTTCCTTTCCTTTCCTTTCCTTTCCTTTCCTTTCCTTTCCTTTCCTTTCCTTTCCTTTCCTTTTTCCTTTCCTTTTTCCTTTCCTTTCCTTTCCTTTTTCCTTCCCTTCCCTTCCCTTCCCTTCCCTTCCCTTCCCTTCCCTTCCCTTCCCTTCCCTTCCCTTCCCTTCCCTTCCCTTCCCTCTTCCTTCCCTCTTCCTTCCTCTTTTCTCTTCTTTTCTCTTTCTCTTTTCTTCCTCTTCTTTCTTCTTTTCTTTCTTCTTTAAAATCCAGCCTGGTGACTGCTTTTTACCTTAAAGATGCTCCCATTTTCTTATGTTTTTGATGTATTATATGGAAAAGTGAGTCCCTGGGCTCTTCAGAACCTCATCTATCTCATGCCTTTGCATGAGATCATTAAATGCACATAGCAGAAAAATATATAGAGAAGCTCCCCAGCCACAGTAGGCTTTTTGAAATGAAAAGTGAGGCTATATCTGCAGAAGAAAAGGAAGCTCAGGTCTTCCACAGTTCACTCCTCCAGCAGTAGCAGGGCTGGTGGCCTTTGGTGGCAGAGGCATCACAGCGTTGCTCCTGGGTGATTGTGTCAGTGGTCATGGGAGATCTCATGGACCTGTTGTAGAAATGTACTTAGTATTTCAGAGTCCCAAGGATCTGGTTGGAAGTAAGTGGCTTTAGTAGATCTGATAGTTTGGTTAAGTGCTAATTAAACATCTCTAGCTGTGGTGATCCTCAGGACTTGTCTTCTTTCTGAGACCTGTGAGTGATTTTTGGCTCCAGTGAGCTTAAATGTGCAGGATGATGCACTTAAGAGGAAGCCAGCTCAGCTCCTCAGGCTTCTGGACAGGATTCACCAGCGCAGCGTGAAGAGCGGCTTGCCTTGGGCTGGGCCCTGACCTGATCTGTACGTGGTGCAGGTGCTTCCCATGGCCTTCAGTGCTGTAGCCTTTGAATATATCACTGCTCTTAAGGTCTTTCATTTCTTGGAGGTCCTGGGAGATGGGGAGGCATATGTAGGCAGCAGCGATAAATGACTTGTCCTGAGCCATGCAGGAAACTTTTGATGGGGGAGATGTAGTCTAATGTCTCTTTCCATCAAAACTGTGCTGTACATGTAGATGTCTATTATACATTTTTGTGTAACGGCAGGTGCTACTACCATCCCCACCACGAAGTAATGCTTATCTCATTTTGGCTGGAAATACTTGTTTCTCACTGTAAAATCCATCCTTTCCCTCAGTTTTCAATCCAGTATCAGCGGCAAGGTGATAATTATATATTTGTACCTGGCTGGCACAATAGGTCCTGTATAAGTGGGTACCTTACATCACATTGCAGTGGAAGTTAACAAAAATTCCCAGTCAAGAAAAGAAAAAGTCTAAGTAGTTGTCTGTAATATAGAATAAGTCTTTCCTATGTCTTCTTTCAGTGCTTTTCTCTTCTCTGCTCCAGTGAAAATCACATCCCTTTAGACAGTCCAAACTTTTAATATTTCCTTTCTCTACATTTTTTCTTTTTTTATCCTTAAAAAAACCCCTGCAGTCTGCAAATGAGACCCTCATCTTCCATCACATGTTTCCATATTGATTAGAAGAAATGAAGGATGAGCATGCTGAGGCTGTGTGCTGCGCTCTGATCCATCATTGCAGAGAATGCAGGGATGCCGTTACACAGAAATGTTGCAGATCAGTTATTGACTGTTGTGGCTTAAGGATGTGCATCTCAATGTGCAGGATGCAGTACCTGCTGTCTCTGGTGCACCCAGTTATAAAGATACTGTGGAATCACTGCGAAATTTTTCCTACATGGAAATCATCCAGTGAACTGGGAATGTAACCCCTAAGCCGTATTAGGGCCTTTCCTGCATTGTCGTTTGTTGATGGGTCTCAGCATGGATGAGGAGGGATGTTTAAGTGTACATTGGGGTGAGGATGCTCTTTGTTTCAGTGCTTTTTGATGCAAGGTCAGCAGCGCTGAACAAGTCCCGAAGAGCATGGCTGGGGGGAAAGTCCAAGTTCAGCTGCCTATGCTGCAGGGCTGATGTCAGAAGGATTTACCCAGCTCTGGGGACTTTTGTTTGGGGAGACTGACCGCTTTTCGAGAGACAATGGCTACGCTGGTGCTGGTGCCGGGAGCAGCAGGAGACGGGCGCACAGCCGCTGAATGGGCCCAGCCACCACCCAGATGGAGGGATCAGCTGGTGAAACAAAAGTAAAGCTGCTGCCAGCACATTGCTGAAAGAGGGGCAGGACAACGCGCCTGGGCTGGCACGGGAGCTGCCTGCACGGGTGCTGTGGAGCCAGCAGGGCTTAGCGGCGGCTTCAGTCCCCCAAGAGAAAGGATGCAGCCCTCATTTTAAACAGGGAGAAAGAAAGGACGCTGTCCTGCTCTCTTGGCATCAAAAGGGTCAAATCCCAGTGGGGGCTGGCATTTCTTTCATACTCGCTCTGCTGCTTCTGTGGGTTTAGTGATGAGCTGAGCAGGTTTTCGCTGTATAATGGGGTCCCACAGAAATTGCTAGGATCTTTCCTTCATAATTTGCACTGAAGCAATCCTGTGCCTCCATGGGCATGCCTTGGCTTGCAAGGAATTTGGGATTTGTTCCAAGGGTTAAATTGTATTTGTGAATGACCAGGGTTGGTTGGAGAAGGCATCTTTGCTGGTGGAGCGGTTGGTTTCTCACTGTTCCAAGCCAGTGGCCATGGCCACTGCAAGTCAAGCATGGGGTGCATGTGGGGGAGCAAACCTGTGCCTCTTGCAGGCAGACCACACAGGTCTGGGGCACAGATGTGCGAGCAAGGTGCCAGGGCAAGGCCCTGACATGGTTGCCTGCTTGGAACAGCAAGGTACCAAACATAACTGAGGGGTGCCATATTCTCTGGCCAGCCCAGCCATTCATAAACATGTTTTTTCCTCTTGGAACAAAATCCTTCCTTTTGAAGATACCAAGATATCTTCTTCTGCCCTGGTGATGGAGTAAGTCATGCATATCACTAGGATTTTAACTCTGCAAGTGGGAAGGTTGGCCATACCTAGCCAGGAGATTACTTTAGGAGAAACAGGAACAATATAGGAAGTCTTCTGAGTTTTGAAGACTTTCTAGGGCTCCACTGCTTTAAGACTTAGGGGGCTTCTAATTTCCAGCCTAAATTAATTTTGTCCAGTTTATATCCATTTATTCTTGAGCCAACTTCAAAAGTCTGCCTTTGTTTTTTGGCTTTTATTTCCACGATGAACTCAGAGAAGGAACCAATATAATATCTCAGCCTTCATTTTGCAAGACTAAAGCTGAAGTCTTCTAACCTTCTTTTATAATATAGGCTTACAAATCCCCAGTTCCTAGTGGTTTTCCTGTTCCAGAGCTTAGCTAAAGAGCATTCTTGGAAATCTTACCTCAAAAGGACTGTGGGATGTTACAGTGCTATACCCCTCTAGGTTTTGTCACTTCTATCAGGCTTACTGGGAAAGTGTGGTGGATTTTGAAATGTATGTGTGAGTATGTAGAGTGCAGGCACATGTGCATATTTCAGATGTCATGTCTGGGAAGTGCTATACGTATCACATTTTTGTGCAGATAAGTGCTTACCTATGTTCTCTTGAACCACTTGATTTATTTTTTACTCCTTACTGTATCAAAGAGCACAAATAACTTTGTAATTTCAGAGAGGCCCAAATCAAAATTACATATCACAGTTCAGTATAGAAAAGGCACCAAATACAGCCTTGGAAATCCCACTGATCTCTGGTTTTCATCTCTTACAGAGAAATACCTGTTGAAATTATTTTACCCCGTCAGAGAAGCAAGTGAAATAAAATGTTTCCAGGGAGGTTGGTTCGTATTTCAGAGATACAAGGTTTCAGAAGAATTAAAAAAAGGTTACTCCTTTAAAGCAGCTAGTTCTGGCAAGTCGGAAAACAGGCTATTTTGCTGTCTAGTCTTCTTAATTTTGATTGCAAAGAGTCTTGCAGGCTGGAATGATGGGGCATTTGGGAGTAAGTTGTTTTGAAGCAATGTTGAAAAAATGAGAGCAGATAGAAGAGAAATAGGTTCATGAGCAAAGGGTAGCGGCCACTGAAAACACCCTTTTTTTCCAGCCTTGTCCTGCGAGGTGAGCTCTTCTTCACTGATCTGTGGTGCATCCGAGCTACTGCTACACGGTCTGGTGGGGAATCCTTTCATTTTGGTTTCCGTGGGCATTAGGCATACTTCTTCTTAATAGCGTCTCCATTTGGAAGCTGAATATCATCTCACTGAGCTCCAAAGGCCATTTTCTTCCAAAGCTAGTCTCCAGGGTGACCTAATGTTATTTAGTGTGTAAAAATGCCGTGTTTTCTATCTCTGTTTTTACAATAGAATGGTTTAACTGGTGGCAAGTATGCTGAACCCAGTCTGTGGCACACTTTAGTTTCCCAGAGAGATACTGGAAATGCTTGCACCAGAAGAACCAGATGCTGCTGTCAGCCAGCGTTCACAAGCTGCACTGGTGATGCTCCCATGTAGCGGATGCTGACAGTCACTTTTGAGGGCAGAGACAGCTTATAGGGGATCTCAAAACCTCCATCTAGATGCCAGAGTTAAACCATCTTGTCTTTGAAGATGTAAAACAGGGTATTAGAGTCTCACAAAAGCAACAGTACTAGAAGGTGAGACTCTCCATTGTGGCTGTGCGAGGGTCAGTGGGAAAATATATGGGCCAAAAGTGGTCTTCGAGCTCCTGTTACATACTTAAGCTTAGAGCTGACTGAGATCTAGTTTGTTTCTTGCTTGATGTCTGCTCTGCCATTTGCTGGCTACCCACAAGTTCAAATGGTAGTCACGTCAAGGAGAGGGGACTTGGCCAAGTGGAAGGGTGCTTGGGGTGTGTGCTGTTTCCTCAAATATGTTTATGATGGCTTTGAACTGCCAGACTCTTATCAGTGACTCTAATCCCAAATCTTCTTGTTATAAACAGAATGGTAGTTATTTAGAGATGACTAATTTTGGCAGTAAGGCAAGGGCTACTTTCTAAAGTGCATCATGGGGAAGGTCTATCTGCTCTTACAAAACAGAAGTAAAGGCCTATATCATCCCCCTGATCATTATACCAAACAAGGAGCTCTATTTAGAGCCCTTCCTACTTGCCTGTGATATGATCCCAAGAGCTCTCCAGTAAGCTTCCAAGCTTCCTGTGTTGCCAACAATTTAATAGCAATTAGATCTGGAAGAAGGAGGGCATCCCAGCTGATTGGTATGCTGTGCTCATTTCAACAGAATATGCTGGGTTCCCAGATTCGAAGGTGTTAATGTGACCTTGATGTGGTAGGGTGTTTAATGGTCAAGTGAGATTTCAGAGTTTGAGCACAGAAACCTCTGCCTGCTTGGGCATATAGCCAACAACTTCCATTAAAGTCTCTGACTTACAAAGACTTTACATTATCACATAATACTCACTTTACAATACTACATTGTTAAAGATACAGATGAAAAGGCAGGGGAGCAACTGAAAGCATCTGAAATGTGTTGTGTGGAGAGATCTAATTTTGCTTCTGACATGCATTCTGTTTTGCTTCAGCAATGGAGGTTTACAGGGAAAATCCAGTCTGAGGACTTAGAATTGGCATGAGATGTAGCATTGAAGGCTATTTTGTTGGAAGGCAAAGTCACCCAAGATAAGCTGGAGTAGTTGCTGCTGCTTTTTTGGAGAACAGTGTATTCTTGCTTGAAAGATAAAGAGAGGGAAAAAAAGGCAAATAGGAATGATAAAAAATGCTACTTCTGTTTCTGTTGCTGAGTGTCCTGGCAGCCTCAGCACAGGAAGAGGCTGAGCACAGCCTTATCACACACTCCAAGACTTGGCAAATTAGGACCAACATTAAGCTGTTTATGACTGCTTTTAGCTATCTTTTTGGTTATGAGCTCACTACAAAATTGCCAAAGAAATACTGTTGACAGCTGGCTGGGCTTCCTTAGGCAAAGGGAGAAAAGAGGGAATTAGGAAGAAACAGAAGAGCCTTTCCTCTCATCTTTGCTTAGAGCTAGGACGGACCAGTATTCACCGTGCAAATTTTGGTGGATTGATTTCTGGTCCTGATGTCTTCTTGCTCATGAGACATCACAGAAACTGTGAGGTTAGTTCAGCTCCTATGTCAACTTACTCCAGCCTTTAATTTTTACATTGATTTTTATTTTAATAAATAATTGCAAATAACAGACTAAGCTCCACTGGTTTCCGTGAAAGTCTGTGTGCGTTAGGAGCAGGGAGGGAACACTCTATGTCTGGGCCAGTGAGGAGTACTACAATGATCTGAAAGGAGATTGTGGCAAGGTGGTTGTCAGTCTCTTCTCCCAAGTAACAAGTGATAGGACAAGAGAAAATGGCCTCAAGGTGCACCAGGGCAGGTTTAGACTGGATATTAGGAAAAATTTCTTCACTGAAAAGCTTGTGAAGCATTGGAACAGGCTGCCCAGGGAAGCGGTTGAGTCACAATCCCTGGAGGTATTTAAAAGTTGTGTAGATGTGGTGCTTGGGGACATGGTTTAGTGGTGAACTTGGCAGTGCTGGGTTAATGGTTGGACTCAATGATCATAAAGGTCTTTTCCACCCTAAATGGCTCTATGATTCTATGCGCAGCCTCTTTGCTGCAGGTGCAACCTCATTTACTGACACTCCGTCACTGAAACAGGGGTCTGGCCTCAACGCAGCATCAAGCCTTAGGGAAAACACTTAGGGAAGCCTGTCTTGTGTCACTGTTGCATGATCAATAATCCAGCCATTTGTTTGACACAGTTACGGTGCTGGCAAGAGTCCCAGTCTCAGGTACTGAGGCTGGATGAGGCCTGCCCTGTTACTGGAAGAGGTTTTCTCTTGGCAGGTTCAGTCCCTTCACAGAAACTCTAGTCAGGAGATATGTTGCAACTTTTAATCCATTAAAAAGATGTTCATATTAGAGGATCTTTCATTTTGTCCATAAGTTGTTGTATTGATCCAACTTGCAGTATACAGTTGGCAAATGAGGCTTGCCTGCCTGGTCTGGGTTGAAATCGAGTGGATTTTGTGAAGGTGGATGAGAAGGGAGTTTATTCCATTAAGTGCATTGTGGCAGGTGGCTGCCACGTTGCAAAGGAAACCTTTTTATAACCATTAGAATAGCTTCTGCCTCAGTCCCTGTGCCACTGCTTTTCTTAAATCTCTACTACTAGGAGGCAAGCACCCAACATCCGTCATACTTACAATCACTAGAGTTTACCTCATGTGCATTTTAAATTCTTGTTGTCTAAGAGCTGTTTTCGGGCACTCTTTGGATTTCTTTCTCTTCAGAAACAGGCTTTTAGATTGAAATGTGTAAAAGAAACAGAGATGAAGATGCACACACACACAGTTTAATTTGATGGAATCATAATTTGTCCAAGGAAGAATGGATATGGACATAAACTTTGATTACACTCTTAAGAAAAATGAAAGAATATAAAATATCAAAATCTGTGCCCAATGGTGCACCACAGTTTCACACCTGTATCATCTCATATATCTCTGCCTACACTTTTTCAACCATAATGTGAATCTCACAGCTTGTGTCTACAAAGTCATTTTGAATTTTAGGTTTCATCTACACAGGATTAAGCATAAAAATTACTGTCTATCCGTCATCTTTCTGTCTCCCTCTGTGCTCACACATCAGTGATGAAATGGATTGCAGAAATTTATGAGCAAAAATCTCACGAAAATTGGAATGGGTTACGCAATAAACTTTTAGCTGCATAAATAGAAGTTTATTGGCGCTTCATTGCATCTTTCAACACTGAATTTGAGGTTATGAAACATGAATAAACATTGTAATTGCGAAGTTTCTGAACACAAGCAGTCAGAGGCTGATACTGAGGCTTGAGAAATGGCTATTTGACTTTGTCATGGAATTGAATGGGCTACTCAGAAAAATCTGATGGGTTGTATTAATTTAGGAATTATTGATCACTAAAACAAACCAATATATTCCTACATTTAAAGAGAGATTGCTCACTAATTTGACCACCAGTATACTGACTACCAGAAGATGGATGCAGACTCTTCTCATTGGTATCCAGTGACCAGACAAATTGAAATCACAGAAAATTCCATCTGAAAATAAGAAGAAGCTTTTATATGGTGAGTGTGATCAAACACTGGAGCAGGTTGCCCACAAAGGTTATGTAGTCTGCATCCATGGAGATACTCAAAACCCAGCTGGACATGGCCCTGAGCGACCTGCTGCAGGTGCCCCTGCTCTGAGCACAGGTTGGGCTGGATGATCTCCAGTTGTGCTCTCCTCGGCTGGTCTGTGAGTCTGATCCAGAGAGTTTCTGTCCACTGTGGCTGATCAACACTTTACTGGAAAAACCTTTCTTCTGAGGCACCTTCTGGCTTCTGGTCTAAGTTTAAAAGTTAGACACCTAAATCTCAACTGGTTATCTCAGCTTCTGTTTTGGTCAGTGGCGGTTCATGGAAGAGCGACCTCTCCTGTGTGCTAGGTGTTTAAGGTGGACGAGATACACATTACCTTGTGAAGGTCTCTGTTTCCCTTTCTTGATCAACTCAGACTTAGAGGTCTAGCTTTTAGACCACCCAAGTTGGGTGATTCCTCCTATCCTGAGTTTCTTTCAGTGCCTGCCCAGCCATGATGTATGCAGAATTAGCAAGCACCTGTGAAAATACCAACGAGAAATGCACTGTGCCAGCCTGACTTTCTCCATGTGCAAAGCAGGAACAGTGACAGTGAGCCAGGTTTGTAAAGCCTGTCAAGAGCTGACAACAGACATTCCCTGGGGCACTCTGGGCTCTGTCTGCATGGCAGTAGTGCAGGGCAGCGAGAGTAGGCACAGAGAGGAATAAAAGTGCTGAGAACGTGGGCCAATATTGTGCATGTTGCAGGGGCTCACCAGATCTAGCCCCATGGACTGAACACCCTTTAGTAGCTGGAACATTGTAGATGTGTTCCTGAAGCACATCTCGCAGTTTGGTTTTATCTGAAAGAAATCCAAGGCACAGTGCGTGGGGATGAGAGGAGAATTCACTTCCAAAGAACACTTGTGAACAGGACACAAAAATGCAGGTGTACCTCATGAAAGTTAGAGAAGATCAAAAGAATTTTAAAAAGCAGCAGAAATGGACAAAATGCATTGCTGTTATACTATTAACAGAACTATCTTATGAAAGGTGATAATACAGCAAGAGGTGGTTCTGTCAATACATGGTTTATTCTGCCTGAAATGTAATTTCAGAGGTCTGGAAATTGTTCTAGAAAATGGGTTAAATTTGGTTAGTATTTTTGACAGAAAAGGGGAGGAAGTGAAGGCTTAACAAAGTCAAAACATTCCATTGCAGCATTTTTCTGAACATGAAAATATGTAATTTTCAAATTTGATAAATGAAACTTTACAACCTTTAATTCTGAAATAATATGTTCATTTAAATATATGATCTGAATTTTGAAAAAACCTGGAAGAAGGCTTTAAACTGTGCTAAGTATACCCAAACAGAAGCAAGGATTTGGTTTTAGTCTAATGTAGTAGAGTCTACATCTTTTTGTGATATATGAAATCTTTTTTTTTTCTTTTGGCTGGGGGAAGGTGAAGAGAAAGAAAACTGGATGAATGACAAGTTCATGCAAGTGTTTAAGTTGGTTGTCAGATGTATTTCCCATCCATACCACTTGGCAATTGCATGTGGCATTTATTCAATTCTGTAAAATGCAGCTGTGACTTTTGCAGGCAAGAAGATATTTTTAAAAGTAAATTTTATCAATAATTTTCTATCTTTTCTGGAAAAAAAGAAATCAGAGGATATGATATAGGAAATTCTGCCTAGTGTTGTGGCACGGATTTTGACCACATGCTTTTATAGATAATTGTGGCTTCTCTGCCGTTGTACAGTAGGGGTTTCCAGGAATGTCACTGCACTTAGTTGAGCCCTGTGAGTATTCTCATGTGATGGTTTTCACAGTTGCTACTGGATGTTGGTTTTTTTTCTCAAAGAATAAGCTGCACTGGCAGCCACAGCTCAGCCACAGACCTCACAACCTTAAGTTTAGTTACTCTTTCATTGTAAATATGTTAAAGCTTTTATTCCAAGTGGATGCCTATAACAAAAATAGGATTAATTTCCTTCCATCCTATTCATAGATGTTGCTATTAAGTTTTTCCTGGCTGAAAACTTCACCTGTGAACAAATCCATGTGCTGCATCGGTCTGCAGCCAGGTTGGTTATCACCCGCTAGAGGGGTTTATGTGTGCAGGAGCTTTTGTCCAGTTTAGGTGTTGCTTTTGGCCATTTTTCACCTTTCCTACCCTGCCAGTTGCCCGAAAATGGGGTGTGAGAACTCGATTACCAAAGGTGCCATGCTGTGAACCCATCTTGCTGCAAGGGGCCCTGCCTGCAGCGACTTGGTGCCATTGCCTTTGCCCGTGATGGGAGCCAAAGCGGGGCACTCCCTGGCACTGGAAAAGTGAACATAGGAGGTGGAGAGGAGTTATTGACAGTTGCACTCTTCTCTTGTAGTGAAACAGGTGAATTCACACATTGGTGCAATCTCTCTTGGTCACCCAAAATACTTTCAGAAATGCACAGAAGAGGAGATTTCCCTAAAAATGCCAACAAAATGCTGGAGGAATTCACATGTGAGTTTTGCAAGTCCACTGCTTGTCTCTTGGGTCACCCAGCTTATCCAGAAATGGAGGGCCTGGATCTCTAAGGGTGGCATATTCCATCCTTACATGGAGGAGAAAACACTGACGCTCACTGTAATGGCGCTATAATGTAGGTCATACGTGTTGCAGCACAGCAGCTAGGCAAGTGTGAATGCTGCTGAATGGGTCTGTGGATGGTCCTGAGACAAATAACAAGCAGTTTGCTTTCTTTCTATCTTCCTATCTTCCCCTTTTTTCATCCTCCAAGTCCAATGAGGTACAAAGCAAATGCCACTGCTGTCAAAAAATGTGCTGGTGCTGGCTCTGTTTTCTGTCAGTTCCTACTCACTTCAGAGCCTACAGAGCTTAGACACATGCAGCATACACAAAGTGCAGGGTTTTTCATGTGTCAGACTCTGACCCTCTGAAATTACACACTTTGATTTCTGTCCTTACCTATGTATGTACTTGATGTATGCACAGCTGTTGGTGAGTTGGAGGGAGGAGATGCACTGGCTCATTTTAGCTTGGCTGTGAGAATGAATTTTAAGACATTGCATACTTTGAGCATATCTGTGCGTATTCATATGTGAGTGTGTGTTTGCATGGGTCCAAGCATTTATTCTGTCATTGTTGGAGGGGTTTGTGCATGGCTGGTCTAGTGTCAGAGCAGAACCAGAACAGTGACTGTACAGAGCTCTGAAAGCCTGGGGAGATGAGGCCACAAGGGATGATTTCATTTACTGGTAGAAATCGAGGAGATTGCCGTATTATTCAGTCAGGGGACACTGTAGCCAGGGAATTGCATGACAGAGGGGTCTTTACTATGGTCTTCACTAGGTCTTTCGGCTATTTAATAGCATGTTGAATGTGGGACTTTCCAGGCAGATCACCTGGGAAAAAGCCATTGGGGTGACTTGGAGAAAACCAGATTGATGAAAACCAAATCCCTCACTGGTACTCCGTGGGAACTAGTAAAAATATTTCTAGTGAGTGAAATCAAGTCAGTAACTCTGTCCTCAAGATGCTTTTCCTTGCTGTTCAAAAAAAGCTAGAGGAACAGCAGAGAGATGTTGCTTTTCTCCTCAGTGCTCACATGGTGTTGTGAGGACCCGGGAAGACGCACCATGGGTTGATCTGTCACGAAGGCTTATCTTCACAGTGCACAGCTACTTTTGCCAGGGTGCAGCAGAAGTACAAGCCAACCCTGATAAGGGGGAAAAAACCCGTAAGTTAAGCATCAAATGTCCTTTTTCATTCCAGCTCCTTTCCAGGTTGCCAGGCACCGAATTGTCTGTTTATTTGCCCCTGGAGCACTTCGTTCCAGCGTATGTGATTACATACTACTTTTTTGGCCCTGTTTGGAGACAATGAGTGGGTGTGTTTGTTCTGGTAGCTTTAGGGTAAGAAATAGCAAAAGAGATACCGTCTCCTCTGTAGTTGGGAGGAAGGTAAACGCTGATTCTGTTATTACAACAGACTCAATCCTGGGGTTTGCTGACTCCATGCATGGGCATGCACAAGTAAAAGGAACAGCAGGGAAAGGAATAAATGGAAACAGAAAAGCAGTACTGAGCACGTTTAAATGCTTAATGTTATTTTTCAAGGCAGTCTCTTTCATTTCACAGAGGACGATGCCAGTTGCATATTCAAGGATAATTCACCCATGTAACATAGGCCGTCTTTGGGGAAGTGGAGATTAAGCAGCATCCCTAACTGCATTTTTTGTTTCTTTGTTTTCTTCCATTCCTCATTTTCTCCTTGTTTATGGAGAGATTTTAGACACGATACTCAGTGACACTGAAAGCAATTTCTGAGTGCTGGAAGAACCAGTAAACCGCAGGAACCTTCCTGCAATTTAGAAAAGGCTGGGGAAGCAGGGAGGAGAGGAGCAGCTGTTCTTGTAACTGAAATAGGCTGCAGGACACAGCTAACAATTTCTGTGGAAGAAGCAGGACCATGCACAGAGAAGCTTCCATAATCATCAAGAAACTAAAGGGAAAAAATCTTGAGTCCGTAGGTGACATTAAGGAGGATGGCATCATTGCCTGTTGGCTCACTCGTATTTGGGTTAAGTAAGGCTGGAATGAGAGGGAAAGATGTGGCTCAAGGACATGCTTCGATTCTTTACCACCATAACCAGTTTGCAGGGTATGAGAGGGAAAAAAAGTCTTTGACAGTGAGCTGACTAACAGATACAGGATCATGAAAATGGTTGACTGTCGTTTCGTGTCTTTGGTTGTAGGGAGTTCATATGCATCTGCACTTGTTTGTATGTACTTGGTATTCATCAAAATAAACCTATCAGCCCTGGTTCATCAAGGTGAATGTGATCAACCATGAACACAAAATTCATTACAATGGAATCAATCAAACTACTAATGTACTAAAAGTTAGGCATCTTTTTAAATACCTTGTTTAATCAGGGCTATTGCTTTCATCTTTTAGCACAGAAAATGTGTTGGGGGTAAAAAAAATAAAGGATTTTCCTCAGTTTTTGGAGAACAGACCAGGAAAAGCTTCTTTCCCACCACATAGATAAAATCTTACATCTTTAAAGAAAATCCATGTCCATATGCAAAATACAAAGTACAGAAGAATAATTTGAGGGCAGTAACATGCCTGCTGGTGTGGTCACATCTGTTAGAGAAATTCTGTGGTAGGGAGGTGGTTATGCAGGTGCAATGTCAATCATGGAAAAAGATTTTACAACTTTTGGGTTGGTGCTACATATACCAGATTTCATGTTGTGTCATAGATCAGTGAAAAAAAGTTAGGGAGCAAAGCATTCCTGCAGTTTCAACAGTAGTGAGATGTCTTGTGTTTCATATGGAGGAGGGAAAGAGATGCAGGGGTTTGGTTTGGTTTAGCTTTAAAAAGGTGTAACTTGGCAACCCTGACTTAAGGACGCTTGCATGGCTTTCCTTGTCCTGTGGTGCACAGGAGATGAGACACGATAACCTAAGGATCTCTGCTGGGATGGTGAAACAACCTGAGCTGAGTTTGCACTACGGGAGTTTCAGACTGTGAGCTAAGTATGTACACCTATAGCCCCATCTGTCTGTGGATAGCATCTCACTTTTCTGTGTTACCTGATTTCGTGATTCATCTAGAGACCTTTCACACTTTAGAGTCGTTATGCTCTCTCTGTGCTCCATGAAACCTTTCAGGAGCTTCCATCCCTTCCATTACTTTTGGTGTTCATACCCAGACTGTGGTGTTTGTCTGTCTGTGGTTCACATCCAAACTATGGTGTTCCTATAGAGCTTTTCTACAAATCCAGGCCCTTTTCTACTCATGATTTTGTTTCAAGGTATGGTGACCTACCAGTGGAGTGACCAAGACAGTGACTGTACTTTGTGTTTCAGTGTTCAGCTCTTTGTGAAAGAAATACTGGCTTCTCGATTGTATAATGTCAGAGTTAAAGAAGAAGGAGTGGTTGTTTGTCTTTTTCTTTAACCAAAGATCACCTTTTTTCACTCACATTGCCTCAGTATTGCCCCTATTCCCCTCCTAACTAAGATAAGCAACAAGGAGCTTAGCAGTCAGGGAGGGAATGGAATCAGTTTGGTGGCTCCTGTAAAACCACAGGTTTTTACAGTGGGGTAATTTACACTGCCAGTGATTTACTGGGCAGAGTCTTTGGGATACAGTAGTCTCCATTTATGAAGCGGCTGCTCCTGTTCATGTTAACACGTCAGACACATCATGACAAATGATAAAATGGTGCAGAGCCCCTTCTGTACAGTCCTGAAGTGCAGGCTGCCTGTTTCTCAGCCAGTGCTGCAGAGGTGTCTGCAGCAGCTACGCTGCCATGACATGGCACAGCTGCTCCTCCAAGATTCCTCTTTTAACTATTAATTCTTCTGTCCTTCACCTCGGACAAAACCCTCTTGTGGAAGCCTTTGAAGCACCACATTTTCTTCCTTTGTGGTCTCCTGTTCTTTTTCTCCTTTACTCTCCCAAACAAATAAACCCTAAATCCCTGAATGTATTGATTTGGTGACGTGTCTGGACAATTATGTCACTAGTGATGTCACTGATATAATACAGATATATAATGCATAAAGCATGCTTTTCTGGCCAATACAGTGACTTGCCCTGAGGAATATGCTGTGTAGATTGACACAACTGAAGGACGGAATACTTAAAGAAGCATTGAACCTAAGCAACCCAGTGATGGAGTGATGAAGTTAATGTGCATCTTGTTTAGCTTGCACTGGGCTTATTGAATTTTCCATCTGTTTTGTTCACCCATCCTGGAGAGAGATATGAAATTGGATAGTTTTCACATGGTCATGACTGAACTGAGCAGAGGAAGGAAACAGTGAGATACACCAGGCTGGAGAGTTCATCTCAAGTAAGAGGGGTGTGGAAGAGCATCCAGAGTGGAGAGCAAGAGTGAGAAAGAGGCAGAAGTGAAGGGAGGGAAAGGGGGAGTTATGTTACAGCAGTGGATGGATGGTTGGCATCCTCAATTTATTGTCTCATTTCTTCCCCAGGCTTTTTATCCGTCTTTGGGTGCCATTTGGGCTCAGAGGCTAAGTGAGTTTGGCCACCTTCCTGCACTGTTCTCCTCCCATACTTGCTTCCCTGTGTGAATAGAAGAGCATCTCTGCCCTGTTTGAAGTTTCCTTTCCTGTATCAGCTATCAGACTGGGCTTAAGTCAGGCATCACAAGAGTCCATGTGCTCTGCTGTAACCCACAGGTTCCCCTCCTGGACAGTTGCTGCTGGCCCAGTGAATCCCCGTTGTGTATTAGTGTGGCTGTCTCTTCCAGTCTTTGTGTAGAAGCTTTCCCTTGTCCAAACTGCATTATAGTATGTTATTTTCAGACTGTTTTCCCAACTTGGATTGTAATTCTGTCCTCTGGAGCACAGGCAGCCTCTTCCAGCATTGTGTAACCAGGAATTCCCTTGCTCCTCCTTCCCTCCCCCTTTTAAAGCTAGAATTCATGCTTACCCTTTTCCAGCTTCTGGGCCTTCACCCATCTACAGGTTCTCAGAGATGACCACTAACGAGCCTGTTAATCATGACTTCTGTTAGTTAGAGGATGAATTTTCTCAGACCCATGTGATTTAAGAGCATCTCTCCATTTAAGTACTTTCTAACTGGGTCTTTCCATGGCCCATGCTGAGGTCATTCTCCTTTGTCAGTACTGGCTGTTATAGAAACACTATTGCTGCTGACCTTTTTTTGGTAAACGCTGATGTGAGGAAGACTTCAAACACTTTTAACAGAGTTGTTCCTTTTCAGACGTGTGCTTGACTCCAAAAGGGGAGGCTGCCCCAGAACCCACAGCTGGTAGAGGGCAAGGTCTCGGGCAAGCCTTCAAGCAGGCTTTTCTCTGCAAAGAAGCCTTTTGATTATATCCTGGGCACACCTAGTGCCTGGGTGCCCTGGCCCAGCTGACAGGACAGGCGCTGTGGCGTGTGTCCCCTTCCCCTTTCCATACGGCTAGCTTTCTCGGGGCAGGAGGAGAGAGCAGACGGAGGACCGCTCGCTTCCCACTTGCTTCCCGCTCGCTGTGGTATGGACTGCCCTGCAGACTGTTTGTTCAGCTGGTGCCAGATTATCATCATCAGACCTCACACTATAAAAGCCCCAGGTTTCTACACTTTGAATCAAAAGAGTGATGACACAACAGATTAACTTTTTCCTACTTTACTCCCCTGCACGCACCTATGCTCTTTTCCACAACCTCCATCTAATAACAATAATAATAACAACAGAAAACAAAACAAATCCACAACCCATGCAGGAAACTGCTCACAAGTCGCAGACTCAGTGTTATTTTTTATGTTGTGCCCGCCAAAAACAACAGGAGTCTGCCTCAGGGATGTGAAACCATCTCGGATTTATTAGAAATGAGTATTTTTCATGGCTCCTCCCTCTTCTTCCCCTACCATTTTGACAACCAGCCAGTCCATAAAAGCCTTCCTGCAAACTCTGCTCTGAGGGAAGAACATGCAACAGCTTCATTTTGCACAGAAAAGCAAAGGGTTGCCTTGAAAACCAGTGCTATTTGTTGATTGGTTTCTGGAGAAGGGCATTCATTAGAGCACACCTTAAAAATAGACCAGGTCCTTTTTGCAGTGGTTGTTTCTTGGCTCTGTCTGTGTGTCTATACATATATATACATATACATATATATATATATATATGCCTGTCACCACCTCCTCAATTCCTGGCAATCTGAGTGGCAGCCCCAAAGTAAGTGGCAGGTAGAGAAACACAAAGTCCTGGTCCTGCGTGCTCCTTGCTGAGCAGGGGGCATGGGTGTTTGAAGGACTGCATCTGCTCTGTGTGACATCAAACGTGGCCATGGCTTGGTACAAACCAGGGAAGACACTGAGCACTGGAGCTGCGGAGCAGAGCTGTGCCTTCGGCCTGCCTGCTTGGGTTTGGGGCTGAGGACATGGCTGGCATGTGGGTCACTGTCTGCGCCCATCATGGACACACCGCGGTGCTGTGAGGCAGGCTCCCCAGGACTGCTTCTGCATGGTTTCTTGAGTCCCCACTCGTGGGCACACCAGGTGCACCAACTGCACATCCTCTCGTCCGACATCTGTAACTCCAGGCAGACAGGTTCAAGACATGGTGCGAGATTTTTCTGCATTATTTTCAGCACTGTGCCTACTCTCACTGTGGTGTTTTGAACATGGCAGGTGGATTTTCTTTGCTGATGGAGAACTGGAGAGCAGAACCTCATAGGAAGTGAGTGGTGGGTATTAACAGGCAAATTTATTTATTACTTCAGCCTTGATGGACATAGATGTTTCATGACACTCATCATAGGAGTCAGAATTCTTGCCAGCAAATTGGCTGCATCAATTTTGCCAACACCTGTCATTCAAGGACCGGAAAGTTACCATGGCTATTATATACTTTTTACAAAACAATTTGCTTTCAGATTGCTTAGCTTTATTTGGTGTAAACTTTTCCCTGCAACCAAGAAAGCTAAAACCATTTTGTTTCCCTTCAAATATACCGCTGGCTCTCACTTAATCACCTGAGTCCAGGAACTGGTGCTTTAAGAAGATCATCAGAGTGTGAGTAGGCATGTGTTCACACTTGCAGCGTGTAGTAGCCAAGGCCTGGTGTGTCTGGTGCACAGGTGTTCATTTGTCCATCATAAATATAGCCAAATGAGCTGCTTGATACAAAATGATGTGTGACAGCTAATCAAACGAAATCTCCAGGTTACATGTGGGCAGAGGCCTGGTCCTAGCCTTATGCATGTTGCCACATTTGAGTGCAACACTGCTGAGTGTTCTTATTTTGAATGAGCCTTAAGCCCTGTTTCTTCTAATGTGGTGGCTATCAAAGATTTCTTCTAACTTTTTAGACACCCGGAGTTGCAGAGAATTGTTGGAAAATACATCCCCCAGTGTCTAAAAAAAATAGAGCTAAGTGAAAGGGCCACAAAATGATCTGAGGGCTGGAGCACCTCTCTTACAAAAGACAGGCTGAAATAGTTGGTGTTGTTCAGTCTGGAGAAGAGAAGGCTGTGGGGAGACCTTATTGCAGCCTTTCTGTACTTAAAGGGGGACTACAGGAAGGATGGGGGCAACCTCTTTAGCAAGGCCTCTTATGACAGGACAAGGGGTAATGGTTTTAAACAAAAGGAGGGTAGTTTTAGAGTAGATATAAGGAAGGTTTTTTTTTTTACTGTGAGGGTGGTGAAACACTGGAACACATTGCTCAGAGGGGTGGTAGCAGCCCGATTCTGGGAAATGTTCAAGGTCAGGTTGGATGGGGCTCTGAGCAACCTGATCTAGTTGAAGATGTCCCTGCTCACTGCAGGGGGGGTTGGACTAGATGACCCCAAAAGGTGCCTTCCAACCCAAACTATTCTATGGTTCTATGATTCTAAAGTAAATACCCTGATCCATTATTAATTGTTCAGGCCAATCTTCTGAATGCTTAGCATCTGATTTTTGGAATACAAATGTCATTTTAAAAGTTATTAACAGAGCTCTCCATCCATGGCATTGGGATGATTAGTGAAACTCACTTGACTTTAGAAATTGATGAGTTTCAGTGACTGAATTAATACTAAAAAAAAAAGAAACAATAGACCCAACATGATTTATTAACATGGTAGTCATCCTTTATCTAGGAAGAAGGGCAGCCGGCAAACTGCAAAAATGTGGGGTTTGCCCTTTGTCATTTATCTTTAAAATCACATTATTTTGAATAGTTTCATTCTTCCCTATTCTCCTTTTCATGTCAGTATAAATGTGGTTGCCACTCTCTAGAAACTCACTGTGAAGTTTTGAAAATAGCCTGTGGACTTAGAATGCAGAGGCCTTTGTGTGGTGCCCTGTCAGGCCCCAACATGGGGGAACGGAGGTGGGCCTGAAACAGGACCTGAAAGCCTGGTCACCAGTGCAGTGCTCCCAGAGCAGCCAACTTTTCTAAGCTGTCATCCTGCATTGGTGGACAATGGAAAAATGTCCATCCCCTTCTGTGACAGACAGCATGAGCTTCACCTCAAAGTTTAGGAGGATACAAAGGTTAGGTGTTTATACAATTGGTTACAAATACGTAAAATGCAGTGTTTTAAAGAAATATGTGTGTGCACATGTCAGTTTGAACATGGAAATGACCTGTCTCATTTTGCCACTTCTACAAAGGACAGACATTTTTGGGAGGCAGAATCAGGACAGGCTGATATTTTTGCAGTCTGTGCTTGCTGGAAAAGAAACATTTTTGTAAGCACGGGATTGGGGTGGGTTTTGTTCCACAAACCCTTCTTGAAGTAAGATAGCTATGACAGTGATTTGTGCCAACTCAGAAGTAATTGGTGCAGGTACATGAAAACTCAACCTCTGTAAGGACAGGGGAAGGTTGCTGAACGGGAGGCTGGAGTTTATTAGCCTGTTCAGGCAAATATCTGAGTGTGAACTCAAAATACAGTATATAGATTTTTGTTACAATGATGATGCAAGCCGTAGTAACCTATAGATGTGTGTGTGAGAGAAGAAGAGGTGGGTTTGTGTGCAGCATGTGTTGCAGTCCAGATTTGGACTTTTGAATGTGAATCTGAACCTTTTGGGTTGGGCTCACCCCACTTCATTCATTCTGCCCTTGATCACTCCTTGTTATCACTAAAACATGCCTGTCTGAAACACGGTCTCTTCTAATCCTGTCTCAGAGATCTGGCTTCCTGGGCAAAGAGGGCCTGCCTTTTGGTAATGTTAATGTATCGTCCCCTTTTAGCAATGGAGACAATTCTTCAGCTGTGCAAGCAGACTGTTGTAGCTGCCTGGCCAGCTCTCTGAGGGAGCTCTGGGGCCATGTGGACAAGCAGAGCTCACCCTCCCTACAAGCTCTGTGTTCAGTTACCCATGCACAAGATGAAGAAAAGGGCCAGTAACGGGTACCAGATGGAGGTTTATGTGTTTAAACAAAGACACATTCTGAACAATCAGAAACAACTGAGTGGCAGTTTGTACATTAAACCCAATTTAACAACAGCACTTGCTCGCTGACCTAGAAGAAACAGGGCAGAGGGCCCTTTGTGTTGCCCTGACCAAACGATTCCCCATTGTCCCTGCTTCTGCCAGGGGGGCATGTGTACATAAGGAGAGGGTATATGTAGGAGCATCGCTTTCACAGCTTGTGGAGAGCCTTCCTTTCAATGGGACATGGCCGAGGTCAACTAGTTTTAGAGTCAAGTCACCTTGTTGGCTGCCCTTGTCATGTTCTTGTATGCCTTTCACCCTAGACTGCTACAGGGAGTGTTGTTATATTTGTTCCCGCTGGTGGGTCTCTGCTGTGGAGTGTAGGTGTGTGTTTTAAACCAAATCCTTGGCAGTACATAAGTGGTTGCTATGGCTCCTGCCACAGAAGATAGCATGAGTTTGGTTACAGCTAAGCATCGTTCATCTGTATTTCTGTAAACTAAGTTGATTGAACGAATGGAGGATCTGTCCTGTGCTACCAGGCAGATGTCTGTTGAATACAAAAATGAAACTGTCATCATCTCCTCAAGTTATAACTATCTCCTCTTGTGTATACTGAGTATCTTGTTTGACTGCATGTACTGATATGCTTTACAGTTGGACACATTATATAAATATAAAAAATCATCAAGAGAATGGTAAATTCCTCAACTTAATCTCTCAAAAGCCAAACAATAGCATTTAAACTTAACTCCCTCTGTTTGGATTATGGTTAAATAAATTTCCTCACATGTTATTCTCAAATAATATAACCTGTCAGCACATGTATCAGTCAGCAAAGATAGTGTATTATTTAAAATGCCAGTTCTGTCACTAGGAATTGAACATGCTCATCACTTTGCAGGAGTACGTCTTCTCCTTTCACATGTGGAAGCTGGTTTTTGTTTCCCCAAATGCCAAAAAAGCACCTAAGTATTTCTAAAGGGGAAAAGAGGGAGAGAAGAGTGGCCCTTGCTGGCATGATGCAGCTTCCTTAGCTGGAATGGGAGTCACCAGAAAAGTGCAGGAAGCTCCCAGCTCCTCCATCTTGTCCGTCAGTAGAGCGATTTCCTTCAGACCAAGTAAGGGTACTTTGCCCCTCCAATCATTTGTGGTTTGTTTTTGTAGGTTTTATTACACAGGATTTTGTACATATGGCTACACAGTGAAAACGTTTTCTCCACCGTAACTGTACAGCAACCCAGGGTGGTCTGCCTCTTCTGCTCAACCTGACCCTCTTCAATATTTTGTTGCATTTGTGTCCAAGGAGAGATGAAACACGTAGGTTTCCTTGATGATGCACACAATACATGTTAGCCTTTGTCTTGATTGTGTTCAGCAAAGAGGTTTCTCCATTTCTTCAGGGATTGCAAAGCAATGGAGGGAAAGGATGGTCGTCCCTGAGATGCGTATGAGTGCACGCCAGAGCTGTGGTCCCTGGGCAGCCAGCATCTGTATTCACATAGCCTCGTGCACAGGCAAGAGGAATAAGGGGAAAACATTCCTATGAAATAAGTTCTTTCCAAGGGAAGGAAAAGGAAAATCCCACTCAGTCTGTATCTGTTAACTGTATAGGGCAAGCTATAAATAGAGCATGGTTACAACTGACAATGTACTGTTCTGAACGAGGGATGGGCAAACCAGGGAAAATACCATTGCAGTATTAGCAGGATAATCTTCCTGGAACTGTGTTACTGAGCAAACATTCTGGAGTACATAAAACATTGGTGGAGCATCTCACCTAGATGTCCCCCAGCCAAGACCAGCCTGATGATGAAAACCATGTGGGTAGCTCTTTCCTCTGCCCCATCTCAATGCTTTTTTTTTTGTCAACACAATGTCCAACACAAGACCAAATGCACAAGTTCTGCAATGTTTCAAGAGAGACGGAAGTTGTGATATTTCTGGACCAGCAAGAAGTAGGAAGTCTTACTTTCCTATTTCCTCAGCTGTGGAAACCTTTACTTTCTCTTGTGGCCTCTTGCCATTTTTTTTCCCCCTGACAATTATTCTCCCACTTCAGTAGTTCTTCCTGTAGCTACCTACTAATGAATTAAAAATCCCTTTTCGTGTATGGACTGAGCGCCTTGTGAGGCGCTAGCACTTCCAGTTCGGATATTGTTGCAAATCCTGTGGTATTTGACAAATACCTGTGGAGAGGTTTAGGGCCTTGATTGTGTTGAGGGCAAGGAATACAGTGGCAGTTATTAGGGAGTAGAGGTAGAAGGTTAATAGGGTAAGTTTTGGGCTGTAAATGGTGATAATGGCTATTCAGCCTAGGTGGAAGATGGATGAGAAGGCTAGGATTTTTCGAGTTTGAGTTTGGTTTAACCCAATTCAACCCCCCAGAGCAGCTGAAGCGATGGCTATAAGGGTCAATAGTGTTGGGTTAAGCGAGTGTGATGTTAGGAGGAGAATTGTGATTGGGGGGAATTTTATTATTGTAGATAGCAGTAAGGCAGTGGTTAGGGATGAGCCCTGGAATACTTCCAGGAATCAAAAGTGAAATGGCACTAGCCCTAGTTTTATTGCAATTGCTGCTGTTAGTAGGAGTGATGCTGTGGGGTGATTTAGTTGGGTGATGTCTCATTGACCCGTAGATCAGGCATTGGTGATGCTTGAGAAGAGAACTAATGCCGAGGCGGCTGCTTGTACTAGGAAATATTTGATTGAGGCGTCGATGGCTCATGGATGGTGAGATTTTGAGATTAGGGGGACAATGGCTAGGGTGTTAATCTCAAGGCCAGCTCAGGCCATTATCCAGTGGTTGCTTGAAATTGTGATGGTTGTACCAATGAGTAGGCTTATGGTGGAGATTAGTTTTGCATGGAGGTTAATTAATAGAGGAAGGAGTTAAACCATCATTTTCAGGGTATGGGCCCGATAGCTTTGTTAGCTGACTCTACTAGGAAATAATACAAAGGAAGTATAGAGAGTTTTGATCTCTTTTGTGTAGGTTCAATTCCTACTTTTCTAATTTTTGAGGAAATGAGAGGATTGGTATACCTCTATGTTCACTTTATCATAGTGACCCTTTATGTTCAGGCACATTTCCTTAGATAAGGAGGTAGGCCTGCATAGCAAATTGACATGCTAATGTGTCAAAGACATAACGGTAGTGTTAGTGGGAGGAAGTTTTTTCAAAGGAGGTGTATGAGTTGGTCGTAGAGGAATCAAGGGTAATGTAGGCTCCAGCTTGCGCATTTATGTGATAAGGTGAGACTTTCAACGTGGAAATGTGCTCCATGTATGTTGCAGCTCTTCAGCATGCAGAAGAAACGTAAAATCTATGGCACTTCCTAATCCCAGGTTTTCCAGCAGCATAATGAAGACATTAGCAGTGCTGCCATCCCTGTCTGCTCATCCATTTGCCCTCTCCCTGTTGTAGACTGTCTCTTTAATGAGTGCAGACTTTTAGTGGATTTTTGGGTGTGAGCCCACTCTTCATCCGACTCGCAGCCATAGAGGAAGCTGGCTGCAAGCAAACCGTCCCTCCCCGTTGCTAGTCTGTCTGTGGGTCCAGAAATCCTACATGCGTTGCTCCAGTTGTCACCATCCAATGTCAGCTGACTTATCGTAGTCATGATGTTGCTGCAATGTCAGGAGACTGTTTTGTAGAGAACCTGGAACTGAGCTTGAGCTGAACCCCTCATTTGTATTGCTTTTACAGACAGTGACAGCACCTGTAAAAACCCCAGACCTCCCCCAACTTTTTCCTTTCCTCCTCTAAGGACAGGATAAAGAGCTGAGTTTGACTCTTCCCAGAAGTGGGTGGCAATCCGAATGGGATTTTGCACAGAGTGGATAACAGGTTTGAGGTGTTCCATTTTCTATCTCATCTGCTTCACTTCCAGGGTGCCAGAGCCACTCTGAGACTGAAACACAGTCAGCGAGCAAGCACTGTGAGCTCTGTCACAGGGTTATTTGCAGACCACAGTGAGCTTCTCCCTACCAAGTGAGGTCTGTTTAAAACCAAACAAAACAACTTTTCAGAATGCTTATAAATTAGGATCATGTGGAAGGGGGCAACGTAATAATACGGTAGAACAACTTGTCAGCTCTACAATTAACATCAATACATGCTATTTAGCTGTCTTTATAGAAATATAAACACACTTTAAACAGCCATCTTGTTAGAAAAATCATGACTCCTATACATACAGGGTAAAGATTTCAGGCTGTTGAATACCACTCACCATTATTTTTAGATTATGGAAACAAAAGTCTTAATTATGTTTCCAGTGACAACAGCATCATTAGCAGCCAGATGTTTTTCCCTTAAATTAAAACACACACAAAAAAGATTGTTTGGGGCTTATCTGAAACAGAGGTACACTTAATGAAGTTGGCATTGAAACGTCAGGCTCTCTACAGGTCAGAATGACATTGTGAAGCCTTTGAAGAGCTCTTCAAACCCATCATCCCAGCCACGTGGCCTCTGTAGCTGTTTCTCAGCATTGCTTGGAATAACAGCTATCTGAAAGACAGGAATCTTATGTTGTCTCCCAAGGTACATCCACAGCAGTACAATAACCCAGGGCCAAGGCACAGGGCTGATGACTTTCACGTCATCACCGTGGTGTTACACCGTTGGTATATGTTCATTGGTCCTATAGCAGCTGGGACTGGGCTACTACACACTGTCCTGGGCCTCAGGGCAAAATGCTCACTGTGAGCAGCTGTCTCTAGCATTTCTGGGTGTCAGGGATTCCTGGAAAATGTCCGCTGTGCACAGAGAGTGATGCTGACGTGATGGTGGGTTACCTGTGCCTCAACATGCAGGACATTTTCCACCTGCCTCTTCCAAATATGTCAATGCTGGTGGAAATCTGGGGGAGAGACGGGGGTATTTTTTCAGTTCCCAAAGCCTAGTAGTGGATCCTCAAAACTTGGGAAATGGATCCCTGTTGCGCAGTCAGTGACTGAGCTGCCAGAGAGCAGGAGCAACCTCCCTCCTTTCTGCCTTCTTTCCAATTCCCAAAGGCTGCTCCTCCATGCAGTGTATTTCTTGCCCCAAAGTGCTGTGCCACAGCCTCAGTGACCAGCTGCCCCTGCGTTTTTCTGCCCACCCCTGCGCAGCTGCAGGTGCGGAGGGCTGGCCTGGGGGACAGCATCACTGGAGGCTGGGTGGTGTGTGCTCTCCTCCCCCGACTTCTCGCTCCGGGCAGAATGGTCTCAGTCGCCGCCTTGGAGGAGCGGGTATCTTGATTAACAGAGCAGGCAAGAATCAAGTGACAGCCTCTCCGCCCCCTCTCCCCACATCTCGCCAGCTTTTCATCTCCCAGAAGATCAGGGACAACCGTGTCCTCGGGCTGTGCCGTTCCCATCCCTCAGGGCAAACATGCAGCACGGAGCTGGAGCCATTCAGTCCCTGGAGCCATTCAGTCCCCGCCAGGCAGGGGACCATTGCCCATGCCAGTGCCTGGTGGCAGGTTATTTGCACTGACTCCATTTCTCCTCAGTGTTTTGGCTCAGAAGCACTTGTTTGCTTGTCTCCATTGGCTCTTGCTTGGCCCAAACTGCAAAATAAGGCTGCAGAGAACAATTTTTGTGTCTGCTCCTTGTGGTGCAGCCTATTTTTGTGCTTGTACTTTACAGCACTTACAATTTGAAGATTTATCTTTTCACCATTTCTGCAGCAGAAATGGTAGCTCTCCTAGTCTTTTCACTTAAGCCTGCTTCTAGCCCTGGCTCATTTTTCTATTTACCAAATTTCTTTTATTTTGACACTATCTTTCTGATGCTGCACAATCCATGTGAAAATTACAAGTATAGTAAGAGCATCCCTTCCTGCTTCTTGCTGTGATGGCTTTTAACACTCAGCCTCCTTTCTCCTGCTGCCATATAAAAATATTTACAACCCATCTTTTGCCATCATCAGATTGTATGTTTTTAACTTCAGTTTCAAAATTAAGGGCAGGGAAAATTATGATCATTTCCGCATTAGTGACTCCATCCAGTTTCTTTGGAATGATGAGTGAATCAACTCCCATTCTGACTTACTATAGGGGTAAATATGTGTAATTTGAGCAATTTTTGGTTGCTCGATATAATTGTTTGCTGCTGTGCTGCAATGCAAAATGTGGGGATGTGTGAGGAAGTACTTGCAGTAGACGCATGCTTCTTGCCTTTGGTTCCTGCCAGTTTCTATTTTGCAGTGCCAAGTTTGATGACAGCCTGCCTTAGGATGCAAATGGGCTTAGTAAAAGGACAGTTTCCAATGCATCCTCTCTGTATCATGTAAGGCTGCACGTTACAGACAGGATTTACTTGGCACCACCCTGTGCTGTTCGCCGAGGTGCAGCTCAGTGAGAGGACGCAACACGTCAGCAGCAAATGTGACATTTCACCACCATGGAGGAAGGGGTCCCCTTCTGTTTGGCAGCCGTGAGTGTGGAAGCAGAGTGGGTACCAGCTGTCCTCGGTGCAGCTGGGGCTGGCACGTTACGGCCATGGGATGTCCAGGGAGCATGGTGCCTATGGTGGCACATCCAGGACGGGTGCTGTTGCTGTCAGGATGCCTGATTCTGTTCAGAGCAAGCCTAGAAGTGCAAAAATTTTGAGTCTTGTCATGAGTTACAGCTTGTATGGCAACACGAGATAAGCGCACTGGAGATGACGGGCCAAAAATGGAAATTAATTTCACTGGGTGTTTCTGTGCTGTCAGGTTGGTTCACTCCCTGCTTTGCCCTGGGGCACGGCTCCACTCTTCGCCCACGCTGTAGGTATAAGTGTTTGCATTCAGGGCTCCAGTCAGAAACAAGCCAAATATTTCTGTTGGCAGGGAAATCACTGGACCCCACATTGAGAGCAGTCATGAACCAGTACATGCCGTTTGGCCCTAGGGGGAGGGCTGACTCGTGTCATGGAGAATTGACGAGGACTGAACTTGCCACTGATCACCAAGGCTTTTGCACAAAGCTAGTGCACAGCAGCATCCCTGAAGACATTAAAAATTTGGCATGACTTTGTCGCAGCAGGTCCGCTGAAGCGACTGCTTTGTTATTCCATTGCCAGTCTGAAAGCTGTGGCTGCTGGTCTACTCATACTTGCTCGTCTGCTTTCCTGGAGAAAGCCTCTTCTAGTGGCTTCAGACAAAGAGGATGAGTCAGGCTGATTTTGTATTTGTGTTTCAGGTAGGCCAAGGGGCTGAAACCGTGCCAAAGTAGCAGCCCTGTCTTTTGAGAGAGGCTGCAGAAGAGCTGGACTTTAAGGCATGGCTTTCACATCTGAGGGCTTTTCTAATGACTTCTTAACTAATTGGCTTGACTTTGGCAGGAAGACAGCTAGCGGCTGAAAAGGATTAAAACTGTTAGAAATTAACAGCTTTGAAGTGGCTGAATCCCTATTAAAATTTGGATGGCAGATTTCTTTCCAATGGTGTTTCTTAACTGCTACAACCTGGTAGGGTGAGCTCTTCATGCGAACCTTGAAGGAGAAAAGGGGAACTCCATTTAGTGGAGTGGAGTCTTAGGGCTGCTGCCACTCAGTAGTTTGACAGCTGTAGGAAACCTTGTGTAACCCATATATCCCACAGACTTTGCTTTCAAGAAAGAGTATTTTGTGTTATGGGAGTATTTTCCTTTTGTCATATTTCTGATCCGACATAGCATGCACCATGGTGGAGCTAAATAGTATATCCTTTTCCATGACCAAATGGAGCTTGCTCAGAGAAACAATCTGCTGTAGAAAGTACTCCAATTACAACTTTCTGCAGCAAGCAAATGGTGGTCCAATTCTGTAAGGCTGAAAGCAAGATTGTGGCAGATGATAGCTGTTTAAGTAGAGGTAATGCAAAATTTCCAAAAGAACTTTTTTATCTTAGAATATGCTGATTTTTTCAGATGTAAAACATCATATGGAAACACGCTCCTTTCAGCTCACTTTCTGTCAATCACCCACTTTCCCCAAGCTCTAATGTGACCTTGCCTGTCAGGCAGGTTTTGAAACTTCCTGCCAGCCAGGTTTTCTCAGAAACCTCACAGGCTTACTGTTAGCTTACCTGCCCAGCAACTCAGAAATCTTCCTGAAAGATGGCATCAGAGTGGAGAGCGCAGGGGCTTTTGGGGTCCTCAGCTCCAGGACATCCCTGCTGCATACTCCACCCTAAGGAAGTGGATCTCATGGTTTCCAGACTCCCAAGCCAGCTGGTTCCTCTGGCATCTCCAACACAATTATGGAGGGAGCCTTGCAGTCAGACCCAGCAGTTCTGCCGAGGCAAGTCAGTGTATCCACTATCTTAAAACCAGGCTTGTGCTGAACACTGCCCTGAACTGGGCGTATGGGAGTAAAGTATGTTTTCTACAGATCATAGAGTAGGTCATAGTTTCCTCGGGGTCATTTCAAACCAAAACCTGGTGGCTAATGAAACACAATTTGCAGTACTCTAATTTACATGGGCCCTCAGCTGCAGACCTTTGACACATATTCAAGGAGATCATGGCTGGAACTACTTTTAATCAATCATAACCCCTGCTGGCATGAATCTGGAACAGGAACAACTTAATTAATTCAGTGAAAATGAGCTTTACAGATACCAGGTAATGAGAATAGACATTATATAGCTATCCTCCATATAGCTATGTAGCCACTCAGGTAAAAGTATTATCATACCTACACAACACACTAGGCACTTGAGTAGTGTCATAATTTCAGTCTACCAAAAAATGACAGTGCTCTACTCTGGGTTGAGCGTGTGTGTGTGTACCTCGGTATAACATATGCATATTTAATGTAGTTCTACATCATAGCTATAGATTAAAACCTCTTCTTATTCTAAAACAAAAGTAGAAGTTGTTCCCATAAATAACATTGTTCTTGTGGTTTCTCATCTTCTTTCACAACGCTGTTGGCTCTCACTGCGAAAAAAGCTTGTACAGAGCTCTGGAAAGCCTCTGTAGGTACGGATCAGTGAGTGGTTCTACTGTAATGGCCTATGTATGCCAGAACAATGGTTTTAGCTAATTCAGAAAGAGAGAGAGAGAAAGAAAGAGAGAAAGAAAGAGAGAAAGAGAGAAAGAGAGAAAGAAAGAAAGAGAGAAAGAAAGAGAGAAAGAGAGAAGAAAGAGAAAGAAAGAGAGAAAGAAAGAGAGAAAGAGAGAAAGAAAGAGAGAGAGAAAGAGAGAAAGAGAGAAAGAGAAAGAGAAAGAAAGAGAGAAAGAGAGAAAGAAAGAGAGAAAGAGAGAAAGAAAGAGAGAAAGAGAGAAAGAGAAAGAGAGAAAGAAAGAGAGAAAGAGAGAAAGAGAGAAAGAGAGAAAGAAAGAAAGAGAGAAAGAAAGAGAAAGAGAGAAAGAAAGAGAGAAAGAGAGAAAGAAAGAGAGAAAGAGAGAAAGAGAAAGAGAAAGAAAGAGAGAAAGAGAGAAAGAAGAGAGAAAGAGAGAAAGAGAGAAAGAGAAAGAGAGAGAGAAAGAGAGAAAGAGAGAAAGAGAGAAAGAAAGAAAGAAAGAGAAAGAAAGAGAAAGAGAGAAAGAAAGAGAGAGAGAAAGAGAGAAAGAGAGAAAGAAAGACAGAAAGAGAGAAAGAGAGAGAAGAGAGAAAGAGAGAGAGAGAAAGAGAGAAAGAGAGAAAGAGAGAAAGAGAGAAAGAGAGAGAGAGAAAGAGAGAAAGAGAGAAAGAGAGAAAGAGAGAAAGAAAGAAAAAGAAGAAAGAAAGAAGAGAGAAAGAAAGAAAGAGAGAAAGAAAGAGAGAAAGAAAGAAAGAAAGAAAGAAAGAAAGAAAGAAAGAAAGAAAGAAAGAAAGAAAGAAAGAAAGAAAGAAAGAAAGAAAGAAAGAAAGAAAGAAAGAAAGAAAGAAAGAAAGAAAGAAAGAAAGAAAGAAAGGCTAATAAGCTAAAAAGCTGAAACTCAAAACCATGAAAATGTATCATAGTAGATGGGAAGCTCTCCCATTTCTCCTTCACTTCCATGGGCAATGGGACTGGCACTGCCCCAGGCGCTTCCTGCAGTCCCCGTGCCGTTGACTATCCCAGATGCCAAGCAGAAAGGGCTTGTGTAGCCTTTCCGGCAGTATTTTTCCAAAGATGGTTTCCAATCTTACTCGGCATAATCTAGGTGATGTGGTAGCACATTTTCTCTTGCCCTCTGTGTGTTAATACCCTCTTGGCTTTGGTCACAGTGCTATGAGAAGACACTCCTCATAAACACTGGCAGAGCCACTCCTGAGTGGCTCAGACGCCCTTGGCGCAAAAGCAGAGCTGCTGCCTTGCTTTACACAAGCAAGGCGATGTTCTGCTCTGACAGGTAAGGGAAACCAAGGGCTGTGACAGTCTCATTGTTGTCAACCATTTCTCACAGAGACACTCCTGCTGAAGTACACAGGGTATTTGTACCGAGAAGGGTTCTTGACAGGTTTGCCAGTCCTGTGCTGGCTCATGGTATTTCTGAAGGATCACTCAGTTTTCAGACCATTATACAAGACCTCAGCCTTATGAGTCTACTTGATTTTAAGGAAAAAAAAAACATGAAAATGAGTTTCAGGGTTCGTGTGTTCCAAGTGTAAGGAGGGGTCCATGTTTTTCTGTGATTAATTGCGTGTTTACAGTTTTGCTGAACAAAACCTGGCTTAACTTTGTGATATGAAATATGTCTACTGAAGAAAAGCTTCCAATTAACATGGCCCAATTAAAACTCTAAAAGAAATAATCTTAATTTAACAAACGCCAGATGTACTTGTCAGGGTTATCTCACTGCTGTTATATTAATCATTTATAAGCTCTGTTCATTTGAGCACTTACTTGGTAGAGAATACTATTGCAAGATTGTCTTTCTGAATATTATGCCAAAAATAACCACTTCCCTGATCCTGAAACTGTTAAAACATCAGATCAAAAACAGAGGGGGAGAGAGATTGGGAAGCAGAGCATACTTGATTATTTTTTTAATACGCTATGACCACTTAACCTATTAAACAAGTTGAATAAGAGACTTTTTACTGCTTTTAAAAATCAGAAATGTTCATTCCATAACACGTTACTGCTTTGTGGGGAAAATTAAGTTACTAGTTTGCTAAAGCAGCACATTTGTGACAAGTGCAGAACTGATCTGCCAACAGAGAGGTGGAGGAATTTTCCAAGAAATGTAGACCATAGCCGAGAAGAATAAACCAAAGAACAAAAAAGTGAGAGATTTGCTGTAGCCTTTTTGCATCCTGGACATTCATGTTAGGTGGGCGCAGAGTTGCAATTTCACCATCCAGGATTTCCCAGTCCTTGCACTTCAAAAGGTAGTGCTAGATGAAGAGACGTGTTCATTAAGACCTGGGTTCATCCCACCTGACACAAGGTCCCAAATGAGAAGTGCGGTCACCCTTGGTTTAAGACCTGAGCTCCTTTCTGAAAGTGCCTCACTGCAGGAGGGACCAACATGACTGTGTTTCTCACCTCAGCCCATGAGGTAGATGTCTAATGTTAGGTCAGATGGAGTTGTGCATAAAACCACAATTCACAAGACTGGGCCTTCAGTCAGTTGCTGAATGTTTCTTCAGATGTGCATGGTGGCAGTAGGTGTCAGTGGGTCTCATTTCTTTTCGAGACTGAAGGTCCCCTCTGCAGCAGGTGGGGGTATTTTGCTGGGATCTGGTAGGTGGCAATGAGGTTCTGAACACCCCCTGCCCCAATCATGCCCATTGCTTTGGCCACAACTCCTCAGGTCTCCCCACTGCTCTGCTGGGTGACCTTTGTGGAGCTGCACATAGGAAAAGGAAAAAAAGCTTATTTTTTTTTCCACACTCCAGTCTACTCAACATGGCCACACAGAAGAAAGGAGAGGTATATGTGGGTGTGTATGTTATGTCCATACTGGATTTATGGTCTGCAGCACATTATACAGGTAGTTATTTTGCGTTGCAGTATATCTATATAATAGATAGAGATCTACAGATAGATATATCTATGTTTTGTTTTGTGATCTGTTTTCCCACTTTTGACAAATGTTATTTGTATTGCACTGGGCAGAACTGGGAAGATAATGGGTCAAGAATGATCAGTCAAACAGGAGAGTGACCTTTCAAACCACAATAGTATGTATCTGGATTTGAATGTCTTCAAAACCACAGCAAGGGAGAGATAATCCTTATGAAAACGGGAGGGATTTGAAAAGACAAGTTTCTCTGGGGTGCTGGAAATTATGTGGGAAAAAAAATGAAGATTCGAAACTGAGTGAGGATGAAGAATTGTTTCTGGAGCACCATTGAGAAATGAACCCGACAGGGCCTCTGTGGTCAGAGAAGACACATTTTTGGTTTTCCTTACCTGGTGCTATGCCAGCTAGGCTGCACAAATCCTCAGCAGACCTTTTCACGCGACATCTCCTCATGCTCCTAGTTTGGGCTCTGTGCCATTTCTAACAGTTTCACTTAACCACCCATCAGCCTGAAATCTTCTTCAAAGATGATAAATACTGGATTATCTCACCTCCTCAGGAAACTGTTGTAAGAACAAAAACCATTGATTGTCTAGAGTGTGCTGGGTTTGTTTTCCCTGTGTATTGTCTGAGTTCCTGCCTGCTGCTACCACCCCATTGCATGGGTCCTTCACCCTGCTTTGTCCCACTCCCTGCTGCCCCCACCTTGATGGAGCCCATCCTCACGAGTCGGGGAATGAGACCAAGTTTTGGTAAGAGTTGGTCAGGGTACAGGTGTCATTTTCCTCATCTCCTTCTCTTTTGTGGTGGTTCTACCCACAGTATTTACAGCACTATTTTACCCATAGGGACATTCGTCCTTTAAGGGGAAGATGTCTGTTTTTAAACCTAATTTATGTTTTTACATCATGACAGGGCCTCATGTGGCAGTGTCTTTTGGGGCATGCATGCCATAGTCACTTACTTGTTTTCTCAAAGTCTAAAATGACGTTATCTCTCAAGATTGGGAGAAAGGTGGTGTATTCAACTTCTTGGTTAATAGTGATCCCTGTAGGATGGGGGCTAAGGGGCAGAGCTGAGGTGACAGGTATTTTCATGCGGCATCTCATCAGCAAGACAAGCCTTCCTCCAGCCTAATGCAGTGAAAGGTATTTGAGATTGCTCTGGGAGGCTAAAAATACCTTGGGTGACTCTTACTCTTGCAATAAAAAATAACCACAATGCCACAGTATTGTGCTGAATCAAAGATAACGTATCAAACAGTAGTGTGAATCTCGTGATGGGTTTTCCTCTTTGGCAGAAATGGAGGTGCTGGGAATTTTTCTGATCTTGGGCAGTGAGCTGAGAGCCAAACCTGGTAGAAAGTCCAGGAGAGAAAGCAGGGCCTTGAGTTGGTGGGAGGCTGCTGAATGTGGAGGGGATTTCATTCAAGAAGCCCACCTTGCCACAGCCCCAGCCCTTCCCCACCCTACTCTATTTTGTGGTTGCGTTTAATTTTATAGTGTAAGCTTATGATAATTTAATTCATTATACGATTAATTAATCATAGCCTGTTATTTTAGATGACTGATATACTCATTTGAGTTCAGAATGGAGAGTGTTGTTGTTCTTTATCCCAAATATTACTTTTCCAAAAGGTCATGGACAAATATATTTGTTCCTGATGTTCTCTCCTCTCTCATTTTTCAATATTCCTAATTGTTTCACATAAACTGAATTTTTCATAAACAACAAATGGCAATGGCAGAAAGCACTGCTGCATGCATTATGGCACAGAGAGGAATACATTATTTTTCTCACTGAACTTATGCCAGTTCTAGTGGAAGTCATACATATGCAGGCAAGGGATTGGCAGAGGTGTATGCAGGAGCTCTGTTGAATCTGTGGGAGTATTTGTGTACATACTTGTGTGCAAAAGAGAGAGAGAATTTTGAAACCTGGGAACCGTATCGTCTGACAGCTCTGTAGTGCCATGTATAGTCCTGATTTAACAATTTGCTTTAAAAGGCACCATGGGATCCTGTTTCGGGATCCTGTGAGACCTCCAGCTGTGCATGGTACAGTTTTGTTTTCTCTGTTTTCGCTAATAAGCTGTAACATACCAAAGTTAGTGTTACCTGGGCTGTTTGTTTTCAAAATACTTTTGAAATGAATGTAGTGTTAATACAAATTACCACATTGACAGCCCAGAAGCTCAAGTCTTCTAGTTTATTGGTGTTACAGCATTGGCTATGGTAGTACGTATTGTCCCCTCGTATTCATGCCTAAACATTGTGAGCTGAGCTGAAGAAGCCACATTTCAATTGCTGTCATGAGCCACGGATTAATTAAGGCATTGGGAACCCTCCACGTATTTCACATGACACCCTATGCTCCTTTGGTGTCCCCACATGTTAGCTGTGGCTGAGGTTAAGATGAACAGGGACTGCTTGCAACATGTGAAACAATTTCTTGCAGGCTTCCTACAGGTGGAGGCAGACACCTAATCTTTGGTTTATTTGTAAATATTTCCTTTACAACTGTGGGGAATAGGAATATATTTTTTGCAAAATGAAGGTTATGCTCTCACCAAGTGAAGAAACTGAAACTGAGACCTTTGACGTGTCCCTATGATTACCACGGCTAACTCTGATCTTGGTTGCCACACAGTGCTTGTTCTTCTCCTCGGAGTCCTACAAGGCCAGAATTGCTCAAGCCTATGAATTATTAAGACCTATTGGAAAGTCCATTTTCATTTTGGGACCCTATCTGGTATAAAAAGAGGAAGCGCTTCTGCAGCTCATGCTCTGTGAAAGCCAGGGTAAAGCCAACTCCAGGGCGGGTGGTCCTACCTCACTACCTTCTCATTTCTTCTGCTATATCCTTGCTGTTTGAGGAGCAGTTGAGACTCTTGTTTGACATAGAAATCAGAATAAACGTGTGTGATCAGTTCCTTGACAATCTCTTTGTGAGAGGTTACTTCCCTTTAGATGCCAGGGAAGACTTGGTGTCTCTGTACTGCCCCTCTCTTTCTTCTACTGTACTCATTCATCGTTTCTTCTCCACATGCCATAACACCACTGAGCACAGATACTGCAAGAATATGTGCTTCAACAGTGCCCTAGAAACCTAGAGTGAGTTTTACTAATCAAAGAGCAAGAGAAAAATGTCAGGGAATTCAATAAACTGAAGCCTCAGCAAGAACGTGAAGACTATGAATAAGAATTCACTCTGCTAAGCCATCCTGAACCCAAATCGTGATTTGCTTTTACTTTTCCAAGAGATAATGTTTCCATAGTTCAGATGCTTTCAGTTATTACAAAGGGATCTGTACAGCCTTAAGCAATAAGGCAATGTTAAGAAAGCAAGCAAAACTACTGAGACACCCAACATCCAGACGGCCTTCTGAGGGATAATTAAAATGCAGCCCTTCTGGATAGAGACTGTGTAATAAGTTTCCATTGATACCAATGGAATAAAATCTTCTGGGAATATAAGAACATTGACAGTGAGTAGCGTGTGTGATCTGCTTCTGTTTCTGGCAACAGCTGATGCTGGTGGGTTTTGAACATAACGCAAATCATCATGTGCAACAGGGTTTCCCGTTGGTAGTAACAGCATTGTCAGTGTTTAACCCAAGTTTTGATGTTACCTTTTCTGGGTTTTTGGCCGTAAACTGTAGCCCATTTTGCTTTTTGTAGTCCCCTTTTTTCTTCTTTTTTTTTTTTTCCCCTAAACAGAAAGCTTTCCTGCTTCTTCCACAGTTGTAAAAGTATTAACTGCATAGGGCAATGGGAAGCCTCCAATAAAAAAAAAAAGTATATACATATTGTGGAGAAATAAAATTCACAGATGAAACCAATTTAAGTAGCAGAATTCTGCATAGTGACTGAACCTCCAGCATCACTAGTTTGTGTATCTGTAGGTCACAAATTCCTTTTATTCCCCATTATAAGCATAATTGTTCGGATCAGCAAAATAACTTTTATCTAAAACTTGAAAGGTAAAAAGAAACCTTTTAGCTGTGCACATTGCAAGTCATTTAAAAGACCTTTTTTAAACAACTTTTTATCCAGCTGTATTTCATGAATAATAGGAAAAGTATTTATAACTTTTCTTTTAATTACTGCCTTTCCCCCTTTTTAGTATGTCAAAAGCACAGGCTTCTTTCCTGCTCACATTTTGTTTTCCATTTGCTAAGATTAAGTGTTTAATTTTTTCTTTTCTTGGTAATGCAGTTTGTGAAGATCTGTGCTATTTCCATGTGCTCCTAAACTTGTAATTAATTTTTCAGACAAATAGATCCAATGGCACATAGAAGTGTTAGTCTTAAAAAAACAAGGCCAAGCGTGCACAGCATCAAAGAGTGTCCATAAAAAGAGTAACCAGGGTCTGGTGTGTGAGCAGAGGTATACACATCTGCCCTGGCTCTGGCCAGCTGTGACCAGGTCTCTTTATTTCTTCTTCCCTTTCCGCAAGTACCTCCTTGGTAGTACAATGAGATACTCTCTTGATTTGAGAGAAGCTGGAAACTTCTGCCTTGGGAAGAGGACAAGGGAAGCAGGGCCTAACATAATCAATGATGGCACACGTAACCATCATGTTAGGTTTCAGGCTTACTGGCTTCATTGAAATAAATGCATACTTCACGAGGCCAATATTGCTGACACGGCAGAACACAACTATATCAGCTAGGGGTAGAAACATCTTTCTTCCTTGTTTGTTTTTAAACTGGTTCTGTGAGAAGGTTTGGATTTTACAGGGAACTCTGTTTTCGTGGCACAACAGGGTCAGGCACCATGGCATGACAAGGTCAGGGGACCCTGGTCGTTGCCTGTCTACCTTGGATAAAAGAGATTCGAAACTGGTTTTCAAAAGGATAACTGCTTTATCACAATGATGGGAGGCTCTCCTGGGTTGCAGCGGGTTTCCCTGGAGGCAGGCGTGCATCTGATCTGTTTTTCCATCCCTCTGTCAGTCGACAGCAGCTCTTTGTTGCACGGCACCATTAAACTTCTCTTGGCAGCAGACAGAGATAGCTGCAGATTTCCCTTGAAGTTTGTCCAAGCCCCCTTTGGCCAGGCCCACGAGCTACGCACGCGGGGGATCTCTGGGTCCCTTGGAAACAGAGTAAGCCTGAAACATTCCTCCAAAATTTATTAACTTTTTATACAACTGCACATTTGTGTAGTGGCATGGCTGTCCTGGATTTCACGCTGCTATCTTTGCTGGCTGCACAGAACCTTTCTAGTTTTGTGGTTACCATTAATAACAGAATATAAAAATATCTGGTTTATGTTTGCAGCCTGTGTGTAAATCAAGACCGCATCTCCGGGTAACCCCCCCGCAGTAGTGCACGCTGCTCTCTGGTGGCTGCTCCGCCTCTCTCAGTCCAACCCCAGCACCTCAGCGAAGACAGATGCTTAAGTACACGCCTGACTCTGAGCTCTCAGACCACAGCTCTTGGCTTCTTGTTGGTTTTGTATGAGCTAGGGTGATGCTACAGCGCTTTATCCTCTCCGGGATGGTTGAGGGTGTGATGGCTCCTGTCCACACAGTGTTTGCAGAACGGGGATTCCCACCTGCTTGGCACTGAGGGGAGCTCATCTCCTTTCCCAGCCAAACCTGGGCCATGCCTGTCTGATGGTGCAGGGAGTGCGGTGAGCTCTTGCCGCAGGACCGCTGCCATGGTACAAACAGTGAACAGTGTGAACTTCACCACTGCTTTTTTTGCTTATTGCTCTTTCCTACTGTGTGACTAAGTGGGAAAAGTTTGCTCCTTGTCACTAGGAAAATACTGACCACAGGAGGAGTGAGTTTATCAGGGAACATATCGGAGCATGTCCTTGGGGTCCAGATGATGAGGAAGTTCATAGAAATATCTCATATCTACACTTTTCTTCCCATTTCCCATGACAATTGTTTTTCAGTTTGTCTTCCCCTAAATAATACAGGAATTACAAAAGATGCTTTTTTAGTTTAAAAAAACCACAAACACTCTTTCCATTTTTCAGCATAAGCCAGATTTATGAAAATTATAATTATAGCATTAAATTCTGCCATTCTAGTCCTATATTAACTCTGCAGGAAAAACTGTATCCAAGCAACTCATAGGAAACCAATGCTAAACTGTTAATCTCCATTAATTTCAAACAGTAGCACATCTGTGCATGTATGCTATCCTGAAGAGCTGCTGGTTTCTGTAGTACTTTCCCTCCCTGAGCACCGATGAACTAACTTAGGAGCACCATTTTTTTCCAGAAAGGGAAATAAAATGAAGTCAAATATTTGCAACAAATTCATGGCAAGTTGGGATCAAGTCACGTATGTCCTCTAAGCATGTTTTGAACCTCAGGCTGGAGTGGTCTGTCTTCCACTCTGGCTTTTGTGAACCAGTCCTCTCCCCAAAAGGCAATGTTTTGATTTAATGGCCAAACAAAGAGTTGAAGAGGGAGAAGGGTTCCTTGATGCCTGTGAGATAAATGGGAGGCAATATGCTTCAAGGGAGGTCCTGCAGTGATTTACAGAGGACAGCAATTGTTAATAGGCCAACATCAGCTTTCTGCTTCTCCAGTAAATGTGTTGGGTTGGAACGCAAATGTGCAGTCCCAGTGTCAGCTTTATGGCCCAAGAAACGTATGCTATTGAAAGCACAACTGCTTTCTCAGGCCACTGTGTTGGCTGCCTATCTTTCTTCTTGATCGATCTCTTCCCTTGATGACCCTGCTGAGGCTTGTTATTTTCTGTGCCATCTCCATTCTGATGTCCATTTAATTGGTTGTGCTCACGCCAGCGGGTCTGTGGCAGAGACAAGTATTTGTAAGGGGGCTGTGCAACAGCTTTCGTGTCTGCAGGCAACGGTCAGGGATGCCCACAGCTTGGAGCTTTCCTCAAGTGGGGTGTGTGCATGCATGCATTTGTGTGTATGAATACTATTGTTTGCTTAATTTGAGTAAGAAATTACCACAACTGTTTATGAAAATGTTTGCCTACCAGGCAGCACAGATTATGCTGACACCCAGACTCTTTGTTTTTCCATACTTCTTTTGAGAAGGAGGTAAAACTCTTTAAAATCTTTCATCAGTGTTCTCTTCATGGTCCAGTGGCCTGTGATGCTATTTATTATAGCTTGATACTGCTTTCAGGTAGGGGACGTGAATTTGTTTTTTGTCCCCAGCATCCTCCTGTACTCTGGCAGTGGCTGGAGATGCTGAAGAGGCAATACCCTTGAAAAGATGAGTCTTCTCATGTTTCGTCTTTTTCTGTTACTGGATTCCCTGCTGATTAAGGCCGGTTTCAGTGGAGATGGGGCTCGTTGAGCTGGACCTGGTACAATAGCAGAATGTGTGAAGGAGTATAAAGGGAACAAGAGCAAGATGGACACATGTCAGAGAAGGAAATTTTTTTCTAGAAGCTTGCCAGTGAGGTGAGAGCAAGAAGTATTATGAGGAGCCCAAGAACAACGGCAGGAAAAGTCAGCTAATACAAAACAAATGCTTAAGAAAGTTCAACCAGCAAACAAAGGTGCTGTAAAAACATCATGTAAAAACATGACTGGTATAAGGTTGTTGACTGTTCCCAAGTTCTGTCACCGCTAGTCTGGGCTGGTTTCTACAGACCGGTGACTCCTCCACCTGCCTGTCCAAGCTCTGCCCACAGGCGGTCCCATATAAGGGCTTCCCCAGGCGGCCTGTCTTCTTGTAGAGGCTGGAAATCTAAAAATGTGAATAACCCCCCAAAACCAAACCCTACGAAAATGCTCGACTGTATATGTGGCTTTCCCCTTTGAGAGCAGATAAGAGAGGATGAAGCACACGTACCAGACGACAGGCATGTTGCTGGGTGCACTGTTGGAGGGAATTCAGTGTTTCTGCTAATGGGGTAGGGATGGAAGTTGCGGGCAGGTGGGGTAATGCAGAAAAGACGTGAAAGACAGCCAGTACTTTTGATGATGGAAGTTTGTCCTTCCGCACCAGTCAAAGCTCTGTATTTGAATGTCTGTCGAGTTTTGCTATTTTGGGGAAGAGATGTTTTCCTGCAAGGAGGAGGAGCAGATGAATTTGCAGCTGCTTAAAGTGGAGCATGCATTAATTTTTAAAATGTTTCATAATTTATAATTTTTAGTCTATTTTTTTAAAAAAAAGTGTTGTGCCCACAGATACATTGAAGTAGTTGTGTTGATAATGGATGGTTATTTACCATAAGAAACAAAAATCTAGTGTCTTTCACTTCCTGAAACTCATTGATACCTGTGTCACTGGAACTGCGGCTGGGAAAAGGGAAGAGAAAAAAAAATTTAAAAATCGTTCAACTTGTTAATGAGATATGATTTCCTGATGGGGAAAATTCACAGGGCATGAAGGAGAGAAAGCAAGCTTCCTTTTCATATTAGTCATTTATTTACTACACTAAATTGTTTAGGAGAGCCTGTTATTGGTGACAGCAGAGACCCTTTCTTGTTCTCTCTGTCTCCGTGTCTCCCCCTGCCTTGTCACACCCAAAGCACTACGTTCCACATGCTCTCTGTCATAGCCTCCAAAAAGAGCGGGTTTTCCTGCCAGAAGAGGAAAGGGACTTCTCTGCTGCACGTACATTTGCACTCAGGAATGACCACGCCAAGCAGACACGTGCGCAATTAATTCAGAAATACAGTTCTGAGTCAGGATGTTTAAAACGTGCTTACTCCCATCCTTGGTGCAGCTCAGCAGTGCCTCGAGCAGGCTGCCACTTGCAGCAGAGAAACTGTGGTTCCACGAGATCTCTTGGAAGACGACTAAGATTGAGCAAAACCCAGAGAGAGAGGGAACCTCTCCTTTCCTCATGAGGAATTTTCTAGGCTTCAGCGTACACTTGGTAGTACTGCAATGCCCTGAGGACACACGGTATCTAGGGGTTAATGTGGAGTTGTATGGATTCATAACTGTTCAGCTTTCTAATGTGGCAATGTAAAAAAAAAAAAAATCCTTAATGAGGATTATTGTCTCAGTTGTGTAAATATGTATTTAGCTATCCTTAAAAGGTATATTATCAGCCTCTTTGGAATCATTGTGTTCTCTCATGTAAATATGTATTTAGGGCATTTTTAAAATGCAGGTTTTTGCCCTGATTATGTAAATATGCTTGTACTCTAAAAATGCTGATTTCTTCTTCGCTCCCCCCTGCTTTTTTCTTTTTTAGAATATGTAAGTGAATTTCATGCTTAAGAAAGTGAGGAAGTACTACCACAGAATGGCTAAGAATATTTAGGGGAGGTCCTATGCAGTCTTTCTCAAAGAGCCTGTCAGTCCGCCTAATACAGCTATCTCCATATTCCAGTCCTTGTTTTTTGCTGAGCCCGTTCATTAAGACTGTCAAAACTAGCAGACTGGAAATTACTAGGCTGGCATTTTGGGCACAATCGACACATTTTCTGTACCTCATGAACTGGAATACAAAGCTTTCTTTCTAGAAATATAATGTTCTTCTGATGACAGTACAGATAATAACCATAAATTTCCCTCCTTTACATCAGCAGAGAACTTGGATTCCATTATTTTGTCTTCACTCCTATTAATCCCTTTTCTTCAATATTATCCTGAGTCAGTTCATTCCACTGATTAATCATATCAGTCAAATTGCAAGAATGGAAGGAGCCAGTTTCGACACCTGGGTGGAAGTCATTTCATTTTTTTTCACTGTCTAAAAGTATCTAAGATGTCCTCCTGAGACAGTGGAGAAAGATAAGTACCTCTCAAGAGTGATCCAGCCCATCCTAAAATAGGTGGGATGCACTCTGCTGGGGAGGTGCGTGTGTCTCTTGACTTTGGAAAGAACCTGGCTGAACCTTTAAGCAGGTGACATCAATCCCCTCCCTTCTGCTCGCTTACTCAGTTTTATGGTACCTAAACTCCGTATAAAGACAAGAACTCCCCGTGGCTGCTACATGGGGAGGATTCCTTTGGTGGTGCACCCAAAGGTCTTTTGATGACCCAGACTAGGAATGGCATTAGAGAGCAGAGCGTCTCCCCTGCTGGAGGGGTACCCACATACACCTCGGTTTCCTTCCTTTAGAAACCAGAACCTTGGAAGAGGGAAGAGTGGGTGGTGAGTCACGTGGAGCTTGCCATTATCTCACCCCAGCACAGTCAGGGCTTTGCCAGGGTTTTGGGAACTACACTGAGTCCCACTGTTCACAAGGCAGCGGCTGGTTTGGGTCCCACTTGAGGCTGGCCCGACCCTGCAAGCAGGGAGCCGTGTTTGCACAGTGCTGTCTCTGCCCAGTTCCCATGTCTCTGTCCCAGTTCCCATGGGACCCACGCTGGAGCAGCAGAGGCAGGGCAGCTAGCTCAGCTGCTCTGCCCACAGTTGACTGAGTGCACTGTAGTTTGCTACGCTGTTGGTGACTTTATAACCCGCTCTTACTTGAAAGAGACTTTCAGTACAGCGCATCAGCCCTGTTTCAATGCTCACCAGATGATGCACAAGGGAAAAAAGTGAGGCGCTCCTCCCATTCATCCCGTAGCCCGCTCTGTGCGCCTGCATACTTCTTCAGTTGCACTTGGCCCGGTTGCTAATGTGCCATCTCCCTTTTGAACATATGGGACTGTAGAGGGAGGGGAGAAATTTATGGATAGAAAAGGGAGAATACAGGAAACTGAGAAAATGTTTATTAAAAAATGCAACAACCATAAATTTTTAATTTTTTTTTTAAGAAAATCTACAATGATATGTTCTGTAGAGACAGGCTTTGCTGGCGTGTTTATTCACTGGGGTTTTCCATCATCATTTCCATGTGGTGCATTCTGATCATTCACAGTTTTGTGGGTTTCTATCCAAGCCTCGAATAGCAAACATTTAATCTAGGGAACTCCCTTTCTGTTCTCTCCTCTTCGCAATGGTATGGAGTGAATTACCATACAAGATATATAAGATTTTGTTTGCATGGTGAAGGGGAAGGAGGGGCAACAATTGACTGCATTTTGAGCCCTGCAGGCAGATCTTTAGCTGGAGTAAATTTTCACAGCTTCAGTGACTTCAGCAGAGCTCTTGGCAGCACCCAGTGGCTGAGGCTCTACCCCCTGGTTTTGCCTTTCTCTGTTGAAGGCCTGCTGGGAAGCCCAAATTACCCAAATGAGAGAGAACAAGAGATGCCACAAAATCATTTTTGCCATTTTAAACAGAAGAACATTGATGGAAATGCCTTCATTCTGGAACATCTAATTTTTTGTCACAGCTGTTGTCACTGAGACAAGCTGTTCTGCAAAATGGGGCATACCCATCCATGGATGGATAGTGTGTTAACCACAAGCACAGAGAAGTTTTTGTTTAACATAGGAGTCCGGTGGGTGATGAAGATGCTTCCCTTTAATTTGTTGTTTCTGGTTGGTTGCAGATTGGAAATTATCCCCACAAAGCTGTAAGCACAAATGTACAAATTAATGCATATTTGAAAATAGGAAAGCTAGTTGACTGATAGAATAATCTTTCTGTTGGCTTTGCTGGCCCTTAGATGAGGTTGGAAGAATCTTTTTCTAGGGAGAACATTCAGGGTGATAACTTCCTTCCTTCAAAGAGAAGAACTGTGGTTGCCATGGGAGTAAGGACCATTCCATTTGAATATCAGCTCTGCTAATGTCCTTGGAAATGTGCCCTTCAGCCAGTGCACGTCTGTCCTTGCTTTACTGCACTGATGGTCTTATTTCTGGTAGCTTGAGCTGAGATACCAGCTGGGAATTCAAGCTCATTTTGGTATTCAGGTACATTTCTTCAGAAAATGTAAATCCAACTACCACAGACTTTTTAATCCTGGGAAAAAGCCTCCTATTAAAACCCTTACCACCCAAAACAGGGAATGCAGCGTCTAGAGTGGTTGGTACCTAGGCTGGTTTACTGGATGGTAAATCCTGCAATTTGGAGGAGATATATCTCTATCTCTATCTCTATCTCTATCTCTATATCTATATCTATGTAATGTGATAATAATCTATCCATGTATAGATTTAAAATGCTACATTTAGATGCCTTTTCAAGTCCCTCTGGAACAGTTCATCAATGGATTATGGGAATCATAATTTAATAGCGGGAACACTTCTGTAGTAGTGGTGAGATGGACAGAAGACTTAGTAGACTGTCTTCAACTTTATTCTTCTAAAGCAACATCACAGTGCAGGGCACAACATCTAAAATTCCTGGTCTGCAATAACTATGGGTGCCCAAAATCTCTAAAAGCGAAGCTAAAAGTAAAACTAATAGAGTATTTCTTCAAAAGGAAAAGTAGATGTTTTAAGAGAAGGGTAACAAGAGAACTCAGAGAAGAAAAAGTACAGACAAAATGTGTTGAAGAAGCCCTTGTGTGGCCGTAGTCATTGCTCAGGTTCAAGAGACATCTTGAATATCCGAAGTCTCTCTTTTTTATTTGATGCCTTTATGAGGATGTTTGATGCCGTTCATGGAAATGCAGGCTACTAGCAAATTGCCTTGAATGGATCTACAAACGTTTGCCTGGGGGGCACTGAGTGTTGCTGCTAAAGACAACCAAATCAAATGCAAGACACCAGACAACATCCTGCACCTTACCCGAAGACCTGAAGACCTGGTAGCGTCAGCTTCAGCCTGGTCACAGCAAGGGACTCAGATTACCCAGTAGTCCCAAGACCAACATAGCTTCAAGGCCAGCCACATGATACAGTGTTGGTGTGGGAGCTTTTCCTCAGCCATAGCTTTTCTGCTTCAAATCTAGATAATATATTTTTCAGTCATTTTTTGTTTTTTAGTAACACCTGGACTATGTAAGAGACCATAAAGTGTCAATGTCTTGGTCTTGAACAGATTGATCTGTAAAAGTCCCTCTTCTTAGGCACATGTCTCAACATCGCAAAAAACTCCTGTAACTAATGACAACACAGCTTTGACAGTCATAATTATTAATGCAGAGAGTATTTGCTCTATTAAGCTCAGTAGGATGTTGCTGGTGGCTTCCAGGGCGGGTAGGGAAGGGGAAAGGAATATCAGGGTTTTTTCCTGTTCCTTTCTTGGGAGCTACGCCTAGAAGTAATAACGAGTCTGATAATTTATGTTTCTGACCTCTGTGTGGCTCAAGTTTAAGTGTTTTCTAGGGAAAGGAGTATCACAAACCAGAGTGATTCGAAATCTGGATTCTTCCTCTGACTCATTGCTCCCCAGCTAGCAGTTACCGATGCCTCAGCTGGGGCACCTGCAAAATGGGCGTACAGCCAATGTCAGAGGAGGGGAGTGAGGCTTAATGAACATCTCTAAAACAATTTGAGATTGAAGAAGAGTTTTACACAGGTAGATTACCAGTTTGTGTGGTCTTGTTCCTGCATATTATTAGACATCAACAAGATCTCAAGGAATAGGGGACCTAGATTTCACTGTGTGGCTGTTCACCAAGGCTGCTCCATACCCTGGCTAATCTCAAGACAGTTGACTTTAAGTCCCCTGGTTAATTCTGCTGGGGCTGAGAAGCAGCGTGCTGGTTCTAGCTCTGCCCATGCTCATGCCGCGTTCATGGGTGAGGTTGTGGGGATTAACTGCAGCTACTCCTCAGAGAGCGGGAGAGCAGTGAGAAAAGTGAGTTTTCTGCAGGAATTTGGGGAACGTTGTGTTACCTCTACCGTGTCTGGATGACCCCTCCCGAGGCAGGGGGTTGGACTAGGTGATCTTTAAAGGCCCCTTCCAACCCAAACTGTTCTATGATTGTATGGCGTTCACTTACCACATGGATCTGCACAGGGTTTTCTGCCATTTGAGTGTCCCTGCTGTAAAGAGCTCTTATGGAGGAAATGTTAGCTGAATGTCAGATTAACTAAATTGATGTGTCAGCTAGAATATCATGTCAGATAAACACAGTGAATCTTCATTCTAACAGTTATTGCACACAGTATTCACACTTATCTGGTTGGTAGGCGCTGATTGCCCATCTGTGTTACCTGCTGGAGAATTTTTTTTGGAATAACGCCATTGTATTGGAAGTAAAATCCAAAGGGGTGGCTAATGGCTGCTAACAGGTGTCTGTAAAATCTAGGAATCAAGCCAGCCTTTATAAAATCGAGAGCAAACTTAATTTGCACTAAACTGTTACAGAAATCTTGAGCTAGGTTATTTAACTTTTGGATTTAAGCATTGTTTTTACGTTCAATCATTGCTCAATGATTTCAGCTGGAACTGAGGGAGAAGTTCATCACACAGTATTTCTCATTTGGGTGAAAGATAGTAGTCCTGGGAGTGTACTAGAAAGAAGCAATTCCCATGAAACCCCCAAGGATATTGTGTGCTTGAGGCTGGAGGAGAGAGTGCCAGAAGGCATTAAGCAACTGCCAGAAATGTCAGGAGCTGATAGAGACTTCAACAAGAGGAGAGCCTCAAAATGTTTGATCTCATTTGGACAGACTCCAAACTGTAATGCTTACCTGAGCTGATCTTCACTGTCTTCCTTCATCATTGATAGAAAATTACTTTTAAAAGCCAGTTTCATACAAGAGTCTGTTAGGAGAAATATAGTTGTTTGTAGGTTCAGTTCCAGCCAGACTAAGTGTAACTGGAGTCCCTGTGCCTGCAGCCTCCTATCAGCTAGGTCTGTCCCAGCCACAGGAGATACCAAGTGCAGGAGGAAAGTGGACTGTGAACTTGCTGAGTCTGTCCTTTAGTGAGATGGGAAATAAGCACATCACTGGAAATGTCCGAAGGCCACTTCTGTCCAACTCCAATCAGAGCAGCAAAGGCATTTTGAATATTATACAAACACAGTGGAAAAAAGTTTCTTCTGGAGAAACTTCAGACACTTGGCTCTCAGTAGATCTTTGAACAATTGACGAAGCAAATGTTGCATGTGCAGTGGGTATCTGACTGGGAATGACAAGTTTTCTCTTTCAAATTATAGCCACGAGGGTGATGTCATGCTATAATAAGGCATGCAGACATGCTGGGTCAGATTTTGCGGCTTCCAAAATGTAGAAAGATGCAAACATGAAGGGCAAGGCACTCCGCTGGAATTTTTATTCCAGAAACAAAGACGTGGTACTTTGCCAGTATCCTAAAACCGATTGCATAGGCGCGGTCCTTCCAGTTTTAGGCAGCGTTATCTTAAATCCCGTTTGAAATGTTTTGCTGGGTGTTTCTTCTGCTGTTTTCCCCCAGATTAACTTGTGTTCGGGTCCTCAAAAGACACTTGCGTAAAGCTGCTAATTGCAGAGCTGAGGAAAACGGGTCACATGGTACACTCAGCACTTGCCTAACTAATACACAACAGCACGTGCTTGCGTCGAACTGGCTGCAAATTCAGCTCTGGCTGACTGAACACTAATGACAGCACCTACTGTAATAAGCCGATACTAGTAAAGAAAGCAAAATGGCCTGTTAAAATCCCAAATGGGTGATGAAAGTTCTACATCATCCAGACCTTTTAATATAATTGTGTAATGGCACAGGCTGGCACTCAGCCTACCAGCATCCATTTAATTAGTAAATAAAACACTCTGAAGGCCTTGGTTACATCATGACACACTTACAAATCCTGCTGAAGGTTCTTGACTACATTCAATAAACCCAGCCAACACTTTATGGGTAATGGTAGAAGTCATGTGAAAGCATGTGGTAAGATGTGCTTTATTTCTATGTTACTTTTATTTATAACACGTCGTTTAGATCCCATTTCTGCAGCTTCTCTGTATATTCTCTGTATATTTAAAGAACCTTTATTTTCACTGTATTGTTTTTGAGCCATTTGGAGCTTTCTGTCTTGTGATGTCCACGTATCAGTGTGTGACTGGTAAGGATGGCTTCTTGGGCAGCTGTGCTGTCCCATGGGTTATGCAGTTCACAAAAGGGAGCTTCTGTCGAAGGCTGTGTAAAGGTGCAGAGGGCCCATCTGAAATACTTTTTATGATGAATACTGACAAAAAGAGTTGGCTGGAGGATATTGCCAGCCCAGCACTTGCTACTGTAACTAGTCAAAATGATGGGTTTTCTGCAATGTTTAAGCCTGTGTTTTCCTTTTGTCTTCAAAAAATGTATTTGACCTCTGTAAAAAGCCTATTGTGAACTTAGAAGATATTTAGCCTCAAACCTCGAATAAGTTTTATATTGTGTTCTTCTGAACCATAAGCAAAACTCTTCTGTTTTCCCTTCCTCAAATATGCTGACCCTGAATAAATGGCTCACCATTCTTTTTTGTCTGTGATCTAATTAATCTGCATTTTCCCCTCAGTACCCTGCTGTGTATATACTTCTACAGTACCATTTCCCGCCACGCTCTCTGTGGTGTTAGCGATAGGGAAGGTCACTGTGACCGACCCTCCCGGCTCTCCTCCAGAGCAGCGCAGTAGCTGAAACATGAGCTGGCGGAGGCTTCTGCCCAGCTCTAGGCAGGGAGTCACCCTGCTTGCCAGTGGCTGCAATACTTGATTTTCTGCTAGAGAGATCCCTAGGCACCGTGTCTCTATGGAAATGTCATTTCTATGACTTGGGAGGTGTTCCAGTCAAGGACAAATGTTTTCAGCTGTAGAAGAGCAAGCTTAGCGTTACTCCTAGGATTAGTAGCATCCTTTCATGACAGTTATGGTGGGTTACTCTGCTAGCCCTGGGAACCCTCAAACCCTTTCCATAGGGATCTTGATGACAACATGTTCCTCTGATTCTGTGTGAGCTTCAGATTCTATGGTTTCATTGGAAAGAATGGTTGTCATAGGATCACGGAATGGTTGAGGTTAGAAGGGACCTCTGGAGGTCATCTTGTCCAATCCTCCCTGCTCAAGCAGGGACACCTACAGCCAGTTGCCAAGCCTGTATCCAGATGGCTTTTGAATATACCTCCAAGGATGGAGACTCCACAACCTCTCTTTCCATTAAGTCATATTTAAGGTCTATTATTTGAAAGGCAGATTCAATGGAGGAAAGAGGCCACCCAGTCTTTCCACGTGCTAGTGGCTTTGCACCCTGGACTTGCAGATGGAGCACTGGGCTTGCTGCAGTGGCACAGCAGACCCCTACCAAAAGAAGCCCTAGGGAATGTTAAAAACTAGTTTCAGAGGCTGTGACTATATTATCAAGTAGTAAGTACACTGCAAGAGTAGAGGACCAGAGGGTGCTGAGGACTGATATTCACACCATATACATTTTGGGATTTTACTGTGGGCTAACTCTAGTGTTGTACCAGGGAGCTGAACATCCTTTAGTTGTTGGAGAACACTGAGTGCACTCTTGGGGCACACCTTCCAATTTAATTTCAAGGTAAAAAAAAAAATCCAGTTCAAAATCTCTCACTCTGTGATGTGACCCAAATGAGAATGATTGGTAGATTTGCTTCCAAACTGTACACTCGATGTGAGCTAAAACAATAATGGAGATGCATCCAGAGAGGACAGCATGTCTTTTAGATGTGTTAGGAGACAAGAGCAGAGAAAGTAGCCACAGGCATTTCTTAAGTTTTCCCTTCTGCAGATGATCATCCTTTTGGGATTTGGTTTTTTTTTTTAAGTCTCTAAGGCGTTATGAGCATCCAAAAGTGCAGAGGTCAAAATGCTGGTTGCTTGGAAGCAATGTTCCTAGGAGTCTCAGCTGTAAATTAAAACTATGTCACCATTGTAGAGCAAGGAATTCTTAAATAGGCTTTAAAAATAGACACAAGGCATTAGTAAAACAAGTCTGAATTGAGGCCATGCTGTTTGTAGCATGCTCCTTCAAACTCACCATTGTAGTGTATAGTACTTGAAGAATCCCACTGACAGATAACCACCACATGCTATGTATTGTATATAACTGGAGCAGAACTAAAATGAGACAGGCACACCCTCTGTGACTTTCATTTCTTAAAAAAAATATTTCCCCTCACTCTTGGTAATAAAAACTTAGAAATTTGACGTTTGGATCTGCTTATTATTGTAGGGTTGCTGACTGTCTTATTTTTTTTAAGAACACGTGAATAGTTTCATATATATAGTGCGTATATATATCTTTGCTATAGCATATATACTACATATACTTATAGCTAGATAGATAAGTACTATAGAAAGGATTGACTCATTCTAATGAGGTTAATAGTTTGGCTTCTATTTGCTCTGGGCTCAGCTTCTCTTTGCTGCCTGGGCTTGACAAAGCACTTAGAAATCGTCTCTCCTCTCTCTAGGTTAGGTCCTTCTGTGTCTTCTGTTATATGATATGTGGTCAAGTAATAGTCTTCAGTTCTTCCTTGTGACTTGCCATAAGGAATTAGGGAAGGATCTGCTCAAACACAGACCTGAACTTAGATCTCAAGTCCTCCAAATGCTGAACCAATCCTTGTGTACTTCTAGTAGGAAAAATGGGAGCTTTAACTTTGGCCAGTAAGAGAGACCATTATTTGCTGTTTCACCTGGAAACTGATTTTTACTGTTGGGCTGAGAACGAGACAACTGCAGCATTTCTTCCTTTGAGCCTGAACTTCTGCCCACAAACGGTTGGACCTGATGATTCCAGAGGTCATTTCCAACCTTAATAATTCTATGATTCTATGAAAGCTCAGCTGCCTCCTCAGTCCTGCACTTCATCTGGGCACTTGCTTACAGGTTATCTAGTTCTTCAGCTCTTCCCAATAAGGCTGGTGTACCATTCCTAATAATAATCTTGCATGTTTGGCATAAATGATCCCCCACATGGGGGAAGTAGAAACCACAAAAGCAAGAGCCCAGGGGAACAGAAGCAAGGCAGAAGAATGAACAATGAGGCTTGGACACAGACTGTTAACTCTGAGGTTTGTATTGATTTAGTGTCTTTAATTTTTAATTTGGAAGTGATTGCACTAACATGTGAGCTAAAAGGGGAGGACAGAAGCAGACTGAGAAAGCAAGAAAAGCAGAAAGGCTGGGGTAGTGAAGTGGAAGTGCAAGTATTGCCAAGTGCAAGTGGAGTCTGGGCTCCAGGAGCCTTCTTCTTGCTGCCACGGGGGCGAGCATTTCAGCCACAGCATGCAGGGAGCAATTCAGGAACAATGTGAAAGGCTGACTCAACTTAGAGAGTCTGCTTTTTTTTTTTTTTCTCTCTCCGCTCCCCAAGGTGCTTGACACTGTTAAAAGGCACAGTGGGAATATGCTTACCTAACGTTTGCCACTGCGGTATTTTAACTCGCATGAAAAGAGTAGTCTCTTGATTGTTGAATCCCACTGGACAGTAAATTAACTAAAAGTTAGTTAATAAAATCTGCACTTCACTGTTCATGTGGCAAGCTGCCATTTAAAAATACTCATTGAAGCTGTCTGTCATTGTTGGGTTTAATCTTTCTGAATTCTGAATGTGCTGGCTCTCTTGGGATGCTGAATGGCCTTTCTCCTGGTGCTCTGAATCTCCTGCAGAATATGAGCATATCTAACTCACTTCGTGGGTGTCTAATGTCCATGCAGGCCTCTTCTGTGTGCTGGTTTTACTGTTGCCCTGGGCAGCAGAACTGAAGGGGTAGCCCATTTAGTGGTAAGGATATATTACTCTACATAGAACTTGTATCATAGAATAAAATAAACTTTAATTTATTTCTGCCTACATGTAGGCAACATGGCAACTAGTTGTGGCTTTTTAGCCACATGTCATACACAGGCTTGATTTTGTTCTGTGGAAACCAGGGTGAGTTTCACTATTGCTTTTAATGAGCAAAAGGCAGATCAGTGACAAGTGAAAGTGCAGCATTGGCTCTGAACAACTGAGATTGTTTCTGTGTAGCTGCTCTGCTCCAGTAGTATATTGCCAGAGTTGGTACTAGACCCACCAGAATGGTTGGGGTGATTTAGGAAAAACCGCCTGCTCAGGGCCTGGAGTCTTAAGTAAATCAGAACATGAACTAAAACAGATTCATCGCTGAATTATGGGGCTTGTACCACTGTATCTCATGGTAGCATCACTAGAGTGCCATAAATGGAAGTAGAGCAGGATTCAGCCCTTTGCTGCTTTTAAGTAGTTTTGCAGTGTACTTGTCAATCTAATGGTACAGCAGCCTACATGTAGAGCAAACTATTTTCTCCAGTACTTTTACAGAACCACACTAATTATGATGGGATCCTCTTGGGTGTTTATTAGCATTAATTAAGGGATTGCAACTTTCAAATGAATAATCTTCTGTGTTCAGCAGACCCTGAGCAGAGTTATCAGGTACGTGGAAGGTAAAAAGCAAAGGAGAGATCAGGAAACATGAATTTTTTAGTGTGGAGACAGTTGCTGACTCTGTTGTTTTCCTATCTGCTGTCATGCTAAGAGATGATAAAAGGTGAATTATTTTAATTTCAGTTTTAGCATCAGATTCACATCTTCCATTAAAAAGCACTCAATCCTAGAAACAGTCAATTAGCCTTGCTGAAAAGGTACACTTCCAAACAGATGTTCTTGCTAATAATGCTCATCTGCTAAACCTGATTATTTCATCCCTGCTGGTGGCTGGTGGTGGGGAGGAGAAGGAAGATGCTGAAGGGTGAAGGAGTTTTTGGCATAGGGAGGGAGAGAAGATTTGCTGAGATGGTTTCTTTATTATTTCTCCTGAGTCTGTCCTCTTTCACTGTGATTCTTCCCTTGCCCTACTAAGGTTATACCTAACAGTAAAGAGCCATGCTCATGTATCATACCTGGCACCTGGTGATTTCATAGGGCTGCGGCATCCTGCTGGTAACTACCAGAATAATGCTGCTGCCTCGTACTGTGTTGCTTTCAAGTATCTAGGTCATCTCATCCATGGAATAAACCTTAGTGGGATTGTTCCTAGATCTGGTGTAAAGCGTGATTAGTATACTCATGGAGATCTCAGTATGTGCTTGGTACATCTGTTTATCTTGCCCAGTGGAGTCTGTAGGCTCAGACTCTGCCTTGGGGAAATTCTCTGACAGCCTTGCCAGCTGGATGCATCACAGTTATCTTACCCTCAACCTCAGTAAAATAAAACCTTCTTGCTGGGCCTGTGGTGCTGTGGTTAAGAGCAGAGACTCTCTCCCTTTGTCTCATCCTTGAAGAATATCAATCATGTCTTGACTTTTGACCTTTCTATTTGGGTAGCAAGCTGTGTACTATGTGCAGTAAAAAAGTGAGCTGTTTTTTGGTTCAGTAAGGGTGTCTGTGCGTGCTGCACCCCAGCTTACCCTTTGCTGACTTTGAAAAAAAACAGCATTTGAAGCATTGTTTATACAGCTTCCTTTTAGCAGGTCCTCAGCAATGCTACCTACATCTTGCAGCAGGGATGTGATAGTACCTCAGGTGGTTTGTTATCTATGAGGCTAGACTGACTTTGAGATTCAGATTCAGCTTCTTCCACCCTTGATGATGTAGACCCCTCTAAATTTGAATGCCAACTGGTTGGGAACCCGCTGAACATACCATACTTTGCCATTGGTACCTCTTAAACAGATATCAAGCAGTGCTTTTACTGAGCAGGTCATAACATGTAGAGCAACCAGTCCTGTTGGCTGCCTCACTCTTTTCACACAGAGAAACACCCAAAATCTATCTCATTTTATGTGGGCCTTTTTTCAGCTTTTACAATTTATTACTTTACCTTATCTACCCTTCCTTGCCCTATCATTTCAGATCCTGTCAGTTAATTGGATTTGTTGCCCATCTTAAAGGGTATTCCGTTATTTGAATGTGTTCTACTTGCAGAAAATAGCTTAGTCAAATAAGAAGCACTTGAGTGCCTGAAAGCTTGTCTTTTTTTTCTGACTCTGGTCTGTGGGACTGATTAACATTGCTGTTTCAAGCTGCTCAGCAGCACAGGCAAAAATTATTTTTGCTGCTTCAAAAGTAAAGGCTCATGGCCAAAAGGGGGCCAAAGCTGGGTGAAGAGTTGAGAGGGGGAGATCTGCAGATTTACTACCCCCTTGGGGCCGGGAGGTCTGGAAGCAGCAACTTGACCAGTGGGAGCAGATGCTTCCCACTCCCTTCTTTGGAAGTACCTTACCTGTTTGCCCATTGCTTTTCTGAAGCAGCAGCCACCCTTCCTTGCCAGGGCTCTGGCATGAGCAAGGTTGGTAGAAGGACTGGGGACATTTCATTTCTGCAAGCAATGTGTTGCCCTAGGAAACCATCCACTTTGCCTCAGTCTGGAGCTGGCTCCCATCTACGAAAAGAAATTACTTCTTGTGAGCCTTACCTCTGTTGTATGTCAGCTGTAAGAGCAAACTTAATCAACACTGAAGAGACTAGCTGAGAGCAGTTGTCAGCCAGAATTGGTCTAACAGAAGAGCGAGAAAATTATAATCAGTACTTTTGGATCATTTGAGGTAAATTCTCTAGGTAGGTTGTCATGCCAAAGAGTACCTTTTAAAAAAGCAGGTTGTTTTATTGATTCCCCATGTCTTGAATATGTCCTGTGGATGGAGGGTTAATATTCTGGGCATAATATAGATCAGAAAACAATGTAGTTCATTATTTGTTCAGCTTCAGAGAGATTTTTGTCTCCAGTAAAAAGAAAAGGGAGGGGGTCTGCGGGAGTGTATTACGTGTGTTGCATGGCATGCATTCAGTGCTGTAATGATAGTTAAAAATTCTTTGGCCTTGGAAAACGGCCTGAGGGATGCCATATTCAACTTCTAGCTGAACTATGGCTTCCATATGAATGGTATGGCTGTATCTTGACTATGTTATTGATTTTCTCTGGATTACTCCAGCGAGGCAAGTGAACAAACCTGGCTTTCTTATAAGGTGCTCAGCAGCCAGCAGTACACAAACTACCAGTTTTCAAAGTAGTTTGGTTAGCCGAATACTTTCTAATATGTGTGGAGCCATAGAAGAACTGATGGCAGTAAATGCTAAACCACTCAAATCCCAGGCCCCAGACAGTGGACAAATGGCTCAGACCTTTGGGATGGCACCCAGGGAGAGTTAGAATTAACCAGTGCTTTCCAGCACTGGCACAACCAACTGATTCAAGAGACTTGATGCTAAAAATACTTTCAACTTTTAAGGGTGGGAGGTTCATCCTAAACATAGGCCTCTAGTTTGATATCTTAGCATTTATATAGCACATTGAAGCAGTTGATCTAATTTTTAACCACAGGCCTCTTAGAGGCAGTTGAAGGATGCTTTGCGCATGGAAAACTCTTGTTATTGCCCTGGTGCAGGTGCCTTGCTATGAATGTAGGCATATGTCTTATGGTGTGTCTTGTTTGCAAAGTTTGGCTCAAATCAGGCTGGCAATTTACATACCTCTGTCTCTGTTCCCAGTGCTGTAGTGTTGACACTGACACTCATCTAACTCACATAACTTTGGAGAAAGCCAAAAAATGCTCTGGGCTAGCAAGTGAAATCCAAATGAATCTTCGTTTCCATATGCATCATATGCCTGCAATGGTACAGTACTGTTAATGTCTTCCCAGCATGTTTGAGAAACCCAATTAGAATAGTGCTTCATGTGGTGTTTTTTTTAAAGGGCTGAATACAGTAATATTTTAGAGATTTTTTTCCCCCCTTTTCTCTCTCTTCTTTAGGCAGTGTGAATAAAGTGAGAGACAAAAAAGCTCTATCTGCTGTAAACTGTGATCTAAAAATTGAGGGGGCTGATGTGGATGGCTGCTGGCAGCATGTTATAAATCTCATTTCTGTGCTGGAGTTATTCCAGGAGTGAGGGTGCTGCTAGTGCAGTCTCACCATTAGTCAATACCCAGGATTGTAATATTAAAAAAAAAAACAAAAACCAACCCCCCCCCAAAAAAAAACCCAGGGACTCATAAGTGGGTCACAGGATGTGAGAACTAGTGAGGAATTTCACCCGCTGGCTCTTTGTCCCATTCCCTGGTCCTCAGTTACGATTTGGATTGAGTTACCCTGTGTTTTGGGCACCTCACTGCCAAAGGAGGGTTTCCTTGAAGTAGGGTCCCTCTTCAAACCCCTTCCAGAGGTGCTGGGGAAGGGAGGGCTGGCCAGGCGGGCACACAGGACCCCCCCAGCAGCTGGGACCTAAGCGCAGGTCTCCTCCAGGGCTCCACCTGCCAAAGGTGCCATCAGAGCGCTCTCAGCTGTCGCTGTAAAGCTTAGCATATCTTTGAACCTGATTTCCTTTAACTAAAAGTGGTCGTAGCGCGATCTTAATCTGGATGCTCAGGCAGTGGAAGCTGGCATTTTCCCACTGAGGTTGCGTAAGCTATGCTGGTAAAGGCCCAGCCAAGAGCATTCAGTTTGTGTAGGCCTGGAAATTTGCTCCCAGGTTGGTAAAATGGGGCTTTGTCAAGTCTGAGGTTGGATTTCCAAGTCATTTGGCCACAGATGAGATTCGCAACTCCCCTTGTTATGAATGTAAACTCATATGGTGTCAGCACATGGACGGTGGTGTTAGGTGGGATGTTCAGCACAAATGAAACCCCACAGGTGATGTGAAAGGTTAAGTAACACAGAAGATAACCTCTTCTTTCAAACCCATTATCTATAGTCGTTGCATATGTACATCATGCCTTCTTCATGGCTGTTCATTGAGAAGAAAAGAGAGCACTCATGTTGAATGTGTTTCTCTTTCCCATCTCAGGTTATACTTTAGCTAGGCCTAGACTGGATTAGTTCAGATTATAAATAGATGGAAAATGAGATGACCAAGAGAATGGGATCCATAACTGTGGGATGAAGGTGGCTCTGCACTCTCAGAAATTTCCCAGTATATTTTTTTGCAGTGGAAAGTGCTGATTTCCTAAAAATTGAAAAGTCTCCCCCAGATTTGTTAATTGCAATTGAATTCTATTTTATAGACTAATATTGAAGTGTTGTGGTAAATTTTAAAAATTTAATTCTAAACTTCGTCTTACTGAATGGTTTAATTTTCTTGTGGGAAATAGTTTTCCTTTCAGCAGAAACATTTTCCTAAATTAATATGATATAAGATCATGCAAACTGAACAAAGCACTTCCACTATTGTTGAGGTGAGAACAGAATTTTGATTGAAGAGAAAAAAATTCCTGTTTGTTTGATGGGAAATTTAGTAATGGTTTGGCAGTTTGCCCAGATTTTAAAAATGTCACAAATAGCCTCCACTTAGAATTTTTACTTTTAAGACTATTTGTTCCCTTAGGTCAAATTTTGATTTCAAACTTCAGACAAACAATATTCCTAAGCCTGGAAGCAGAAGTGCCATTGACAAATTCTGAATGGTTTGCAGGGGCAACAGCAAGAAAATTTGTGCATTAGGCATCTTGCACAACGAGCAGGGAGCACACCATTTTGCTCAGCTGCAGCAGGCAGGAGTTTGAGATCCCTGCTGGGAACAAGGGAAGGAGAACTTAGATATCTACAGAAACATAATTCAGTTGCTTTGAGCTGTGCAAGTGCCATGCTAGAGGAGGAACAACCAGCCATATTGGTCATATTCCTTCCAAGCCAGGTCAGGGGCCCCCATTTTACAGACCAAACATCGCCTGTTCAGTTGCCACTAGAGCCAAAGCCTCCCTTTTTATTCCACTCTCCAATCTCCTGTTCTCTGGTACTGGCAAATTTTTGTTTTTATTTTTAATAAATAAATAAATAAAGCAGCCCAACTTTTTAAGGCTGTTCCCTCCCTATCTGTGTGCAGAGGACTGCAGATCTGTGTGCGATATAATGAAGGCCTGGGGGAGAATATTAGCACTTCTGAAAAGAGCTCAGGGAATTCTAGTTTTTGCTCTGACAACTGAAAGCAGAGGAGAGCTTTTCCTTTCATGTTTGTTTTCAGTACATAAAGTGATTGAAAGCAGTTTCCCAAAGAGGAGGACGGGGAGGGAGCTCTGAAAATTTTTAGCATTTCTAATCTGCTGCCTTAATTTTGCTGCTGTTGCACTCACATGAAGCCAGAGTGAGGAGCAAAAGATGGGGATGCTCATCATGTGGTCACAAGCTGGGGCAGCCCATGCACTGCGAGAGACCACCATGGGGATGGGAGAGGGGTTGCTTTGGCCAGACCCCAGTACCACCAGCATGTTGAGCCTCCTGCGGGCAGGCACCATGGGGAGCAGTTGGGGTCATCCTACCTGGTACCACCACCCCAGTGGCTGCCCCACTCCCTCCCACAGAACCCCTAGCTGGCAGCAGGATGAGCACCACGGGGCTGGTCCTGGGGCAGGAAAGGGGAAGTATGGACAGGAGAGAAAAAAAGCAAAAGGAGGATGTGCTGGCACTTATTTTGCTAAGGGAGCTGTGGGGTGGAGGGACCACCTGGATTTGGATCAGTTTGGCATCCTTAGAAGTAAAGCACTCAAATTTACCCACACAGATGGAGTGTGTAGAGACTTGCTGTAGCCATGATGGCAAATCAAAGCTAGGCTTTTCTTAACGTGGGCCACTTCTATAATGGCTGCACATCAGATTCAGTCCGTGTTTTTTTAGTTACTTAAGTGGTGATACTAGAGTGTCATTCCATCCTGGGATGGAATAAACCTGAGTTGCCCCTATAGAGAGGAAGGCAAGGCACGTTTCTGCAGTGCTGCTGCTCAGCTGGTAACGGGAGGGCAACAAAACCAAAAGCAAAACCTTGTGGGCTCTGTAGAGCCTGCCCAGATACCTATACCTGTCTGTAGTATTTGTCAGGAGAAAAACCAGTATAATACCTGTTGCCCCTCAAAGTGCGCTAGCTGGATATTTTAGAGAAATAGGTATTTTTATGGTTGGCACCATTAGTATGAGGTTGACTGGACACTGTGTTTTCACCACAGCTATGTGGGCTCTCCTCATCTGTGCCTGGCAGCGCTGGGTGCACCATGGGCATTTACTGGAGAGGGACCACAGACCCTGGTCTGGGTGCTTGCTCACCTGGGGCTTCACCAAATAACTTTCCTGGCCCAGGTCACGAAGCACGTTGAGAAGTCCCTCAAACAACTTTTGGATCAAGTTAGGACTGATCCCAGAGCCTCTCTGAGTAAGTGTGAATCACACCTTGAGTTTTAGCTGGGTCTGCATCAGACTGCAGACTGACTCTGCTCACCTGCAGGGAGGAGCTCCGTTTCCAGGACTGTCCATCTGGGGTTGCCAAGAGACCAGAGCTCTGTACTTCCCTCTCGCTTTGAGTGCTGAATTGATCCACTTGTTTTGCATGATGCTGATTGGGATGGTTACAGCCCCAGACCTGCTACTGACAATCTCTTCTGCAAGCATGGAACAGAGTTTCTGCTACTTGCTGCCTTCTGTTTTATTGGACTTTTGCTGACAGCACCTTCACCTGCGTACAATAAGTAGATACTAGTCCATGTTATTTACTTTCACATGCACAATATCTGTCTTTGGTATACAGTGCAGTGGAAACGTGTAATTATGGCTGTGTTTGATGAAAGACATGACTAAAAAGCTACGCGGTGTTGGATAGCCACAGTTGCTCTCACCTTTCGCATCAGGTTACTTGTTGAATAACAATTCAGAAGCAAAAGCTTAGCGTACTGAAATGCCTCACTGCTTTTAGTTAGTTCTTAATGAAAAAGGAAGAACGATCATGTGTGTTGACATATATATGGCACAGAGAGGACTAACAGCAGCCAGTTAATAATCTTTGTCTCCCTTGCTGCTGGCACAGGTTTAAAACAAATGCACACAAAAACCATCCCAGGCACGTGTGCTCACAGATGTCTATGCATGCAGGCATGGTTTAGCATGAAGAATCACATAAATTAGCAGGATTATAATTACTCTTTTTAATCCTTTTGCTTTGAACAAACAAGCTTTAATCAGCAGACGGGAAGGCCATTTAAAACCTAAAATGTAACCCAAGGTCAGAAGCTAAGGGTCACCACCCTTGACGGTGGGCTGAACAACCAGGTGTGACCAAAAGCTGTAGTGAGAATCACTCTCTCCCCCTTTCCCTGGGCACCCGAAGGGCACCGTGGCCAAGCAGGGAGGCAGGGCTCAGCATCTTGCAAGCCCAGCATTTGCAGAGCCCTCGGGGCTGTGAGGGCAGTCACGGGTGGGGGCACGTCAGTGCCTCACTTCTCAAGAGCAAGGCAAGCAGCCACGGAGAGGAGGAGGGGAAAAAGAGCAGGAAGCTAATAAAAGCAGTTCGCCTCTCCAGAGACAACTGGGGAGGGGTTAGAGTTAATTAGTTTATATGGGTAACAGAGGTTAATAGGGTTCTTGTTTTGGTTTTTTTCTTCCTTTGATGGAGTGTGTCAGTTGTTTAAAGCTAACAAGCTGATGAGATAAAAAGCAAATTGAATATGTGATCTAGGTGTTGCCAAAAGTTGAGGCAGAAGTGTTAAAAGGAAAAGCTTACAGAGATGGATAGAAAAAAAAAGAATATGAAAATAAGGTGTGCATGTAAAAAAAAAACCCAAAAACCAAAAACCACCAAAGCAAAAAACCCCAACCCAAGCCTTGCATTAGATGTGACTTAGGTATTTAACTAGCAAACGAAAAAATTGCAAGATCAAACAATGTAGGTATTAAGAACAGCCCTCCTGCTGCCCTCATGCATATCTTTATATTGGCGTACTCCAAAGTAGTGCCATACAGCTTTCTGTCACTGAGTTCCTTGCCAAGAAACAGGAGGAGACTCAGAGTTCAGTGGCTTGTTCCATGAACCATAGAACAGCTTTTTCTGCTCAGGCAGAATAACCCACTCTCTGATGGCCCAAGACTCTTCAACATACCTTGCAGCTATATGAAAAATTTTCTGACTCATACCAAGTCTTGAACAGGAGCCTTCCAGAAGCGCTGGGCAAGCACAATCAAAGCTCTGGTTTTCCACATGGCACCATGGGGATATTAAAACAGCCCAAAATTTCCTAATGATGCTGTATTCATATAAAAGTCAGTCACAAAAGTCAAAACATCCATAACAAACTATTCTACCACTTCTGCCTTGCTGAATCCTCCAGGTGCCCCCAACTCCTAGTGCCACTAAATTTTTAGTGAACATTTCTAAGGTCGGTTCCTCCTTTTCACCCTGCTATCTCTGTTTATATTTACTGAGCACTGTTTTCCACTCCTTCAGTCATCACCTGTTTAAACTGGAACTACAGATGTCAAATTTCAAAACCTCTTCACAGACATACCCATAAGGTAGGAGCAGCAGTTCACCTTTCACTCCTGATCTTAATGGGTCATTTTAGAAGGGAAATGTCCTCACTGGAAAATGTTTAATGGGAAGGGAATTTCCACACAGCAGGTCTTGTCTTTGCTTGTCTTGTCTTTGTAGATGTAACCAGCATCCTTCCTAAGAGTTTGGGCCAGTTGCAAGAGCAGAAGTTGCTCTTATAAAATGTGTGATTCAGTGCCCTGCAACCAGCAGGAGAATTGCACCGTAGGTGTTAGAGAGAAGCACACCCAGCTGGCCCGGCAAATAGCTTGTATAATGAAGGAAATTACCAGTGAAAGGCATGAAGGTGTTTTATGCTGTGTACCATCAAGTTCTGAGGTATTCAAGGATGCCCTGTTGGAGCCTGCAACATCAGAGGGGGAATGGCAGGATGAGGGAGCCAGAGTTACCAAAGGCGATCCGTGGGCATACAAAGGCACTGAGGGCTGACAACACCACTGTGGGAAAGCTTCTTAAGAAAATAGTCCTTTTCCAAGCTGCACGTACTGCTGGGTGCTTCTAGTTCCAAAATATTTTGTAGACAAACCACATGGCTGTTTTGCAGGATTCGTTAAGTTGGAGGCTAGCATAATCTGCTACTGCTTTTGCTGCTGCCTGGAGGATAATTTTAAAATCTCCCCTCAAGAAGAAGCAAATAGAAGAGCTCTGCAGGCTGCCTTGCTGAAAGTGAGATTTGGAGCTTCAGCCCATGAGCGGCAGAGATGTTTGTGGCCAGCTCCAGGTCTTTTCTGGGACATTTATTTAGTACACCTGTATAGTTCAGATGTGGGGAAGGAGGATGAGATGGGATTCCTCTCACAGTCACCAATAGCTTGAGAAGAAAATTCCACCAGCCTGTCAAATGCATCTGCCTGGTCCCCTGTGTTTCACAGCCCCCCTTGCTCACCAGGTTATTAGCAGAGCAGTATGGTTGCTTCTGATGCAGCCAGTCTGCAACTGTCTTTTGCCCCATGTTCCCAGAAGGGAACAGACTGTTAGAAATACTCCAGAAGAAAATAGCCCTGAGTTCATAATATCCAGACCTGGGATATCCTTTGAAAATGCAGGAGGAGTGTCTCTGCCATCAAGGGTAGAGGAAAAAAGGCAGAGAGGCAATGGAGAACTCGTTGCCACCAATGTCTCTTCCCTTTTTTGGAGAAAGTTCAAGCAGTGAATGAGCACCAACCCAGAAGAAAACAAGGGATCAAATGAGCTAAAAAGCACTGCTTTCCACTTGCAAAAAAAATCTGTTTACTACACGTTTATGGAACTTGTCTTGGATGCTCTAAAAATAGCTTTGCAGGAGCAAGTCTCCAACTCCCCCCAGGAAACTCTACAGATTCCTAGCATAGAAGAACAGCTTAATCCTGATTTTCACAACAAAGCAAACAATCTTTTTTAGCACTTTTAAAAACAGGCTTCAGTTGCCCACTGCCAAGTTGTCAAATCAAGACACGGAAGATGTGTCATTTCACAGGAGTGCAGCTCAAGTTGCCGGATTCTGGATGACCAGACCGTCTGATAATATGGTGGTTCAGATATGTCAAGAGGTGTTATGATGAAGATTTCAGGCAAGGCTTTCAGGGAAAGGATAAGATGGAAAAAAGGGCCTGAGGAACATCCTGACAGTGACAAAGGGTGAGACAGTGGAACAGGACATACTGTGAAGCAGTGTTGAGCCTGTGCAAATGAGGGCAGAACCAGAGAGCATTGTGCCTTCTCCTGGCTGAAGCGCCAGGATATCAATAGGACAAATGTTGCACAGCCAGCTGGAAAGCTATAAGGAATATTATAGGGTCTGGTTATGTCATGACAGAAGCACAGTTAAAACCTGGTCCTAGTGAAATCAAAAGCCACTCTCTTATGGGCTTAGGTCACCCACAGTTCTGTCATCTGGCCTCTGACAACACTGCCTCCTGTGCTTTGTAGTTGGGTCTTGGAGCACAAAGATTTCGTAGGCGTTCCTGTTGTTGCCCATTGAAACTCAGTGGATTTCCCAGATTTCCCATCTACTCACCAGGTTGTGAGCAGAGCTGCACATGCCAAAGCTTTTGCGAGGAAATGAAGAGTGCTGGCAGCTGGCTTCTGCTAATGGCACTAAGGCTCAGGCCAGAGGCTGGACTTAGTGCTGAATGCCTGACAGATACAACACTAACTTACCTGGAAGGACCCACCAGAAGTTCATATCCTAACAGCACAGCCTCAGCACTTGCTCCTGCTTCTGAGGGTTTATCTCCTATAATCACCTTGTTTTCACTGTCTCACACTTGGACTCCTAGTGCAGGCTACTCATCTGGGCTCCCTCTGTGGTCAGTGGGAAGGACAGTATTTCCAGAGGGTGACTATTGCCTTTCTAAGATGTCAAAAAGCCTAATATACGTTGCTGAGAACATGGGGGAAGTCAGAGGAAAGCAAGAGCTTCCTAAGCTGGCTTTGCTGGTACAGAAAATAGGCCACGTTACTATAGTCCAACTCTTATTTAAGGTGATCTGTATCATATATTTGTAGCTAGCTTTTTCAAATATAAGTATCTCTAACAATACTTTAGACAGCTACCTTACTAATGTATACTTCCCACACACCATTTTACTGATCTGCTCCAAAGGGTGCAGCTGGAAGATCTCAATTAGGCTGATATGCCTTGAAAGTGATGGGATAGTGCTCATCTGTCAAACAAAGCTGGGAGAGAGATGAGATGCTTATCTCTTACAGACAAAACACCTGGCTGTCTGGCTTTGTGAATGCTAATTCTGCAAGCTCAAAAAAAACCCTCCAAACCCCACCGTTTTCCCCAAAACCTAAAATAAAAATATTTATAGCACATTTCCATCAGCCTGTATTTCATTTATATAGAATGCAACCCAAAATCCATGGAAAAAGTGATGAAGAATTACCTTCTTTTTCAATGTTTCTAAATATGTTTACTTAGTATTCACTTGTGGGTTTTTCCCTTTTTTCTTTTTTTTTTTTGTGTTTTGTTTTCAAGCAAGTAGTCACATCATTCAAACTAGGCTGGGTACATAAAATCCCCCTTAATAATCTAAGATGTCAAAACTAAGAGCATTTTGTAAATTATCAGAAGAGCCTCAAATTGAATAATGATGAAAATATTGGGGTATATTGGGGTATATGTGGTCTGCTGTTGTAAACATGCCTTGCACATGACCCAGCGAGAGTAGTCTGTTATTCTTGCCTTCTGTTTTTCATGCAGTCCTTTGCTTCTACTCCCACAAGAAGATGGATAGATGGATTTTGATAAGAAGTCTCCGAAAAGTACAGTGCCTTATGAAATTAGGACATCCTTGTAAAAAAAGGACTAACTTATCAAAACATAACTCTGTCCTAACAAGTGTGGGTAAACAGAGAGATTCCTTTCCGGAGGGAACCAGATCGTACGGAGAAGAAACCCCCCTGCTTTCAGAAACGGGTCATTTTCCTTTGCCAGTTAGCGTGCTATTACTTAACTTGCTGATTTAAATTCACAAGTGGTTTTGTAGGCTTTGGCAATGCTTAGTTTCATACTTACTGATACTTTCAGCTGTAATGCCTGTGACTTCTCCCCCATCAGCTGTCAGAGAGATAGTTCAGTTTAGTGCACACAGTTAATAGAGAAAAGAAGGACTTTGTGACAGTTGCTGTTCATATTTCTCTCTTTGCCTCGCATTTAATGAGCAAAGACCCAGAAATCTCTGGTACAGAGGTAGCAAGCTGCAGTAGTCAATTAAACAGGAGTGAATAATACTGTCTCTGTTGGGCCACAGAGTCATGGATGTTGATATTGCAGGTGGGAACAGGGGTCTACAGCCAGAGCTGACTTGTGCTACGTTGTAGATGGTAATAGCTGCTGAACAGACTCTGCCTCAGGTTTAAACTAGCACCACACCTAAGGCTGAACGTTAAAAATCCCATTGGACTTTTCAGAAGCAAAAGGGTAAATCTTTGCCCTGAAAATAAACTGGACTCCTGAATTCTTGCTAGGTTTGCCTGCCTGCTGACTGCACAGCTGTGGAGCTCAGTCCTTGGTGATGCTGGGAGCATGCACCTCTCTTGGCAGTGGCGTGGTTAATGAGCACTTGCTGTAAGATGGAATTGGAGCCATGCTCTTCAAACATAGCTCTTCCCTTGCAGCTTCCCAAAGTAACTCATAAACACTAAACTGCCAAAGTTTTGGAGGTTAGCTAAATATTAGACATTTGTAAGCTTAATTGCAAGCTGGAGGATGGCGGGCAGGAGGAACGTATGGCGGTACGCTAACAAGCGCCATTGTCAAACCGCTCCGGCTTTGAAAGGGAACATTAGGGTATCATTTACTCGGTGCCCTGGCTTCCTATAGAGCGCTGCTAATGAAAGACCTCTTTGTGTGTGGTCACTAACTACAGAGAGCAGTCAAAGACTTTATGGACATAACCATAAAAAAGAGAGCCTGTAGGCCAGAACCAATCCTACAATTAGCTCCTGTCTGTGTGAGTGGAAGCACCTGCTCTTGCTGTGGTGCCTTTCAAAACTGGAGACTTTTAAACCTCTGTCTGCTTTTGCCCTTGACGTGGAAAACACTAAGAGAAAACTGCAACAGGGGGCAAAGACAGTCTTTGGATCTTCATGCAAATACCCATCCACTTGCAGAGGGCAGTATTTTGGAGAGTGGCCATGCAGACTTTGCAGATATGACTGACAATCATACAGATCCATGGCTGCATGGCATGAGTTTTTAAACATCTCTGTCCTATCCTCTTCCCTTCTGTACCAATGGTTTGCTTTGCAACTTTCTTCTTCTTGTTGACTCTGCTTGCTGTGGTAACACTAGCCCATGACAGGAGCAGGAGGTGTTGAAACTGCTGTGACAGTCCATGCCAGTGCATCAGGGCTGTGCCTCTTAGGCACACTGCATTTTTTGACTCAGGCACCTCATTTTGGAGCTGCATTTCCCTCGGGATGCCAAGCAGAGAGCATGCTGATGCTCTGCAGCTCAAGGTGGCATGTGTAGAAATGCTTGGGTTGTGAAATAGGGCATTGTCAACCCATGGTTGCACATGTATCTCCATACATCTGAGAAAATGGCTGAACAAACTTTTATAATGAGAAATTATACATATATTAAATATAAGAAAAATACATGCACTAGCCCATTTTAAAATACGCCTGTAATGCACACAAAGGTGACTGAAGAGAAATGAGTATAAATTTGCAGATGTTTTAGACTTCTCAGCTATAGACATCTACTTCGATATAAATCTGTTTTCACACTAAATAAATCAGTACCACGTCATACTTTCCTCATGTATCTGAATGTTGCAATTGTTTTAACAGCATTCAGTGGATTTTCAAACCTCTGATATTGCTTAATAAATAAAGAGCTGTTTGTTAAACACAAAGTCAGATTGGTAGGAAAATCAACCTTGCCCAACAACATCTCTTCTAAAAATCAGAATTAATTATGAATGTGTTGTCACCTCACTGAGGTATTTTGCCTTTGACTACCAGGAGAATTTAATTTTCCAGTTTCAAGTGAAATCCTCCTAATCAAATCAGGTCTGGGCCTTATCATCAGATAATGCCGTTTGTGGGAAAGATTTACCCATGTGTACAAGTCAAATCTCCGTCTAAAGAAACAGCATAGCTGGGCATAGTTAAATAGGACATCTGCCATTGCAGGTTCCCCTCCCTGCATTCACTGCTGGGCAGGCTGGACTGGCCTTAGCAGTAAACTCCTGGGTGCTTAAATACACTGGGCAAGCTCAATTTCAAAATATAAATGTTGGAGGATAAAAATGGGATAAAAAAATGGGATTAAAAAACCCCACACACTTTGGCTTCATGGTAGAAGATCTTTTATTTGCCACAGAGGATGCCTGAGCTTGGCAGAAGCTCAGCAGAATTAAAAGCAAAGACTTTCAAATTTGCATTACATTACAGCCCATCTGACTTTATGTTCATTTAAATGGATTTTAAACATGTACCATAACCCACCTGTCAGTGAGGTGGTTATTTCACAATTAAAAAAATTAAGCCACTCCACAAGGTGGTCTTTTGCCTCCAACAACAAATTGAAATGAGGGAAGAAAGAAAGCATTTATTGCAGTAATTGCCTAATGCAGTTGTTTATTTAGTTCCTGCGGCGCAGTGTGAATTAGAGGGCTAGTTGCTGACGGTTGTCAGTCAGGAAGGAAAGGAAAGACAGCTCTCCCAGCTGGTGGCCTTTCACCTCTGGGAACAGAGGCTGGATCTGTCACAGGGCGCTTCTCTGCCTCTTAGCATATAGATTGGCATCTAGGCTTTGACAGGCAATCTTTGGGCAGGAGAAGCTTTGGATTAGGCAGCCGAGAAGATGTAGGTCAGAGCTGAGGCAGTGGCAGAGTTTGCCAGAGGGAACTTGTATAGCTCAGAAATGGGCTAAGTCGGCATGCACGAGCACTAAAATTAATATTCCAGGAAGTGTAGAGTGTTGGAAATATCCAAGTTACGGAGTAGATGGGATTTTAAACAGCCCCTTGGAGTTTGGGAACGTATATAATTGGCATCATGAAAGAGAAACAAATCTGTACACCTTTTAAAAACGTACAGCGGTGTAGATCCCACCATAAGCCACATTATTCTGTATTTTCATAGTCTTCCAGTTATTCTCCCTTTGCTAGTTCATGTTCTTCTTAATTTTACCGGTGTATTTTCCTGAGGGCAGGCTTTGGTCTCTTCTTGCCAGGAGTAAAGGAAAGAGGGGTGGGGAAATACTCTTGGCAGGTACTGCATGGCAAAGGCTGAATTTAAAATTCCTGAGCATTTTCTTTGTCAGAGAGTCTCCTTGGCAAGCTCAGAGGATGCTTGAAGCCCCCCGTGCTCCTTGCCTTCCTGAGTGGCTGCCTTGCTGGCAGAACAGTCATGCCTGAAAGAGGGTTAAAAGACAGCAAGCCTGGGTATTTTCATTTTAAAGGAGTAACCAGGGTTTGTATTTTGCAGCTTACCTCCCTTAGTCAGACAGCTGACAGGCTGCTTGACCCTACTGCAGGCAGGATTGCAAAACCTCTGACTTGAAGAAAAAGCATTCTGTACCTTCTAAATACACGCAAACTTGCAAAGAGACCACAGCCATCCTGCCACCACAGTGACTGCGCTAACATCTTCTCTACAGAAATGTTAGATCACCCTTAAAGCCCACCTAGTGAAAAATGGCATATTTCTTGAGAAATAGCACAGTGCTGTCAGTGCTAATGGGGTCTACTTTTCTAAAAGCCAAGCAGCTTTGCAGAGCTCTTTGCCTGGGCACCATAACTGAATTTGTTGGTGTTAGAGAGCAGCAAGTCCCCATGCTGAGCACCATATAAACAGAGGCTCAAAAGTTATGAGAGGGTCGTATTTCCTCACCCCCTCTATGTATTTTGTCCAACTATGTCTGACTGTTTCAGCTCGTTCTCCACCACAACCCATTGATCTGTTGGATAGAAGTGGAAAGCATTTCCAGAAACGAGCATGTCATCTGCTACTGTTTGCTGAAAGGCATCCCTCTGCTCTAGAGGGAATTACAGCTTCCATCTGCTCCCTAATATGAAAAACATGTACGGGCCCCCATGCTGCAGAGTCACTGTGTTACCAAGCTGCGGAAACTCCTGGAGATTCGTGACTGTTGACATTTGATTCGAGGAAATCAGGCCGCCACTCTGCAATTACTTCATTAGGCCCACAAATAATCAGATGAAGGGTGGTCTGAGATTTGAAAAGCTGGGCCGTTGGGACTTTGAAAGACATCCAATTCTTCACATTCTCTTTTAGCTCTGTTTAGATTAAGTACAGCATGTGTTTGAAGTTAAAAAATGCCGAGTTCCAGTGGGGAAATATTTTTAATGTGTATTCAAATAGTACGCATGTTATCCACGTGAGCAAACTGCCCCACGTCCTTCGTCTTGTGCATACAATGCCTGTTGAAAACCTAAGTGTGCATCTGGACAGATGTAGGTAGGATGTTTAGTGAGCAGGTCCCAGCTGGTTCATCGGTGCAGGGTCAGGCTTGCCTTGGTGGAGTGGAAATGTTCAGCTTTATGTTGCTGTCCAACAGATGGGAAGTCTTTGTCAATAGGCTTCCCTTGATCAGGCAGCCTGTAGTAGATACCAATCACAAGGTTCCTTCTGTTGCCTCATTCTCTGGTTCTCACCCATGAGCTTTCAAGCGGCTCATGGCTATTCTTCAGATACAGCTCTTCACACTCTATCCATTTCTTGATGTAGAGGGCAAAGCTTCTGCCTCTCCTTCCTTACCTGTCCCCTCTGAAAAGCTTGTAGCCATCGATAGCTCCACTCCAGTCATGGGATTTGTCCCACCATGTTTCAGTAATGGCAACTAGATTGTAGCTTTCGAGCAGCATGGTGGCTTCTAACTCCTCCTGTTTGTTGCCCATGCTGCATGCATTGGTGTAGAGGCACTTCGGCTGGGCTGTCGGCCGTGTCACCTTCTTAAAGAAACACCCCTTAATTCCTTTGAGGTATTTCACTGGCATTTCCCTGTTGGCTCCTACTACCTCAGGAGCCCTTGGCTCATCTCTGTAAAACCTCAAGTGTGCTGCAGTGTACCCAGCACATCTCAGAGCAACAGGCTGACGGCCCTCAGTAGCACCCATCCCTCTAACCTTGGCATGTCATCCCACAGCTAGTCATGGGCAAGCCTGATATCTTCCTCCCCTTTCAAGTCCAGTTTAAAGCTCTGTCAATAAGCCCCGCTAGCTTGTGAGCAAAGACCCTCTTCCCCCTTTGAGAAAGGTGAATCCCATCTGACACCAGTAAGCCTGGTGCCATGTAGGCCATCCCATTGTCTAAACACCAAAATTGTGGCTTCATCACCACCCACACGGAAAAGCAGTAATGGGTAATAGTCCTAGGGCTGTACCAGGCTAGGAAGTTTCCTAGTGATGTCCTTAACCCAGGCCCCAGGGAGGCAGCAGACTTCCCTAACAGAACAGTCTGGCATATTGGATCCTCTGTTCCCCTCAGAAAGGAGTTGCCTACAACTATAACCCATCTTTTCTTCCTTGTGGAGGTGGTTGTGATACAGGGGCAGGCCCTTCTGAACTTGGTGACACCTGTGGTGTAGATGAACCATCATCCACATCATCCATTGAGTGGCCTTCCACATCCAGAGCCTCGTACCTGTTGTACAGAGGCACCTGGGAAGGCAAGGTGGGCAAAGAGGGTATTCGCCTGCCACCGCGAGTGTGGACTTGCCTCCATTCACTCCTTTCGTTTAACCTACTGCCTTCAGCCTGGCCGGGGGAGGATACAGGATCCACTTGATGTTGTTTTTTTTCTGGTGGCTGTTTCTGTTTCTGTCTTAGAGAGGGCAGAGCATGGTTCCACCAGTCTTTCCACTAAAATAATGACAAAAAGCCACAGGTTGGCCTAATAACTGAACAACTAGTAATACTAAAAAGCAGATGAGAGCAGGCTTCTTGTTTGGCTGTATCTTTTGGCATATCGTGTTTTAATTACAGACCATGCTACCATCTGGAATATTAATAATCTCTTACCGTCATTCTTCTTGATTGTTTTGCCCAGAGGCAAATCCCTTTAAATCTCCGTGCCTTAATTTCCCTGAAAAATCAGTGAATAATGCCTGCTATTGGGAAAAGCAGAGACATTACCGTTTGTTTTGAGATCTTCCACTGATTTTTTTCTCCAGGCAAAAAATAATCCTTTTGTGTTCACATTATTCTGTAACTGGTTGGTGTTCACACAGAAGGTAAAGTCTGCCACTTTGGACTGGCTCTGCAACTTGCTTTCCTGGCTTATTGCATCTGGTATATCCTTCCCTTCCCTTCCCTTCCCTTCCCTTCCCTTCCCTTCCCTTCCCTTCCCTTCCCGATTCTATTCTATTCTATTCTATTCTATTCTATTCTATTCTATTCTATTCTATTCTATTCCATTTTTACTTATTAATTAGGAATGCTCCTTTCTCAAACACCAGTTGAGGAATTTGGAACTGACACTGTCTTGGGAAGAACTGGAAAAGCCAGTGAGAACCATGAGCAGTACTGAACAGGGAGGCACGCAGGCCTTGCCAGGTTGGAAGAATGAGCAGAAAATAACAAAGTGAGATTTGACTTGTTAAAACACAAGTTTAAGCTCTAGGGAAAAACATGAAACATGGTTTTGATGTTTTGAAGTGGAACACAGTTGCGCTAAAGGAGCATGTGGGAAGGTGGGCAGCACTTCACTGGCTGGCTTCAAAGAAGATTTAAAACATAAAGCGTTATGGAGAGACTTCAGGACCCAGGAAAGGAGGTGGTAATTCCTGTCTCTGTGAGGCTCGATCCCTAACTGGAATTTTGGCATTGGTTCTGAACCCTCATTGGCTGGAAAAATAGAGGTAATTTGGCTAGAGTTCAGTAAAGGGCAGCAAACATGGAGTTGGAAGGGTGCTAGATGATCGGTTGTGCTTTGCAAGAATTAAACCTGGTTTGCTTGACAGTGCCATAGCCGAGGAGGAGATGCAATAGTCTGCACCTGCAGAACATGTAAAGACCAAGGCAGGGGAAGAATTACTCACAGTAGTAACCAGCAGCTCTTCAAAGGGAAAATGTTCTCTTTTTTCCTGTGCTGTGCAATAATTTCCAAAAGGAATGGTGAAGGTAGGATTGCTGAAGCAGTTCACATCAAACTGAAGGAAACCAGTGTGCATAGAGCCTCTTAGGCCAGTACCATCTCTGGTTTACTACACTGAAAATACTAGAGCAGCTCCAGGCTCAACGGGCAAAACCCGGCATGAGCATAGATCCGTGAGTCACAGCTTGACCCATTTTCCCTGCTATTTATGGCAAAACAGCCTGCCATGCCTGCTGTAGCCTGCATGCTATTTATGGCCGTATTTTGGATAGCAGTGGTGTCCGCGTATACGTGACTGTGTTTCCATGTGAAATTTGGGTGGTGGGTAGGAGAGAGCTGCCTTTGTTTCAGTGGATGGGCAGAGCTGCAGTTGCAGCGGCAATGGCAAGACCTGCCTGCTCTCGCCTGCCACGTGCACGGCACATGTTTGGTGCGTGTTTGGCCGCAGCGAGGCCGCATGCCCTGGCGGTCTCCCTGCGTGCCCCGTGCTTGAGGGGGTGGAGGTGGTGGGGTGGGCTGCATGGAGGGGCAGTGAGATGCCCAGCTCCTCTCCAAACCATGTCCTGTCCTGGATGCCAGAGGTCCGTCTAGGAGGGCACTGCCCACGGTCTCCTTTTGAGTTTTGCTTTGCTGCATGCAGCCGTGCTGGGCACAGCAATTCACCCTCCAGGTGAAACCAAACCAGAAGATGTGTCCCAGGAAGACACCCAGTGCATTTCTGCTAGCAGGCACTCAGTCCACAGAGCAGGTGAGAGCTGGGTGGGGGCAGCAAAAAAACCCCCAAAGTGCAGATCCTGTGGACATGAGGTCCTCAGTGATGTTTCACTTTGCAGACCAGCTCCCATTGCCTTGCACCACCTGCTAGCATAGAGCCCAAGAGGAAGCTCTCTGAGGGTCCATGTGCCCTGCACGGGTGATACCGTTGCCTTATCTAGAAGCAACGCGGTAGCAAACATCTGTTCAGTGCCCAGCCTCTGGGCTATGGCTGCAAGTCACACTGCAGCAGGGTTTCTGCTGAAGTATGTGCTTTGTTTGAGTTAATGGCATTTCAGGAGCTCTACAAGGCAGCAAGAGCAAGTCATAAGGATGGCCGGTCACTGCTGACTTTGCATTTGAACTGGTGATTTAGAAGAAAAGCTTGATAGCACATTAGGATTAGCCAAGGCATCCAGCCAGCCTTGCCTCCTTTTACTCCAGGCAGGCAGAGCAGGTAATGTAACACCAGAACAAGAAGAGACTATAAATACTCAAGACCTTTTTTTGCTACTTGTTTGTGTATCTGTCAAGTTATCACAATGCAAACACGGACAGCACTGATGAGCAAAGAGGTAACGGAGGGAAGACAGAAAACCAGACATACAAATTATTTCAGATAACGTAGGAGCAACTTCTGCACTGGAAAGAACATTGTCTGGAGCCTTAGGCTTTCATTTCAGCATGCTTGATGTATATAACTCGTAATAACATATGTGGGATAACAGCAGTGATTCTGGGGCCAGGAATAAATTTGGGATTAAAATGAGATAAGTATTCTCGGTTGAGGCAGTTGAGAAGTCTGCCTGTTTCTCTTTAGAGCACAGGGATGTCAATCCCCATCCTGCGACCTTTGCAGCAAGCCACCCGTAAATCCTTGGAAAGGGGTGCTGTCTCTGGCGGGAGGGAGGAGCCTGCCTTCCCCTCTATTAGGAGCAGGCCCCATGATTGCTCTATGTCTCCCTTTGGAGCAGGGCTTGGGTTTGGTGGGGTTTGTCTGGGGTTTTTTTTGCTTTCTACAAGCTGAGCTGGCACTTCTTTTGGATTATGTTTATAGTACCCTAGCGTGCTGTAGCTGATGAAATATAAATGACGGAGTCGATTCTGAGGGCTGTAAAATAAGTCTGGTGCTGGAAGTGCAAAGGCAAGTGTGCTTTTGCTTGGTGAAGTATTTGTTGCTTTTCCAAAGGGGTCATTATTTCAATTTTCATGTGAGTTTTCATCACTTAATGGAACATATTATTTTGCACATTTGCACGGCTTTTGAGGCAAGTGCTGGAACATAATACTGAAATAGTTCTCCTGCTTAATCCTTCCCATGAACAGCACTGCCAATTTTGTTCATTCAGACAGCAGAGGTAGGCAATGCAAAGGTCAGACACCACCAAAAAAACGGGGAAATCCAGGATTTACACAGATGCAGGGCCTCACAGCTTCAGAAATTGCTAGTTTCTTTCCTGGGCCTCACACTGCTCCATGTCTGGGTGTCCTGGAGCTTGGAGGCTCACTTTTGTTTGGACTTAGATCATCCAGGGCTGGTTTCCTTGGCACACCTGGATACAGGTCTCCTGCTTGCAGCTGACCGATGGCAGAAGAGGGAGTGGGTCGTCCTCCCATACCACAGAGATCCTGCCATGCTCAGAGGTTAGCAAGCATTACGGGAAAATAACATTTTCTTCAAGGCAAACTGTCGTCGAAAGGGGAACGTTTCTCCTCACATTCAGTTCCAGCAGCTCAGCTTAGACTTTAATTTAAGGGGTGGATCACATTTGAAAGATTTACTAGTTTATGCCAAACGCAGCATGGGTTAATTCCATTCGCTGCTGACTGGAAAGCCCAAGTCAATCTTTTCCTGAGACACATGCTATATTTAGCCAGGAAATGATAAATAATGCTATTTGAAGTACATTCTGCTTCTTCCCCTTTCCTCCCCCAACCCTTCTTCCTCCGAAATAGACTACGAAGTATAAATAATTTGTATATTTAACCTGAATGTTTCTTGCCTACATAGGTGCGCTTGGTTTCTGTCCCTACACAAGAAGTCACTAAGTGGGTTGAAAGCTGTTATTTTATTGATGTACAGTATAAATAAGTCACACTACATGAGATGACTTGCAGTTAATGTGTGCGTGCATGATTTTCTGTCCTCTGCTTTCTTATCTGACGTGCCTTTATCACTTGAACTATTCACCTTAAGAAGTAAATTCACTGTTTGATATTTGAAGGGAAACATTTCTACCACTGGCAGAAAAAATCCACTAGCTGCTATTGTGTGTCTGCAGTTTCTTGCTTTGTCTTTGTACTTGTTGAAATGTCTGCATTTTTTTGGTCCAAAATATAGAGATTGCTGCCTTTCTGGTAAAGCAGGACTGTTTAATTAAACATTAGGTAGTGATGGCATAAAAGATGTTTAATTTTCCTCTCATCCACGGAAATTTTTTAACCAAGCCAAATGTCTTCGTTAGTAAGGAATTTTTTCTGCGGAAACAAAACACCTTCCCTCTAGTGTGCCTCCAAAGTGATGGTATTGATTTGGAAATCACAAGAAAATCTTTATTCCTTTCAAAGAAAATCTTCTGCTGAAGGAAGTTTTCAGCAGGCTCCCATAGGTGCAAACATCTTGCTCACCATCACTTGAGAAATCCAGATAAAACCTTGGATTTATGATCTATGAAAATCTTTTAGGCCAGGTGTTTTTGATGGAAATCACAGGAGACAGATCGTGCAGGCTATTCAATAATGTTGGGCTGCAGGATGTTTGCATCGGAACAGTGTAAGGAGGTTATAAATCAAAGGAGAGCTGGGCTCTGTGTCAGCAGCAAGTTAGCTGCTGAGGCTGTGTTTGTTGGGAGATCTCATGCAAGGGCAAGGACCAGAGCCCATGTGGGTAGCCAGAGAGCTGTTTGGTAAGTGGTGTTTGGCACACAGAGTCAATGTTAGTCTCATAAGAGGCAAAAAACAGACAAATGATCAGTTTTCAGTTTCAATTTTTCTGCAAAAGTTGCCTTGCAAGTTTATTTATTTATTGTGAGGAAAAGACCCCTCAAAAAGCTTGAAAGTTTCTGCACATACAGAAAGGCGGTGCCTGGCTACCGGTTCTGGGTGTCAAACCTATCTGTTTGAATTCATCTTTCAGAGAGCAAAAAGAATTTGGGAGGAGGAGGAGGAGTAGGAATGGTGCTAGTGGTGTGGGAACAGACACTTCCCTACCTGGAGCCTAAATTGAGGACTTGGGGATTTGAGATCTTTCCCAAGAGGGATCTCTGCCAGGAAACAAGCAGAAAGAGGAACAGACTCCAGCTTATTTCCAAGGCTGGGATTCATCTTTTCTAATAGCAGCTCCCTAAAAATGAGTTATCTGGTCCAGGGTGCTCTGGGCAGAGCAGCCAATGCTTGCAGATGGGTATTCACTTCACCGTGATGGGGGCATCCAAGGTAAGCCACATGAGTTGGCCTCCGTAGGTGCCTGTCTCTCTCCATTGACTCAGAGGAGTCTGGACAGCTGGATTAGGGTAGACACTTCACTTTCAGAAAACTGGTGTTAGGTGAGCTGAATTTCACCCTATTGGACAGGTTTTCAACAGGGTTTATTTAGGCCCATGGAAGTGTATCTACCTCTTGGGAGTTTTCAGAAGTGCTGTAATGTGTCACCTAAGCAACACTGTGATCAGGGGTAGCTGAAAATCTGTCCTTCCTTTGAGAGGAATTTATCTATAGGTATGCATGTAGATTTGTATCCTGCAAAGCATCCGTCAGGACTCTTCAGCATGTACCTCCAGTCCACTTGAAAATCTGCCTCTGATACAGTTTTGCGAGCATCAAATTATCTATGACACTTCACCTTCTGCAGCAGCTTTTATCCAGCATGATCCACTGCCTAAAACTGCTGTGTATGAAAGGCCATCAAGGCAAGAGTAGCAGTGCAGGTATTTAACATGGCTACTGGGGCTCATTGGAAACACCATGTCTTAGTTCAGGAATTTCAGCATAGTTTTTCCAATTAAAATGAGATGGGTATATTCTTCTAAGGCAGCTTGAAATGAAGCAAAAGACCAGTAGTCATTTTGTGAGACCTATCAAGATCTTTAATGACCACTACTGGTTGGGACATCAGCATTTACAGCACAGCGGTTCGTCCCTCCACTGAAGAAAGACTGAGTCGAGAATCATTAATTTAAATTCAATGTCTCCGTCACAACCAGTAACTTAAATTAGGTATCTGAGCACGTAGCAGCATCACAGAAATATATTCTTCTCCATAGCGAAGCCTGAGAAGGAGCTGAACACTCACAACTCCTGTTGTAGAAAATGGAAGCTAAGAGGATTAACAAAACACAACATATGCGTGATATTTAGGGCAGTTTCAAAGTCAGTAGGGCTGTTGTGGATTGATGGCCATCAGTCTGTCTTTATGCATGTCTGTCTGTCTAGCAGAATCTGCTGCACAGTTATTCAGTGATCCTGCATGTGAACACATGCATATGTGAGTGTAGTGTCTGTAAATTCCTAATTCATTTAAAAAATGACTTCTGTATGGGCAGCTGTGATCAGCATGTCTAGCAATACCTGATCACAATGCCCTCCGCCTGCAAATAAAAAAATCACCATTTTCACTCACTTCAACTTCGTTTGCACCCTTTATTGCACTTTGTCTTCGATTTTCATGTGCTATTAAAGAAAAAAAAATCTCTTCTGCCCCTGCAGTTTCCTCCCCTTATCCTCTCTTACTTCCAGTAGCCAGAACAGCACCTTTCTACTGCAGACAGGTACTGATGTTTAGCAGGAGGGTGTCAGCTTTGCATTGCAGATTACACAGCTGCATAATCTCCTGGCTAAGCAGCCCGGTGATATGCAGTCAGCTGGAGGAGAGCTGGGAGTTTGGAATTTCTTACCTGTTTTCCAAATCTCTTTCATGACTCTGAAGAGATATGAAGAAGGGTGTTAAAATAAAAAAGAAGCATTGTATTCTTTTTTTTTTTTCCCTGATGCTGCTGAGATTGCCAGTGAATATTACCTGAGCAGCAGCTAGCAAGTTTCTGCAGGAGTGTGTTGATGTAGCAAGAAAGTAGTGGTAGCTTTGAATAAATCATTTATGTGTGTACTGCAGACTGTGCTTCAGGGATTGGCATTAACAGTGGCGCACTTTCAGACAAATAGAGGAAAAGGCTTTCACCCAACTTTTTACTGAAACCTCAGAGGAATAAAACAGGTCAGCGGTGAATATTAAATTAACTTTTGGCCATCTTCCAGAGTGATCTGGCCTAGTTAGGAAACATCAAGAAGGAAGAAAGCTTTGCTTCTTCACATCCTGATTTCTCCAGGGAGACTAGAGAAGGAGATCTGTGCTTGGCATTACAAAGGCAACCTGATTTTGTAAGTCAACAGTTCTTCCATAGGCACACAGAGGCAGCCCTATGCAAATCTGCATTAACACCTGTGTGCACTTTTCTTGCAATGCTGTGGCCATGTTTAAATCGCATGCATTGTTTTAATGCTAACCTGTATATTCTGATGAATATGACTAGATCAACATGGTATTTATTCAGTTTTGCAAGACCATCAGTACAGCCTTATTAGATGGAGCATAATGTGACTTTCTGGCCCTCGTCTCCCCAGTACGTGTGATAGGATTGGTCCCTCACTGGAGAGTGTACATCTCTGTATCTCAGCCACATGAAAGCCTGGCAAGGCTGACTCCAGCGAAGACTGCTTAGCAGCCACAGAGATACTGCATGGAAATACAGCCCTCCATCTTCTGCATTTTGGATGTTTGTCAAAAACACATACTTTGTTTCAAGAAATTATACGTTTTAGGTATAAGCCTGGGTATTTAAGGATAAAGGAACACCGGGGTTAAACCACCAGTACCTCTTGGCCGGCTGATGAGGAGAATGAAGAGCTCTGTTATCTGTTCATAGGGAAAGAGCTACAAGAAGAGAGAGCAGGAGATGGGTGAGCCCTTTCCTAAATTTGCCCTTTGCTAATTTTGCAGTCAATCATCCCATTCAGAGGTGCGTGTAGTGAGAGATATAAATAAGCCGTGGGAGCCACTGGAGAGCCTTGTGCCTCCCCAGCATCTCCCGGGGCATGCCAGGAGAGCTTCCCGCTTGTCCTCCTGCTGGACCGGGTTCAGTACACCTGAAGAGGGCTAATGAACATTAGTCCAGTTAGATCTCCTGCAGGGAGCAGGGCTACTGAAATGAACTGCTAATGTATCCACCCAGCCCCCTTTCCCCACCACTTAGGTGTTTCCTTCGCAGGGCTTGGGTTTGTTTTAGGGGAAAGCAAGTCTCCAGCGAGGCAAGGCAAGGCAGGTCGTGGTGGAGTGGAAAAGCAGGCTGTCGTGAACCCCCTCCTTGGCACACACCACCCACAGTTTCCTCTTCAGCCTCTTGCCCTGCATGCTTGTTGGGCTTCAAATGCTCTGCCAGATGGCTGTGGTTAATGCCGCAGGTATTCATTGCGACGGGCTGAAAAGGGAACACACTTCAAGGGTGCAGATTCCTCCTGCTTCTGTGGTCAAAAATGTGAATAAAAGGTTTTAATAGAGTTGGTCAGAAAATGTTGTGATGCATGGGTTTGGGTTTTTTTGTCTTCGTGTGAAAGTTTTCAACACAAATGTAGAAGCCACAAAACAAACATTTTCTGACACACATCTCCAGCTAAAATTCAGAAGTGCTGCTGCGGGGTCATATGGGAATTGTATTTCTGCACATCTGTGGGGAAGACCTGGCCAAAGTACTTGCGGAGGATACTTGCGTTGCCCCCCTTCATTAGCAAGATCCCTGCTCCCATGGAGGCAGTGCCGGGGGGCAGCATGGCAGGTGTAGCTGAGCCAAGGAGCCCAGCTCCCAGGGAGGGAGGTGGCACGGGGCGGCCACCCTGACCTCCTGCTGCAGGCCACCACTGCGTTTCCATGTTAGTGCTCTCCAGGTATTAAATCTTTCCAGTCTGGGGGAAATTCCTGTTGGGAGAGAAAAGTTTTGCCCAACCAATCTTACTGAGACGAGCATGTTATTTTCTCTGGGATGGCAATTATGACAGATTTTTAAAATTTTAATTAACCCTCAATAATGTCACAAGCTCAAAGCTGGATGCACCATGTGAAAGTTTCCCCAAGGAGGGCACGGAGCTGCCAAAGCACCCAGCTCTCCCTCTGGAGCCCATCTGGGGCTCCTGCTTCTCACCCCCTGCCCCTCACTGGGAACTGGGTGGGCACCGACGACCACGGCAGACAAACACAGCAGGCATCCCCAAGGCTTTAGGGCTGTTTGTAGCCTCGACCAGGTTTAGGTGGTGGGCTTCCTTCCCGAGGTTGAAGGGCGAGCTGCTGAGCCACCAAACCCTCAGTTATTTTCCACATCTGGTTTGATTCTCTGCAGATAAACAGCAGCCGTGCCATTAACAACAAAAACTTAATTCACTGAGGTTTGTTCAAGCACTGAGAGCAAATATTTTTCCTGTGCAGCTTGGGGTCATTGTAAGGGAAAAACAGGGCTGGAGGTATATCATCCCTTTAAAAATTATTATTACTTCCTAGAGAAAATAAAATGTAAAGCACCTCTTCCTTCCATTTGTGAGGTTATTTTTATGGAAAAATTTCTAGCTTGGGAAGGAAACATTGCTTTGCGCCTGACTTGGGATCCAAGCTGGGGATTTGAATAAATGTATGGATTAATTTACCTTTTTTTTTTTTAATGAAAATGCTCATTCATAAGTCATACCTCAGAAAAACCCTGTAGAAATGTTTGTTCTGCTTTTCTGTTGTCCGCTCCCTCTCAGTGCCAGGGCTTACACACAAAGGGAGGAGATGGAGCAGCCGGCAAGGACCGCAATTATAAGTATTTTAGGAAATGTCCGTGGCTGTATAAGCCGCTGATTCCCCTCACTGCTGCTTGGGAGGCTGAAGCCCCTATGTAGGTCACATTCTCCAAGGCTGCTGCCTCCCTTACAGCCAGACCTGCTGCTGACTTGGGCTGTCTTAATGCATCAAAGAGCCTCTGCTATGCTTCAGTTCCCCTTCTGAACTCGAGCTGCACCGCTCAGCTCTTCTTGTAATCGTTGAGGTGGGTAACCTGACCAGGGGAACTCAAGCATTAATCACAGCCTTTCTGGTTCCCCAGGCAGAGAAGAAAATTTCTCATTTAACCATCGCCGTTGTTATTTTTAAATCTCTGAAATCTCTCCCTAAATCTCTTTTCCTGACTTTTCTCTTTTTTTGGTTTCCATGTGTCATAACCCAGTTATTATTATCAACGATCATATTCAGTGAATCAGAAGAGGCAGTTAGGACTTTTTTTAATTAAAAATTACTTTGAAGGGAACAAATGGAGACCCACAGAAAATGAGAATAGGAAGGCTGCTGGAGAACGTTTCTCTCTGCTGCACAGTGACAACATCAGAGGTGCCATTAAGTGATGGAGCAGCCTATTGAACAGCCAGTTGGTTTGGAGTAGGGACCACTCCTTAGCTGAAAATTACTTTTTCCTCCTTGCTGTTCTGCACAGCATCACCTCCAGACACGGGGATCAGAAACTTAAGAGGCTGGAAGTACACAGCTGACAATCCTCAGGAAACCTAAGGAAGTATTGCAGAGAGGCACTGGTCATTTGTCCCTCTCTGCTATAGTTTCCATGTCTGGCATTGTAACCCCAAGCCCCGTAAGCAGCACAATGTGGGGTCAGCTTCTGCTGGCCTTGACCCGGCCAGGAGAGCAGCACGTGTCTGCTGTAATTGGGAATCGCCCGATGCGCAGCGAGTCGCAGCCGCTGGGCTCGGGCAGAAGGAGATGCTGCGTGCATGCTGGCGAGAAACGGCTGGTTTTAATCACATCTGCGGGGTTTTTCCTTTTTCTTCCTAGCAAATTTTACTGGTCGTGATTTTTCTCCTTTGCTGGCCGGGTTAATTCTTAAACACTCCCATCTCTCCCAACCATGGCAGGAGTGTTTCCCGATGTCTTTGCTGTTAAGCCAGAGCAGAAGCCAGGTAAGAAGCCAGAGCAGAAGCCAGGTAAGAAACCAGAGCTTCTCCAGGGCAGGAAAGCGTTAACCCCTTCACACGATGGCCAGCAGGAGGAAGGGTGGATTACTGCTCCCCACACCCATTTGCTGCCCACGGGGAGATTAGGAGGACCAAGTCCCAAGGCTGAACCATCTGTGAGCCTGGAAAGGGAGCAGGGAGACCATGCAGAGGCTGGTGGTCTGCTGTCCTGCCAGCAGGTTTGTTCCTCACACTCCTTCCTCCCCCAGGGTGAGCACCGCAGTGTCCCAGCGTGGCTGGGACTCGGTGGGTGCCATGGAGGACAGAGGAGCCTCTTGGGCATCGGGCCACTTTGCAAAGAGGTGTAGCAGAGAATGCAGCCATGGCCCTGAGCTGCTGTGGGCTGAAGGGTGCAGGTCAAGTCCTTTTTCTGCCAGGTTTCCTCGTGGACGCCACTGATGGAGGGAGGATGTTTTCTGCAAACTCCTGCGGAGCAGAACTCACTTTCCTGCACAGAGTTGCACCTCATTTTTAGGATGCCTCTTCCCCTTTTTTTTTCTTTTTTTTTTCCATTTCCAGAGCCAAAGAATGCAGAAAACTTTCAGTAACAGGTACTTCTTATCAAGCCTGATTTACAGAGTGCTCAGACTTTTCAGTGTTTGTCCTTGCTTTCTGCGAGTTGGCAAGCCTGCCTGAGTTTTTCATTTTTATGATTTTTTTTTTTTTTGAAGATTGCCGAGCGACTTATCCGAGTGGGGGATTCATGAAGTACGCAGAGCCCTCCCCTGCCAGCCAGGGGCTGCGGGGCAGAGGCAGGGAGCTGGGTACTGCTCAGCTTTCTGCTGCCTTTGCGCCTCCTCCCCGGGCTGGTGGCTAATGGGTGGGTGTTAGCCGTTTGTCAAACACCGCTAACCGACTACAGATAGCTTCACAGGACAGTGGAGAAAGATGGGACTGGTCTTCATGTAATAACCTTATCTGAAATTCAGCCAGCCTTCAAAGCCAGCTGATACACATTTATTTATTTTTAGTCCTCTCCTTGCAAAGCATCAGTGGGAACGGGGTGGGGGTCTCTGTTATGTTTCACATAATTGGTCTGGTGATAAAATCTTTAGCAGAAGGTTGTAAACCCTTTCTGATTTGTTCAGTTCTGCTACCATGGAGAAATAGCTCTATTTGTCTGCTCCGTGCAGAAAAAAATGCAGACTGGGCAGGATTTGTTTTGTTGTCAAATGAAACACTAAATTAAATAAATAAATGAATAAGACCCCGGGCAAAATGCAGATTCAGTCAAACATTTTTTGCATCAGATGCATGATCAGTTTAATAAGGGAGATACAGCTAAATGCTCGGAGGGAGGGAGGTGGCAGGAGAGAGGGCTAGAGAGGGAGCAGCGGGATGAGGCTTGATGTGTTTAGCTAGGCAGTTAGCTCTTTCAGCAGTTTTCTCCGTAACTTGAAGGGTCGGTAGGATAGGGTTTGGTTTTGTTGTTAAACTTTGTTAGTGTCAAATCTATTGATGCCTGGTAAAGATTACGCTAATGCGTAAGCCTTTGGGGGTTGGCTATGTGCGTGTGTGTGCACGTGCGGCTGTTGTTACTAGCAAATGCTGATCCTAACAGATTAAAGGGGAGGTCAACAACATAACATCACTTAACTCTGTGGCCAGGGTTGGTCATCTTAAAACACTGTCAGTGGGTGCAAGGCACCCGATGACAAAAGCGTCAGGCATCCAAGTGTTAATGACTTAATCACACACACACACACACCCCATCCTCCCTTTTTATAGTCCCCAGGAAATAATATATGTGCCTTCTGCTGTATTGGACACAGCTCTTTTCTCTGGCCTGACGCTATTGCTATAGAGTGACACCTCCCAGTGGCACTCTGCAACATTTCACTGAAGTCCATGCAGAACTGCTCCTTGACAGGTTTATGAAACCAAGTGCTTTATTTGCGCAAATGAAACCTTATAAAATCTAATCTATCTTTGTGGGTACCTTCTCTACAGAAATCATCCCATTCCTCCCTCCCCTGAATAGGTGGGGCCCCTATTAATTAATAATTAAAAGCAAATAAATAATTTCTAATAATGTTTTCAACAATTAGGCGATATGGTACAAGTTCCCCAAATGTAATGACATTCTGTGGCTCAAGAAAGCAATGTCCTGTTCCAGATGTTGCTGCTGTTGTTAATGAGGTCGTGTTGTGAGAGCAGTCTCTCTGGTCTGTTGGTGTAATGGTATGCAACACCTGCTAGCAACATCCAGGGACTCCACAGACCTGGAATATACAACTTAAAAATGTTTCACTCTCTTAAATTGGGAAAAAACAGGATTTGAGGAGATTCAGATACTGTCCAATTATAGTAAATTACCAGGTTCCCCACCATCAGCAGAACTACCTCCCCCCATCTCTGTGTTCAGTGGTCTCCACTTACCTCAGCTTAAAACTTTCCTCTTTTAATGGCTTTCTCTGAGTTATAGGTACCACTACTTACCCTGTGGATGAGTGTTTGTATGGTAGCACACACACTGGAGCATCTCTGCAGATATTACTTGCTAAGTCATTGCAAGCCCGTTGTGGGTAAGCCCTTAAAGAGAAATAGTCTGTGAAGCAACTTTTGTATTGTATAATTGGGACTTTTTTGGTTCAACTGAGCTCAGTTCTAAGTCTCTGTGTATGTCAAAAATGTGTTCTCAGCTAAATAAAGGTGTAATTATAAAACAATTAAATTAAAGGGATGCAGACCCTGGGACAGACAGACTGGGCTATTTTTCTTTAGCAGCTCCTTTCAGGTTTAGCAGGAATGGGATAGGTTTTGTCCTCCTGGGCAAGTGGAACTGATGTATAGCAAATGCAGCCATGCTCTGACGATAGCTACTCTGGAGTAACTGCCTTTGCAGTCTGTCTTCCAGAACAAATAGGGATTTTAGAAATTATTAACGTTTTGCTTCTTGCATAAATCTACTTTTGTTATGGAATTGAGTCCTCATGGGAAACTACACAAAATGGCCAGAGAGAAATACTATGCGCTCATCAAATTCCCCGTGTTAAAAAAGGCATTTGAAATCAGTTTGCTCCAAACGAAGCAAGGACTGCATCTCAGTTTAACATGGAGGGCTTGTACCATGACTACCTACCATTTCGTAATGCATCTTTGTGTTTATGTGGACCATCTCTTAATTATAACAAGAGATACCTTACTCCTGCAGTATTTGTGCCAAAATCATCCCCGTGGGAAAAATGGTGGGGCCAGTCTGGAATAAGATAAGATACATAAGAGAGCTATCAGAATTTGATCAATGAAATTAAGAAAAAAGATAGGCAAAATATGAAACCCAAAGCTTCAGGGTCCTCTGTCTGGCTCAAGGCAGCAAGTGCAAAGAAATTCAGACTTGCCGTCAGCTAAAGCTCCAGCACAGCCCTTTGACATGACTATGTAATGCAGCAAATCTGTTTCTCGTCATCTGATGCTCCACCGAGACCTCTTGCTATGCTTAGCTGAGAGCTTTGAACGTCCTTGCTTTTGTTGGCCTCTTATGAAGTCCCTAAAAAACACAGTCTATCTGACATTTTGCTCTGCTGTTGCCAACTATCCTGGTTGTTGTTGGATAGCAGAGAGCTAGTAGCAGCTGGTGGAATGGTGGCTTTTGTATTAATGCAGTCAGGATAGCAGGGCAGTGGTTGTGCTGCCTGTGCAACCCCTGGCAGGGCACGGGCAGGACAAAGGAAGGACCGCTTTGCTCTGCTGGTGTCCGAGAGAAAATGCAGCATGGAAGATCTCCACTTCGTAGCCATCCTCGTGCAGCAGGAGCCCCAGCCGCAGTCCTCTTACTGGGGCTTTGAGGCAGTTTCCTCATCCCCTACACAGTGGCCTCTGGAGCTTTTGTAATGCTGGATGCAGAATAGGAAGCCAGGTGCCTGTCCTGGTGCTGATGGCTTGGGGCATCTCAGCCAGTGAGTACTAGAGATGCTCTCAGTTTTGCCCCAGCAGGTCTGTGCTCACTTTCATAAACGAGCAGTAAATAAGGAACAGAGTCATCCTCTCCCCTATTGAAATCTTTGTGTCTGCCCTTTGGACACCTTTTATAGCTCGTAGTTTGGGAAGGCTTGCACTCACCTAAGGCAGGGATGCATGGGTTGGCATGAACCTGAAAGTGAAACATGGGAAGTAGTGGTGTCAGGCCTGGGAGGAGGTGTCTGTGGATGGACGTCCCTATGTTCTTTCCCCACTGCAAAGCTATCAGAAAAGGATGTGCTACCGATGTTCACCTCATGGTATGGCAGAAGCATAGAAACAGAGGGGTGTGCAGGAGTCACCCTGGCTTTGGGCTGGACTCCGAAACCCAGTCGCAATTTCTCAATAGCCCAAGTGAAGCTCAGATGTCATACATCGATAAGATGGAGGAAACAAACGTGTTTGCAAACGGGGAGAAAGGAGGGCTCCATGGAAATGCTTCATTCCCCTTCTTACATGATTACATCCACAAGCAGTCAGGAGGAAACTGTGATTTACCTTTTGAGTGCACAGTAAATCACTGTGAGAGCCAACGCCCTGTCTGTGTTATTATACTCACCAGGAATGGCCTCTGGCCACCAACAACTGCAACTGCCAAGGTTTTCTGTCTCTGAAAGACTCACCAGCAATTTGGGCTTGGGTGATGAATTTTGAAATGCAATTGTGCTGTAAAGCCTGCTTGGAGTGTACACAGTCAAACAGCCAGCCTGTGGCTGGAGGAGATGGTAGCAGGCTGGCCACCTGCAGAAGCAAGGGCCAGTGGTACCCGTGTGTGTGCCTCCCTGGGCTTGGAAAAGCACTGAAGAAATGAAGGTTTGATATTTTGGGAAAGAAATGTGTGCTCAATTCTGTAAAGACACCCAGGGGTGGACACGTCAACTTCACTGAGTGTGTTGGGGAGTTTGTAGGCTTTCTCCATCGTGATTGGTTAACCGCAGTGGACTAAATAAACTGGCCCATGGACCTCTCCAGAAATGTTGTATGGGAGGGACTGGGAGATCAATGCAAATCTGCCAGCACAGTGACTCCAGTCGCAGCATGATCTGTGGGCAAACCATGTGGGCAGCAGTGCCCTTGGGGGAGAGGGAGTCCTGCTGCCTATGATGCCTGGCGTTGGGCTGCAGGGCATAGGGTGTTCCCAGCCCTGCTGGCTGCCACCTGGTGGCACCTGTACCCTGTGCCAGGGAGCGCAGAGCCTGGCTGGAGCTTGCTTCAGGCACAGCTATTACCAAGTGACAATTCCAGCAACGAGGAATATGAAAGTGGGCTTCACACAGCACAGGTCCTGGGGCATGAAGATTATAAAGCAAATGAGGCAGTCAGGGTGACAAGGGAGAGCACTGGTAACCAAAAGGGAAGATAACAGGGCAGGTTATCTACTGTTATGAGTACAGCAGAATGGGGAATGGGGTTCTTCTGGCTGCTCTGCAGTCTGTAACCAAGATGCAATCACTCACTGGAATAATAGCTGTTGTGATAGTTGTTGGCATTAGCAAGTTAAATATGGCACCAGCTGTTCCAAAAACATACCACTGAAAGAAAAGCAACTTTAAAGGTGTCCTGTCAAGGTGTGAAGACTATAGTGGGGCAGACTTAAAGCAGGCTTCACACCTAAGCTTTGTGTCAGCAAATCTACAAGCAGCAAGAGCAACAGTGGATCCCTAAGCTATGAAGCTGTTCAAATTACCTATTATAGCCAAGGCTGCTGCTACTCTCTCAAAATCAGCAGATAAACCTGCTCCATACTCCTCTGGGCAGCTGGCTTTCATTGCAGTGTGATAACGGGACCATGTTAAAGGTTTTATGGTCATTAATCCTCAGTTGCTCTCCCAGCATCACAGGATCCTGGCACAATGATTGTAAGGAATGGCTGTGTGAGCTCCCACATCCCTGCCCCCCAAAGCAGCAAAACAGACCATTACTTCCATGGGGCGTTGCACCAAGCTTGACCAGCATCTCCCTGGTGATGGTAGTGACTGGTCAACCTACAATGTCATATATATTGAGAGGCTGTTATGTCACAGTTAACTGGCAAATGCTGCAGAATGTCACACATCATGATGCAATCCCCATACAGGGTTTTATAGCTTTTGCCTCACACTCCTAATAAAGCCTAATGGGTGATTGCACTGACAAATACAAGAAATGGGCCATTACATTGCTTGAGGTGACAACAGCTTTCATGGCCAATAAATGGGCCTGTAGCATGGAGCCCAAAAGCCAAGTATGAGTGGACTAGATGGCATAAACTGTCTGTGCCCATTGTGGTAGAACATAACCAGCTTTGAATTCTTAACTTTGATCAGCAAACAGACTGTTGTGGCCAGGGGGGAATGAATATATGCTTTTTCAGTGAAAAAAAGTTGTCTAAAAGAGCAATATTCTACTGCAACATATGGGTCATTATTATAGCTTGTCACTGATGATACAGGACACCAGGGTTCAGGAGAGGTGTGTAATGGATGCATTAGTTTAGAAGCTGCGAGGCTTGGTAAGTTGCATGAGGTATCTCAAGCAGACACTCAGAAAGCAGTACAGAATACAGTACAGGTGTCTAAATCCTTCCTGGCCTCCAGCTGCTGCCCCAGGGTCCTATTTTGTATCAACCAGCCCTGTACAGATGTGTCAGATACCCCAGGGCATCTCAAATGGTACCAGACACCTTTTGTTTAAGCAACTGAATCCCACCCTAAGTGGTTTGCTCAAGATCATATATAAAGCCTTTCTGAGAGCTGGGACCCAAGCCCAGTCCTCTTCATATGCTATCCAGCATTTTGATCACTGGAACGTGCCCTCTCTCAGGGATGAATGTGTCCATATGGTGGGTTTGGTTGGATTTATTTTTGCTTTTCTCATTTTGGAATAATTTGACTAGCCAAGAGTCATTAAAGGAAGTTTTGCAGTGGACGACAAACGCTTCTCCGCAGTGTATGTTGTGTACAGGGGAGGCATGAAAGTCCTCTCACCTAACCTTATTATACTTTCTGTATTTTTGTTTCAGCCTTCGATGTTATTACATCTTCTGTGCTGGGTTTTGGAGGAAAATGCACATGCTGTTTTAATATCACTGTGCCAAGTCTCACCTTAACTGTGCAGCTGCCCTGGGTTATTTATTTTGCTATCCAAGAAAATGTCTGTGTGAGCCTATGGTATGAAAATCACATGAGACAGAGCAAGAGAAACCCCAGACCAAAAGAAAATACGTGGGGAGGTGGGGTGTAGGAAAGCAGCCTTGCACGTAGCAGAAAACCTGATGGAAGTGTCAATGAGACAGTCCAAAAGTTCATCTGGCATGCAGTGGGTGCAGTAAGGTTTTCAAAGCGGCTGTTTAGTGCAGGGCTTTCTAGGGTCAAACAGATTTCTGTGCTTTGCATTTGGAGCAATAGCTGACAGTGGGGAGAGTCTGCAATCTCAGCTGCTGGTTTGAGGACTTAGTGGGCTGCTAGGAGAAGCAGGAAGATTAGAGGCCTGGGATGGAGAGGGAGAAATAAACTGAATTTGGAAGCATGAGATCAGTAGTTTGTAATACCACTTTGGCTGAGGCTTGTATCAAATAAAAAACCTGCTGAAAACAATTATCTAAAAAACTGAAGCTGCTCAGATTTCTGCTTTATAAGTTTCTCCGTTGATTTAATCCCCCCCCCTATCCGTTCTGTGAGTGCCGTGCCTGGTCTAATGAGGCCCCCTTCGTTCTTCTTGTTTGGGCAGCCGTCCGAAACCGCTCCTGTCGCGAAGGGCTTTTTCAGCCCCAGCAGCTCCCGAGGGATTTGGGGGCAGAGAAATACAGAGTTCAGAGGAGCAGCAACTACTTGTGAGAGTTAATGAGGGGAAATGAACTCATTTGTGATACTTGTAAACTTGAAATTCAGTTACAGGGAGGGGAGAGGGCTGGGGCATCCAGCTGGTTGTATTGCAGACGTACTGATCTGGGGAGAGGCGAGCTGCTGGCTCTGCAGAGCCTGGCTGTGCACAGAGCCCTGTTTCTGGTTTAAATGTGATTCCTTTGAGAGTCCAAGTCATCATAAAAAAACCTGTGTGCCCTTTCCTGTCCCAGGGCTCGGATGCAGATAGCGTGCTGCATATCCTGACAGTGCTTTATACCCTCAGCTTGCGAAGCCCTTTGAGCCTTTATCCTGCCTTCCCACTACGGCTGCCCGTAGTGGGACAGCACTGACTGACACCAGTCTAATCCCTATGCAACAGGTACTGTGGAGAGCTAAGGTACTAACAAACTGAAAAGCTTCATAGGCCACCCCTCGGTGTCTCGTGCTTTACAGAATTTCATTGCCATGCTACATTTCAGCAATTTAAAAAGCAAACGTGAAGCAGTCAAAGGCATGTATGACTAAACTACTATTTTGTTCCTAGTCTTACTCTGAACAGCATCCCCCTCCTATACCTCCTTCTCTTTGATCCCTAAAAAATCAGCTATGGCTTTAAATAAACTCTAAGTGGGGACATGACTCTGCTTGATGTCTGGCCTGCAATAGAAGTAAAGTGTCACTTCTAATTTTGTGTGGGTGCAGAACAAAGATGCCTGTGACCAATCCACTGTACAGTGCTCTGGTTTTGTTTGAACAGGGAGCTTTGGTGAGAAGCATATTTCAAAGGGCCAGGGAATCAGATTTTAAATGCTGTCAAAGAGAAATGATTTTACCTTTTTTAATTCCCATTCATGGTATCTTGTGCTCCTACCTCAGGGATGCTGTGCAATAACCTTGCACAGTAGATAGAGTAGGCAGCTGAAGGACCAAGCCAAAGACTGGCTAGGCTTGGTGGGTCTCCAAGCAGGTATCGACCTATTTTAAGTCAACCAAAGTGGCTGAACACAGGGGCATTTCCAAATGGAGGAAGGGCAGAAACAGAAAAGCAACTAGGTGGTCTGCAGCACTGCTCATTTATAAACAGCGAAGCCTAACCGCATTTGCCCAACCAACTTCAGTCACTGTTGCCAATACCAAATCAGAAGGCACTAGGTCTGTATGAGCTAATACTATCTATGTAGCTGTTGGCACAGTACTTTTCAAGAAGAGTGCAATGACCAAGGAAGGACTTTAATAAAATTAGTCCCAGATTTATTATGAATAGGAGTTTAGCCAGGTCTCATAGATGCTAGCAGGGAGAAGCTATTTTCCTATCAAATAGCAATGTAGTTGAGTAAGGAATTGAGATAAATGGTTGGGATGACTTCCAATTGTAGACTGTGGTGAATAAATTAGGTAGGTCATGCCTCCTCAGCAGCCTGGGTTTCGGTTTCACATCAGGCAGTTCCATATCGCTGTGTCTGTCTCTTCTGCACCATTTGCTTCATATACTTTATGTACATCCTCCCCTATCCCTGCTTCCACTCTCCCTTGTAAATATTTAATCATAAAATCTCTCTGCCTTTCTGGTTCCTTGTATTTGACATGTGCTTTATCCTGGTTACTGCCTCTGGGAGCTGGTCCTTGATGAAAAGGGACAAAGCAAACCATCAAGTTATCATGCTTTGTACAAGGCATTATTTTCTCCATCTGTCAAAATTTAATGGCACTTGGGCTTTTCCCTTTGCTGATCAATATTTCCACAAAATTCAGGGCTGTCTAATGAAACTCAGGGAAAAATAGTGGCACAATGACATTCCCTTGCATGTTGTCATGGTGTCACATGGCTCTGTACACTTTTTTTTTTTGCTTTTTAAAGATTGATCCACAAAGAGGATTACCACCACTGCTTGTTGCAGCCCTGCCACTCCTGCTGCACACATCAACCTCAGCCACTAGCATGCCCAAGTAGGCTGCTGTCTTCCAGACTAAGCCTTTTCAGCATCAATTCAAACATTTGGTATATAGAAGGCACCTCGAGTATCCGCAGCCTTGGCCTCACCTGGTTGTGACTGGCCATCTTGCTGTTGGCTCCAGCTGGGACAGGATTTCACTGCTGCACGTTTTCCAGCTGGGGGTGACCACTGTGGCCTCTTGCAGAGAAAGCTTTGTCATGGACCATCTCCCTTTCCCATGAAGGAGTCGGGCTTAAGGCAGATAGTCTCTAAAAAAAGCAGCCATTCATTTCCAGGACATGAAGGCTCGAGGTTTTTTTGATTTCTCCCTCCTCTTAGCTGTTTGTGGAACTACTTCAACTCATCTCTCTCTCCCATTTGATAATGTATGTCCCTTCCTTTATTTTCCCAAAGCGGTGACGAGGACAGGGATGAAATACAACTGTTCTCCCCTCACACTGTCACTGAGGCAAGCACAGACACTTGGTTTTTAAGCTATTTTTTTAGCTAAAAGCAGTGGGCGGTCAAAGCTTGTCAGAAGAGGCACCTTGTACCTCAATCAAAGACACATGCTCAGGTGCTTTTTTCCTCCTGCTTTCAGTCTGGAAGGAAAATTTCAGTAGCAGACATATCTTTTAGAGAAACATAGCCAACTGCAATAAGATTGAGAAATATGGGGTTGCGTGTATCCTGTCAAGGCTCTTTTCTCACCTGCCTTTGCCACGACTGTGTCCATCCTCGCTCCTCCTGCCACCTCTTAAACCACCCTCTGCAGCAGAGCCACAAGCTCTAGGTGGACGGCTCAGCCCCACCACCACTGGCTGGTGTTTTTCTGGTTGTAGCACAAAAATAGCACTGCTAGCTCACAGGGCAAATGATGAGTGACTCCTTCATAGCTGACAGATGAAGCAAATGGATATGGAGGAATAAATACAGAATTCCCATGATCATCTTAAATTCTGTGTATGTTAAAGGAATTGGGATGGTTCTCCTGGGGCAGCAGATGGCAAACTCACTTGCGGATAATTCCCATCAGATTCTTGTTTTTGTGGTCACTGCTTATAGAGGTGACTAATCCCATAGCTTGGCTTCTCCCCGGGGGTCACTAAATGCATTGTTTTTCATTTCGGAAATCAAGCACAGTATGTAAGAGTGCTATGTGCTAAGTGCTGTAACAGGAAAATCGTGTAGTATTTTAATATGTATTACGTCTCAGACCCTAACAAGACAGGCACATAGATGATGAATGTAATTTGTCAGCAAAATTCAGCAGATCTTATTTCAGGGTTTAACTCAATATCAAAGCAAGAAGGCAGCACTGAAAGTATAGCACTGAACATCAGACTCCTCGATCCTTTTCCATCAAGTGATTTTAATTATTAGATAAGTAATAGTGATTTGTACAGAGTAATATTTCTCTAGGTTGTTATTTGGGTTTGTGGGTAGAGCTTGCTGCAAAGCAAACAATAAACGTTAAGCGATTATTGCAGTTCTGCCTTGTTTTAACACGTTGGAATAGGGCAGTTCTTTCTTGATGGTTTGCAGGCTTTTCAGATGCCAGTTGTGCTAGGACAATGACATGGTTACTATTTTAGGCAGTGGGTTACTTGAATGTGACTTATATCTCTATTCATGTTTAAAAAACCTTACGGTCCTTCCAAGCAATTTTTAATCTCTATTATAACAACTGTGTCCCTAGCTGTTTGAAAAGCGATGCCCTGGCAAGCAGAAATACAGAGTTGCCAGGCTAAAAGCAAAATATATTAAGTCAAGCATCAATATTTATGACACGGTCAGTAGTTCTTCTGAAATAAACAAGAAGAAAATCTTGTGAAAAAGGATGGCAAAGGCTGGAAACACTAGTGAGAGACAATAAACATAATATAGTTACAATATAAAACACACAACTCAGGGATTGGTTCTTCTGAGAAGCCCAGCATGATCACCTGTGGCTAAACAAAGGCTTCAGACAAATGAAGCAAGTGATGCACTTTGGCACAAAAGGACGAGAGGAAACGGCCTCAAGCTGCATCAGGGGAGGTTTAGATTGGATATTAGGAACAATTTCTTCACTGAAGGAGTGGTCAGGCATTGGAAGAGGCTGCCCAGAGAGGTGGTGGGAGTCACCATCCCTGGAGGTGTTCAAAAAACGTATAGACATGGTACGTCAGGGCATGGTTTAGGAATCATGGTGGTGTTGGGTTGATGGTTGGACTTGATGATCCTAGAGGTCTTTTCCAACCTTAATAATTCTATGATTCTATGAAAAGAAGGGTCAAGGAGAGGATCCTTTTCTGCAATCCTTATTTTGCAGCTGGTACTCAAATAGCATGGCAGTTGAGGCATTACTGGATTACATAGAAATGGATGGAGCCACATATTCAAATCTCTTCGTTAATGAGTTGTGAGTGCAAGTTACATTATAAATCCAAAATACTTACACTAATATAATTCCTCTTTAAAAAACACTTTAATTCTGCTTCTGGTGATAAAAGACCAGGCAAATATATCAATCCTTCTACAACATCTTTTATCATTTTAAGACTTGTAAACCATACCATAATTCTCCCAAAGCATGTGTTACACACCCTGTCACCCTGGAGCAGCATGGAAACATGAGAAAGTGGGAATAGTAAATAGGTAAAAAGTTTCCCTGTTACCCAGGGAAGGACCCAATATTCAGTTCAAGGTTTTATTTTTTGGTTGCATGGCGATTTAGGTTCCATTTCATAGCCTGATGTATTAGTTAAACTAGGAGAAAGAAACTTATGTTTTGCTTCCTCGTATTAGTATTTGAGGCTCTGACACAAACAGGATCAGTGGTGAAAACCAATGCCAAAGTAGCGCATTGCACACTGGGTGACACACTGTTCTTGTAGGTAGAAAATACAGCATCACATCCTTCCGAGGAGAGGAGAGTTTGAATCCCTGTCTCCTGGGCTCTAGGTAAAGTGTTATGGTCACTGCACTGCTGGAGAGCTGGGGGAATACAGTTACTCTCGGTGAGGGTGATGTGAAAAATCCCATCCTTTCTTCAGTCCGTGAGAAAAATAAATTTTCTGAATTGTTGTTTTGCACCCCAGTGTCACCTACCCTGTGTGGATCTGGCCTGGGTTGGCCAGCAGGGCTGGGTGGCTGGGGATGGGGGGAAGGTGCAACCATGCGGGCAGCAGGCAGCATGATTCCATCCCACTTGTTTCTGTAGGAAACAAGGCTAAAAGCTGCTTGTTTGGTGTATGTGTGTGGCTGAGCAGCACCCTGTAATCACAATAGGAAGAAGAGCAGAAACCTGTAATAATCTTCACCAGCAGGTACCTTGATAATTTGTAGCTGCTGCTACATACAGCATATTTAAACAAGATGCAAGCAGACATAGCTCTGGTGGCCTTTGCTTGGTGCCCGTCCCCTGGTGCCAGCATGGCCAGGCAGCCAGGGCAGAGCAGGGAGCCCCTGAGGACGGTCTCTCCTGGTCGGCCACCCAAGGGCCACACACCCAGGTAGCCTGGAGGTACAGAGAAATTGGTCCAGGAGGAGTTCTCCTCTCTGCAGTCAGAAAAGATGCCCCTTAAAGTCCCACACGGAAAGCCCAGGTAGTGAGGAATTCCCTAGAGAGGTGAGGCACTGGATCTCATGTTGCTGCTGCCAAGCTCACCCATGCTTGGATGGCCACAAAGGGAGAAAGGGGCCACTTTCTCCCTTGGGTGACCATGTAACATGGGGCTGGAGCAGCCCCCCGGGAGGCTGGTGCCCTGGAGCCGCGGGAGCAATGCAGTGGGTGCCGGAGCAGGCCTGCCTCAGCCCTGCTCTCTGCTCCAGCAGATGCTCCAGGGGATGGAGGAGTGCAGGAGGCCAAAATTAATTTTTTGCTTTCCACATGTTGAGTCATTGGAGCTATGAACTACCAAGTCAAATACAGTACATTTACATACATGTATATACATACTGACTTGGTGGATATATATGTGTGTGTATATATATGTGTGTGTGACACTTGAAGGTTGCTGTACCTGTAATTATTCACACGAGTCCCCAAAATACATGTATCAGACAATTTAAATTCAGATACGGGGGAGGGGAAGAATAACCCCGTGTCCTTCTGATATTTCCAAACATACTTGCAATATTAAAAATTATCTACATTGAAAACAAACAAACAAAAAAACTGGCCTAAGGAGCAGCAGGGAAATTTTAAAATCTTCCAATGCAGCTGTGGAAGCTTTTGCCTTGTTAGCTCCAACATGTGTGGTTGCTACAGCTGCAGCAAAACCAATACTACAAGTATGGGAAAATGAGAGCTATTGCCCAAACCAGGCTTGTGGTCTGGTTTGTATGCCAAGGCCCTGTTTCTGGAAAGGAGGGTGTAGGGGGCAAAGAGGAGCAGGCCCCAAGAAGGACAGCTGTGAAGGTGTTGTCAAGGCTCGCAGCACACCTTGCAGGTGCTTCAGCCAAAAGCTACCTCCTGGTGGCGGTGCTCATCCACGATGACAGGCACATGTCAGAACTGGTGGAAGAACATCACTTGTCTTTTACCAGATACTCATTAATTCCGGTTTAACAAATGACAGTATATAGGACATACAGTTGAATATGACAAAGCCTGGCTTGTAGCAAGCAGAAGAGTTGCACTTTGTGAGTTGATGATAGGAAAGGGCCTTGAGTCAATGATGTTGTAGCCTTGAAAAATGATTTTTAATCATGTGTAAGAAAAAATGCCTGCTATTTCATGCAGCCTTCTAAGAAACAGAACCACGATAAGGAGATGATCAGTCTGACACTTTCTGGTTTTAACATAATGCTTCTATGGTTTTAACATAATATTCTGTGAGGATGAGAATGTGGGTCTGTGGCCACATGGAGATACCTACATATGCAGAGGAGTATGGGGAATGGTCTAAAACCTGATAGTGGAATCCAGTCCCATTGGGTGGCAATATCCCCCAAATGCTATCCCCAAAAACCTCAAGATGCATCTTTGTTGCATTGCATTGTTTTCTAGTTCTTAATTATTTTAATAGTACATGAGCTGGTTTGTCTCCTAGAAAAATCATTTGCTTCCCTCCCAAATGCCAATATAGCTCCCTCTGTTCCAGTGCAGCAAGATGGAAGTTGAGATTTTCAAAGTCAAGTAGTTTTCTTGATGGACGGTGCATATCTGAACCCTTCAGAATGGCTTTGACAATCTCACTGCCAGGCATGAGTGTGCTATTAGTTATTACCATTTGCATGTTTTTGAACTTTGCTTTCGGTATTTTCCATTGCTACAAGCATCTGCAACACATTTTATGTTGCTTATGACAAAGCAATGCCCATTTCACATGGAAGGCAGCTAGACCACTAGCCCACAGTACAGCCACTGCAGAAGAGGAAAGGCTTTTGAGATTATATGATTACCCTGAAGTGTCTTTACTGTCTCCCATCATCCATCCCCACTGCTCCAACTCAGACGCTTTTCCTCCTGCCTCCTCAGAAATGTTCATCCCAGCGTGTCCAAAATATATTACATTTTCTGTATTACAGTGCAATTATTTTTTACTGTATAGTTATTTTTTACTGCTCTTTCTCCCCAGTTTGCATCTCCTTTCCTGATGTCAACAGCTACCTGAATTTACAGCATTCACTTTGTAGCTCTAGAGTGTGCAATAGAGTGTAGATGGGGACATGCAGTAACAGGCAGGAAGGGTCAGGTTTAAGAGGAACGGGAGGTGTGAGACAGGCCTTCCCATGTCCTGCTTCTGCTTCCAGATTCTGCAATGGAGCTGCAGTGCCTTTGGTCTGGCTGTCAAGGCCAAAATGGGGACAGGCCAATGATGCAACCAGACCTTTCAGGCATGAAAGTAAAAAAAGAGAGGGAATTGCTATGCTAGGGCTATTCCCTTAACAGTTTTAAAAGCTTAAAAAAGGAATGTTAAAGTCAACACCAGCCTTTCCAAGGAGCCTGACATGAAGACTTGGAGGCTGGGGTTCAGTGTATGACTGCCACTGAAGCCACTGCCTGATGGGGACATGAAACCCAGCAGCAGTGAATTCAGTGCAGCAAAGGTGATGCGGTGAACACGTAAGCTGTATCGTGTGCTCAGTGCATGCCTGCCATCCTAACGGCATGGCAGGTACATGGAGCGTGGCAAGTGGTGATAGCGCCCCTCCTTCCTTTCTCATGCTTTTCCCTTTCAAATTTCTCTTTCCTTCCTCCTTTTTGTCTCCTTTTCTCACTTTCCAGCTGCACCTTGCTGGGCTGTGTCTGTTTATGAGGGCCTGACTGAACAAGAAGCATAACCCCAGTAGGGATCTCCAAGGACAATCAAGTTGTCATCATTTACCAAATGGTGGGTTGCTCAGAGCTGCCCCCCCACTGAGGGCAATGCTCTGAAATGGGAGCAGCAGGCTGGAGCAGCCTGTTTTTAGGGTACCACGTAGCCAAGTGGAGCAGGAAGGAAAATAGGCAATAAAAAAATAGTGTTGAGATTTCGTCTCAGAGGAATGCCACACTGTTCTGCCTCCTCCTCTTGTGTTAGGTCAGGAGAACTGGTACTGGGTCTTACTTTCTTCTTTCTTTCCTTGGGAAGGTAAAATAGAGGGGGGGGAGGAATATTCACACAGCTTCTGCTTAAAAGCTAACTTTTATGTAGTCCAAGTCAGCTTTGAAATTGAAACCTCCCTGGGATAATGAAACAGGAGAGGCTGAGTTCCTATTTAGACTGATATTATTTGGCTGAGGGCAGTCTTTACTCAAGAGTAATTTGGGAAAGTGACAGACAGCCGTGACCTTGATTTACTTTGTAACAGTTTGGGTTGAAATGGAAGAGTATTGAAATATAGATTTTTTCGAAAATTGCAGGGACATAATTAAAGAAGAGGACTTTCAGTTCTTCCTTTCAGTACTCTCTGTAATGTTAAAAATAGCAGAGGATGTAGATGTGTGACATTCATCTGCTGACTTCTTTATGTCTGTTACCAGACTTGATTGCATTTGAACACTGGTCAAAGCAGAAAAATAGCCCTGGACTCTCAGCTCACCTCTGAACGATTCTCAAAATGGGAAACACCCATTTATACGATATAATGCATTTGTTAAACTGTGCTCGTGGGAGGCATAGCACTAGATTAAAGAGGATGTGGGAAATCCTGAACGAGGTGTATTTGCTAAGGCAAGTGGAGAATTCATATAGTATGGAGCATATTCTACCCCATTTACTTTGGAGGTACCCCAAGGTACACTGAAATGCATACATTAAGGCAGTGCTGCTACTTGATGCTCATTTATTTGAGCACCTATCTTCAAATCAGTCACCCAAAGCCTTGAAACAATCTTCATTCACCAAGTGAAACTGTTAGTTAATATCAGTATAATAGGAGGGGAAACTATGAGAAAGGTGGGCAAGCTCCTCTTTCTTCTGGTTAGAAGGATTTATACCTCTTTGATTTGGAGTTTTGGGAGCTCTGGATGTATTTTCAGCCCTCACTTTTTTATGTTGGGTGGTTTCCACCCCCCAGTCCTGCACTTTGTTTGCCTGACCTTTCTTACAGGAATGGGTTTGTTTGCTTTCCTACAAAAAACATCTCACCACTGGGAACGAGCGTGGTACTTGTTGGGTTTCAGAGCTGTTGTAACCGGTCAGCAGACCGCAAGCGCTCCTGGCTGTGGATTAAAACAATGCCAACACTTAGGAGAACCAAAGTAAAATGAGAAGGAGGTGTTCAAAAGTTTCTTCAAGGGGTAAAATGCCTAGGCATTTGAACTGTGAAGTGCTGATAGACCCATGAGGAGCAGATTTAGGAAGAGAAAGTGGAAATACTAAATAAATTGTCCTTTTACCCAAAGAAAACCAAGAAGTAAGGACTTCATGTGGATTTGTCAACTTTTCCTTTACTCTCTGCCTTCACATAAAAGCCACAGGACACCTTTCCTTCTCCTAGGGCAAGGGGACCACTGCTAGCCCAGGGCCAGCCAGCGGGTTCCCAATGGGAAGCACAACTGTTGAATTTTACCTGGCTGTCCTCAATGACAGTGGCACTGATCTGGTTTTTTTTTTCCCCCTCCCACCTAAAATTTGAAGGAACTTGATTATATAGAACATAATCAAATTACTCTGGCAAATTTGGTCAGGAAACTCAAAAATTATGGGAATGGAATGCAGGGGACAGGCAGCAGGTTTGCCTTTTTCCTTAAGAAGCTGGGTTAAACACTTATTTCATTTAGAAGAGAAATATGGAGATTTATCTGGTGAATTGGCACACTTTCTGCTTTTTTTCTTTTTTGATCTAGTATATGATGTATAATCGATGTTACTCCAGAGATTATATTGATGCTGCTACATGTACGTAGGATCCTCCTTTGCTAATGACTGTGATATCCCCATCAGAGCAGTGAGAAAACTGAGGTTTGATTAATGAGTGGTGGCAGAGGACACGCTCTTCTGTATTTATCTGCAGGTTCACACCAGGGGAGATTCAAAGATGGTCCCACATCCCTATCCACCACAGTTGTCCCTCCTCAGTTTCAGGCTCTTTCCTGCCCGTACCAGAGGCGTGGGCCTGCTGCACACATGGAGAAGGTGGGTGCAGGCTGGCAGGGGTGTGATTTGGAGAAGAGGACCTTCAGGGCCATGCACTTGCTAAAAGATGGAGAGGGAGATGCTTTAGCAGAAATCCTCTCTCAGAGTAACACCATCTGCTCATTGCTGGGTGCGTAATTTCTTCTGCCCCAGCTGACAGGAGATGCCACGTTTTCAACCTTGGCTCATTTCAGAAGGGCTCTGGTGTTTGATACGAATGTGTTACCAGCCCACATGCAAAATACAGCTCTGAAGAAGGAGAGAAGCAGGAGGGAGTTATGAATAAACCCTGAGGCAGGATTTTTACTAGCTTCCTTCAACTTCCCTCTGGCTCCCCGTCTCTAGCAGGGATTTTCCATGGGACATGATGCACCAGCATGTTCCTAATTCAGAGGGCTGCTGGGACCTTCATTGTTGAAAGACTTTTGCAGTCACCCCCCCCCATGTAAGGCATTTGTAGCATGCAAGGAAGTACCGTTACATGACATGTGTGTTACACACCACTATACCTTTTAGAGGAACTTGGATGACTTTTGTGAAGCTTTTACAGCTCTGTGTCAAATACTCACCTGTAATCAACATAGCAACGAGGGTTATATTTGTGTGCAGGCTGTATAAACAGGTATTGCACAAATGACTCCAAGCATGTTTGCAAATGAAACCTTATACCATCAGACCCCTTACTTGTGCAATATTTGTTACGTCTGTGGCATTGCTGGTAGTGGTAAGAGATCCAGAATGCGTGTCTGTGTTTATATCTGCGTGTAGTTCTCTATGTATATAATAGGTATACGAAGGCATATGTTATACGTATGCACATACACACAGACTCCTCTCTCCTGCTAGCGCTGTGGCTGCCGCTGCCGGCTGCTGCTGTGAGAATGGGAGCGTGTGAGAGAGGCTGCGGAGCCCGAGAGCTACCGTCCATCCCTCACCCTGGTAGCAGCAGGGCTTACCCCGGCCACCTAGGTGCCTGTCAGCCACCTCAGGGATGGGCAGCGCCCAGCACAAGCCCCAGTGCTACCCCAGGAGAGAAAACATAGGAAGGGAAAATAAGGCAGCAGGTGCCCTTGGCAACAAACAGGCCTTGTGCTGGGGCTGGCCTCCTGCTCGGCCATGAGCTGCTGGCTCCTGCAGCCATCAGTCAAAGGTGACAGTGTTTTGAGAAGGCTCCCTTCAGTGATGCTTTAGACTGGGACCTTGGGAGAGCGGGGGAGTGCTGGGAGCCTATGCACTGGGGGCTCGCAGCCTGGCTGCTTTGTAGCAGCCAGGAGTGCTGGCCGAAGGGTTTTGCTGCAGCATCCTTCCCAGGGGTCAGGGGAGGGAAACAAATGGAGTTGCGAGGTGAATCGTGGGTACCAGGGGACTGCTCCAGAGGTACCTGCTCACTGTTGATGCCAGCAGAGCCAGCAGGGATAGAAACAAGACTGATCTCAGCCCAGCAGCTGGGCATCCTGGTCAGCAGCAAGCGCAGGGTTATTAAATCCAGATGACAGTGGGTGAGAGAAGAGTATTTAGTAAGAAGCGACAATTGCTCAGGAGCCAGCATCGCCTGGGTCCTCCAGATGACCTCAAACCAGGTAGCTCTGCTTGGGATCCTTTTTTATTACAGAAGCAGAGTTGGTGTCTGATGATGTCACGCTCAGGGGGAGGGAAATAAAAAAAAAAGATAGATTGCAGTCCTAACGCAAGGAGGATGCAGCAAACCACAGAGAGGGTCCTCTCCTTTAAGGAAGATGAGCCAAAAGGCAGAGCCCCTAGAAGGGTCTCTCTCTCCCTCCTGCTTCAAACAGGAAGACTGTTTGCCTTCTGTAAACGGAGCTGGCTGTGTAATGCATTATACATCGCGAGGTTAGACCTCTTCTGATTTCTTAAGGGAAAGGCTATTTTATTTCTCAAGTGGGTGCCAGCAGGGATGCTGTAAGAGCGCGTAGAGACGGTGCATCCTCCATCCCGCACTGACACCAACCCGCACGGTCAACTGCAGACCGGGAACTTGGTGAGGATCGAGGACCAAATCTGGAGCCAATGCAGGGGGAGAGGAGCAGCCTCAGCTTTTTTAGCAAGTGAATGGGGAGGGGGAGGAGGGTAGTATGAGCAGTGATGTCATTTTTAACTAGTTCCTCACAGAGCCGGGGAGTGAAGTTAGAGGAAAAACCTGCAGTCTCAGAATGGCTCTCAGCCTTGACTGGAGACTCTAAATGACTGAGGGTCCCCACAATGGTAATTCATTTTCTTTCCTATGCAGAACTGTTTTGGTAGACCTTTATTTTGGGTCAAGCAGAGGGCATTTCTTTTTTTTTTCTCTCTCTCTCTCTCTCTCTCTGTATGCTTTGAGGGTTTGACTTCAGCTTTTGCCTCTGGTTTGTTAAATACCTTGCAGGTTATTTGAAGTTTTGCCTGGGTAGTTTGAGAATTTTTCTCTGGTGTGGGAATCCATGTCATTACAGGAGAGAGTTTAGTATGCAGCGTTTCTGCTACTCGTCAGGAGGGGAGATGCAGAGGTTGCCAAGCACACAGATTTCTGCATGGGAAATGTACTTTTAAAATCACAGGTAGAAAGAAGGGGACTTGGCTGGCATTTGTTGCTGTAATGGATGGCATTTAATGTTGCTTGTAAGAGGCAGAAAGACTTCTGGTCAACTATATAGATAGAAATGATATCTTGCTTTGGTTGCAAAACAATTTCTTTGCTTTTGATTGCCAGGTTTTTATTATGAGCATTGTAATTCTAGTGGAACTGAATGGAAAATGTCAACATGAGACATTCTGGCTGTTTGAGGCAGTATATGCATGTATATTTCTTCATGGCATGCATTAACTACTTGCATGCTGCTCCCTCCACTGCACTTGCCCTGTTGCTGTCTGTCATAGAAATCAGCGGGCTGCCAGGCTGCGCCGCGGACAGTCGGCAGCACAGAGGGTTATGCTGCTCGCTGGCTCCTGGAATCAGCAGCAGTCAAGCCAGTTTTAGATAAATAAGGTTGCCAAGACAGGTCGATCAAGGGTAAAGTGGGTTAGCCAAAATGGCGGGTGGGGAAGAGCATCCCCAGTTTATATTTCCAAGTATTCGGCTACTGGTATCACTGGCAGTTTGGGTTTGTGGTTGTTGTGATGCTGGTTGGTCCAAAGGCAGAGGCTGTAACACCGAGAGCCCAGCTGGCTGTGGAAGGCTCATAACATTCCTCTCTGGGCTCCCATTTAACAATGGTGAGACTTGCTTCTCTTCTTACCCAGGAGAACATCCGAGATATCTGAGGAAGCCAGACCTCAGTTTTGTTTACTAGGAACTTGGGACGTGTGTGATAGCCACATGCCTTTTGCAGTAGCCTGTCATGGCACATGTGAGCTCAAAGATGGGAGATCTGGGCTCAAAAATGAAAAAGGCAGAATAGAAATGGGAACATTGTGATACCTTCTGAATATGAAATGTCCCTGCTGATGATAAAGGCTTGGGGAATCTGTTGCTTCCCTTGAGAAAGCTCTCAATTAAGAATATCTGGGAGGAATAAGCCTCTCTTTTACTAGCTATCATGAAGATGCTGGCAGCCATCACAGGGGCCATTTTGAACTTCTCTCCTTGCAACACACCACGGTGGAGAGGGAGAGTAAATCTGGTAACCTCTTTCTTCTGCCAGTCCTTCCAACATTAGCCTTAGCATTAGAATATGTAACTCAGAGCCAAAAGCCAGGCTTTCAAAACAACATGTCCATATCAGTGTGGTTTTCATCCAGATGAACGCTTACCTTCACTGATAATGCTGACATAGGGGCTGTGTGCCTGGCAGGTGGAAGCAATGGATAAGAGACTGTGCTGAACTAGTCACCATGGCACATGGAAGCTTTCCATCTCTCTAGCGCTAGGATGAATCTGCTGCTGTGGATAGGCAACTTTGGTTTCCTCTGATTTTAACGTGGCACCCTTCACCAGCAGGAAATTAATGCATTGTAAAAAGGAAAGAACTGTGCATCTGGAGTAAGCGTCACTTCATCCTCATTCTTTGGGGGCTCAGATATTCCCTCTGCACCCTGCCTGGAGTATTCCAGGGCACTGGTTCTGGCTTGTTTCTCTCAGTTCGGTTCATCTGAGGTGAGCAATTGCAAATGCATGGCACTAGAGATGGACTCCTGCTACCCAAAGAAGATGGGAGCTGCATGTGACTGCAGGCGGTGTGCCCGCTTCTGCAGTCTTCCCCCTTAGGAATCAGCTGACTTTGCAGCAGGGAAGGTTAGGAAGACCTTTCCAAGTACAAAGAGAAATAAAGCACTGGGACAGGCATCCTACAGAGCTTATGGGGTGTCCTTCTAGGCTTTTTAAGAACAACTAAGAATGAAGTTGGGGTGGACTAGAAATGCTCGGTCCACTTTAGAGCAGCGGAATTATGTTTGGCTTTGCATTTTGGCATTTTTAGGACAGGTTTGGTCACACATCAATCAAAATTCACTATAGGAAGCATCTTCTGTGTCTAGGAGTGGGTATCTCATTTGCTGTTTATAGCATTTTAGCTGTGTTTTAGGGTTGTGAAACTCATGGACCAGTCAGACCTCTCATAGTTCCTTCCCACCCTCCATTTCTGTTGAAATATGACTTAGCCCCACTGAAGTCCTACCACCAAGGGGTCAAGAATGGTTCAGTCCCTGAGCCCATTCAGCTGTAAAACTTTCTACTGCTACTGTCAGCAAAAGCATTACTGATGTGTCAGTGATGGGCATGATCTTCAGAAAATGGGAATCAGTGCACAGAAGTGACTGCAGAGGTTGCAGTATCTCTGGACTTCAGTGAGCTTTGGGTCTTATCACTAGTTGGCAACTGTGTTTGCTTACACCGGACTCTGGTCAAAACTACATTTGGTTTGGAGTGGTCTCTTGGAGAGGGTTGGGGCAGTGGAGCACGAAGGAAATGGACTTCACTTGAGTGATGAGGTTGACCGCTGCCCACAAGGAAGCATATTTTTCGTACTGTAACTCTGACACAGTATAACTTTCAATCCGCAGTGTAATCCTTCTGTATGTTGGTGTGGTAGAACTTACTTACTGTTCAGTTATTCTCACCTTGCATGGTCTACTCAGGGGAATGGGAGTAAATTCAAGCTAACAGGTGCGTCAAAGGGGTATTTTATGGTGCATGCAATGGTGATCAAAGTTACAGAAGCAGATAACAAAGCGGACTGAGGCTGGGTGCCCAAAGCCCCTACAGGAGGTGTGAAAATCACTTTCAAGGGATGAGATCACAGCTGTCCTAGGAAACGATCCTTACTAGGACTGCAGAGAAAGTGCAAATAGCTTATTGGGAGGAGGAGGAAAAGAGAACTTCCCAGTCCCAAATTTAGCAATGAGTTCAACTCTGTGCATGTGACCAAGGAACAGTAAGGTCAAACATCTAATTGCATTTATGACATTGTCAACCAAGTAATTACCTTTTCCCCCTGGCATTTCAACAGGGTAAAACTGAAGTGGGTTTGGACTGCTATAGTCTGATAAGTCAGAAACTAGGTAACCTCCATGGCTTGCCTGCTGGGCTCTCCTCTCCTTTGGTCTCTGTTCGTAGAGCAGGCAGTAGTTATATTCCTCTGGGATACTTTTTTTAGGCTACATGTTTAAGTTTGGAAAAATCTTTGTAATCATATCAATCCTTGGAAGGTAGAAGAGTACCTCCCCCGCAGTGGTATGTCTTTGTTAATAATGGTCGATCGAAGTGATGGGATTTCCAACAGTGTCCTCATACAATTGTATGTAGAGGTTGATTCTGCATCTGCTGCAGGTGGGAGTGGGATCAAATATAACATATCACTATAACAGCATATAGTAAAGATGGGTGATTCTGGCCTGTTGTGATACATGCATGAATCCTAATATCTTCAGTCGTCCTGAGGAATAAAATATGTTGGCTCACAGAGGCACATAATTGAAGGAACAGCTAGTTTGTGCCCTAGGAAGTATGCAGGCACAAGGTGGTTTTAGGTGGTGGCAGCCTATATACATAGGACTCTACTGTCATTGCTGGAAAACAGCACTGCTTTCATTCGGCCTTGTAACAGCCAAGCTCTTAATGCCAGAAGATCTTACTGGAATGAATCAATCACAAAGGCTGTTCTTAAGAGTGCTTTTAAAAGCTGTCAGTTAGGTTTAAGATGAACACTAGAACGATTTGCTGAAATCTGAAGCCATTTGGTGACCCTTGCATTTTGAGAACCCCCTGGATATAACTACAAAACACTGCTTTTTTCCACCAGTGTTTGAGGGGGAAAAAAGAGCAGTGCGAGAAAAGGCGAGTTCTGCACAATCTCCTCTTGTTTCAGGAAGGACTGGTGTTTTCTTCCAAGTTTGCACAGCAGTGCTGCACATCACTCACTTCGTAATGATAATAGTATATAATCTTCATAATAGTGATAATCTTTGTGTGCAGCTGCAGATTTCAAATTCCTCCCAGTTTTTAGCACAAATTTCATTTGATGGCATCAGGAGACTGGTTTTTTATGTCCCTGCCTATTTACCCCTACATAACCTCACTACTAGCTATCAGAGCCCAACTTTTGATAAGACGAAAGGTGATACACCAATGTCAGAATATGCAGATTCACGTTTCACGGTTGTACCTCATCTCTCATGTACCTGATGATTTTTTTTTTTTTTTGGCACAGCACAGGCAATCAAAATTTATCTTCCAAATTAAGACTGTAATTATATTTTGATAAAGATCTGGCAATTCAGTGAGAAGGAAATTTTAAGGGTTGCCGGGATACAGATGACTCTGGGTTATGGGGAAGCGTTTGCATGTGGAATACTAATAAACCAAGGTTGTTCAGCATCCTTATCTAGACTTTTCCAATAGTGCCTGATAACACAGCCGATCAAGTGCTTGTTTCTTTGCTATTATTCTGGCAAAGGCTGCCTTTTATGAATGAAAAGGCGACATGCTCGACATGGAGCGACACAGATATGTCCCCCTGTTGGATACACAAGAAAAGTGGGGGAATAGAGTGCTGACCATGCCCACGTCAATGAGTCCACCAAAATAAACCTTCCCTGAGGTTTCCCTGGGTCTTGGGGATGCCAAGGAGCTTTTGCAGGAGAAGCGAGCTCATTCCTAGGCGGCGTGAACCCTGCCCAAGACGGGTGCTGCCAGGAGCCTTCTTTCATAGAGTCAGATCCCCACTGGGGAGCAGGAGCTGGAGGAGGTCTCAGGGATTAGCGTGGGATAACCAAATACACCAGAGCTTGCTATCCAGGCAGGATGGCTGTGGAAGTAACGACACCATAGAGCTGGGGGAGGTGACAAACAGCAGGATTCAACCCGTGGCTGCCAAAAGGAAGGTCCTGGCTCACATGGAGGTACTTTCCTATGCCAGTGCAACAGATGAGTAAAGCTCAACCTCAGCGCTGCAATCCGATGAAGGAAGGAGAGCTATAGCACTTTCTATCTTTTAAGTGTCTGGTCTGTATGTGACACTAATTAGTTATTATGGCAAGTTATTGCTATTCAATAATGTGGCCTGCTGACAAGGTATTATTTACTGCCTGTGCTGTGGTAGCACTTGCAGACCCCGGAGGGGTTCATCTCCAGTGCTCCTGCCATGCAGCAGCCTCGAGCCCTGCCCTGACCCAGCCGATAACCCATGCCTGTCTCCTGGGGTTTCTGCTGTGCAACTGGCCAGCAGTGAGGCTGGCGCGTGGTTTTTGTTATCACCTTGCAACAGCTTTGCTCCAGACTGCCTGCTTCAAATATGGACATGGTAAGGGAGGCCAGTAAGGGAAGGATCTATTTTCCCTAGCACTTAGTTTGTCCCAGACTCTCTGTCTCAGCACCACACCACCAAAGCCTTTTTTTCTATGTCTAACTCCAGGTGTTGAGCCAAGCCTTCAGTAATTATTATACCCTGTTAAGCAGTGGTTTAGGGACTAAATTGTAGCATGTGGTTGTATTTTTACTATAGATCAGAACAATTCTGTGACGTCATGGTTTTTTCAATTCACTGTGAAACGGTGAGCATGTCATATAACAATTTAAAAACAAAGTTCTGGTGGTAGGTCAGCTTCATCGGAACGAATGGTTTTACTTCTGTGCTGGTCTGAATTCCTCCCAGGTTTTTGGTGACTAAATGTTATTCTCAAGATGTTCTTTCATATGTAAGAAAAGGACTTTGCTTACGGCAGTGTGGTTTGAATGGCAGGTAGAGGGGATGTGAATCAGAAGGCCTGGGTTAATGAGCATTTTGGGAAGGCAGAGTCCATCAGAGATGCTGCTGTTATAGGAGACAAATGACTGAACCCCTTCTGTAATAACCTTGAAAAGCCTCTTAAACGCGAGGTGTGCAGTGCTTAAATGGTAGTCTCCTAGTCTCCTCAAATTCAACTTGCACAAGCAGTAATGTGCTTTCTTTCTCCTGCTGTAACATGCATAGATATGGATGCTGATCTCAGACAACTCCAAACCTGCAGGATTATGCCCCAGTCCAAATACTGTGATTTGCTGTAAGCTTCAAGACTGGCCAGAGAAGCAGCTTGGTCACTGGCTTGGTGTCTCCAGCTTGGTTCTTGCAGTGCCTTGGGAAAAGGATGTTCATCCTGGAAATGTGCCTCAGTATCCCTGGTTCTGGCATGTACTGAAGGCTCAGTCCTGGTTCTTTGGAGGAGTCCAGGACTGTTCCCTGTCTTACAGCCTAAGCCTGTCTTTGGAAATATTTTACTCTTTCAATTTTGGAGCAGTCCAGCAAATACCTGAGAGGAAACTGGTTCTCCCAGGTTTGATAAAATCTTTTCTCTTGAGTTGTTTCTATCTCAATATATGACTGACTGCTGCCCCTTCTGCCTTGGCAGTGCGAGGTGCCTATTCATATGAGGCAAAATTAAAAAATAAATAAACCTGTAAATTGTACATCACTGCATAAATGTACCAAAAAGTGTTTAGCCTATTCAAAGGTTGGCTGGTGTGTCAGTCTGTTTTAGTCCAGCCCATTCTCTGAGCTTGCACTGGGTTTCTACTCACTGCATGTGCAAATTTTTACATTTCATACAGGTTTTCTTCTGCCTGCTCTATGGTGCTTCTTCATAACTTTTCAGAAAGACATCTTCTTTGCCCTGATCCTTTCAGTCAGCCTTGCCATTTTCCAAACCAGTCGTCCTGCCCTGGGTTGGCCTCATTGCAGGCTCTGATGCTCTCTGGAGGAAGGTGATTCCATGGCCTGGTCAGCTTGCAGGTCTGAGGTTGTTTCTGGAGCCGGCGTCACAATGAAGTCTCCCTGGGATTACTGGAAGCTCTTTTGGAGGCAGGCAGAGCCCTGCCTTCATCTTCTGGCAGCCGCTGTTTAAACAGAGGCACTGTGCAGTTGGTGATACCTTCAAGAGATGCAATAAACATTATTCATATTATGACTGTGGTCTGTGGGCTATCAGAATAGGATTTGGTACACAAAAGAACCCAGAAGAGCTTAGGACCCCAGGAAAAGGTTTTCAGCTTTGCTGGGTGGAAATTCATACTTCCTGGGAAGAAGTATTTATTCAGTAGGTCAAGTGAGGCGAAATTGCAGTCAACAAGGCTATGAGTAAAAACTGTAGTGTAGTAGTGTCCCATGCTTTTAAATCCCTTTCATGTAGTCCAAACCTATAAGGTAATGTTCCCCATAACAAGTCTGAATGAACATACTGAAGCTCGTTTTCTTTACTACTGATTACTGCTTGTGCAAAGGTATGGGACAAAGCTCTGAAAAGTGTGTCATCTTTGACCAGTAAAACTGTGCCAGCCAAAGCCATTACTTCCATTTATCAGCGTAATGTGTCTTTTTTATGAATGGGGGGGTGTGAGGAGTAAGCTAACTGCTAAAATGCAGTTCTGTCGGTGTGGCTGCAGCTGCTTTGCCAATATAATATATTGTAGAAAGACAAAAGTAATTTTGTTGCATTAAAACCCAAGGAACCTTCAGAGTTAGAGAGCAGAAGATGACCCCAGATAACACAGCTGGAGTTAGCTAGACCCTGAATTATTTCCAGAGGTTAATTAGCTCATGTGCACAATACATGGTGGCCTTGTACCACCCAACACCTCCCAACACCTACACGTAGAGTTCTTGCATGCAGTGAGTTGTCAGGCTGGGAGATATTATGGATTTGAAGCTTAGATATAAAAATAGCAGCATGAAATGTGACCATTCTGCATCGTGTTGGTAGAAAGAATGGAATAGACTAGACTAGACTAGACTAGACTAGACTAGACTAGACTAGACTAGACTAGACTAGAATAGAATAGAATAGAATAGAATAGAATAGAATAGAATAGAATAGAATAGAATAGAATAGAATAATTTTTAGTTGGAAGGGACCTATCATGATCGTCTAGTCAAATGGAAGATTGCTAGTATGAAATTCAGAATGAAACTCCAGTCATCATCAGCTGTAATTGTACAACCTGGCTACGTAGGCACCTGGCTTGAAATGTTAGGTACTGCTGAGATATATACCCCAGCTAGCCCCAGGTCTCCCTGGTTTCATCATGTTAAAGGGGGATTAATTACCTGATGATCTGTTCCCCCATTGATACGGCTGGGATGACGGTAGCCGAAAGGCAGGTCTGGAAAATTGAGAGCTGTGGTTCAGTGGGGCTTTGCCTCATGGGGGTTTGGCCTGAGTGTGGAGCTGGCTGGAAGAAGAGACATCTTTCTCCCTGCTGGGATGAATGAATCGTCATAGACTAGGCAGCGACGGTGCGGTTGCAAAGCTGTGCTTTCTGAGGCAGGCAACAAATTCATTTCAGTTTGCCCCCCAAAAAAAGAATTTCTGAATACAAAGAGTTACCATGGTGATTACTTGAATAAGCTCAGCTCTGGGCACATACCTGTCTCAGTGGTTCAAGAATGGGATGAGAAAGTGTTTTCTGCCCACTGCCCTACTTTGAGGCTTGTTTCTGTGAGTGATGTGTGGCACTTAGGTTATTATCGCTTTGTTCTAGCTGCTGTGCTTCCGGAGCAACATCATCCTACACACACTGAGTGTCCACAGATAGAAGGGCATAGAAGGGGAAGGAAGATGAGTATCTTCTAGCCGTCCCTTTAGCAAATACTTCCCTTAGTCTTATCATCGATGTGGCTGTAACTTCTGTACTGATGTAAGTGGAATTTCTTAAAGGCTTGAATATTATTCCACTGTCCTGTAGAAGTATCTGCAAAATAAATTGTTTTCTGGATTAAAATGAGAATCTTCAAAGTTCAGATATTTTCTTTTGACAAGCTGAAGTTTTGCTGTAGCTTTTCCATCCTAGAAAAAGTTTGCAGAAAATAGGGAGAGTTGTACTAATGGTGAGGAGGCTGCTCTGGCTCTTGTAAAGTGAAGAAGCATTGCAGCATTTGTAAAATGTTACTGTTGTGCAAATATTACAAAGACAAAAGGAATCAGGATGCTAACAGAAAGGAAAATGGATAACCCAAATGAAAAGCATCCAAATTAATCTTTGCCTGACTGCCATTTTCATAGGTAAGTAGTGGCTGCACTTTTTAGATATTTTTTCTTCCATGCTGTTGCATAGAATCCCATTTTTGGGATAAAATCAAAGTGTGTTAAGTAGGCCAATAACCGTACTTCAGAAATAACTCTGTGTAACAGAAACACTGCCAAGCAGTGACCTCACCCTCACTCACTACGGGAAGATGCACTGCATCCCACAGGAAATCAATACTTACTAATATGAACAAATATGAAGATGAAATTATCAAACCAGCAAGTCAGGGAAACAGTCTTGATTTATCAGAATTAGCTGTGATTTAAATGCAGTAGTTAAAAAAACTCAAGTGATAATGAATCTGGCACATGGTCAGTGAATTCGTGTGCCTACCCGTGCTGTGTGGGTCTGGGCGCTGGTGGGAGTCACCCAGGGCACCAGACTGGCTCTTTTTTCTTTACTGACCGTGGCAGGTTAGTTCTGAATAATGAACCACCCGTTACTTATCTAGTCTGGTGTTTTGGAGCTGCCTGTAAACGGCAGAGCTTCCTTGGGCTGCAGGGGCCTGTGGGTCCAAAACCACAGCCAAGGCAATACAAACCACAGCTCATCCGCAGAGGTTCGGAGCACACCCTAGCAGGGAATAAGCAAGCCTACTTTTATCTGGAAGAATATAACACTAAAACAAACCCACCCAAGAAGGTATTATCAGACTAGCACATGAAATGCAGGCCTATTACTGTATGTGTAAATGCTTAGCGTAAAGGATGATTTCTGCCCTTAAGACACAAAAGTAGAAAGAAGAGAAAGGCTAGGAGGTCATTGGAAGAACAAGAGATGGCTATGAAGGCCAGGAGGTGACTTGCCATGGGCCAGAGTGGGGATGCACCAGCGTTTCTGCCTACCAGGCCAAATTGCATCTCCAAACTACAGCCAACCACCATTTGAAAATGCTGTCTCAGTTCTTAGCTTTCGACTGCGTACCAATTCCTGTATTTTCTTCTTCCATCCTTTTTTCTTTTTTTTTTTTTTTATTTTAAGCTCAGCAGCAGAGATAAGAGCTTGTTTTCATATTCTCTGTAACACCCTAACGATACTTTAGGTGATACGTATAAAATAAGCAGATGGCTGGGAACTGATCTGTATTTGTATATAAAATGTCTCTGACTTAACGAACAATATCCATATTATAAAAAAAGTTGGCTGGGCTGGCTCCCCCTCCCCCTGTGCTGGCAGATGCTATGGGAGTTGATAAGATGTGAAGATTGATTGCCACCTCCCCCCAGACAGCATCCTGCCAGATCAGGGCTGGGGTATATCCGTGGGTGTCGTCTGCCTTTCGCTGCTCAGCATGTAGAGCGTCTCAGCCTCTAGAGCAGTCTGGCACCCCTTCCAGCACTTCTTTTTTTAACACCGCCCGGAAAATCCACACAGAAAGAAGAAAGGAGGAGAGGAGAAGGCAGTAAAGTGGGAGGGAGGTAATTAGGGCCAGATCTGATGTGCCGGCGTAGCCAAAGGGTCCAAAGAAGTCAGGCAGAGCTGCGACTGAGAAAGGACAGAGCAAGGACAGCAAAATTTGACACCTGGTCTGGCTTACTGTGTCACATTTCTGAGCGTGTTTACCCCCCTCTTCATAAAAATGAATATATTTGTTCAGTTTCTCAGGCAGTGTTTCACCTTTTGAGTTAAAAGTCACCTTATGCCTTGCTAGCTTGCTTGGCTATGACCCAAATTTGTTTTGTTACTTTGCCATTAAATATATTCAACAAGTAAATGTGGGAACCCATCCAGAGCTTCACAGATGCACATTTGTTTCCAAGTAGGTGATCCTGCTCCCCTGCAAAGACAGCATCTCCACTCCTGGTACCTGGTGGCAGTGGGGCATGCCAGCCTGTGGTCCTTCCACATTGAACAGAGGGGGGCAAGCTCTGCCAGAGGACTATTTGGAGCTCTCTGAGGCTTGTTCCTACTCAAAATCAGCAAGGAGCATATCTGTTAGCTACAGATATACTCCAGGGAGACAAATTTCCCCTGGGGAAAGTTACTTTTGTGATTACTTTCCATTGACTGCTTCTTTACGCCTGGAAATATTGTCAACTTTGCTCCCCGTGAACAAATCCCAGCATCCCAGGGGTGCTCTCTCCCCTGATTCACCATTCCACTCAATATGGGATACATTAAGGTCAAACACTGTTTGCTACTCAATGGCCCCATCTTTTAGTTACACTTTCTGCATGATAATTTTAATGACAATGCCCTTTCCTGCCCTCTCCTTCTTTCTTTTCCTTTTTCCTTTCCTGAAAGTGTTTCCTCGTTTAATTTATTTTCCTGTGGATTTTTTTTTCCTTGCAGGTTATTTTCTAAAACTTATTTTTATTTCATTTTCATAGCTGCTTACAATTGAGAGCTTGAAGGCTTCCAGTGTTATGCTGCAGTGGTATTTCTGATGGTTACCAGTAGGTGTTGACACCTGACATTTGTGTTCTGGTTTTGCTGGATGCAGCAAAAGGTATCCACTTCACCATGCCTTCTTCTTTACATGCAGTACTCGGCACATGGTCATAATAAAATGTCTGCCCACACTTAAAAGGTAATAATTTTATATATACATTAAGCAAGCAATTGTTTGCCACTATATGTATTTGCAATGCTAAAGCCAACATGTTGAAAACTACCTTGTACTCAGTCCAACACGCACACAAAGACAGAGGAGTTACAAATGTGCAAGAATTTGCTGTTTGCTATTATGTTCTGGATGAAAACTCTTGCCAGAGAGTGGTCCACACCCCTGCAGCATCTGACAAACTCTGTAGCTCTTCGGCAGTTGTGGCTTTTCAGAAATCCCATCAGAACTCAATTAGGTTTTCTGCATAAATATATGGCTTAATAATACAAATGTGAGTACAAACAATAGGATATGGTTTTGGCTCATAAAGCCATATTAGCCATAACAATAGAGGACAGTCTATGTTATGATCTTTATTAACACCTTATGACACTTTGCAAGACGTAAATGTTTTAAATTTTATTTTAGCTTAAATGTTTTCATGCTGCATTTTATGTGCTAGCTGCCTTTGCTCATGATGTCTCAATTTGAAGTGGGGGTTAGCATGAGCTGTAGGGGCTCCCTATCTGGCATGATAACAGGTTTGCATCCTCTGCAGGGGCGTGCAAAGGAATACACCTAACAATGCTCACCTCTCAGTTAAATTTGCGAGCTAGCATTTACCATTTGAGGCTTGTGGACCATTTTAGGTAAGCAAGGATCTGAAATACAGTAGGAAAAAAAACCAGTGCAACTCTGCAGAAAAAAACATTAGTGCCTAAGGTGAGCAAGCTGAGAACATGTTATTCAAATAATAATAACAGTGGGAAAATAACTTATCTTGACGTAAGTTATTCATCCTGCAGTCTAGGTATACAATATCACTGACAAAGACAGGCAGTTTCCAAATGCTATCTGGATGGGTTCCTTCTAAAAAGTAATCCAGTATATCTCAGTGGCTTTGTGTATGTGTGTATAGAAAGTACTGTAAGTAATACAATCCATTCCATATATCAGAACACGTCTGTGCTTTATGGATCAAGGGCTAATTTCTAGCCCAAAAGCCTGGAGAGGAGAGGCTGCGATACTTGTGCAGGAGCTGGAGCCCCAGCAGGGAGTGGTGCTGGGACATGTCCTTGGCAGCGTAGGGTGGGGTGGAGGGGACCAGCACCAGCCCTGGTTTCTCTGCGGTACCTCTTGGAGCATATGCGGTGCTGCTGCATGCGCTGGAGTTTGTGCAATTACAGTGTACTGCAGATAGCAGTGGGTTTGCGCTGGGAGCAAAGGGCTTGAGAAAAGGAAATGTACTGTACTCTCTCTCTCCCCACCTTGCAAGGCTAACAAGAATCCATCCCTAAGCAGGCTTCTTCATTAAAATCAATCACATTGAGAAAGCTGAAGTGGGGGAGGGAATCTGTGTTTTCAGGCAGCCCCTCTTCCCTTACAAAACAAAAAGGACTGTGTTCACTTTTGTTTCAATAAGTGAAACTCAGCAAGTCAGGTGGCCATGTTACTTCTTCCTAGTAAGTTACTTCTCAGCATGGCTCTCTGAACCCTTACAGCTCTGTTTGCTGTAGTGTTTTACACAAGTGTCTTGCCAGAAGTGGGACTGTAGAAAGATGTTGCTGGACAGTGTTGGAATAGGACCCCCTGCCTGGCCCAGAGCTCCTTCATGGGCTGGGTGTTCCACAAGCTCAGTTCACAGCCAGCAGTCTGAAACTGGGCTTCAAGTAAACTACTGGGGAGGCAGGGGCCAAAAGGAACATCTGAGAGGGCTGGTGATGGAGGACTTAGGTATTCACTGAGTCCAGGAAATAGCTTTACTGAAAGGACCTAGAGGAGCTCCACAGTGAACTGGTTGTATCTTTAACTACCCCCCTGTGCCCAGCCAACCCTGGGCAAGCACAGGAGTAACTTCATGGAGTCGTGCACCTGATTTTTGTTGCCTGCCCCAAGAAACACGCTGCCTTAGAGCTATGGGGAGGAAGTTTCTTGACCTCAAGAGCAATTAGAGCCCTGAGGCAGGACGTCTCAGTCCCTCTATAGGAAGGGACTGATGGAGCTGCAGGAGCATCAAGAAAAAGTTGCCTTTGGTCCCTCTGAGATGATTGACTTTCTGTCTTCCCCCGGATGCCTGTGAGTAATTCAAAGGAACATGTGTAGCAATAGTAGTGTAGTATTTACTAAATATAATTGGAAGAAACTGTTGCTACTTACCTCAACTTGCAGTTAAGTGGCGTTCAGGGCATCTAGCCAAGCGTGCTGAAAAAGACTGATGGGGAGGAAGAAGCGTGAAATACGAGCTACTGTTTCTACTCTTAACACATGGCTTGTTGTTCCTGACTTTTGGGGGTTTGATTTCTCAGTCCATGTGTGGTGTCAATGGAAGCAAAGAGGGGCCCCGCTTGCTTATTTTCTGGGTAAACTCTTCAGTCTTGTTTTTAGCTTGGGAGCAGCTTCCGACCTCAGATGCTGGCTTCCCCATGCAGTTTGCGGAAGGCAAGAAGGTCAAATTCATGCCAGTGAGGAAAAGTCATTCACAGAAAAACATCCCCAATACTTTTATACTAGATACAAAATGTAACCTGTGTCTTTGGTTTGGTTTTGCTGTTCACATTTCGTAGTGGTTTTCCACTATGTTGCCCTTCCAAAACATTGACTTGGTCATCACCAGTGGGGGGCCACGTCAGCGACTAACAAGATTAAGCAATGGGGATATAGGGCTTTTTTTTTTTCCTTACAGGTTATCATCTTGAATGAAGGGTAGGTCAGTAGTAAACAAAATGCTGTCACCCATTGATGACCTTCTGATGCCCTGTGCAAAATAGGTTGGTGCCCTCAATCTGCAGTCCAAGAGGCAGGGATGTGTATCACAGCACCTCTGGCGTAATTGATGCTAAATGCCACTTCTCAGAGCCAAACGGAAAAGGCCCAGAGCCTGATGGAGACTAACTCTTAGAGCTTTGATAGAAGGTTATAGTTCATGAAGATTTCAAGGAAAATGGAAATGTTTGCTGTACTTATTCTAAGTCATCTGCCTCTTATCTTCCAACATGCAAAACACAGCATATTCTGTGTCAAGTGTCATCTTCCGGTGTGCTTTTTCAAGGCTCCCTGTGTTTTACAGCTGGGCTGCATTTTCACAAATATGGAGAGGTAGTTTTTCTCGTGGATGCTGATGTGGAAATAGGTGCTGCAAAGTGCAAGCCTCTGCTCTTCTTGAAAAGAGGATCCTCAGCATAGACTCAGAAGGCTATTACTGAAAGAACGATCACTTTAGGTTTAAATGTTCAGATAGAAATATGCAGGGGAATTGAATGTTTTGAGTATGAGAATGAGCAAGATACATTAAAACCACTGCCAAAACACCGTTTGACCTATCATAAAAATGTCTATAGGCTGGGGAATGAGGGTGGTTTTTTCACAAGATCCTGAAGGTAAACATTAGCCAAGATAGGTAGAATAGTAAATGAATTTTGTAAAGCTTTGTTCTTGAGTGCTGGCATGTGAAATCAGGGTGACTGATCTGAGAGCAACATCACAGTGAACCACACGCTTCTGTGTGATAAAAGGGAGACCGTTATGGTGACCTGTTGGAGCAACTCGGGTACGCTTAGTAGTGATTTGGGCTGAGTCAGTACTGGAGAAAAATAGCAGAGCAATGAGAGAGAATTGCAAAGGGTATCTAAAAGCGTGCTTACAAAGTGTTTTATAGAGACCACACACTGCACTGCCAGAGATAAGAGACTTTATCTTGCTGTGTATCAAGAGTGGGAGTGATATGAAGGGTCAACATGGGAAGAAATCGGTGTTGACAAGTGCTGAAAGTGTGTGAAATTGAAAGAAGTGCTTTCAACTAATTAAGCATGTAGGATTGAAAGGGCTCTCTTGAGACATTGATTTGAGTTACATGCTCTGGTATGTCTGTACACAAACACATATATATGTGTGCAGATGTGTGATGTCGAATCACCCCTACTGTAACAAGCCATCCTTACCATTAGGTCCAGTAACCTTAAACTAGCTCACTTTGGGGTTTGGGGCTTTTTCTTAAACACTGTTTATGCCTTCACTATTTTACTGGCTAATTAGTTTTTTGTTTTCTTATGGAGCATGGTAGCAAATTGAAGTGAATATGGACTCATCCTGCAGAATAGTTGATCCAATGGCTTCCCAGGCAGGGCTCACATGTTGTCTGCCTTCTTTACCATTGCTCTGCAGGCAACACCAATGCTGCCTTTGGTATCGCTTCCACACACTTAGCTGGGGCAGGACTCACTTCCCAGCTGGGCTGTGGTCTTTGAAGACATAGGATTGGATTAATTGTTTAATTTTATGCATACACATACACAACTGAGAAAACTTTCGTCTAGTCATATGTCTTCAGGTGCCTTGGGAATAAAGCCTGACCTTAGTGATGGTTTTCTTTTTAGCTTACAAACTTGCTTTCCGATGGGCTTCCTGCTATCTCTGACTGAACAAGGACCATAGAAACACCATGGCTACACATACATTATTGAACTTCAGATGTGTATTAATAGATAAGTATATTGCACTCCCTCCAGTGCTTTCTGTCACCAGCCATTAGAAGAAATGTGCACGAGGGGGGGATTTCTTTGCTGCAGAGCTAGGTGTGATGGGGTGGGGACTTATGCATAATTGCATATATTTACGGATATGTATAATATGTAGACATATGCACATAAAATAAAAATGCCATTGACATCTCATGGGTGAGAAGGGCAGCCCCATTAACGAAAACCTCCAACAGAAACCTGCTGTCTGTGACTACACTTGCCGCTATTTCGTAGCTTTTTCTCTCCCAGCCATTCTTGGAGGCCATAGACCAGAGAACAGGAATAAAAGGAGAGGAAGAAATCGCTGGCTAGAGAAACTTCACAGGAATGAAGGCTTGAACATATAAAATACTGTGTATTTCTGAGAGGCTATTGTCTATCCTGCAGTGACAGCTTTGAGATACTTCAAAATACCAAGTCCCATTCTGGCCGCTGTAACTTATTTGACAGAGTTAGGAAAAGCAGTTAAAAATATATTCAAACACCGCCAGCAGTGATTCAAAGCAGCAAAGCCAAGAATGGGATTAGCATGTGGTACTCTTCACATAAGTGCATATTGCTTAACAGCCTAATCTTCTTACGTGTATAAGAACTGCACACTTCCCAGCCCTCTTGAATTATGTCTGTTGTTGTCCTATTCAACTGAATATCAGGTAAATGAAAAATTCAAGGATCTGCACATGGAAATGACATCCAAATCATATGCTTTCCAATATTTTAATCTTTCCAGAAAACTAAATGTTCAATACGGATAGGATTTTGTCCACTTGCCCATTTCTCTCCTGAATAGCTGTTATTTCCATATGTGTGGCATAATGGGAGACAGAAGAGCGTCACAGGGATGCGCTAAGAAACCATGGTTGAAACATGAGAAGTTTCACCATATTGGCAAGAAATAAAACAATACAAAGAGCGTAAAAGATCATGGTCTTTCTCAACAGTTTCTGCTGCCAATGAGGTTTCTGCCTTTTTGCTTGAGTTTGAAAAATTTGCTAAATTGTCCATCCATGAGCGCAGAACAGAATAATAATTGCGCTCATGTTGTTGCCCACACATAGCTAAAGACATAACTTGTTTTGTCATGTCTTCCCTCCTGTTTGTCCAGAGGGCAGCTGCAGCCTGTGTAGACATGGGCACACTAGCTTTGATTTGCATGCATTGAGTGCCAGTGGCAGGGCAGATGTGGTGATCCAGGCTTCAGGTCCAGACTGGTCACCCAAGCCGTATCTCAGGGCCTGCGCCGCTGGATTTTGCTCCTCACATCCATCGTGGACTCGGGTTGCACAGGGTGAAAAATCCTCAGAAATCATTTGAGTTTTTGCCCTGATAATGGCAATAATAAGAAATAATGATGTGCAAAGCCATTACAAACTATGTTGTCCAGCGTGGGCTTCCAGAGAGAAGTAACCAAGGAGCAAACCACCAAAATGGGGTGTCAGTCACCCATGGCCTTGTGACAGTGGGCACTGCGAGGACTGAAAGGGTGCACTGAATTGAACAGTGCCTTCGCAAACATCAGAGTACATACACCAGGAAAGCAGGACAAAAGATGTGACCAAGGATTGGGGAATCCCATGCAGGTCCTGAAAAAATGCCAAAGATGCACCAGAGCAGCGAGGAAAAGGAGACAGGGGTTTTGGCATGCAGTTTTCTATTTCACTGAGAGTTGAGCATGTTTTGTCTTATGTGAGAAGCACGCGCAGAAAGCTGTGTCAAGGCCTATGTAGCCTGCCTCAGCTCTCACATCTCCTGGGGGGAGCTGGACCAAGCACCAGCCTGCCAGGGGAGAGGAGGACAGGGAAGCACAGGCAGGGTTCTCAACAGCTCCCGCGGTGCCAAGGAGCTGGAGCGCCTGTCCCATTCCCATCAGCTGATGTGCCCCCAGCAAAAGAGCTTCAGAAGAGAAAACCATTGCTGTCAGGTGTCGCTCTGGCCCTGACATAGAAATTATTGCTTCCTCTTGGTGGGGAGAGAGCATGGCATCCTGCCCCTGCCAGGGTGAACAGGGTTCCCGAGGGCACCATGGTATGTCTGAGTTTCTGGCTCCAGTCCCTTGGAATTTCTTATCTAGAGGTGTGAGGGGAGTTGTGTGTGTGCCCATGCTTATAGGTATAGTCACTGAAGTTATGGTGAGGTTGCTGTTGTTCAGTGGGGTGACTGAAATGCTGAAGAGCCAGTAGCCTTATTTGGAAGGAACAGCAGCCCCGTCGACACACTCCGCTTGCACAGGCATTTTTCAATCCTTAATAAAAGTGGGATGGGGAGGTGGCTGATCCAAATAGCTATTTGCAGTTCCAGTTGGTGGGGTTTGCCACTGGCAGATAGGTCAAGACTGGGGGAAATGTCTGGGTGAGTGCACGGTTGAGAGCAAGCATGATTGTAGGAAACAGAGCGATAGTCCCACCCGCGAGGAGCTCTGGGCTCCTGTGTCCCCAGTGAGTGAGCCCCGGCATCCAACATGCCATCACTTTGAAGCAGCAGCCGCAGAGGGAGATGCTTTGAAAGTACTGAGCTTGCTGATGCATTGCACAAAATGTGGGAGACGTACAGTGAAGAACTGACTGTAGATTTTTACCAGCCTTGTAGGCTTAAGCCCCCTGGGTGTTATGGCGGAGATGTGAGTACTTGGGGGAAGCATACGTTCGAGACATTCAGGGCTATAAATAAAATTCACATCAGACTCAGTACTTGCCTCAATGAAACATTTATGCACTAAATGCATGATGAAGTTGGATGTGTTGCCAGACTGCCTAGTCTTGGGGATAACCTGGTCTTTCTCAGAATTCATTTGCTTGTTATGTTTTACACATAAACTTAGTAGGCAGTAACTCACTGTTGACCTGGGCCATAGGTGCGGAAGAGTTTGAGCAGGTTGAACCCTGCTGCTGCTGGTGTAGGCCTATTTATGCAAAGCTAAGTGAACAACCAGCTTACTTATTACATTGAATTTCACAAGAAAAAAGTCACCATTTTTACCTGAAATGGCTAGAAAAAATGTCATTTGCTAAAATGGCAGTGGAACCATCTTAACACTGGAGGAGAAGGGCTTCCTGAGCAGAGCCTGGCACAGTGCTGCTGGCCGCAGCAGCCTTCAAGAGCATCCTGCACCCCTGCAATGCAGCAGGGAGAAGTGGTGGGTGCGTGGTGGGTATGCAGCCCCCAGCTCCTCTGCCTCCTGCAAAGTGTCATTGGAGCCTCTCATAAGAACAACTGGGCTCTGGAATAGGCTTATTCACTAGTCTGATCCTTTCTAATTGTGGTTTTTGTCTTTTGGAATCCATATACTTTAATCAGGATTCGGCAGCCGCTGGTTCAGCTTCAGTTGTGCAGGAGTTCACAGCGTGACAGCTCTGAGCTCTGTCTCTTATCACGTAGGCACCTTCCTTGCTTGCCACTCAAATCCCCTCCAGGGTCTACACTTTTTCACACCTTACACCAAATCGTGTCTTCTCTTTGAACCGGGAAGCATAGGAAGTTATCTCCCCCCACCCCCCACCCCCCGACACCTAACAGCAACTACAATGCAGAAAGAAATAGAAAGTTGAGAAATAGAAGGACTGGGTTGGGGGGAGGCAAGCATCTACAGAAGCAGACGGAGTTGGCGGGGGGGAACCCCTGAATCTATCAAATAAATAGAGCAGAAATCTTTCTTGCTTGGCCTTTGTGGTGTTATTATTAGAACAACCACGCCTGAGTGCACTAAAGCCGCACAACCTTCAAGCTTCCACATCCAGCTCTGCTACGCCAGGATCCTTCTTCTGCTTTGCTAAAGGAGGGAGGGAGAGTGCACAAGAGGAGGTGAAGGCGAGAAGGGTCTATAAATGATAAATATGATCAACTTCGATAAAACAGCTATTTGGAAACCTTCAAAAAAATCTTCTCATGAGAACAGCCATTAGTGTATGTCTGTTTGACATCATTGGTTGTCAGGAAACCAGCCAACGTTAATGGATCCACAGAATGTAACGGAGAATCCATTTAAATGGTCTCTTGTCGTTTTGTCATCCCACAAGACAAAAAAACAATTACTTTAACTCAGGAATGAAATGAACATGATAGTTTATATGAGTCACTTGTATATTCTAAATTGATCAAAGCGCACACTAAAAATACATTAACAATCTATATCTGATGCCTGAAATGCAGCATTTCCTATATCTGTACAGGCTTTTTTTCTCATTCAATGTGGTGTCCAACTGTTAATAATCTAAAGACTGTGGCTTTACAGTTTCTGTATTGCTTTACTTATTATGCGTATTATAATGATGCTGAGGGGCTACAGCCACGCGCAGGCTCGGCATTGTAAAACCAGCCTGCAGTGTAAAACACCAAGTGAAAGGAAATGCTGGCTGGAAGAGATGCCTTATCCCCATTTTATAGAACAGGCACAGGGAGTGTCAACATTTAACCCAGGCTCTTAGTAGAAGTGTATGGCAAAGCTTTGACTGCACGGGTCTTCAAGATCTTAGCCCAGTAGTCTTTGGCTGCTGAATCACCCTACCACAGGGTTGGCTTTTTTGTTTTTGTGGAGGTAAGATGTTCAACCCTGTGCAGAAAATCAGACATTTGGTGGTCCTGAAAGCTCATGGTCTGCTCCTGTTGTTGCATCCTCTGGCTTCAGCTCTCAGCAGTGGTGCCCAGCTCCCAGGGGCCCATGCCCAAAGAGCAGGGGCCAGGCGCGATGTCATTGCAGGAGCACAGGCAACGTGCAAAAGACATGGAAGGACATGTGCAAAGGACAATGTGCAAGGAATGAAGTGGAAGCAGGTCTCTCTCTTGGCAGGCAATCACATTTGGTAATCCCCTTCAGAAAGGGTGCAGGCTGTTTCACCAGTTAGCTTTTTCCTTCTCTTTCCCCTTTCCGGGAGGCTTTTCCAGAGCTTCATTGCTCTGAGGTTGGGATGCTGTTCTTCAAACATCCAGCCTGATTGCATTTGTGGCGGGTTTATACTTACTTGTCCTTGGGCCAGCATTGTCCTCTACCCTATCCAGTGGTTCTCCCTCCCTCTGAGCTTCTCCCCCACTGGAGGCTGAGAACATTCATCCCCTCACAGCTTTTTTGCCAGCCCTTTTAGTTTATATTCTGGACTACCTAGAAAATCCACTACAGCTTTAGAGCATTTCAAAGGACTGTTCAGTTCAGTGTGTTTTGCAATATTTCTGCTTTCTTGGTGTCAGTGGGGCATATTCCCTGACGTGGCGAATCAGAGTTCCTGCAGGGCAAGGTGAGAAGATACGGATGTGCACTGGCTGGGGCCACAGCACAGGGTACTGTAAGCTTCTTAGTGCCCTATCATCTGAAGATAAGCAATGTATTTGTGCTTTATTTTTCTTCTGGTACAGCACTATGCGCAGCTCTGCCAGGTTTGCTGGCTAAGGGGGACTTGTTGGATGGCCAAGAGGTCATGATGTTTTATCTTTGAACAGCAATGTGTGTCTACAACAGCAAGTGTGTAGCAGAACTGTATTCACTTGGTTTCATCTTTAAATCTCACACAAAGTCTATTAACCCCACTCCTACTCTTCTTATTTGTAAAACACTGCTGCCAAAGCCAGAAAAGCTTTCTACAAATGAAATTTTGCAGCAAAATCTATTCTGGTCTAATGAAACGTCTGAACATTTCATAAGTAAGTAAAACTTTCCACTCACTGAGCTCCGTTGCAGACAACTACTAGAGCTGCAGTCTAGACAGTTTTTTTCTGGGAGTAGGAAGGAACCGCTTATGCCTGCCGTTCCATTAGCCTCCAGGGTACAATTTGTGATCATGAATATCACATATCCTTAGCGATATAAAGAATGGGTGAGGTATCATTACTATCACTTACAAATTTTTGTCCTGAGATGAGCTTCCCAAGGAGGCAGTGTGGCTCAGAACAGGATCAGAGTAAGTTACTTTGTGTCTCGGTACCTTGTCTGTAAAATAGACATAGTGCTTCCTTACCCTCAAGGGGTAAAGGAAATATAAAAATCAGCTCACGATAGTGAGATATTCACCTACTTCTGTGGTGACAGACAGACAAGCCATCAAAAGCTCTACTTGCAATTTGGCAATATTACGTTATTGCAATGTCGATAATTTCATTAGTAAATCCTCATGATGAACACCTAGAGGTTGCTGTCATTCATCCTAGAAATCCCTGCACTATCAATCATTTTTTTCTCCCCCTGGTGCCATTCCTTGCACTGACAGCATGGCCAGTTGCATGGAGCAGCACTGCAAACATACTGTAAACCGAGTGAAACCCCACCTGCAAAGGTCCACTGAAAAGCAAAGCAAGGCTGCCTACTGGACACAGAGTTCAGTGTCCCTGCAGTGGTGCCAAAGCTCTAAGAATCTGAGCTTCAGCAGGTCTATCACCGTATTATGCCAGCCCTTCCATCACGACACCCACAAGGTTTTGTGAACTGGTCTTTTTTTCTTATCAAGCGAAGTGATAAAGTCCGTCAGCATCCTGCACATGGAAGCATGGTTCCTGGGTTTCTCCCCTTTTATCTGCCCCCTCCTTCTTTTTCTCCTACTGTACCTTCCCAGTTCTTTTCTATATACAAAGCACTGATGTGCCTTCAGCCCAAGTGAATGTTGTTTTGCATTAAAGAAAGCGACAGAACCAGAAAGAGCAAAGGATCTCCACCAGAGAGCAGCCCTCTGACATCTTGCACTGACTCTCCCTCAGAAAAGGGCAACTGCTCTTGCACATCAGAGAGTGCAAAAGCATGGAAAGTAAATGAGACCCCAAAACGCGCTAGTTCCTTGGCTGGAGACAACATACTACTGTGGACATCCTACTGCCAATCCCTTTCTCTGGCTTGGCCTCCCCCTCGGTGGTGTTCCACAAGAGCAGCACATCCCTTCTCCTTGTCTTGTGGAAGCGGCGAGGGTCCTGCCGGGCAAGGGCTCGGGGCTGCACTTGCCTGGAGTGGTAAAAGCAATGTAAGGGGAGGGCCCAGCCACAAAATACCCATCATCTCAGTGGGCAAGACAGGCTGGAGAAGGGGGCTGGCACATAGGCTGGCTAACGCAGAGTTACAAATCCCCTCCCTCCATGGAAGAGGGCTCTGGCCATCAGTGTTGTGTGGAACTGTGTTGAGATTGAAGCGACCACTGCTCCACTCATGGCAGCTCCTCTGGGCTCTTGCTGGTCAAGAGAGATGAGGGCGAAGGAGAGGAGTGCGTAGCTAGTGGGGGGACCAACCTGAGGCACACTGGCTGTTTGGCTCCTCACTGGGAAGGGAACCCCGGGAGGTACCTCCACCACTCTTCCTCCCATGCATGAGGCAGCCCACCTACATCCCGCTGCGTTGTCCTGTAAGCAAAACAGCTGCAGCAGCTCCTTGGCATTACAAGAGATGACTGGACAGGCTATTTGTGTCAATGCCCGTAGAAGAAGGAGCAAGCCCAGTGCTATAGCTGTGGACATGCCACATGTCCTCCTGCATTACGTGGACTGCTGAGCACAGGTGGGACAAGCCTGCTCCACACGGCCAGCCAGGGCAGAGTACTGGCATCTCCCATGGCCCTCCTCTCCTGCTTTCACCCTTGGAAATTTAGCTGCTGTGTGTGCTGATATTGTCCACATCCCCCCTGAGTCCCGGCACTCCTGAGAAATTCTCTCAAACCTTTAGTGGACTTGGTTCCTGTAATTTTCAGAGGCAGACTTCTGGGATTTCTCTGTAGAGGAACTGAAGTGTTTCTGTCCCTCAGAAGTCCCTGTCTATTAAGGGAACGTCTTTTGATAGGTGACAGTTAAAGTTGCTCAGCAGGTGCGCAGTTAATCTCAGTCATCACACGCTGGAAGGCAACGAGCTAGCAATCTGTGTCAGAAATGAGTTGTGCGTAACATGATGTAGTGAAAGAGCGTATTGGCAGGAGAACAGGTAAATGGAAGACATTCCTCTCTCTGCCCTTGCTCAAAATGTCACTGTGGGAAGGGTGCATAGCTTCTTTGTGTTTTCATTTAGTTATCTATAAAATTATTATTGCTGTAGTCCATATATTTGACACTGGTATAATATCAATGCACCTACTTGCCTCCATAGGGCCGTTTGCGATCTGGCAAAAGGGCATTGTCTAAATGCTAAGTGGTATAATGTGGTCTGGAAATGTGGAGGAGATAATGGTCACTGTTACTTGGTGGGAGGAGAGGTGCTGTAACCTCCCCAGTGCTCGTTCTCGGCACTGCTGTTGCAAGTGAGACCCTTTGCTTTTCAGCTAGGTTGATGTAAGACAGGCTAGGAGTCTTACCTTGCACTCTGGTTTTATCCTACAGCTGTCTCCAACCTGGATGCAGAGAGCAAACTGAGTGTCTATTACCGAGCACCTTGGCATCAGCAAAGAAACATCTTCCTTCCCTCCACCAGACCACCTTGCGTGGAGGAGCTGCACCACCACGCCAAGCAGCACCTGCGAGCCTTGCGCAGAGGTAGGTGCTCACACACGCTCTGGCTCTAGTTCCACACACAATGCCTCCCCACGGTCCCGTCCAGGCAGCAGCGGGGTGCTCAGGCACGGGGCTATGGGCACTGGTCTCCACTGGGACTTAGGTACTCAGGCAAAGAAATAAAGCTGAAGAAATTCTAGCAGTAGAAAAGGCTTGTGCCCTCTTCAGCTTGTTTATGATTACTAGAGTAGAGCTGAAAAGAACTTTTTACTTTTCCTTCCTACATTCTTTGTTTAGATGTTTTTCTATTAAAGTAGATATGGCTGAATTGCACGAGCAAATCCATGCACTGACCTCAAAAGGGTGGAGGCACTGAGTGTTTCAACAAGGCCGTCTTGTCTCCCTCCGCTAAACAGATGTTAAAGAATGCCTCAGATGCAGAACAGATAAGATTTAACTTCCCAAGGGCTGAAACTGGAGCCCAGTGGTATTACAGTTTCCACAGAAACTGAGCTGTCCACATGGGGTTTCCAGGCACGATACTGGAGGAGACCTGCATCCTTCAAGGGCGGCAGCTGAAAGCCATGTGATACCCCAGACAGCTTGGAAGGGTGGGGCCAGTGTCCCCTCCCCAGGCCAGGGAACACGTCCTGACATTGCCTAACGAACTGGAGACCTGTAGTCTCAAAACCGAATCATGCAGCACTGGGAGGAAGCAGGAGCAATCAAGGTCATAACCAGGCTCCTGGATCCCTGCCATAAAGGGAAATTCCTAGGTGCAAGCATCTGAGTGATCCTACAACAGCACACTACAGGGAAGGCAAAAGATGAGGAAAGGTCAGTTTTCGCAGGGAACCTAACTGAGGGAAGATTCTTACCAGGAAGCATATAGAAGTAGGCAAACAAGCCTGTCTCCTATGCCATAAGGGAGGAAAAAAATCCATGCAGGTCACCCTTAAAATGTTCAGCAGCAGCCTCCTATATTGGAAGTGTTTTGCACCAACAGCTATCATTGCCTTTCTCATTTATTATTGTTACCAGATTATAATAATAATTGATTACTCAGTTCTGCAGAGCATCTGTTAGCTGGATAAAACGTTCCAATTAATTACCGCATTTGAACCTCTCTACAGATTTTAGCTCAAGAACACACTGAGGGTGCAATATGTCTTCATAGCACTGCAAAGAGCGATACAGCTGAATTGCAATCACAGTAGTGTTAGAGTAGAGCAGAAGCTGGCTTTTCCGCTCTTAGCAGCTCTGCTTTGCAATTGTCCCAGGACCAGGCTGATCTCTGCCTGCCATCTTGTGGGCAGGAGAAATCCTGACAGCAGCATGGGAAGGCAGCTGTCAGAAAAAGCCTCATCATTTTAAAGTTACAAATCTCTGTTTTGGCAACTTCCCGTCCTCTGCATTTAACAGCAGCTGTGCAGGTTCAGCAGGCAGCTTGGCATGTGCTGCTTTATTTTATTTTCCAAATAATTGCATATATTGGAGTGAAATCATAATCAGACCTTCACCCTAAACACGTTTATTGTGTCTTACCTATTTCTTCTATGAAAATTTCATTATCTCTTTACCTATTTAACCAGGAGTAATTAAAACTAAACATTAGATCAGAAAACAACTATGCTAGTAGCAAACATTTTTGGCTGGACCATAGCTCCATGTGTCAGGTGGATCCATCATCCCCTTCCAGCAACACTCTGCAAGCAATAATTATCTGACTCTCACCTAAAATTAGAGATGGGAAATGCATGAGCATTCTCCCATTCACTTGGAAGGTTTCAGAGACTTGGGACTGATGCTGGAAGAGGACGGAATGTTGGGACCCTGTGGTGAAGGAAGACTCCTCTGGGCCTGGGGTGAAGAAATCTTGACTTTTCCTGGATGATCTCCATGCTGGGACACAGAGCTGCCACTGCAACAACCTTCATGATGTCAAGCCAATGCTCAGGACCTGGTGCTGCCATGCAGCCAGGGAAGGAAATTCTACCTGGGGCTGTGTTTCCTTCTTTCTCCTCAGAGAGGTGTATTTTATATGGGTAGAGTGCAGTCGTTACTGCAGCTCGACACTTCAAGGCAACAGGAGCCGCAGGTTCCCATTGGGAATCAGGTCTCGGGTCCCAAGTGCCTAGAAGGTAGCTCCTTTGTTGCTTGGGATGAAGGGTATAAATCCCATTTAGGGAGAATTCAGCTTCCGTGCACATGCTGGGGTGTGTTGCATGAGTGTTGCTCTTCCAGGGACTTGGCTGTCCAGTAAGTGCTTCTCCCCTTCAGTTGCAACAGGGATCATAGGTACTGGTTAGTGGACAAGAGGAGGACCTTCATCTTTGGAGTCCACATCCTGTTTGTGTCTATGTTGCGCTGTTAATAGAAATATTTATATGTTTTTAACACTTTGAAAGACTCATGTCTTCTTTCTCCTCCAAAATAGAACATCGAAGCCGAGGTGATAACAGGGAGCAAAAAGTCCAAGGCCCCATCACTGTGGTAGCTCCCCCCTTTCCTCCCTTCCCCGCAATCTGCAGTCGAAAGAGGCAAGCGATAAAGGACCGGCACTTGCTACCAGTAAGTCTTTCATTACACTATCACACAAAAATACATTATTAGCATTGTGGGACCTAAGTGTGACAGTGGTTCACAAGTGCCCCCCACACTCCCAAGCCTGTGCAGGTACAATACAGCTGACCCTAAAGACTGACCAGTAATGTAACTCAGGTGGCAGCTTCCAGCAGCCAGCCCAGGGTGGAGGTTTCCATTGAGAAACCTCTTATTTTCACGCATGGCCAGCACACATACGCGCTCATTCACACACTCCTCCACAGTCCTTCGCATTCTCTGTTCCTGCTTTAGGTAGCACTTCCAGGACCCTCCTGTAATTTCAGTAAGTGCTGTAATTTCAGCCCTTGCATTAGCATTGCCAGGAGCCAAGAACTCAAGGGCTTCAAGTGCCGGCTTGAGGCTCATGTGGATGCAGATAGGCTCAGCAGCACTTCTCCAGCTATGAGGAGCTACAGTTTCCATGTATGTATGGGCAATGGTCCTGTTCTGCAGTGTCCACCTGCAGTTTTTTCAGATGCTTCATTTCTCACGCATGTCCTTGCAGCCAGCCAAGCAGGGACTCCAGCTGAAGATCTATGCCTGTGCTGACTTGCCCCTGCTGCACTAATTTGAAATCAAATTAATGTTGACAATGTGGTATTTATCATCATTAAAGGAAATGCACCCAGATCTAGAAACTTAACTCTGATTGTGTCCCTAATTCCCCCTGGTTTCAGCAGGACATCAGTACTGTGCCTTGGGGTATTTGACCCATGAAAGTGCCATAGTAGATAAATTCTGCCCTGTGCTAAAAGCCATTGCATTCCTCAAACCATTTTAAACTCCACAGGTCAGATGTGGATTTGGCTTTTAATTGATGTATGTCTAATACCAACCCTCAGTGTAGAGGTAGATCTGTCCTGCACCTGCAGGTACAGGGACATTGGCATCTACAGAGATGCTAAACCTGTGAGCACATTGTAAGTGTGTAGCTACTGAATTGTCACCTGCTTAGCTTAAAAATCCAAGTACATTCATCCTAATCCGTCATATTAACCATATGGAAATACTATAATGTTAAAGGAGTCACAGTGTAAAGCACCTGTTCAGGGACCAAAAGGTCAGCTAGCCAGTCCGTAGGAAGAGATTTGTTTCTCATTGGAAAGCATGAAATGCATGATAGGGTTTTGATTTGGCTATTCTGGCTTTTTGCTGCTTTTCTGGATAATTTCGAGGAAAGCATCACCATCACTGCAGGCTTTGAAGTGGTTAAATTTGCAGGCCTTATGATTCAACTGAAAGAAGATACCTTGATGTTAAGGGACAGCATAGAAACGAGTAGGAAGACGTAAAGGAGAAACAGGCTTACCTGTTTCTTCTTTATAAGTCATCATCAAAGCTAGAGCTGTTGTAGGGTCATTGAAATGTAAAGGAGAGGTGACCCCATGTTGTGGATCAGAACTAGTTACAGGTAATAGTTTGGACAGTATATTGAACATAAAGCTCTCGGTATCAGATGGGGAACAAGGCATGTCTTTTGACATTGCATACTCAGTGGTGAAAGGTCTGAATCTTTGCTGTGTTTGGAAAACAAGCACTGCGTTTTAGACATTGCTTCCATCTGTGGAACACAAAATAATAATAAATAGTGAGCAACCCTCTGAGTCCTGTATTGATTGGCAAAATTAAGTCACGCTGAATGCAGATGTCTTGGCTTTATCGGCAAGTCCTTTTTCTTTTCAAGTTGGAAAATATTAAGCTTTGTGCCCACCCATATTGGGCCTTTTTTTGGAAGCTGACCAGGTTCAGTGCTCCCCTGAGGAGGAGCAAACAAGAGCTGTTTGGAGCTCATCGTCCTATCAATTTCAAGGCATCTGGCAATGTTCTGCATTGGTAATTGCAAATACTCCAGGGCCAGAGTACTTCAAAGCGCCTTGACCCATTTCTTAGAGAACTCCTTGTTCATGGGGCAACTGTAAAAAGAGAGAACAAGGCAAGACGAAGCTGCACATGAATGCTCTGTCTGGCAGAAGGTTAATCAGAGATTTTTACAAGACACTGCAACAATGAATAACTAATTGATATTGTGCCAGCCTTCATGACTTAATGATATCACTACAAGAGAAAGTTAAGAACGCTGTTATTGGCCAGCTTGCCCTTTTTGGCATAAGGTTTTTGACATCTGCAAAGGCATATCTGCTTCAGGGGCTGCCAGTAATGTTTGATATCTGACTCCAGTCAATTGTATCATCAATTCATCAATGAACTAAAGATGTTAAATCCCACAAGAACTTTTATTTGTGGCATAGCAGTCTGTTCTGTATTCCACTTTCCCAATGCTTTGGAAAGGTGCTGATAAAAGCAATACTAATCAACAATAAATGCCCCTTTCTGTGTTTCTTATAAATTTGGAAAGTGATCAACAAGAACCTGAGAAATTTTTAAGTTAAAGGATCTGACTTTTTCAAAATTAACACCTAAGTTAAATGCATGCATTATGGCTCTGAAATAAGTGGCTTGATTTTGAGAAATGTTCACATTACGACTGGGAGAACTGTTACCATTGAAAGCTATTGAAAACCAGGTCACCTATGTCTGAGACCAGCCAAGGCTTCCACATTTGCACATTTTGGCTGCTGTTTTATTGCTACAAATTAAGTGACTCTGAGCTTTTCCAAAGATTTTGCATATTGTATAGTAAAGCTATAGAAAATCAAGCAAAACAGATGAAGATTCATTTTTAAGCATGACTATTTTTACAGGGAGGCAGATGCCAAAATCCCACAAATTCCTAGAAAGACCAAATGAATTAAAGTCCAAAGCAACTGATGCCAGTGTAAACGGGTCCAGAGGGATGTTTTTCACTGTTCCACCCCAAGATAATTTTGTTGTGGAAAAAGAGGAGAGAACTAGAAATTACGTAGGATCTTTTGTGTCCCAGGCAAGACAAGTTTGCAGTTAGCTTTGTAGTCTACTCTTGTTACAGGAACTGCCCTGATTTGTCTGATGAAAGGTCCACTGAGCCCAGAGGCCAGAAGGTGATCCTTCCACAAAGAGTATAAGAACAGGGGATGGTTTATGCCACTTATTGTCCCATGATTTATCCTTCCAGTTTCATACAGAATTGCTTACAGAGATCCTGAGCCAGAGGTCAAATACAGAATAATGGCCACCAAGGAACCTGTCTGCGTTGATTTTGAAATTTCTTTAATGCATTTTTTAGCAAATTTACACCTTGGCCTCAACATTATCCTGTGACAATGACCTTAATAATCTGTATGAAAATTTATCTTTTGTTTGTTTCAAACCTGATGCCTTATAACTTCATCGCATCCCATCTAGTTCTTAGACTGTGAGAAACAGTGAGCACTGCTTTCCCGTTCCCTTTCTCCATGCCCCTCCTGGTTCTGCAGGCATGATTTTACTTTCCTATCCATCCCAGTCATTCTTTTTTAAAGCTGAAGAAATCTAGCATACTTAGTCTCTCTCTACACAGAGGAACTATACAACCAAAGACATTTATAAGTATCATTTGTTCACGCATTTTTGCCAATGAAACAAAAAAATAACCCAACCCCAAAAATAATCTGAGGAGAGTACAAGGAAGGCACGGGCTTGGGAAAATGAGGAAAATATTTCTCACACATGTTCCCATGACAACCCTGTCTGTAGCGCTGCTGAGGCCAGTCACTGAGTGTGAAGATGCTGTGTCATTCCAACTGCATTTCAAACTGCCTTTTCATTTTCTCTGCATTTTTTTCTTTCTCTGGTATCCTCAAGACTCTCCAGCCAGGCTCCAAAATCTCAGTGTTCAAGTTCAGAATGTCATGGCGCCACACTTTCTCAAAGTCCTCATGGCACAGCTGTTACGATAAAACAAGGGAGATGGAGCAAGGAACCCATAATATCCGGAAATTCACACTCAAAATTGCACAAAGTTCAGTGTCAGTTTATTCATAATTATAATGTGAAGAGAATATAATGCATGGGGTAATTTCATTCCATCTCCCTGCCATCTCAAAAAGATTCCCTATGGTCTGCCTTAGCACGCTTTGTATAGCAAAGGGAAATACATCTAAATGTACTAACTTTCACACAGTTTTGTGCTGAAGCTATACGAAGCCTCAGTAAAAAATAACTGAGTTAAGGACTGGGCATGAGTTGGGCTATGCACTTTCCATGTGCAAATCCTGCCTGTAGCTGTTAGAAATAAAACCTACCTGGCATTATTCATCAGAATGATCTTGTATAGCACTATTTGTGCAATAAGTGTAATATCTACTACCCTGTATCGTGGGATGATTATTTTGTACCTTCGTCTGCTGGAATCCATGTGTGGTATGACTTCTGTCAGGAAACACGTCTTATTTTCGTCTTTACCTTGTCAAAACATTGGAGCAGTACATTAATCATTAAAGGATTGTCAGTACTTTAACAGATCACATTTGTGATGCTCCAAAAGAAAAGAAAACACCCACAAGCAGATAAAACAAAAACTTGAGGAGAATTAAACATATGGAAATATAAACGTTGGGAGCAGGCAGGTGAGCAGGGCCGTGTTTTGCACAGATATAGCACAGGCAGAAGTATTCCTGTTGTTTTCTCTTCAGCATCAGTTGACTGCGTAAGAAAGCTACTATGAATGTTAATTTCTAATTAAGTAGTCAACTGTGCTCTGAAAACACTGGAAAGCTGCTAACCTTTTATTAGTATTTCTTCTCCTTTTACCAGACCTTTAATTTTTCCAACATATAAATCAATACCATTTCCTTGAACTCCTGTGAGTTAATGAAGCAGCAGGCTCTCAGTTTTACAGGCAGAGAAAGGGAGACAGGGAGGTTTCACTCAGGGCCAGAGGAGGCGTCAGTACTCGAGTCACGTGAATGTGGGATTAAACACTAGTTCACGCTTATTCTACATGTTACCTTTCCAGAATGTGAATGCTTGCTTTCAAATGTGAAGTCAGGATGTACTGCTGATAAGTACATATTATTTCTGTGCTCACGTAGGGTGAAAGCATCCCACATATGTTCTGTTCACAGTTGGAAATGGACCACATATCAAGCTTGCAGGCCCTGAAGCTACATGCTAATACTCTGCTCGGGTGAATATCACCCACTTTATTCATCAGGTCATCCTGGGAAGAAAATTTTCACCCTCGGTGCTAGAGAAGCCTGAAGTCAGAAATAATTTTGATTGCTTATTCTTTTTATTAGCTGCAACTTTTAGGCAGCAGGAGTCAAAAAAAATCCTCTGGAGAATAAGACTGTGGTGCTAGCCACCTCCCACCCTCGCCAAGGCTGTGTTGTCAGTGCCAACACCGGCCCTGTGCTGCTGGGGGTTGTGACTCAGCCACCAAGATGTCCTGAGAGGTAACAGCTTGCCTACATTGTCAAACACAGCTGAGGGGGAAGGAATCAACAAAGCCATGCCTAAACTTGACAAACATGTTGAGGATAGATGCTCTTGAGGAGGCTTTAGCATTCTCAAGACATCTTGAATTACCTGAAGAAAAAATAGTTCTTTATTCTTGGATTATGTTTTTCCCCTTGCTATTGCACTGTGTTCAATATGCCCTATGCACTAACTTTGAAATCCCGGTATCTCCTGTAATGCTACCACTATAAGTAAGGCAGGCTAGGTACGTTATTTAACGCAAATGATGCTTCTTGCACTAGTCTTCCCTTATATCTTGAAGATCCCAAACAAAAGTGGCATCTCAAAGCTTTGGGGGATGGAAAACAGAAGAGGGGCTGAAGTGGCATCCTTATCGTGTTATTGGCCCACTCATTTCCTCCTCCAGATCCCAGCTCCGGGACAATAAATGGGGCAGGCCCATAAATTGCCATAAATGGCAAGTTTGTCAACTGTAAATTGCTTCTTTGTTACTGCACTGATGGGGTTTAAGATTTTCATTCTCTAAAAGGGTGAATTGTATGTCCTGACTTAGGTACCTGCAAGTAACGCTAGGTTCTTCCTAAAATCAGTGGGGAGAGTGTTCATCTTGCCCTGAGTTAGGTGCTGAAGGAAGGTGAGCTGAATTGCTCTGCAGCACTGCCGCTTTCTCTTTCTCTATAGGGAAAGCCTCATTGATTAGCTTAGACTTGGACATCTGACTTTTTTTGGTGTAGTGCACAGAAACCAAAGATTTTCCCATCAAAGAGACACGGAGCACTGAGAAATCAGATCACGTGCATATGCAACCACAATTTTTACTGCAAAGCAGTTTCACGAGCAGAATGGCACCTCTGCAAGTTAAGTCGATGGGGTAGCTAAGAAAATAAAGATGCTCACATTTGTCAGTGACTGCAGAACAAATCACTGTTCAAGCAATTACGCACCAGTTTGGTTTCAAAGCTATTTGGCCCATTAAAGAAAAATGCCTGTTTAAAGTGTTTTGGCTTTGTATTTAACAGATTGATTATCACCATTGCTGTTTGCCAAGCACACCCACACGAAAGAAATTCACTTTGAAAAATGCCTAACTGCAGATCTGCCCATCAGACCAGAACAGCCTTGGGTATATAATAATAATTTCTTGCTTAATTACATGTTTACTCAGAACATTTAGAGATATTCTGGTCTTCTGAGTGAATGAGAACATTTGAAGAGCAGCAGGTCTCTCTTTCCTCCAGCATGGAGGTGTTGAAATGCTGAGGCTGCTGCTATATCCCAGTGCCTCTCAGCTGCCTGGTGGCGGGCACCGCATGGGAACAGGCAGTAGGTGACCTCAGGACCCCTTGGTGAGGTAGTGGTGGCACTGGCTTTCTCAGGAGCGCTGCTGTGGCAGCAAGAGCTGAAATTCTGCCAGTCACCGCCATTTTTGTCCTACCTCTTCATGGTAGGAACCTACCTAGGAAGTTTGTCACACCAGGCTTAATCAGAGACCTGAGAGTTCTGCACATCAATGATGGCTGTAGGTACACATAACTGGACAGGTGTTTCCTCAGAGGAGTCAGGCAGAACAGCACACAGGGGAGGTAGGAAAGCCCTGCACCAACAGGACAGACAGATGCATAGCCAGACCTTGCTTGAGGCCAAAGTTGAGGTCCCACTATTTCTCCTGGGGAGGTTTGCCTGCAAGCGGCTCATGTGCATAGCTGTGCTTGGAGCTTGGTGCAGGAGGTCCCTCCTGTCCCCAGCTCCTTGTGCGCTAAGACCTTCATAGGCCTATGCAGGGCATTGTAAAGAGTTTCATATCCTGAACTCTTGTCACCTCAGCAGTGTTTGTCTCCCTCTGTCTCAACCCTCCCCAGAGATCCTCCAACACCTTCCATGGGGAAACTGAATTTCAATTCAAACCCTGATCCCATTAAATGCAGTGAATCATAGAATCATTAAGGTTGGAAAAGACCTCTAGGATCATCAAGTCCAACTGTCAGCCCAACACCACCATGTCTCCTAAACCATGCCCTGAAGTGCCACGTCTACGCCTCTTTTAATGTGACTGGAAACTCAGCCAGAGGACCAAGGGTGAAATCGCCTTTGTGTGTCTGAAAAGTAGATGTAACTGGTTGATGTGTTCAGTATCTCTGCCCCCTTCGTTGCACGAACAGAGGTGTTTGTCCTGCACTAAGGACTTCTCCCAGCTTGGGAGAACTCTTTTTGTACTGACCTGGATAGAAACTAACCTGCTGGAAATGTTAACTGGAAACAGTCCTTTTTTGATTCCCCCCCGCCCCGCCCCCCGCTCTCCTGTAAGGCTGATGGGCAGCTCATTTGGAGGCTTCCCTTGGTTTTAGTCCTGCACGTGGGACCAGGGCAAAGCAGGAAGTGTTGTGTATCTAGGAAGAGAGTAGGACAAGACAGAGAATTAGACCTTTTGAGACTCACCACAGCTTTTTTTTTTTTTTTTTTTTTGAGGGGATATGATATAATGCAGTCTTTCAAACTGAGGTTTGTGGTTCATCCATCATGGCGTTGTTGATAATTATTGGGAGGAAAAACATTCATAGGATTATTTGGCAAGTCTGCTAACTAATGCGGGGGGAGATAACCACCCCTACTGAGAAACACTTGCTAGAGCTTTCCAGTGTGATCAACAGACCCGTTTTCTTTACCTCCTTTTTTGTTTTATTTCCTATTTCAAAAGAAGTCATCCTTCACTCCTTGGTTTTGAAAACAGGACATTGCAACAAACAAACCAGAGTTTCCACTGGAAGCGGATTTCAGAGGTGCAGGGATTCAGCAAGACCCAGGGCATTGTGGGCACCGCTGTTTGTCCTTTCAAGCGTTACAAAAAGTGGCAAAAAGTTGTCACCTTGACACAATGATTGCAACCTTAGGGGTGTAATGATAACATCAGAAACTTTAGCAATCAATGTATTTGATAAATCACCTCAGGAACAGCATTATTTATATCCATGCTTAAATAGCTCATGCAGAAAAAAAATCCCTTATATTATGAAATAGATCATTTGTAATGTAATTGGATAAGTACCTTGCGCTGCATTCTTGGGACAATTTAAGCATGTCTATACAAGGAGGCTGAACCACTTTCACTGCAGTTTTGTCTAATCTGAGAAAGCAAAATCAGCGCAGACTTCACAGGGGTCCAAACCACTCTGTGGGCACAGTTGCTTGAGCTGCATTTTGTAGAGAAGTGGTCTGTTCTGGGGAGCAAACCCATCGGTAGGAAACTGGGTGAAAATCTCAGCTTGTTTTGCCTCTGATGCTACTTTATCCGGACAAAAATGATGTGGTTTTACCAGAAACGTTTTGTGTATGTTTTTAATTTTAATTTTTTATTTCTTTTTTTACATTTCACATTTATAGTTTAACAGCACCCGTTCGCCCTCCCCAATTGAGTGTTGCCACATGACCCCCTGGAGTAGAAAGGTACTGGAAAAGCAAACAATCCTCAACTAACAGCCCTGTCTCAACTCTTCTCCCTTCCAGATCCTAACCCTTCCTCTTGCTTGCTTTTCACTTGCTAACTTTGCTGCGCTAAAAGAAGCCTTTTCTGTTTTTCTCTTGTCAGTAAGACACAGTAATGACTATTTCCCCCCCGCCCCCCTTTCATTGTTCACCTTGGATGGGTTTCAGGAGCTTGTGGCAACCAGGCCACCTCCTTCTACCACCTCTTTTAAAAGGCCTGAACCGGGACAGACTCGATAGCATTAGCGACTGAATGTCATTCTCTTGCAGTGTTTTTGCCAAACTGCCCCTTTTCTTCTTTTTTTCCTAAATGGTAAGAAACTGTTGGGGCAATGCCAGCACGACAGCGGGTATTTATTCTCTGGCTATTTGGTGATGCCACTGTTTGGAGAGGAGGAGCTCTGGCAGCCAGGGTCACTTCGCCCGCTTTGTCCAGCGCTTCATTGTCGTCCAGGGGAGGAATCTGCAACAAATGCAGCCTCTGTCTGTGCGTGTGTGTCCGTCCGTCCGTGTGTGTGTGTCCATGTGCCTGCGTCCGTGTGTGCAAGGGGGTTTTTTTTTGCATGCATGCATCAAACTTTGGGGTGGGGGAGTTACCTAGGAAACAAAGTCTTTTGTGCTTGAAGTTTATATGAGCTATTCACGTCTGCTGGAGATCGGCACAAAAGCTGCAGGCAGAAAGAAGGCTGAGATGTTTGACTGAGATCCTACGTGGGAAAAGGGGGTTTTCTGTGGGTGGGAGGAGGAGGAAGCGTGTGCTGTCTCTGGTCTGGGGGGGGCTGCAGGAGGTGACGCTGGTGAGGTAAGTAAGTGCCCTCCAACAGTTTAAATAGTAGCTGCCGAGTTAAGATCTTAAATGCTTTTGGGGCCGGGGCGTAAATGCTGTTTGGCAAGCTTGAGACGGTTAATTCCCCTGGGATTTGTGAGGAGCCTGGGCGGAGGAATGGCAGAAGTACAATGGCAGCCCGGGCGTGATCCTGCCGTGTTCAACACCCGACTGCTGAACGCCCTGCCAAGGAGCCAGAGAGCAATATTTTATCTTCACCATGTTTGCTACCGAAACTAAAACTGGCAAATGAAGTGTAAACAGCAGGCATGAGGGGGAAGGCTGGTAGCTAAGCAGCTGGGAATTCAGGACTGAAGAGAAAGGCGGCCTGAAAGGGATTGCACTTCATTTTTAAAAACTGAGAGGCAGATGGACGTCCTGGGCTGGTCGAAGAGATGTCACAGCTTATAGAAGAATGTATTAATGGAAAAAGGGAGGGAAATTAGGCAGAAGAAGGTAAGTGTTTCTCCTCTCCATCCCTTCCAAACAGAATGCAAACTTTTTTTTTTGCAAACAAAGAGAACCCCAAACCCAAGTTGGTAGCCAGCACTACATGAAAACGCGCTTAATTTATTTCTCTTTTACTAGATGAAATTATAGAGGCTTTGCAAGACAGGGCATTGTTGGGGGATTTGTTATTTCTTCCAAAAGAAAACAAACTATCTATGTTTCTTCCATGCAGTTTACTTTTCTCTCCATTTCTTTATCTTCAGTATCTAGCGCTTCTCGTAGCACGCTGTAAAAATGTGCATGGTTTCTAAATAACCCTTTGAATTTCTTCTGGTGGTGGCTACTCTTCTGGTACCTGCCGCTTTCCACTGCATAGCTGCTGGTTTGCTGTAACTTCGGTCTGCTCACGTTCCGAGTTTGTAAAAATTAAATGCAAATGATTTCCTGAAGTACAGAGAGGTCTTCTTTAAAACTGTGGGCCTTCTGATGCTTCTCCTCAAATCAATGGCTACATGGGGCCAGTCCTCGCTAGTAACCAGTGGACTGGAATCAGTTCAAAAGGTTGCAGATGCAAATGAGGGCCCACGTGTCTAGCGCTGACGGTAATTGAAGGCACGCTTGCAACGGCTGCCCACGAATGCAGGACATGCCCCTTCTGACAGAGGAGATATCCTGTAAATATCACTGTAAATATGCTGAGTTGTATGGTGAGGTACTTTTCTCCTGTTAGCAGGCTGTTATTTTTCCGTTGGAGAATAGCTTGTGCTGTGTGACTTAGCTAGAACAGTTCCTCCTTGCATCCCTGTAATTGATTTCTGATCTGTGTGTCTGCTTTGTTTCAAAATTAGCCTCCTGTGCCTGAGTGGGAGACACTGATTTTGAATGTATTCATTTGCAGTCCCATCCACCAGAGGACGAAGATACAGATGTCATGTTAGGGCAGAGGCCGAAAAATCCAATACATAATATCCCTTCTACACTGGATAAACAAACCAATTGGAGTAAAGCACTACCTCTCCCAACTCCAGAGGAGAAAATGAAACAAGATGCCCAAGTGATCTCTTCTTGCATTATCCCCATCAATGTCACTGGTACAAATCTCTTCTATTTCTTTTTGTATTTATTGCATGGTTCAAGTGAGATCAAGTACTTATTTTGTTTAATTTATTTGAATTCATGGGATTGTGCAGTCTGGGGGCAAAGACCCTAGCCTGAGGATTTAGTTTCTGGAAGACAGTGGGCTAAATTAATCCCTCATGCGTGGCCGCTGGAGTCATCGAAGCTGCATCTAGGATTAATTTGGCCCATATTTTCAGAATCATGTTATACAGTGTAATGTAACACTGGTTCTCTGTATAAACAATGTACTTCTGTTGTGTATATAACCTACAGTCTGTATTTACGAAGACCTCAAATAACTTTTTGAATTTAGCTGACTGAAATAACGCAGAAAGCCACCGAAATTAATCATATGATTATCATGTGTAGCAGGAGAAGAGAAACTAGAGAATGTAGGCTACTATTTGCAGTGCTTTAAACATGCGAGGCATGACTGTGTAGCATGCAACCATCGCTCTGAGATCTCTTTACATGCAGCTATGCTGAAGGTATAGTAATGGAATTTTCTTTTACTTATATAACATTTGGATACATTTGATTAGATTTATTTAAAGGAGAATTTGTTTATAGAAGCAGCAGGTATATCACTTATTAAATGTGATAGATGACTCACTTCCAGAATCAGAAATCAGGCTGTTTTTCTCTTTCTCTTTTTCTCTCCTTCCAGAGGGCTATGGTAAACATAAAGTTGGGCTGAGTTTTCCTCAATAATATTTCACACCAAGTTTTGGTTAATGTAAGGGCATAAAGTGGGCTGACTTCCACAGTTATAGACTGGAATATAAACAATCAGGAAAAAAGCAGGGAGCTTTCAGTTAGCCTTCATTCCCCAGAGAAAATATTTGTATTTAATTCTATTTTCCCAGCAACTGGGGGGTTGGGGAGGAGGTCACAGCCCCTCACATCCCATTGCTCTTTCCCGTGCCTATCAGTGGTGCCCAACCTTCCTGCAAGACAGGCTGCAGGGTTCACTGTGGTGCTGGGGAGGGCTGTATGCCCACAGTGCAGCTTCAGCCCCCAGCCAAGGGCTTCGGGGCTTTTGGGCTTGCAGCACATCTGTTCTACAGCGTCATGGTGACAAGTCCCTGTCTGCTCCACCATTTGCTGCGTGGATCCTGCTGGTGATGGCAATGCGGTCCTGGTTCACCTCCACCCTGACAGCGGAGGTGATGCCGCTCGGCGCTGCCAGCTGTGCCCACCCGGGGACGTGGCAGCCAGGAGCAGGTGTCCCGACCACTGGGATGGTGCTTCTGGCCAGCTGGAACCCCACCAGAGGAAAGGCAGCTGGCCAGCAGAGCTGCCTACATAGACCCTGCCAGGCTGGAGGTTGGGAGCCACTGGTCGAGGTCACAGGTTGGGCACTGCTGACAGAAATCCCTGTGGAAAGTGAGCAAATAGTGTGGTACATTTTCCCGAGGTAAAGCTGGTGTTAAAATAATGCTCTTTATAGGTTTAATATAGGACCCTAACTCGTGTAGGCTTTCTAACATGGCTAAAGTCACCTAATGCAGTTCAGAGGAGAGTTAGGTCTGGGACCAATGTTAACTTTTCCAGTAATAGACATTTTTGCCTAGACTCCACCTGCCATACATTGGAACCAAATTTCCACTGATCAGTTTTCAGATCAAGAATGGTATGTAATCTTCTGGATGTTTATGTGTATCATTCTCATTAGCACTAATGGGAATAATTTGTATGCGTCACGGGGAGGATATACCCCCTTCCACTTTCCTCTCAGAGATAAACCCCATGCATCTGGCGCACAGAGCATGTTCAGCTAACTCACAGTTGCTGGAAAACCAGCAATGATGCTGATTGATTTTTTGTTTCAAAGAGTTTGCTTTCAGTTCTCTGTTTTTGTTTTTAAGCTTATCCCAACCCTGAGAAATGTTCACTTTCTTTGAAAATGACTGTTGTTGGGGTTTACGGCACTTTCGTTCCATATTAAAGAAAGTTCTTCCTCTGCTTATTCCAGGGGCATTGGTGGTTACAGGACATCTGTCTGAAGCCTCTATTTCACTGTAGTAGATTTCAAGAAGAACTTTTACAAGAAAGTTACTTTTTAATGTTTTACATTGTTATGTAGTGTAATATGTACGTGTATGTCTGTGTATAATTATGTTTTCTATAATTATACGCTATTAAAATAGCTTCTTATCAGGATTTTTTTTTCCTTTTGTTTGGTTTAGTTTGTTTGTTTTTCTTAAGATTACAAACCACTGTACCAGTGATCCTTATGTTAGTGTTTTTATGGACCTGGCACATTTTTTCTGACCTGTCCCACGTCAACTTTAGAGAGCGTGAATGTGCAATTGTGCAAAAAGGCAGCACAGATGGGCACGGGTCTTCTGGTGGGTCTCCTTTTAAGTTTATTTTGACAACACAGTGTAAAAAACAAAGTGAAAGACACTTCCCTGTGCTAATGCTGTGGAAACATAAAGAAAACTGGGAATTCTCGCCTATTCTGTATGACTGTGGTCATAAATAAATGTTACTGTGAACTTGGACTCCTAAATCCAAACTGAGGATCTGGATTGACTGCGTGACCCAATTCCCAGAGTGGACTCCCACACATCCTGCTGCGTGCTGAGCACTTGCAAAAATCAGGCCACTTAATGATGTACACAAATAAATAGCAGCTGCCCATTTATGTCACCTTTGGCCATGTGTCCTCGCCACAAAGAATGCTCTCTAAACTTGCACGGGGACTTGGCCCCATTTTAGCTGTCTCCTTCCTGTTTGAAATGTTAACCCCCTTGGTATATTGGTCTCCTAAGAAGCGCCCAACTACTTGAATATGGCGTTATAACCTTAAATTTTTTCTTACTCTTAAAATAAGTTGCTTAAAATAAGTCAGGCTATAGCTGAACAGATTACTCTTTGCAGACAAGTTAAGTTACTGTCATTGTCCCTATGACAGATGAATAAATAGCTGTAAGAAAGATGCCCTGTTACCAAGAGCTCTCAACTCCATTTTCCTTCCTGATTTTCTTTTCTTTTCTTTTTTTCTTTTTTTATGCCTTCTGTTATTTTTGGCAGACCAGGCTGCTGAGGGGGAGCTGGAATTAGATGTAAAACTGTGATATACTGTGATATAATTTACATAAGAGCTACATAAGGGCTCCCTTATGTTTATTCACAGGCTTAATCCAAGCTCACATACCTCCACTGTGTTCCAGCCATGAAAATTTGTTTACTATTTCTAAAGGCTAATGAGACCTATTTATGGGTTGCAGGAGTTGGTTTTGACAGAGAGGCTAGTATACGCTGCTCTCTTGTTCATTCACAATCTGTACTACAGCGGAGACGAAAGTTGAGGAGGAGGAAAACCATCTCTGGCATCCCCAGAAGAGTGCAACAAGAAATAGGTGTAGTATAAATACAAATCTTCCGTAGATAGCTTTCTAACCAATTTAAATTGCAGGAATATGAGCTGGTAGCCAGCCTTTCAAATAAGTGAAACCTCGAAAGCGTAAATGCTTCTGGAGTTTGGGAATGACGTGGTTTGGTTTTTTGATTTACTACAGTAAGCAAAGCTATATTACTCCATATGGCCTTGACGGACCGGGGGCCTTACTGAGTAATATAGATGTACGTGTTCAGCTCTTATCGTGTAAATGTTAATCAGTTCTTTTTTTTTTTCCATTTTATTTCTGTTATGAACCCATAGTTATGTGCATAAAAAGTAACTAGATTAAGTGAAAGTTTTTTCTTGTGTGAGGGGAGCTTAAGGTAAAGAACTGACAGATGTTGCTCAGCAAAGTGATGACGAGCTGTCACAGCAGCCGGATAACTCACTCAGATGAGCAGTTGGATGTCCGCCTTAGAGACAGCTGCTGGTACCCTATGGGAAACTTCGCTAAATGCTCCTTTTATTTATCATGCTCAATTCCTTCTTTTCATTCTTTATTACCAAGGATATTTGCCCAAAATCAAGCGGCTTACCTCACTTTTTGTCCCAGCTAAATTAGGAGCAACTCTGTTGAAGGCAAATCCAGTGTAAAATCGGTATTAACCTGAAATGAAGCTAACAGGATCGTTATTTCTTAATGTTCATCTACACCTGAAGATGGCTCTGGTATCTCGGTCCGTTGCCGTGAAACCTGATGGGAAGCAGAAGGAATGTGTTTATCACAGGGAATAAGCAACCAGAGAACCTATGAAAGAAAGATCCTGTTCCCTTGCAAATATTCTTGGTAGTAAAGAAGCAGACTGGAAATTCTGAACAGACAGGTAGTCAAAATAAAATTGTTTTTAGAAGTCCACGGAGTGTTTTGTCCAGCAGACACTCCTGGAAACTGTCTTTAATTAGTTGAAATAGAATGACAAAAACTGAAAACTTAATATTTATCTTAATATTTACTACAGCAAGATCAGCTCCACATGAGATCACATTGCAGAAATAGGAGAACTGAGATCATATTGCAGGATTAGGAGAATTTCCCCACCTCACCAGGATGAGGTTTGCTTTGTATACTCTTTATAGCAAAGTTAAATTGGGTCCAAAGTTAAATTGGGCCCAATGCTCAGCAAGATTAAAAAAGAAAGAATACAACAGATAACACTTCTTGGGTTGCTCCGCGGGTTGTCTCGCGCAGCAGGTGTGGAGCTGCCTCCCACTCACTCGGCTTTCCGTGTGTCCTAGATTCAGACGAGTCGCCAGTGGCGAGAGAGCGCAATGTGATTGTGCATGCAAACCCAGACTTCTCTGGCTCCAGCAGCAGGAGGTCGGGGACCCGGGACTCGGAGTGCCAGACAGAAGAAATCCTGATAGCCGCTCCCTCCCGGCGGCGGATACGCACCCAAAAAGGGCAGAGCGTCGTCGCCTCCCTCTCCCACTCTGCTGGCAACATCTTGGTGCTGGCAGACAACGGGGATGCCGTCTTCGCTGCCGCTGTAAGCAACCGCATCCGCTCGCGGAGCCTTCCTCGTGAGGGCGCCCGGGCTAGCGAGGGCCATCAGGATGCCACTGCCAAGAGCGAAGGGTATGAAGCAGAGCACTTCCTAGCTGGCCAGGAAAGGATCCCAAAAAAGGGGAAGGAGGTCTTGAGCAAGCAGGGTTCACAAGAGCATCAGCCCATTGGTTTAACTTGTCCTCAGCACCTGCACAGCCCCGAACACAGCATCGGTGAGAGGGGGAGATCGCGGCTGTCAAGGATGGCCGATTCGGGCAGCTGCGAGATTTCGTCCAACTCAGACACCTTTGGGAGCCCCATTCACTCTATCTCCACGGCAGGAGTCCTGCTAAGCAGCCACATGGACCAGAAAGATGACCACCAGTCCTCCAGTGGCAACTGGAGCGGCAGCAGCTCCACATGTCCCTCACAGACATCCGAAACCATTCCTCCTGCTGCCTCTCCTCCGCTAACAGGCTCTTCGCATTGTGACTCTGAGCTGTCACTCAACACCGCTCCTAACGCCAACGAGGACTCCAGTGTCTTCATCACAGAGCAATTTGGTGACCACGTGGACAAGGTCAGGGGCCACAGGGCGAGCTCCTTCACCTCCACTGTGGCGGATTTACTGGATGACCCCAACAACAGCAACACGAGCGACAGTGAGTGGAACTACCTGCACCATCACCATGATGCCTCCTGTCGCCAGGACTTCAGCCCCGAGCGCCCAAAGGCTGACAGCCTGGGATGCCCCAGCTTCACCAGCATGGCCACCTACGACAGCTTCCTCGAAAAGACTCCCTCTGACAAGGCAGACACTAGCTCACACTTTTCTGTGGATACGGAAGGATACTATACCTCCATGCACTTTGACTGCGGTCTCAAGGGTAATAAAAGCTATATTTGCAACTATGCAGCCGCAGGCTCCGAAAGCGGCCAGACCGGGAGCATGACATCCAGCCTGGCTGACTGTGCCTGGCAGGAGTGTGCGAGCCACAGGAGGCAGGGACGGCAGAGCATCTCACTGAAGAAACCAAAGGCAAAGCCAGCCCCACCAAAACGCAGCTCATCTTTGAGGAAATCGGAGGGCAGCACTGACCTTCCTGACAAGAAAGAACCAAAGATCGGCAGCGGGCAGCATGTCTCCCACACCGCCAGGGAGATGAAGCTGCCTCTTGAGTTTTCAAACATACCTTCCCGAGTGGAAGGCCCCAACCTGCCAGCCAAGCAGGAGCTCCCCTGGGTGAACCAGGGTGACAGCGGGTTAAAGGACACTCCATTCAACACCGCTGATATCCCCTCCTTTAAAGATGAAGGTGCTGAACAACCTCACTATGCAGACCTCTGGCTTCTGAACGACTTGAAATCCAGCGATCCTTACAGGTCCTTGTCCAATTCAAGCACCGCTACGGGTACTACAGTCATAGAGTGCATCAAGTCACCGGAGAGCTCCGAATCCCAGACGTCCCAGTCCGGGTCACGAGCCACCACCCCATCCCTCCCTTCGGTCGATAACGAGTTCAAGCTGGCCTCCCCCGAGAAGCTGGCAGGGTTAGCCTCACCCTCCAGCGGGTACTCCAGCCAGTCAGAGACACCCACCTCTTCTTTTCCGACCGCTTTCTTTTCGGGACCTTTATCTCCAGGAGGGAGCAAGAGGAAGCCGAAAGTACCGGAGAGGAAGTCATCGCTGCAGCAGCCACTCTCGAAAGACAGCATCGCCTCGGTGAGCAAAGACCTCGAACTTCCGATTATACCTCCTACTCACCTCGACCTAAGTGCTCTTCACAATGTCTTGAGCAAGCCCTTCGCTCACAGGCACCAGCTGCATGCCTTCAGCCACAGCAAACAGAGCGCGGTCGGGGAAGCCCTGCATCCCAGCCCTCCCACTGCCCTCGCCATCACGCCCTCCGTTCTCAAGTCTGTCCACCTTCGGGCAGTCAACAAGCCTGAAGGAGGGAAGCAGAAAGGCAGTGCCCCAGACCTGCTCTGCATACAAGAGACCGCCTTGATGGCGACTGATGTCTCTCCGGGCAAAATGAAGCCACTCTTAGTTAAGAAACCAGTATCACGCCAGTACTCCACAGAGGAGGCCATAATGTCATACACTGACGATTCCCCGGCAGAAGGGGGCCCCGGAAAGCCACCTTTAGAGAAAAGTTCCTCTTTCAGTGGGCAGACAAGCTGTGAGCGAGAAGCTGTAACTTCAGCAAGCGTGGGTCTGATTGAAATCAAACCTGGGAAGGACCAAACATACCTGGCTGCTGAGCACTTGCCAGAAAGCACTCTGAATCAGACATGGGCCGTGTCTGCAGATGGGTTTCAGAAGGGCTCAACTATCCTCATGGTTGATGATGAAGCAAAGAAACTCAGCCAGGGAGCAGAAACAGACCATGACCATCAGCAAGTGCAAGCTCAGCAAGAGCCCTCCGCAGGCAGTGAGGGGAGGCTAGATGCTGGGCCTGCAGGCGAAAGCCCAGCTCAGGCTGAGGCAGTGGCTGTCAGCGATCAGCTTAAGCACCAACCCGATGTAAGCCACCTTGTGCCTGGGACTATCGGCTATGAAGCAGAGACAGCAGCAGTGAATTCACTCAGCGAAGCGAGTTGCAAGCAGGAAAACGATATCGCATCAGGTATCCCAACCAAAAGTGCCTCTGATGACAGCAGGGTGGACGAGACGGTGGGTGGCACGGACGAGCCTTCGCTGAAAGGTCAGTTGTGAACTCTTTATGTGTTATCACATGGCTTTGGACATGACTGGTGGTGGAGTCAAAAAGCAGGCCAGAGGTGCAAATTGGCATACCTCTGGAGGTTTAAATATATAGGGCCCCTGATCCGTCAGCTGGCCAGCCAGGCCAAAGGTATTTTATGCTTTTTCAGTCTATTCAGAATATATTTATCTGATATTTATTTCCTCCCTTGTGCTGCATTTCAGCTGAAAAGAGAAACGGGAGGAGCACTAACCTTGGGTACAGAGGAGCCTGATTATCACAGCTGTACAATAAAAGGGAGATCCCAGTTTCAGGCCCTAATGGTGCCCCCTTTATGGGCTCCAACATGCAATGTACATGATGTTTAGATTAGAGGAGAAAGTCGGTACGACGGTATCAGTCGCTCGGCTGTGAACCGAGCTGGTGCCTCACATTGGTGGTGCTATTGCAAAGCATGGACGGGTTTGACTCATAGCGTGGCTTCTTTCCTTGTTTAAGAGTCTTCTCCAAGTGACGAGTCCATCGTGTCTCCGCTGAGTGAGGAGTTGCAGGGTGATGCTGAGGATGTCTTTGTGTCTCCAAACAAACCCCGCACTACCGAGGATCTGTTCGCAGTCATTCACAGGTGACCTAACCTTGTGGCAATGATAGCTGCAGAACAGTCATTCGATGGTTAAGTCTTGTCCTGAAACTGCCTTCTTTAGTTTATTGAATTTAGGTTTCTAAGAGGCAGCTTTTAAAAGATGCTTTATTATGGTCTGGTGTATCTTCACGGCATGTATAGGACGCTTTACAGGTAGCAACATCAGGCCTTTCTCTCTAACATACATATGTGTCTCCAAAGAAACCTACCTGCAGCGGTTCCTGCCTTCTGCCCACCAGCTCTATTCTGGTGTGAGTCATCGTAGCAAGAATGACGAGAAGGCATCTGTTCAATTTTAGAGTGTTTTGTATTCAGCTGAAATTTGCAGTCACAACTGAAATTACAGATTTCTGATATTGAATAGGTTACTCCAAGTATTATTATTACCTAAGACTCTGTATGCATTTTCATCTTTATAAAGAGCTGGTTGTGCATACATTGTTTTGGAAGAGCCGGGTGAGGTTGATAGGGATTCTGGCTCAGTGCTTCATTCATTGCACAAGAGCTATCATGGCTTAGTCTCATCAGTCACTGCTAGCCTACAATATTTGATAGAGGGATTACAAGAACTTTAGCTAATATGAAAGCATGGTCAATCTGTGAAACTCCAGACCACCATTAAGTGTTATTCTACAAAGATAATGTATGAAGGAGTGTTTCTTTGTGTTTTTACAGATCAAAAAGGAAAGTTCTTGGGAGAAAGGATTCTGGAGACCTTTCTGTAAGAAACAGATTGAGAGCTTCGTCTGGGACCAGCAGCCAGCCCCCCAGCAGCAGCACATTGCCCGCCAGCAGCATGCCACCAGCCAGCAGTGTGGGCACTCCCATAAGCAGTCAGAGGTCCCCTGGGCTTATATACAGGAATGCCAAAAAGTCCAACACATCGAATGAGGAATTTAAACTACTGCTCCTTAAAAAGGGCAGCCGATCCGATTCTAGCTACAGGATGTCTGCCACAGAAATTCTGAAAAGTCCCATTTTGCCCAAGTCTCCAGGAGAGCTGATGGCAGATGCCCCTCAGAGCCTAGAGGAGTCTCCCCCCGCGGCGAGCCCTGATGCATTGTCCCCACTCTCTCCCTGCTCCCCCAGGGTCAATGCAGAAGGATTCTCCTCCAAGAGCTTTCCCATGTCAGCATCTTCGAGAGTGGGGCGCTCCCGGGCACCTCCGGCCGCCAGCAGCAGCCGGTACAGCGTGCGCTGCAGGCTGTACAACACGCCGATGCAGGCCATCTCCGAGGGAGAGACGGAGAACTCGGATGGCAGCCCTCATGACGATCGGTCTTCTCAGAGCTCAATGTAAGCTGCGTGGGCACCAGGGCCAGGCTGCTGACACCACTCGTGCTCTGTAAGGATGTGAATATAAGAGGCCAATGCTGTAGCAGTCAAAAAAAAAAAAAAAAAGAAAGAAAAAAATTGCAGGGCAATATCGTTGCTTAAATGTGTTTGTGTTTGTAAGATGCTGGGGAAACAGAGGACTACAGCTGTAGCTATTTATTACGTTTTCTAAAAGGAGGAAGATACGATATGTCTGTTCTGTTTTCTTTTGGCTTCATTTGGTTTATCCCACTCCCATTTCCGTTGTCACTGTAGATTTCAAGGCTGTACACTTTCCATAGAGTTAAAAGTGACTTTGGTTTGGTTTTTTTTCCAGAAGCTGCCCATCTAGAAACAAATCCCTCACTGTAGTGCTTCCCTAGGGGAAAAAAAAAAAAAAGAAAACGCTCTTGAGGGTTGGTATTTTTCTACACTAAAATGAGCTGAAACAAAATTTAGAAGAAATTAACAAAACATATGTAAATACCATATTTTTGATAAAAATTTGTAAATAGAATTATCAAAAAGTGGACGTGGCACACGATTTACTGGATAACAACTTTGTTTATAGGAGATAAAAGAAGTCAAATGTAATAACTGTATTCTGTGAATACCATTTTCATATCAAACGTAAAAAATCCACATGGCCACCGATAACCGCTTTCAGTGCGACAAGCCTGAAGGATGACATTGAGCAGTGGAAAGGAGGAATTCTCCGCCTTAGCTAAGGAAATGGAAAGGCTGACTGCGAGGGGATTAAAGTCACCATTTGTCTTTCTAAGGCAGTTCCGAAGAAGCTAACTGGAAAGCGCAGCTGGGAGGGTTACCGGGAGGATCGGTGGGGAAGGCAGCGTGCTTCCGACAGAACAAAGTCGTGTCTGATACAAAGCCCCAAAGGGTCCCATCCCACAGCCTCCCCAGGGCCTTTACTCTAGCAGGGATCGCTTCAGAGAGGAGAGATGCGAGAAGAAATAGTACTTAACTTTCATATTCCTATTAGGCTATTGGGATACATAACACGGTCATAACCTGGTAACTATACTCTTTAAACACAATTAGTTTCTGGTTCGTAAAGGAAACAAATAAATTATAAGCATGCAAGAAGCGCTTTCGATTTATCAGTAAATATCCGCGATGAGTTTTCAGTGAAGCTTTCTCTTTGTGCTGATGAGATTCATGCTACCTAAATATTTACAAAAATGACACTGTGAAAACGTAGCTGGGAAATAGGTATGTGTATGCATTATTTATATTCATTGCTGAGCTGGGAAGGGGAAAGCTCTGGTTCATTGTGCCAGCCACGTACAGTTGGGATCTTGTCTGGGTTTACCAGAAACGCGGAACAGGGTGGGGGACTGGGGTGGGGTGGGAAAGGAGACAAATCAAAGCAGCTGCTTTGATACAAATGAAGGCAGGGAAATAAAAGCTGAATTACTTGAAGTTACTTGAATTTTCTTGTCTTAAAACTGCAAGAACTTTTAAAACTTAACCCGTGAGTCGCTTTATACTTTTAATTTTTAAACAGAATAAAACCGACAGGCCTGATTCTCCTTTGGGACACCACGGTTTCCATCGACGTAGCCCCATCCGTGCTACTTGGAGAAGGCCCTCTTTGTCCAAAATTGATGCAGTTGGTGTTGGTTGCTGTAGGATATGGTTTGGAGTAGAGAAAGGTTAGTGCAGAGAAAATAGTGCAAGGAGGAATGTGGTGTGCAGTAGGACAGGTCAAGTAGGATGGCAGAAAGAGGTACTTTAGTACTAAAGAAATCAACTAAAAGCTGGCTTTAAGCATAAGTAAAAGATAGGGAAGCGGAATGTGTGAAATGGGTTTTTATTAGTTTTTTTTGCTTTTAATCATGTAACGCATAAAGCTGAGAGTTTTTAAAAGCAGGCAGAGTATGTTTTAAAGAGGAAGGTTCTACCTAAAACTGTTACAACTTCAAAAGAGTCTGAGCAAGTCAGAATGGTTTAACAAATCCCGAATGTTATTCCCCATAAGGTTCACGTCTGATTTCATCTAGCACTTACCCCAAGAAATAGATATTAATCAGGGTTTCCTACCATCCTCCTGTGTAGCCTGGTTGTGTTAGGTGTGAGAGGTAGAGTCGCTGTGCATGTAGTACGTGCGTTGGGAAGAGAGATGGTCCGTCAGCTGAAGGGCTGCAGATTCAGGAAGTCTAAATAATCTAGAAGTCTAAAATAGTTTTCAAAAAGGTAATGGGAGCAAGGCTTTGGAAACAAAAGGCTAATCACATTCGTAGCTTAGTTAAGAAGTCTGAACACAAGTGAATTGAATGAATGAGAATGTTTTAAGAGGAAACGTTTAGCATATAACAAACCACTTTCTGGAGACCATGAGTAAAGGAAGTTTAGATATTGGGCAGAAAATCCTTAGTTTGTCATCTTCGGTTGTTTTCCTTAAAAATTTTACCACGAGCACTTTTACAACGTGTTTAATAGTCCTGAGTTAAATAGTCATTCAAAACTGTAAAGAGAATACAGCTGAATTGACTTTGACAGTCTCACTTTTTATTACCAATCAATAATTTCACAGAGACCATACATAAATTTATATATACTAAAAAAATTTATTTTACTGGAATGGTGAGGCGATGCTTCACGTATGAAATGGCCAGAGAGCAATCCCATTAAAATACGGTCATACTTCTTTTGCTTTATTTCCTAGTTTATATTTAGCACATTGAAACCGAAATAAAGAGATTCTAAATCCATTCTGAAGAGTTCATAACAAATGTGGGAGTCAGAGGAAAACGAATGGCGGGGACCCCTGCAGCGTTGCAGGCGTGCCGCTAAGGCACCAGAGGACAAGCTGTAGAGCGAAGGGAACATCACTCACCTCTTGAGACAGGGTACAGTACACACATCAGGTAATCGCTGAACCGTCATTTCAACCTACTGTTCCGTTGTTTGCACTGATGTTATGGAAATGATTTCTGAAGTTATACAGCTGTGTGTTCTGAAAAATAACATTTCCCCTTTTTTTGTTTGGTTTGGTTTTGTTGTGGCAGCATAGAGGACATGGAATAGCTGTAGCAAATAAAGCATATGTTTGCTTTTGCCAAAGGTCAGTGATTGAGTGCATTTGCTGCAATGGTGGCAGATAGAGAAATACTGTAGGTTATGACTTAAAAGAATTAAAAAAAAAATTAAGAAGGTTACAGTGTAACTATTTTGGTACTAGCACCAGTTCATGCTGGCAGAAAAGACAATGGTTTATGGACTTGCATCCATTTTGTATTTTTGTAATATTTGTAAATATGAACTTTTTAAATTGTTGCAAAGATGGTTTCTTTTGTAAAATGTTTTCAAAGTTTACATTAAATCCAAGCCTTTGTATATTTTAGAGCTGTGCAACACTTTAAGTCTTGTATTTATTTTTAGTAAAAACGGTGACAGTTTCATTGTGAACCCCTCTCAAAAAATGTGTCGGAAAAGTTTGATTACCTAGAAAGTGTGTATAGAAACTGCAAATAAACGTGACTGCAATTAAATCACACCTTCTCCTTACTTTCTTGTAATGAAATGTGAAGTCTAATCTACAGACTACAAGTAGGCCATTTCCAAAGGTAAGTCTCAGCGCACTACACATTTCAAACCATTTAATTGTGTTGTCTCTTCAGCTTCATTTTTTTTATAAACTGAGTAAGGGGAAATCTGTATCCAAACTTGTCATTGACTTGAAGTGGAGTTTTCCCCACAAGTACAATTTTGCCAGAATATAAAGACTAACTACTGAATTTGCCCCAGGTCTTTCGCGCGTAAGAAAAAGGTAAGAGAAAGGAAGCTGGGATGAACAGTGGGAAGACCGCTACTTTATCTTCAGCTGGAAAACAAAACAAATTGCAACACTTCAGACCCAAGGCATAGAGAATCCAGTGACTGAACCTTATCAAATAAAGCAAGCAAGCTGTGGGCAAAAGGCAGGCCATAAATTATGAACACAGAAGTGCAAACACTACTTTGTTTTAAAACAGTTGGTTTGGTTATTAGCAGTTTGAGAACTCAGGGCATGGAATATAAGCGGTTTAAACGATAGCCCCGGCATGTCTCTTCAAAAATTGCATGCCTGAAGGGAACGTGGAGGGGAAGATGCCCATCATGGAACTTTGGTTTCAGCTGTCATTTTGTCAGTAGCTTTGCAAAGCTGTACTTGGCATTGAAAAAATGCATATGAAAAAAAAATCTGAAATGCACGGGTCTGGTGCCTTAGAGCGAGTGGGAAACATCAGCCCTGGGGAATGCTGCTGGGCTGTCTGGAATTGTGCTTTGCGAGGATATGAGGATTGCCCCGATGGGTGTGGTCCTACATTAGTGTCCAAATGGGAATCAGCTTGCATAAGATTTATTTTAACCAGATGGTCAAGCAGTTAATGATTATGTAGATCGTTTCCTCTTGGGTTGGGTGCCTTTCCCAATCCAGAAATACAGATAAGCAAGACCCATAGGAAGAGCTTAGCCCATAGAGGCAGGCACAAGATAGTTTTCATCCGCCTGCCATATGCCTGTGTATTGTTTTCATGCTCAGCTGAAGATGGAACATCAGACTACATAAAGTATACCCACTCATTTTTTCATATATATGGAGGGAAATCGTTGTAAATATTTACAACATATGTGAAGACAGTGACTTATTAAGTCTGCCAAACCTAGGCTTCAGTGTGTACCGCTGAGTGTGGGTACACGGCATACCACCGTCAGGCCCATTCAGATAACATAAACCAGGTGCTATAAGCGGCATCACTGCATATACAAGCTCTTCTCAGGTTGTACTATCCCACTTCTCAGCAAAGCATCCCACCATGCTTTTAACATCCTTTCAAATCGCCAGGCCCTGGGGAGGCATCTTTCCTGGGAAGAGGGCAGCTGAATTCTGGCTGCAATCCTAGTGCTGATTTCTACGCAGGTTTCTATGGGCGCTCACTTGACAGAGGTTGTTTTCCATGAACCTGCTTTTGGTTGCATTGATTATATTTCCATCCTTTAATTCTCTGCTTGGTGAAAGAAGCATGTTTTAACTCTTCCGATAACTTCTTGGGATTAAAGGCAGGCTGACAGGTTTTTAATTACCCAGCTTTTCCCATTTGTATTTTTAACAACTGACACATTAGTGTTCTCCTGAAACTCTTCTAGTGCCCAACATTATTGGTCATAAGAGTCCTTCAATGGGTTCTCCTCACTTCTTGATTGCAAGTTATCCAGCTCTGCTGACCAAAGATGTCTGTCTTCAATTACTTCAGTATAGATGGAGGAGGTTTCACATTGTATCATCTGTGCTCACCAAAATAAAAACTGAGGAAACATATTCATAAGGAATCCATATCCTCCAGCAGAGGCTCAAGGTCAGGACAACAGAACAGGTAAGCAGCTAAATAGTGTCTTTCACACCACATTCACTTGCATTGCCATTTAACTTTCCCAGAGCTGGAAAATCAGGAAACCACTCTGAATGTGAAATTTATCCTGTAACAGATGTCGGCATTCTCAGTGAAGTTTACTGTGTTCATAGAAGATAAATTAAAAAGCTGTGCAATACAGTGATGGTAATAACAGCATCATGGGTAGGAGTGGTAGCTGTCATGCACTTCCACTCTAAATAGGTTGCTGCCAACTTTTTTTTTTTAACAGAAGATATCAAGCCCTGACCCGAATACTTCTTACTGCTGCCATTTCACAAAAAGGCTGAAACCAAAAGCCATCGGTGTCAGGAAACAACTACCCCTACATCTCCCTTTCTAGTTCACTGGCATTTTCAGCTGGGGTGAGAGGAGAGGCAGGAACTGCTCCCTCAGTCCCAAAAGAAGAATAACAAAGGCCAAGGAAATGCCAGTTCTTTATTTACTCATTGGTTCATTCACACTGTTCATCCATAGTACAGCAGCACTCTCCATACCTAGCAGTGAGGCATTAATGAGGCAGAAAAAATAAGCCTTTTTGCCAATGGCACCTGAACAAACAAAAGAAGCCTTGCCTTCTAACAACAGTGATAGTTTTGGTTTAATGGTAGGCTGCTTGTTTTTTATATCACTCACAGACCACATGTCTACAAAATAAGCAATCATCCAATGAGTCTTCTGTGGAAATTCACACTATGGTTTAGACTGAGACTGAGAAAATTAAGTAACATGATTGAACCTGTGGCTTGGCCAGTCTGTTAACGAGTCACACTGAATCTAGGTCAGGTGGCTTAGTTTTATTACAAGCCTCCAACGCTGAAAAAATAAATCATCAGATGAAAACATTTTTATGAGTAAAGGACATTCAAAATCTGTAGGAACATGGCATTCAGTTCCTAAGCGGTCAAGTTTATTTACTTATTTAAAAGGCTGGCACAGTACTATTATATTATTACTAGTATTTAGTGTTCATCCTTTAATGTTCTCCTTTTAGAAAGTACCTCCTTTTGGTATTCATTAAAGGCTTACTCAGTGGCAGTTGGACACCACTTACATGGTTTCTTCATTATGGGTAATGAAAACAAGTGGCTTTATGACCATTTAAGAATGGTAGAACCTCAAAAATTATAATAGATATAGAATATAGATATAGAAAAATAGATAATTTAAGAGCCGACTCAAAGTAAAGTGAATTAAATATAGACCATACCCTCAAAGTACTAATGCCAAACCATATTATCCTAGTACTGTGATCTGTTTCTGTGCATTTCACTTTGCCAAGCTAGCTGAATCATCAAACAAATACTGCTAATGTAAATTTAGGTTGTAATTTCTGTTACTTTCCTCAACTCAATGCACAAAACAAGCTTTGGGATCTACGAAGACCGGTGTATAACTGGAGTTAGTCCACAACTCTACTTGCCATTTGAAATGTCCAACACTACAAACTACCAAGTCTCAAACCCAAAATGAAGACATTACAGAAATAAAGTAGGTAAATGTATGTTTTTATTTTATTGGATCCAGTAACCATAAGTACCAGGAAAGATGGCCTACAAATTAATTTCAGGAAATTTCTTGTGCAAACTGATCCAAGAAAAAAAAATCTTTGTAGACTGGGTTTTCTCACTCCTCCTGAAACTATGATTCTGCAGTCAAATGCATTAACTATTACCTGACTCCTTTCCCTACACCAACCTCCCACCTACCTCCACTTCCTTCAGTTTTCTTCTCAAATCCATACTGCCTTCTACGTGATTAGTAAGCCACTGAAACAGTATTTGTAGGAATATAGAGGAAATCCTACCACTTTCTATCTAAAAGACAAAACTTTCTAAAACAGCATGCTGTAACTCAGAACAGAGATGTTATGGCCTCTAGTATACCAGATCATTCCTTTTAATTTAGCTTCACTTCCTAAAGACCATACTCCTCTTAGCCCTACCTTAAATATCATTCTTTTAGCTCCTCCAAATACCATTGCCCCACAAGACTGTGGAAATCAGATATCCAACAAAGTTTTTCGATGTTTCCTTTCAAAACCAACATTTCTTTACCCTTTGCCCCGAGTGCTTCCTTTCCTCAATCAGCAGTATCCCCTATCCCTCACTCTGGCACTTCACTTCTTAGTCTGAGTCTCGGTACCCCATTCACCCTCTGCGGCCCCCCAAGATCCACCTGTTCCCAAATCATTCTTTTCAGGGACTGCTTCCTTACATCCATACAAAATGTTGCCCTGTCATAATAAAGTTCTTCAGTTTCTGCAGAAAAAAATAAAGGGAAGATAAAAGCTGATTTGAATACAGCATTGTTGGCTGGGGTCCCTATTACTCAGTCATTCTCCCACCACCTCAAGCTTTATAGGAAGGTAAAAGTCTCAGCTTACTCAATGCTCTTACAGTCCAGTGCTTTAACTGGAAACCATCAGAAAATTATGATGTCTTTTGGTGAAGAAACTTCTGCAAGAAATTTGATCTACTGCACTATTTAGTTCAAGATGGGGCTTGTAGATGCTGGTCTTCCATATTGTTATCTACATCAAAGAGAGAAAAGGCTTTCAAAAACTGCTAAAGATCAGAAAGTGATACAGAAAGCATTGACTCAGCCTGCCCAGTAGTTGGCCCTGGATCCCAGTCTCCCCAGTTGCTGGGAGAGTCCCTGAGGCCGTAGCCCTACTGCAGTTGCTGGTGCAGACCATCTCAGACCTCCGCCACCCCAAACATACAGGGCTGGCCAGGATTCCCCTGGTCCCCCACAGCCAGCCCCCCACGGCTGCGTCCTTAGAGACACAGAGCCACTCACAGCCCCAGTGTTGGCCAGGGCACCCTGATGCCCCAGTAGCCACCACCTTTTGATCCTGCCCTTAGGCATACACATGCCCCCCCTCACCCCTTGAGACCCCCCAGACCCTATGGTCTCTCCAGCAGCTGACCAGGATTCCCCTGGTCCCCAGTAGCCAACTCCCCTATGGTCTCACCCTTAGAGATCCCCCTGGCTCCCAGGCCACTTCACCTTGGGGCTGGACAGTCCAACTTGACCTTCATTAGTGCTCACACGCTCACTCACACCTGCTCAGGTTGCTACACCACGGGCACACAGTCCCTCTGACATGTGGTCTGGCTCTTGTTGCTGCACTCAGACCCCCATACACAGAGAGCAGAGAACTCTCACCCCAGGAAAGAGCTAGAAAGTAATGTAATAGATGCCACACTTGTTCCTCCCCTATTCACCTCAATCCATCCTTTTCCCTGCTTTTGGTTCCTCCCCTAAAAATCTCATAGTAAGTCCCGTGCAATCCTGAAATGCTTTTCCCCCACAATGTGCCCCATACTCCTAGGCAGCAACCCCCCTTCAGTCCGAAAGGTGCTCTAGTGTTGACTCATTTGACGGGTTTTTATGCCTGGATGCTGGACATGAGACTCTGCTGGGTCAGCCCTGGAAGGGGCCCAGGCAGGGTATTTGTTCCTGTGAGTCCTTAATTTAGGTTCCTGCCTGCCTTTGTGCCCTTGGGCTCCTCTGGGCACGTGAGATGGGCCTTTAATGGGCCAGTGGACCCTGGGATGGGCCTGGGAGTAGCCAGAACAGGATATGAATCGGGGTCTCCCTGCCATTGTCTTTCCTGGTCCTTTGTGGGTGTGCAGAGCAGCTTTTAGTGGGGGAATACAAGGTTATGTAATAAAAGATACAACCAGAAAGGATCACACCATCCTCTCTCCTTGCACAGCACTTCAGACATCTCTTTCGCCTCCTGACTGGGCTCTTGGTGGGACTTGCAGGGAGTGCTCTCCTGTTGCCTTGCTTTACTATCTCCATGGTGCTGCTGAGCTGTTCTTTGGTCCTGCAGGCTTTCGTAGGGCACTTTGTCGCCCCAGGCCATGTGCAGATCAGGTCCCATCACCATCCTGGATCTTCTTCCAATCCCTCCCCAAACATATTACCCCAGAGATATTCCTGTGGCTCCACAGGGGAGTGCGAGCTCACCCAGGAGATGTCCTGGCCCTACTTACCCTGCTATCCCCAATCCTGAATTAAAAAAATAAAGGGATTGGCGTAGAGAGACAGAGGAGGCAGCAGTAGGGCAAAAAGCACAGAAGTGTTCATATAGGTAGACACGGCTGAAATTTCTATGCTTTGTCCTTCCCAAAGGCCTGTAGTGTTCCTGTATGAACCAGAGCCCTGACACCTGACTTCATACAGTTCTGTGAAGACCACCATTTGCAGCTGTTAACCTGTACCCCTCTGTAACTGGATTTCTCCCATTACAAGTGGTTTGCAAAGAACGAAACCCAAACCTGATGGTGGGGTAAGATAACCAGGCATCACTGTATGCTGAAAACTGGGGATCCGGATCTGGGAACCCGGATCTGAAGTCTCCCACGGGTTTATCCTCCCGCAAAGACTCGGCGAGCAGCTCGGCAGCCCTCCACCCTCCTGGGGACAGAGAAGCCTGCGTGAAACCAAGCCCGCTGCCCTCGGCCAGGCCTTGGCTAGCAGCGAGCATGGCAGTGCCAAGGAAACAAGTGGAGTACAGAGAAAGCCGGGACACTTTCCGTAACGGGAGAGCCGGCGCCCAGCATCGCACCTCCAGCGCCGGGGCGGGGGCGGGCGGCTGAGGGAGAGGGTGGCTGAGGGAGAGGGCGGCACCGCCTCCGGCTGCCGTTTGCCAGGCGCGCCCCCGTGCCCAGCGCGCAGCCGCACTGCTTCAAAACAGTTTGTTGCTCACGTCGGAGAAGCCGCTTCCGTTTCCAACGCCGCATTCCAGCCCCACCTGCCTGTGCCGGAGCCCCCGTTCGCTTCGCCGCCCTACCCGCCGGAGACACGACCCCGCGTTCCGCCGCCCCACCGAGCCATGTCCGCCGAGGGTAAGGCTCCCGGCTGCCCCCGTCCCGCCGCTCCCCCGGGGTGGGGGTGGGGGGGTGGGGGGGAGGGGGCTGGCAACCGGGCAGACGGGGCGCAGAGGAGCGGCCGAAGCACGGAGACCGCTCCCTCACCCTTCGCAACGGCCCCGGCGCTCCCTGCCCCACCGGCCAAGCCACGCCCATCGCGCCCACCGCTATTCGCCAGTTCCGGCATGGCGAGCTGCCGCCATTGGCTTTCGGCGCCGCCCGTCGCCGCTGCGTCAGTGGCAGTAGGGGGGCTCGAGGCGCGGAGGGCGCGCGGACGAGCGGGCGGTTGGAGGAGCTGCGCGGGATGGGGGCGGTGGGAACGGTATCCGCGCGCGGAGCGGAGCCGGTGGGCGGGCGGCGCTGCGCTTTCCCTCCCCCTGCCCCGGGCGCTCTCGGGCTGTCAGCGGCGCTCGGGTTTTCTCCTGGGACGCGTATTCCCGAAGCGCCGCTGCAGCGTCACTTCTTCCGCAGCCAAGCCAAGGGCAGAGGGGCGGCCGTGGGCGGCTGTGCTGGGAGCGGGGCTGTCGCGGGGAAGTTGCTGCTCGGAAGAAGTAATGTGGCCCCGCCGCGGCTCGATTACCTCATAGTATAACGCCGGAGGGTGGCAGCGGCAGTTTCACGGTTTGTGGTGGGGGAAGTATTTGCTTTCCTTAGTCTGTTCAAATGGTGGGTGAGCGTAATGCCCAAATGCTGGGGAGGCTTCGCTGTGGAGCAGCGGTGTCTCGGCCCTGGCAGGTCCCCGAGTGCTGCAGTTGCTCAGATACAAAACTTGACTACCAGCAGAGATGAGTAATGCTCCTAAAGTGAGATGCCTGATCTAACCATCTTTCCATTCAAAGACTTAATGTGTTGTAGTGTCTTAGAGGTGTACAGGCTTCATCTACGTAGGATCAAAACAGGTATATTTCTGTTGGTTACGTGCTTCACCTTGCCCTTCCAAGGAGTAATGTTTATACAGTCTCACATCAGTTTAAGCTCATTTAGCTTGTCGTTGCTGTCACAGACCTCTCAAGAAGTTCCACCAGGCTCTTGCTCAGATGCCCAATTTCCTTGTGTGGCTTCATGGTTCAGGGAGCTTTTCTGGCTAAAAAATAGTTTCCACTTTGGCACGGTTAGGCTTCAGCCAGTTCACTGTGCAATTATGCAAGTGTCGGCAGGAAGTAAATGGGTAGGACCGAGATGTAGGAGGGTGGGAGCCTAGCAGTCATCGTATACTCCTGATTAAGCACACATACAGGGTAGTGCGGTGAGTGTCTGTTCCTTCTCCTTTGTCCTCAATTTTTTGTTCTCCCGGTTGGCTTTGTCTATAACTCGGTAATCTTAACAAGCATTAAGACTGTTCTAAATTCCTCAGCAATAGAAAAGATGTGCCGTTAATAATATTCCTCAGTCAAAAGGTGCAGTACGAGCTCAAATCTTACTAGAGGCTTCTTTGTGAGACTTGTTTCACCTCGAGTTTTGATCTTCTTAGCATCTCAGTAATCCAAATACAAGACCTAAAGCCATGGGAAATCTGGTTTCATTATTCTGCTTCTCACTATAGTAATTGGTTTGTATTTGCTCAATGTAAGATCCCGTTGTATTAATCTGTTGCACATTTCAGTCATGCAAATGCTGACTATAGTGTTCTAAATTAGCTCTTGTTTCAGTGTTCAGAGAGTGTTGATAAGCATTTTATCTCTGGTAGAGTATTCTGGTGTCTCTCTCTGACAATCTATTGTCAGAGATTAAGGATAAAATATTCAGAAGTATGCTAAATTAAAGGATGCAACTTGAGGTGGATGGTACCCAATTTTTCCAAGTGCGGTATCTAAGCATCTTTATAAAATCTAGTTCGTCTTACACATAGCTTCCATGGCTGTTGAGATCATGTTTGCAGCAATACAGAGATGTGTCTAACTGAACTCTTAGAAAATGAAGAAAAAACATTGCATTTTTGTGAAAAGTTTGATTTTGTTTTAGTGACTTTGCTAGCTGCCCCCAGGAACTTGGTAGTAGAGGTTGGGATAGGATTTAGTACTACTCAGTGCTTTCAGCCCACTCATCCTCCTCCCTTTACCATTCCATACCTTCTGGTTACCTAAAGTTCTGTTTCCACAATAAGCGAGAGCATTCATTAGATAATGTCTGACTCAGTGCAAGTCCTGCCTTATCCCACTGGCGTATGTGGTGTATTTATTAGCAATGTACTTGGGGAAAGAAAAGTAGTCTGTCAGCTTGTCTTCAGACTTCAGCTGATGCATCAGATCTGGTTGTACTTCTGTGCTCGTGGCTTTGATTATCATAATATGCAGAAATGTGCTTAAAACTCTCAGTTACGCCTGCAATGAGATTGAGTTAATATGCAGTTACCTGAAGGTTGGATGGGATGATAACTACCCCTGAAAGGCATCATGACACTGGTATCCCTATGCTCTCCCTCGTGGTAGTTGCTTTTTTTGCATATGTTAGCGTAAGTGTCAGGCCATAAATAGAGCAGGATCTAGTTGCGGTCCAATTTCATGCTAGGCGGCTCACCTTCTGTGACTTAGTTTAAACCCAGGTAAGTTCCTTCATATTTGTTTGGGTAGGGTTGCTTTGCTTGATTTGCTTTGGTATGTAATTCTTAGTTGCTACAGATTTTTAGGGGCTTTTTTGTTTCTCTTTTCTTTTTAACTCTGAGTTCATGTTTGGTTTGGGGTTTTTTGCTTTTGTGGTTTTTTGTTTGTTTGTTTTCAGTAGTTCTCAATTAATATCAGTATCTTTCCATCTCTAAATTATTTTGGTCATCTGCCCATTTTCCCCCCCCTGTCTCCAGTCCCCCTCTGGATTTTCTTTATGTTGCAATTTGGTTCTATTAATCCTTCATTCTTAGGTTTCACATTTTTCTTCTGTTTTCAGCTCTTTTCACCAAAACCTATGCTACTATAAATCTGGGGACAGGTGACCAACCAGTAGTAAAAAGCTAAGCAATCATTTTATTGCTGGAGTATGTTGATCAAACGACAAGAGTTTCCAAAGAGGAGAGAAAATTTGCAAGTCATAATTACTTCTAAATATATTTCTCTATTGGTTATTTTAAATAAATTCTTTATGATGCTTGGTTTTATTTTGCTGCATAAAAAGCTGTAACTTTATGTAATGTAACTTCTGATGCAGGATTAGATGCACAGTTGGACATTTTTGCATGTAAATCAGTGAGAGCTGGGCTCAAGTTCAAGTGCCTTTTAAATTTCTACAAATGCCTGCTACCTGATGATTTTGTGCAGAAGCAAAGAAGAGCTCCTGGTGAAAGAATTCTAAATGGTGAATGTAAACAGCTTTTAAGTTAAAAAGAGCACCTCTAATCTTGGCTTTCAAATTTGGTCATTTCACAGCACTGCTCTACAGCTACCATTCTGTACAAAGCATTTTTATGAACATATCCCTTCTATAATAGCATATCCTACTGCCTTACTGAAAATAATAAGTCATAGTCTACACCATATAACCCAGAGCATACGTTGAGTCTGAAAGGAAATTAGTTTTATGTTTTCTAATGTTAGATGATTGTCACTTCAGTTTTCAAACAGAAAGTCAGAGTTCTCTTAAACTGATAACTTTATTCAGTGATTGGATAAACCAGCCTATTTAATAAGTCGTACTATACGTACGTACTGTATGTAATTCACTTTACTGTAAAAGCCTTATTTGAAATAGATAAACCTAAAATATTTTCTTAATCACACTTTTAAAAAATCTATAATTTCTTTCAAGACTTACTGGAAATGTCTAAATATCTATGTCAAGGTATTTTGTGTCAGTGGAATTAATTAATGCAATGAAGTTATTAACTTGGCATAAGAAATGCAGTTGCATCTTCATTCAAGTCACAAGCAAAAATTATCTTGATGGCTTCATTTTCTTTTTTTTCAGGAGCAGATATTAATCACAGAATCTGGCAGTTTGGTTTCTACTTGAGGGAGACTGCTATGTATTTCACATTGTTTGGTGCTGTATGTATGGCATTACTCTGTATTGCTAGCATTTTTAAGAAGCATCAGAAATATTTAGAATTACTTACAGGACTAAGTTGTGGTGCAGTTTCTTCAAGGTTATGAGTAAATAGCTGGAATTCTTTTGTGACAACTTTTTGAAGGTCTGAGGATTGTACTTAAATGAACAAAGTTTTCCTCACATGTAAGAATGACTACAGTAGTGACGTTGCGTTGCTTAATTCCCTGACCTGAATAAGATATGCATAGAACTATAGGATGACAACTACTTCTCCCTATACCTTTTTTTTTTTTTAAACTAACTAGTATTTGTTGACAGGCCTTCCAAATAAAATATTTTTGAGCACAGACATTCTCTTTTGGTGAATGTAGCCAATATACAGGAAATACGTTTAAATTTGTCCACTGATTTTAGAGGCAGGGTAACTAGGATACATTAGGAAAACGAAGGAAGTGCTTGGTATAAACCGTGTGGGTCTATGTTTCTTGGAGCAGCTTTCCTTACTGTAGTGACCAGTTATGTTGAGAAACCATCATGGAAATGGGTTGTGTATTCTAATTTCCTGACTACCTACATAAGAGTGCCATTCTGAAGAGGGAATGATTTCCTTTCCGTGTATGAGAGCAACAATGTTCAGCAACAGGTAATGGAAGTTAAAAGCCCTGGGGATGAGGAGGATCCTGAGCACCATCTTAGAGGTTAAAAGTTTTGAGAGACTAGTGCTTGTTGCTGCATTGCTTCTGTCATTTTGATGATCAGTCTATCAGTTTTGATGATCAATCTATCAAATACATTGCCTCATCATTGTAGAAATGAATTGTAATTAATTAGATATTTTCTGGAAGTGAGGTGTTTTTCTGTTCTGTATTTTCCTGTTCGGTTTATGTTAATCCTCCAGCTGTGAGTTGCTGTAGCTACGGACTTTGGAAAGACTTTATGCCTAGAGTCCACAGCACTGTTGAAATTCTGATTTTGAAACTTATTTAAGGGAGGGTGGCAGGGGTATGAAAAATTAAGCTTTGCTTTCAGTATCAACCAGTTGTAGAAAGTCTCCTGGCTTCTTATCATACTGGCCTTCCTCCAGTCCAGCTGGAGCTACTTTGACTTTGCTACATGCTGGTTCCACAGAATTTTCCCTCTTCTATACACGTTGCTCTGTCTGCTGTAGATTGGAGGGACATAGTTGCTGACCAGGTAGGCTTGATTTGCCTGCCATATTTCCTGTGAGCCAAAGTGAGGCATGAGATTTGTGGCAAAGATTATGAATGTACAGGTAAATTATATGCATTGTATGGTTGCACAGGTAGTGTACAGCTTGTGTCACTTCATCTAGTTAGGGGTAGAAAGATGATTGCAGGGCAGTAGAGGCCCAGCTGTAAGTAGGATGTTTTTCAGGCCATACAGTAACCTGGCATACCGGCTGGGGAAATAGGCAGAGAGGATTGTTCCCAGCTGCTTCATTCCAGATGCACTTTTCCTGACTCTCAGTTAACTCTCTCCCAGAGTAGGTAGAATACGAAATTTGTCAACAAAGAAATTTGTGCCTGTGAGGCAGTTAAATAATTCAACGCATGCAAATAACTCATGTTAGCCTGCAGTGAACTTCAGTCAGTGAACATCGCTGGAATGTTTTGCTAAAAGCTGCATCTAAATTAAGTTCAGTAGTCCTGTTGTTTACTTCTATGCAGCTAATTAAAATGGGCCAAGAACTGTTCTTTGAGCCTAAGCAGCATATCCCAGCTCATGACCACTGCCATGGTTTTAGCTGGGATAAAGTTAATTTTCTTCACTGTAGCTGGCATAGTGCTGTGTTTTGGACTTAGTGTGAGAATAATATTGATAGCACACTGATGTTTTAGTTGTTGTTGGGTAGTGCTTGTACTAGCCAAGGACATCCAGCCTCTCATGCTCTGCCGGGTGCACAAGAAGCTGGGAGGAGAGGGGGCACAGCCAAGAGAGCTGATCCAAACTGGCCAAAGGGATATTCCATATCATAGGACGTCATGCCTAGTGTATTAACTGAGGAGTTGGGCGGGGGAAGCAGTGATCGCAGCTTGGGGCCTGTGGTGTTGTTTGGTGGGTGGTGAACGGTTGTATCACTTGTTGTTTGGGGTTTTTTCTCTCCTCCCAAGGTTTTACCTCTTTCTCTTTCATTATTTTCGTTTTATTATTATTTTTACTGTTTTAATCATTAAACTGTTCTTATCTCATCCCGAAGGTTTTCTTACTTTGGCCCTTCCAATTCTCTCCTGCATCCCACAGGGGTGGGGGGAGTGAGCAAGCAGCTGCGTGGTGTTTAGTTGCTGACTGGGGATAAACAAGACAATCCTTTTTGGCACCTGATGTGAGGCACAAAGGGTTTGAGATAATAACAGTGGCTGGTCACAGCATTGATTCATCTGTTCTCAGTATTAGTTTATCAGATCTACACCATGCAGATTTTGAAGTACATATTAAAGATTGGTGTTGGTTTTTGTAGTTTGCTGTGCAGTGATTAGAGATGTTTTGCCTGGGAGATTTGTTATTAAAACACTGGCCTTGAGCTTTATCAGTTATTTGGGTCTTGTATGGAAGTCATTACTGTACTTTGGGTACCACCTTGTGGAGACAATTAGCAATTATATCTCCTCCTCTGAGAGGTTTTTTTATGGAGGAAGTACAGAATGGCACCTTAGGCACCATCGTATATAATGCCTCCTCGTTCATTACAACAACTTTTCAGTATTTTGAACATCCTTGGGTAGTTAAGATTCATCTGTTGATATTTCTTTGGCAGATTGTTTCTGTTCTGTCTAAGGGTAATAAGCAATTTAAGGATATAATACAGAGATCTGCCCCAAGGCTTGATAGTTATGGGTGGCAGAGTATGTGGGATAGTGTGGGCAAATGCCTAAGATGGTGGGCACCCCCAGTGTCATGGGACTTAACCCCTGAACAGTTGCAGAATCCTGAAAAATTAGTAGAGTATTTGGAGGAAGTATGTTGTCACCCAGGCAATTCCGGAGATACAAATCACTGCAATGTGCTGGGGCCTGGCCCATGCCTACTGAGCCCTGTTTAACACTATTCAGTACCCCCAAGGGGAAGAAAAGGCCTCTGGATCTAAAAAGACAGACAAGGAAGGTGACAAGCACTGTGGCCACTCAAACCCTCACAACAGGTGCTGAGATAAGAGCAGTTTAATAAGTAAAATAAAACAGTAATAATAATAAACCCACAAGTTTTCTTACTTTGACCCTTCCGATTCTCTCCCCCATCCCACAGGGGTGGGGGGAGTGAGCGAATGGCTGCGTGGTGTTTAGTTGCTGAGTGTGACTAAACCATGACACCACTGATCTAAACTACATTTTGCAGGGCAGCTATGCCCCAGCTAGCTTTTTGGCCTCATTACTACTATAAACATAGCTATTGAGTGCATGGCAATTGATGAGCGTTTCTGAACATATCCTCAGTTTTGTGAAATCTTTCATAATCTGATGACAGCCAAATCCCAACCCTGCTGTATTGTTTCTTCTGGATTAGATGGGAGTACTGGCCAGAGGGAAAACTTCATGACCTGTGGAATTCAGCTGCTTTCCCACCTTTTGGTCTCTTAAGAACTTAGAACAAAGGGAAGGGAACAGGATTTGGAGTGAATTGTTTCTATAAAAGTGAAGAAACAGACCGCTGTTGTGCTCATACAGCCCTGATTGCTTGCTGGAGCTCAGTCCATCCTGTGCACCAAACAGGGTAGAGATCCTGTGGAAAATATGGCACGTGTTCATATAGTTAGCGTGTCACTAAGCAAGTGTGCTGGCTGAATTTAAGGATTATTTCCAAACTAGTGGTTCACAGTATGATTCTTCCATTAATGTGCTTCATCAGGAATAAATTGCACACCCTCTCTTGCACTCCCAAAACCACCAGATCTAGCTGTATTACAGTTATTCTGAAACCAGGACATTTCTTCTTGATGTAGTGTGTTTAATTGGAAAAAAATTGATGCTGGTGATTTGCCATTCAGTGTTTCTGCACAGCATCTCGTTGGGAGGCAATGTTTGGTTTGACCTGAATACCAAATATGCAGTTAGGATTTGTAGACTGATTTGTTTCAAGTGTATTAAGCATTTCTTGATTATGAAAGTAAAATTTTAAAACCAAATGAATATGCTTGTTGTATGCTTGAATGTAAATAGTGGAGTTCTCGGAAGTGCTTGTTACTGGCTCTTCACTGTTCCCATCGAAGCTGGACACTGTAGGAAGAGTTGGGTACTGAATAGTTTCAGGAATCCTGCCAACTAAGCAATACTAAGCCGCATCCCTTCTAGGGCATGTTAAAACCTCAATGCCTGTGTTTAAAAGTGACTTTGGGTTTAGAGGCTAAAGTGAAACTCGTTTTAAATTAGCCTGTGGTACAATTCAGATAATGCTAAACATGATACAAGTACTACAGTTGTCATTTGATACACAGAATGGTGTCTAGTCTCATCTGTTTCTCTTTCTGCATATGCTAATAGATTATGTTTCTGGGAATGTTGAGGATGATGATGAAGCAGTGATTATTGACCATGGAGAAAATGGGCTGTCTGCACAAAGCTGCATGTCAATGGAACAAAACTCTGAAGTAAACAGTGTTCACCATGTGGCTCAACTTGCTTATGGTAATTACTGTTCATTTTTATTGTGATCTAATAGTTGATGGCTACTTTTAATGATGTTTGTTCAGTGCTGCTGTCTTGAATGCTTTCTGTGTTACCCATATCTTTAAAACCTACTTTTTTAGAAAGCTACTTTAGAGAAATTGCTTGGCAGTGCATTTAAAAAGAGGGACCTTTTTAGTTATTACTTTAGAGGTCTTTATTAATAGTGAAGCCACTAAAATATTATGTTTTAAAGACAGGTTTTTTACTTATAAAGTAAGTGTACCTAGGAATAAATTAACAAGCAATTTGGAAAATAAATGTAACGGAAGAACCTAACCCCCAAAATGAGGTTTTTAGATAAACTGTCCAGTGTAATTTAGTAGAGCACTGGGGATACTGATGTGCAATGACAGTAAGATGATTGTTTAAGGTGATAAATTGTTAGCTGTAAGTAGCGTTTGGTGATTGTAATTTGTCGTATTTATTTTAACATGCAATATCAAAGTGTTTCAGAAATCTTACTCAATTCTTTATTGGCCCAGACAAAAATTAATCATAGCTGTTAGCATTTATTAAGTCCAGTAGCAGTATTACAAGTTAGCAAGTAAAATTACTATAACTAAGTGCAGGCACTTAGTTTTTGGTTGGTGGTTTTCTGGTTTGGGTTTTTTTTTTCCAGCCAGTTGACTTTATGGAGAATCTCACCAATATTTCTCTTCAGCAGAGTCAAGTTATATCTGTTCCTAGTGTTGTTAGGTGCTTCTGAGAACCTTTAATCTTTTGGGTCTTCTACTTGACAGTAGAGTATACTGTAATTTTTTTGTACATTTATGTCTAAAAACATATTTGGGGCGGAGGATGGTTTGGATGGTTTACTTTGGGTTTTGTCTCTGTTTTAAAAAAAAAAAATCCTGCCCAGGAAACTGTCATAGACAGCTGTGGAACTTTGGTTTCAGGACATAGTAATTATTTCTTTATCAACAAAGAAATCATGATGAGTGAGTGTGATTATTTTTTAAAAGGTAAAAGATAGTCTTGACATCTTTGGGCTTACAGCTTCTGTTGTTGTAGATTTTAACTAGACAATACCTATGCTAACAATTGAGTATAGTGAGATATATGACCAAAACATGACACGTTTATTTTCAATAGGACTGTTGAACTTAACTCTTTGAACTGAAATTCTCTGATTGTTTTTATTTAACCACCATCTTAAGCTAGTATCTTGTAGAGCAGTGCCTTTTCTTCAGATCTAGTTCTGTCTGTCCAAACTAGTTTGTTTTACTTTTGTCTCATCTTCTTGCCTGCAGATACTTAGCTAGCAGCGCAAGCTCAGCATTGTTAAGATGCAGACCTAGGTCTTTATCTCTCCACACCAGTTGCAGAACACTTCTATTGTGCTATGTATTATGTTACCCATTTATGCCCACAAACTCAGTATCACTTTTGCTGGCACGGTTTTTTAGTCATCGTATTTGTGCCTAACTCTAAATTTGGGAAGCTGAGAAATATGGTTAATTTAACATAAGCACAATATGTTTAAAATGTAATTAAACCAAGGACCTAATGTTTCTCCAGGTGAAGTGGCATTCTAGTTTGGCTGCAGAAAGTATCTGAAGTTTGAGGGACTACTTTGTGCCAGTGTGTTAATCCTGCTGCCCTGCACCCCTTCTACTTTCAACATGTCCTCTCGCTTGTATTGGTGTTGGTCCCACAGGGTGCTGCCATCTCCCAGGCTCCCAGTTCTGGGGTCCTTAGTGCTAGAAAATGAGTGCTAGCTTGGTCTGAGCGGTGGGGACAGAGGGATGAAGTGATCTGGGAAAGGAAGCAAACTCTGAAGCTGGGTGGGAGGGTAGGTAGGTTTTAATCTTCACCTACGAGAACAAATATTAAGTAATTGCCAATGTGTTTTTATTACTACCTGAAAGGAGGTTGTAGTGAGGTTGGTGTTGGTCTCTTCCAAGTTACTCACGATAGGATGAGAGGAAACAGCCTCAAGCTGCATCAGAGGAGGTTTAGATTGGATATTAGGAAAAAATTCTTCACTGAAGGAGTGGTCAGGCATTGGAACAGGCTGCCCAGAGAGGTGGTGGAGTCACCATCCCTGCAGGTATTTAAAAGATGTATAGACGTGGCACTTCAGGGCATGGTTTAGGAGACACGGTGGTGCTGGGTTGACGGTTGGACGTGATGATCCTAGAGGTCTTTTCCAACCTCGGTCATTCTACGATTACTCAATTATTGATTGTGATTTCAAAATGATGTTAATGACACTACTCTAAATCTACCACAGATCTTGCCTAGGTAGCATCTGTCAACTCTGCTACAATATTTGTCTGGGCTCTTAATGCAAATTTTTTTTTTCTGGCTTATGATACTAAATATATTACTACTTTTCTGTCCTGCCCCCAGCCCTTCCTCTTCTAGCGCATAAAAGAAAAGTGGTGGTCTGCTTTTCATTATTGCTCTTGGCTTGTCCCTGTCCCATTGGCTGTTTTTTCTTCCTTCTCTTCCGAGATATTAGTTCTACTTTCCAGTAGGGCCATGAAATTAGTTCCATTATTTTGTAAAAGTAGTAAAAAGTACCCTGTAACTTTTCTTATGCAGCCGCTTTACTTGGGAGGAACTTTCTGTAGGTATCCACAGAACTTCCCCACCATACTTTTTCAGCTTGTCCTGAGCTCCAAAAAGCTCCTTTACAGCAGATAGTATGGTGGAGATTTGGTGTTGCCTTTTTATGCCAGCCAAGTTTTTCTCCTTATTTCTCAGAAACCTTCCATGGTGTTGTTTAGTTTCTTAAGCTTTACTTGTCTTTTAAAATCTTCTCTTACCTATATCTTGCTATCTATGTAGTGCTTGGCCCATCTATAGCTAAAATATATAGAACTCAAGTGGAAGTCGTTACCTTCCCCTCTCCAGCCCCCCCCCCATTTCTTCCCCTCTTAACAGTGTTTTTATTTTAGAAAGAACTGCCATAGCCCTTTCCTGAAAGTTTGAGGTAGAAACCCGTAAATGATGGACAGGCGGGTTTGGCAGTAGTCTATGCCTTCTCTCTTAACTGAAAATCCTTTAACATTCTTCAAAAGGTAGGTCTGGCAATCATGTGGGCTTCAGAAGGGTTAGGAGGGAGCAGTGATAAACTGGGATGAAGGCTTTTTACCTGTGTGCCAGGCCCACATGTGAAGAGGTGGAGGCATTTTTTATACCACTTGTGGATAGGTTCTGTTTGGTGGTCCCTGGCCTACACTGGCTCAACAGAGGAGATACCTGGAGCAGATCTTTTTTGTTGCACAGTGCTTCAGTGACAAAACAGGGAGGGGGGATGGACAGCACACAACACCCGCTAAGTGTAGGGAAGGGGCAGCTGAGGACTAAACAAATGGGAACTGTTTTACATTGCGGGTGTGTTTCCTGAATTTCAGCTAACTGTTTTTGTTGGAGTTTTGAATTCTGTGACTTTGTACAATCAGACATGGGAATGAGAACAGAGAATCAACAGTGAAAAGCAAGGCAAATGAAATGGAGGCTGGAGAGAGTTTGGAAGAAAAAAGTATTAAATTGAATTTATAATTTCAGATCTAAATAAATTGGATTAGTAAGTGTTTAATAATGTGCTAGTAAACAATTTTCTAATAACCAACCAGTTCGTAAATAAAAAAAAAAATGGGTGACTGTGCATGTTTATTGTAGTGAAATGTTTTTAATGCAATGGGAAACCTGCTGTGATATACTTTGCTTTCTCTCCGCTTTTCCAGGAAGCGAAGGCTTATCAGTGCTAGCTGAACGAGTGGCATCACAAATGAGCCATTCTGCAAGTATGCAGAGAGGAAATAGTCACAGCCCTGAAAAAATGGATTATGTGTTTTCACATAATAAAAGAAAACGACTTGCCCCTACTCTTGTGGGACAGAATGTGGTATGTTTCACCAAACAGTAGCCTTTTGTTCTGAGGCCAGTTTCATGTTCTCGGGAATGTAATTTTTCCTTCACTTTTATACACTCATTTGATGACATCCTGATGAAGAAGTGTGGGTAGGATATCAGTGTAGTGCATGGAAGCTTCTAGTAAAACTTTGTTGTCCTGGATACTATATATGTGTATAACAACAGCTAGTGTACAGTGGGGAGTGACTTAATACTAATTTCTCATGTACGTGCTCTTATTTTTTCAGTAAAAATCTGTTTGTGCAATTTAGGATAATATGAGTTAACTTAATGTTGTATAGGATTTGCCTCCATGAACAATTCTGTCCAAAGACAGGCTACATATTTTTAACTTAAGATAGTCTGAAGCTTAGTTCATGTCACCATATTTAATTCTTAAATTACAACAGTCGGGCTGTCTCTAATGCTATAAAAGCAGTTCCACTCTGTTTAATTCTGCCTGTTGTAAAAGAAACAAAAATAACACCCCCACCCTTTTTTCTTCTTTAAAATAAGATCTGATTAAATATGACTTAGTTTAGAAAAAAAAAAACAACAAAACAAACAGGAAAAAAAACCCACACAAAACAGTAAGACTCACAAAATCTATGATGTATGGTGGGCCAGAACTGTTTACATCCAGTAGAAGAAAACTGTCAGAATTGTCCAGGTGGTGGCACTGTTGATTCCTGACTAAAACCAGTTTTCAAGCAGTAAGAAAATCAGGTCTTTTAGACATTTGTACAGCTTCTGCGTGTAGAGCTATACCCATTGAAATAAATACACATTTTTTTCAGGTTGATTTTTTTAAAATTAGTGTAAAAATTTACATCAGGTCTCATAAGCCTAGCTATATAGTACATATCTACTTAGATGAGAGAGTTCTGGCCTTAAAATAACCAAATAAAAATACATATTATTATATAAATTTGCAAGAGGTTTATACTGAACCAGAATAAGATACTCTTAAAACAAAAGTGAGGTGAGTATTCATATGACGTAACCACAGCACAAAATGAGATGACTGTGTTAAGTCTCGCTTTCTTGCGCCCTTTTGTGGCCAGGGGAGCGAATATAGCTACAGCTGAAAGTGTCCAAGTTGGATTCCTAGCAGGTTCTCTCTGTAGTTTATATTTTGAATTCTTTCATTATTCAACACATTAAAAGTTCTTTATGTTATTTCCCAGATGAGAACGAGGGAAGGAGAATATGAAGACAGTGACAGTGTCATTTATGAGTATGAACCAGACTATGAATGTGTAAGTTAACTTTCTTTTGTTTGACTAACTTTGAAAAGCTGCTTTGGGGATGTGTGTTTTGGAGTAGGCTAAAATAACGTGAGGTTTGAAGTTGGGATTTATTGGCATAATGTGATATCCTAAGACCATGTATGTTTTACTAGCTTACACTCTTTTTTTATTATTTTAATGAAAAAGGGGAGTATTGTATCTGAAGCTTCCTACACTGAAGCTTCCTACGCTGGAGATCAGCAGAAAACTCTTATGGAGGTCCTCAGTTATTGCCAGGTATTTTTTTTCTTCATCTCTGAAATGGTATTTAAATAATTATAGTTAAATTTCAGGAATATTTGCATTCTATATTTAATAACATTACTTCATCCTTTCCAGTTGTTCCTTTGTTGGTTGCCCACTTCAATATTTTCAATGAGGAAATAACCTACTACCTCATATTCTGTGAACTTTTCACACCATAGCCAGCAAGGATACTTTTCAAATAGTAAGCTTTAATACAAAATGTAAAGTTCAGTGATTTATTGCGAGGGGCTTCGCAGTAATGGGAAAGATCTCACTGTCATATGTGCCCAGCTGTACAAGGCTTGCCAAAAGTGTCAAAATCCTCTAGTGCTATTTTGGTGAGTTCTTTGCTTTTGACTTCTGAAGCAGTAGCTGGCAAGATTGAAAAACACTGCACTGAAAATTAAAAGCATGCCATATTTATTCAGGTGAGCACTTATGTGACTCCAGAGTCACAGTACTCTATAGAGTAAAAGACATTCAGGCCATGCTTTAGGGAGCATAATTTGTTAGTGGCTTGTAGATAAGTATTAATGTTTTGCAAGTCTCCTTAAGAATATATTCAGCAGATCTGTGGAAGAGAATTGACTAAGACTGTGTAACATTCTTGCCACTAGTCTGGGAATGTGTGCTGGAACAAGTAGCACTAATGAGAAGCTATAGCCTCTTTTGCTGCCTACTAGCCCCTTTCCATCTCCTTCACCCCACTTTTATCCTTTCCTCCCAGTAAATCTGCCCTCAGGCTACATGAAGACTTTTAATAATGCTTGTACTGTCCACACTGATTTAAGGTCTTTTAGTGTTCCTTGGCATGTTTCTAAATTTTGTGAAGATTTTATAGATTCTTCTATCTAAGGATATTTCACTTTTAAAAAGATAGCTATCATATTGAAACCTAACTGTTGGTTTTGATAGAATTTTTAATTATTTTCAATTTTATCTCCTACAAATCCATCTAGCAATTTTGTATAGCCATGTGTATTTAAAAAATTTCTCTGGCTAGTTTTGCTGTACATCAACAAGAGAGGTTGCATCAGTTAGTTGAAGACACGTTTCCTCTTTGTGACTCATTTATAATGTCCTTGTGTATTTTTTGCTGTAATGGCTGATGATATGTGCCCGATAGGTATTTTCCAGTTGGCAGTCCCTTTCGATACTAAATTAATGTTCTGTTAGCTGATTCCTTTATACTGTTACGGCACAAAGTGTATGTCTAAATTGCTGTGTAAGCATCATGTTTGAGTTGCTAAATCCTGGAAACACTGACAAGGGAACTTACTATATCGCACGGTAACATATATTAATAACTGATGGGACTTAGAATGCTTTGAATATCTGGCTTTTATGTCTGCAAATTTGGGCTTTTACAATAATACTTCTAAGAAGTTTGTACCTGATTGCTTTAGCAAGGCAACACAAATTCTTAACATCTGAAAGAAAACTTGACCTTGGTGATTAACTGAAGATCAGACGCTTGCCATAAAATAAGTAGGCTTTTCCAAATTCTTTATCTTTCATTCTGTGATTATTAAAAATGTGGATGCAATTGATTTCAATGCCATGTTTGCTCTGAAAGGCATGGCTGAGTTGATTTCTCCATACATAACACATCTCATTTTCACAGAATCAGAGGATGGAAGGGACCGATGGACATCATCTTGTCTAATCCCCATACGCAATACAGCTAGTGCCCAGGATCATGTCCTGATGGCTTTTGAATATCTCAAGGAAGGGAGTCTCCACAACCTCCCTGGGCAAACTGTGGCAGTGCTGAGCCACCCTCACAGTGAAAGAGTGGTTCCTGATATTCAGAGGGAACCTCCTGTGTTTCAGTTTGAGCCTATTGCCTCTGGCCCTGTCACTGGGTACCTCTGCAAAGAGCCTGGCTCTGTCCTCTCTGCTGTTTCCCTTCAGGTATTTGTATGCATTGATGAGATCCCTCTTGAGCCTTCTCTTCTTCAGACTAAACAGTCCCAGCTCCCTCAGCCTTTCCGCATGGGAGAGATCTTCATCACCTTCATGGCCCTTTGCTGGACCTTCACCAGTATGTCTGTGTCTCTGCTGTACTGGGGATCCCAGAACTCCAGGTGTGGTGTTACCAGTGCTGAGAAGAGGGGAGTGATCACCTCCCTCAACCTGCTGGCAATACTTTGCCTAATGCAGGCCAGGACACCGTTAGCCACCTTTGCAGCAAGGGGACATTGCTGGCTCACATTCACCTTAGTAATCACCACAAGATCCCAGGTCCTTTTCTGCCAAGCTGCTTTCCAGCTGGGCAGCCCCCAGCACATACTGGTGCCTGGGTTTGTTCCTTTCCAGGCGCAGGACATTGTACTTCTCCTTGATGGACTTCATGAGGTTCCTGTTCATCAGTTTCTCTTGCCTCTTGATGTTCCTCTCGATGCCAGCACAACCCTCTGGTGTGTGAGCTGCTCCTGCCGGTCTGATATCACCTGCAAACTTGCTGAGGGCATGCTCTGCCCCATCATCCAGACCGTTAATGAAGATGTTAAACAGGATCAGACCCAGTATTGACCCATGGGGTACTCCGCTAATTACTGGCCTTCATGTAGACTTTGTGCTGCTGATTGCCACACTCTGGGCCTGGCCATTGGTCCAGTTTCTAAATGAGCTCACTGTCTGCTCATACAACCTGTATGAGCATCATACCATCAGCAGCTTGTCTCTGAGAATCTTTTGGGAGACAGTGTGGAAGGCCTCCCTCATACCTGGGTAGACAATATCCACTGCTCTACTCATCTATGATGAAATGACTAGCCTTGTAGAAGTTTATCAACTTGGTCAACTGTGATTTCATCCCCTTTGATGAAGCCATGCTGTGGCTACCCCTGGTGGTATTCTTGTCACTTGTGTGCCTGGACGTGGTTTCCAGGATAACTGCTTCATCACCCTCCCAGGGATGGAGGGGTGGCTGAGTGGCCTGTAGTTCCCTGGGTCTTCCTCTTTGGCCCTCTTCAAGACAGGAGTGACATATGCTTTTGTCCAGTCTTTGGGCACTTCTCCCACTCGCCTTGATTGAGTAAAGATCATTGTGAGGCCACACTTGATACTATCAGCCAGCTCCTTCAGTATTCGTGGGTGTATCCCATTAGGCCCCTTGGATGTAATTTATGTCCAGTTTGCTTAAGGATTCCCTGACCAAATTATTTTCCACCCAGTGTGTCTTCATTGCTCCAGCCTTTCTCCCTGGTCTCTGGGACCTGGGATTCTGGAAGGCCAGTCTTGCTCGTAAAGGCTGAGGCAAAGCAGTCAAGGTGCCTGATCCTTTTCTGTGTCTTACATCACCAGGTCCCCCATCTCATTCAGCAGTGGGCCCACATTTTCCCTAGCCTTCCTTTTGTCACCTATGCACTTGAAGCCCTTCTTGTTTTTGGCATCTCTGGCCACATTCAGTTCTGGTTGGGACTTTTACTTTACAGGTACTATTTTTCTAAATCTATTTCTCACTGGGCGTTATAGAAATTAGTATTTTGGTGGCTGCCTATAAACCTTTTACCTTTTTACTTGGAAACTTATTGTCACTTAAAATAGCATATCATAACACCTAACTTACCTTAGAGCTTGTCAGTATCTTTTCAGTGTAAATCAAAACATACCAAATAGGTAAAAAACAAAATGTCTGCTGGAAGCCGGAAGCACAACCTTTAAGTGTCAGCCATGTTAAAGTTGCAAAAGTAAGCTTCTCTGAGAATTCTTTTTACTGTGATATATACTATTATTACTTGCATTTTATATCTAAGTTGATCTTTAGTATGCTTACAGAATGTATATGTTAGCTACAGATCTTACGCAGTTTTAGGGAGGAGAATTTTGTCCTTAATTGAACTTTCTTGATTTCTTCTGATTTAAATTGGGTTCTTGTGAAACAATACTGTTTTCACTGTTATGTTTGTTGTCAGGCCATGTATGAAGCCATTCAGAAGTTGGATAAAAAATTTGACCTGCTTCATCGAAAGGTCTCAGAAATGCAGCATACTCGTGTAAAGCCACTGTTGCTCAGACCTGTGAGTATTAAAGACCTAAGACATTTCTTTTTCCTTTAATTCTGTCACTTCCTGTGATGTATATTTTAAAAATTAAATTAGGATTAAAGTTAGTAGCAAAGTAGGAGACTTAAAGTCCATTTCAACTAAATTATTCTAGATTTTTTACTGTACGCCAGCTTCAGTCTCCTGTATTGTTATTGACCCCAGTGGTCACAGAACAGCCAGTGACCCCCATCAAGTTCAGGATGCTGTGATAGATGCTGTAAAATTCTACTTGTATTGGAATGAACAGAAATTAATTGTGTAGGTTATGTCTTAAACTTGGGTATATTGGTGTTGCTGTTTTACGAGATGTGGTGTACTGTCTCATTGGTTTCTGCAGTTGGAAGAGAGTTTATGCATCATTCACACAAGTTGGTTCAATTGACTGACTGATTTTTAGATCTCAGCAGTGTGTTTTTGTATCCATTATGGTATAGAATTGGTTTGGGTTTTGGATTTGTGTTTTTTAATAACTTTTTTCAGATTTTTTAAAGAAGATTTTATATTGAGTACCCACAATTCATTTGTTCCTATATAGTCAATCCACTATTAACTAAGGAGACAAAATATTAGTACTTTTAAAAAGCATTTTTACAAGTACTAATATTTTGTCTCCTTAAAGGAAAATATATCATATGTTTTTGTAAGAAGGTAATAAAATCCATAATGACCTTTCTTTGTCAATAATACTGCAGAGCTTTTAATGTGGCAGAGGTGATCCTGCTGTCAGGAGATGTCAAGACATCAGTAAGACCATTTGCTTTAAGAGTGGGTACAAGCAATGACACTCTTGTGCCATGTCAGTTATCAATAGGATACAAGGTTTTATTTGGGAATGTGTTTTTGTTGACAACTCCAAGCTTGCACTGTCCACACATCCAAAAATATGAGATTCAGGGAACAAACTGGTCTTATTGGCGTATTGGGCTTGCATGGCAAGGTTTCGGTAGCAGGGGAGCTACAGGGGTGGCTTCTGTGAGGAGCTGCTAGAAGCTTCCTCTATATCCAGTAGAGCTAATGCCAGCCTTCTCCAGGATGGACCCACTGCTGGCCAAGGCTGAGCCCATCAGCGACAGTCATAGCACCTCTGGGATAACATGTTTAAGAAGGGGGAACAAAAAAAAAGCCCTGCGCAATTGCAGCTGGAGAGAGGGGTGAAAATATGTGAGAGTAATAGCCCTGCAGACACCAAGGTCAGTGAAGGAGGAGGGAGGAGGAGGTGCTCCAGGTGCCGGAGCAGAGATTCCCCTGCAGCCCCTGGAGAAGACTGGTGAGGCAGGCCATTCCCCTGCAGCCCATGGAGGTTAGCGGTGGAGCAGATATCCACCTGCTGCAGCCCACGGAGGACCCCACACCAGAGTAGGTGGATGCCCAAAGGAGGCTGTGACCCCATGGGAAACCCGTGCTGGAGCAGGCCCTGACAGGAGCTGTGGCCCTGTGGAGAGAGGAGCCCAGGCTGGAGCAGGTTTCCTGGCAGGTCTTGTGACCCCGCAGGGGACCCACACTGGAGCAGTCTGTTCCTGAAGGGCTGCGCCCTGTGGGAAGGGACCTACGCTGGAGCAGTTCATGGAGGACTGTCTCCCGTGGGAGGGACCCCATGCTGGAGCAGGCGAAGAATGTGAGGAGTCCTTCCCCTGAGGAGGAAGGAGCAGCAGAAACAGCGTGTGATGAACTGACCACAACCCCCATTGCCCGTCCCCCTGTGCCTCTCGGGGTGGGGAGGAGGTAGAGAAAATCATGAAGTTGAACCTGGGAAGAAGGGAGGGGTGGGGTAAGGTGTTTTAAGATTTGCTTTTATTTCTCATTACCCTACTCTGATTTGATTGTTAATAAATTAAGCTGATTTCCCCCAGTCGAGTCTGTTTTGCCCGTGACAGTAAGTGCTGGGTGATCTCTCCCTGTCCTGATCTCGACCCACAAGCCTTTTGTTATATTTTCTCTCCCTTGTCCAGGTGTATAAGGTATGAGGGGGAAGCCAGGAAATGCATGCCAACCAGTTTTTTTAGGTTCTGCTAGCACTTTATTTTTAAAACCATCAGGAATGCTGTAGATTTATTTTTTTTTTAACAGCTTGTACCACTGTGGTATCTGTGATGGGCTAAGGATACAAATAAGGAAAGGTTGCTGGTAAAGGTACTGGGGTTTTTTTATTGGATCAATTCCAATACCTGGAGAAATGGACAAACTTTCAGGCACATAAGCCTTTCTTTAGGTCATAGATTTTTAAAGGTTACAAGAATGGAATATAATCAGATTTCTATAAACAAACAAACAAAAAAAAAAAAACAGGAAAAAATGCACAAAAACCAAACAAACAAAAAACCCAAACCCACATGTGTCAGCTACATTTGGTAGCTCCTGCTCAGTGACTTGTATTTTGAACCTGAATGTGTGCTTTAGGGTGCATATATTTCTTAATAAAAGTACTCCAGGTGGTGGAAAGCATAGTCTGTTTCTCAGTGTGTCAGTCTTAGTCTCTTTGGAATCTTCCATTGTAGACAAGATCTGAACGTTCGGTGTTTTCAGCTAGCAAGTAAAGAATGAAGAGGCAGCCAGAAGAGAAAGTGAATTTTTTTCTTTTTTGAAAAGGAAGCTAACATGGCAGTGCAAACACCCCTGCAAACTGCGTCAATAGCTAACAAATTTTAAGTTTTATGTTGCCTGTTTTTTTAATAGAGCTTTTTTAAAAAGCCTTTACAAAGCTGCCTTTCTCATATATTTCTCTGGCTTTTTAGAAAGCAATTGTGCCAGCACTCCAGGTGGAAAAAACTTGAGAAACATTGAGGCTGACCAGATACACTCTTATTGTTGGAACTACAAGTGAGAATAAAAGAAAGTAGAGGGAAGGCTAAAAACTAATAGCACTGGCTTCATGGCAATTACTATCTCAATGAAGAGTTTGTTGCCAATAGCATAATTACTAAAATCTAGTCTTCCTGGTTTGCAAAAAAAAAAAAAGACTAGATATGTCCAATTTAATCTTCTAATTTTCTGAATCACATTTACAGAAACCAGTTGGATTTACATACAGAAGTTCCAGTCATTTGCCCCAAGGAAAAATAAGAGTACAAAAATCCATGGAAAGGGAATCAAGTCTTCACCTCTCTTCACCAGGCCAGGGACGGCATAGCCCAGTCATAAGGGTTGCTTTACAAAATGGCCATGTTCAGGTCAACTCCACAATAAAACATGTTCAACCGAGTCTTCAGCTGGAATCACAGCAGCCTGTTTGTAGGCAAAGCCCACCGCTCCCCACTATAGTTTCTACACATTCATTGCATTCATCATATGCAGCAGCTAACAGGATGCCTGACCTTTCTCCACGATCAAATCTTGTAGCCAGCATTGTGGAAAGTACTGTCAACGTTGCATCTTCGTCAGCAGCATCATCACTGATGCCAGCACCATCTGAGACCAGTTTGGGAAACAGTGCTGTGGGGACGAACTTCAGAAATGCATCTGGGAGTGTGAACACGAGTAAAGAACTGCCATCTTCTTCAGTTTCCATCAATCCTAGCTTTGGTGAGTTCCTTTGTAATGAATACTCAGAAACAAAGGCTAAAAAACTGCTGCTAATATAAAAAAATACTCATAAAGAAATATCTTTATCTTTATTTAGCAAAAGTAAAGGTGCAGAACTGACTGCCATTTTATGATGGAATACTATTTAGAACTCTTGAAACAAAGATTATAGGAATGTTTAAATGCCAGGGATCACTTAAAAACCTCTGCAGTGTATATGCAGTTGTATAGCCTACCACAATCCTTTGATTTATGTACGTGCTTTGGGTTCTTTTAAGACTAGGCCCTCTTTTTCTCTCTTGATACTCTTGATGTAATCTATTTTTAACCTGTGTATGTGTCATCAGTAGTGTATGCATGCTATGCATATGTTTAAAAGGCAAAACAGATTGCCTGTAATGCTGAGTGAGAGGTATGCATGTATATGTCTTGCATTTAAGAAAGCAACTTACATGATTTGTGTGAAGGACGTACCTGTTTTCTTCTTGTGGAGGATTTTATCAGTGAAAAATCCTTTTTCACTGTGTTGTTTTCTTTCAAAATACTTAATTCCACAGAAAATGAAGAATTCCATAGATACTGCATTATAATAAACAGGCATGTATAAAATAGCACCATGTTTTAAAAACTAATGCATTTCTCTCTAAAATATAAATACCTTGAGCTATGTGGAAGGCTGAGCTATGAGGTTTTGGTTGCTTTTGGTCTAAAAAATAAGTTTATACAGCTGAAGAGCTGCACGAATAGTAGCTCAAATACTTGGATACCAATCTGCAAATTTGTAAACAGTGTATGACTTAGCAGTACTATGTATGGTTATGCCATTCTTTGTGGGTCATTGAATTAAACATACATAGTATTTGCATGTGTGTAAAATAGGCCAGTCTGAACATTTTTGGACTCTCATGTGTCTAATGTGTTTTCTTCGGTGTTATTATTTCAGTTAGTTATGTTGGTGGTTAACGTGAATCAAAAAGATAGTTCTGTTACTGTTCCAATTTAAAGCTACTTTTGTAAGAGCAAAGATAAGTAATATATAGTAGAATTAGCTGTAGTAGAGAACATATACTGAGCTTACCGTAGAAGTCAAGAGAAAGAGTTTGAAAAAGTGTTCTTCTCTTAACAACTTGATTGTTTTTAAAATTTTTTTTCTTTAAATGCTTTTGTTTTACAAAAGAGTTTGTTGGTGACCCAGTGAGAAATGTAAAAGTTCTTGGAAACTATTTGATGAAAGCTCGGCAAAAGACTAAACCAAAGTATGCAGCGCGCTACTTAGTTCGTGTCTTGTTCCCCAAGGAAACGTTGTTGTGCAGCATTATGGGAGCGAGTGCACGAGGGCGCAGGACATTGGATCCAAACAAAATTGCTGCAATAAGAGGTATGCTACCTTTCAAAATGCACTTCTTTAATACTTAACAAAGATTTTAACTTACAAGAAGTCCTTTTCTGTATGTTTCTACTAATCATTGTCTAGCAACTGGTGAAATGATAAATGCAGTAGTGGCTGTGCTCCACCCTGCTGTGTCTTTTGGTTTTGAAATTCCTGCTTTGTAATTCTTATTGTTCATTTTTCTTCAATGTGGATAAAACAATTCTGATTTCTCCTAGTTTTGTGTACTTCCTGTCATGCTGTCTGTTTCTAAATTTTTCATTACATCTTATTCTGTCTTCGTGGCACAGGCTTTGTGGTGGTGTTTTGGTTGGTTCAGGTGTTTTTTGTTTGGGGTTTTTTATGGGGATGGTATACTTGAGACCAACATTAGCTGGTGATTCTTAAATACTTCTCGTTTTCCTTTAAGTTCACATCTCTTGTTCATTTAAGAAACAGTGAAGATGGGGAGGGCGTTTTTTTTTTTAAATGTCAAGCCATTTACACAGATCCCATGGCACATATGTGTGAACCTACACATAATCCTCATCCTGTCTAAAGGGTGGGAGATTATTTAAGATGTGTGAAGTAGTTATAGTATCAGCATTACACTGTCTCTGTTTTTTGTGGGGGTTTTCTTTGTTTTGTTTAAAGTTAGTATGATAAATCACACCTTTCCCCTAATTCTACCAGGAAATGCTTAATAATAAAAGCATTATTCACAGCATCTGAAAAAAAGTATTACTGCATATCTTAAATTCATAGTGCTGCTTAGCTTCAAACCGTGAGTTTACTATCTCTTTAATTAAAGCTGGAAATCTAAAGCTTCTAAATAGAGAACAATAAACATGAAGCATTTTGTAGCTTTCTCTCCTTCTTTCTAAATTAGACTACTTTTAAATACCGCTTTTTGTCACAAAGCTTAAAAGTTTTTTCTACATTTTATATGCAGAATTTCTTGCAACTAACTTTCCCAACTATGATCTGAGTGAGCATGGAAAAGACTGGAAAACCTGTATCACAAATGTCAATGCTATGATCCGCTGTTTACGCTCTGAAACAAAAATAAACCCAGTAAGTTGTCTCAAGGTGGTAATTTATTAAGTACTAAGTTTCTGTTTCTTTCAAATTAATTATTTGAACTCCTCATCATACAAGTGCTGTAACGGGAAATTCCTTGAGTTCTGCCTTTGCGTTGCTCAGCGTAGGCCTGCTGACTGCAGCACTAGTTCCAGATGGGGAATACTGGAAGCATATCCCTTTCTTTTGCTCTGCCTCTACCTGCTCCTGTGTCCAGCATTCAGTTAAGGGATGTATAAGCATAGGACACTGAAAGAAAAGTGCTATAAATGTTGCCCAGAAGTAGTGTGAAGTCTGATTGCAAGCTTAAACATGTAGCTTCTAGCACTGTTTTCACAGGCTTTCCTTCGATATATCCAGCCAGGCATTTCAGCTTTATATTGACTGAAACGTCACTCCCAAAACACCTGTAACTCCATTTACCTCTGCTTCTAAAAAGCTTTGTGCAAATCTGTGAATCTGTTTCACCTGTGGTTTTCATGATTGAAGTTTAGGAGTAACTATATTGTAAATATCTGGAATCTAATTTATACTGAATGGGAAATGAACTAGAACACTAATTAGAAAACTGGTGGGCTTTTCCCAGTGCATGAACTAACTTCATGAAATGTTTCAGGAGACAGCTGAAGGGAAAGAAATGGTGGCTGACACTCCAGATACATCTCATTGTGTAGATTTAAATGATAATGAAGATGGTGAAGGCAATTCTCAAAACTCTCAGAAAATGACCAGCTCCACAACTGACACACTGCAAAATTCAGGATTGGATAAGTTTCCAGAAGCTTTGCACACACCTTCGGTCCAGAAACCACAATCTTTGGAACCTATGGGTAAATGCAGGAATTTTCATTTTCTGGATTTCTGTGTTATATTTAAAATGATCAGTGAGACGCAGAAGGTGCTACTGTCGGTGAAATTGTGTAGTAAAGGGATTTGCTGAACTATGTGACTACTCTTAAGGCAGTCACTTTATGTGTGTATATATAGTAAGTCTTCATGAGAGCAAACAAGAACATTATTTGGCTAACAGAATATGTGTTTGCAGCTACCAGTGTCCCATAATGCATATCGGGTCTAAGATTGGAAAGTTCAGCTGTACGATATTCTGTTCAGTTTCTCTAAATAATTACTTTTCAAGAATTACCCGGGTTTTTTTTTTCCTTTGGTAGATATTCTGCCTTAATGGAGTAAGCTAGCTCAGAATATCTATCGAATGGTATTGTAATTTGAGAAGAAAACCCTACCTTTCTGTAAAACTGACAGTTTAGGACAATAAAAAAATGCTGCTTTAAGATTTTTATAAATAAAAATGCAGAATACACAAATGCACTGCAAAAAATTCCCTGTACAGCATGTGATGCCTCTAGAGAGCTTCAAGGAAAATGAGCTGAGATTAGTTGCCCTTGGAAATAATTTATTTGATTAGAGTCACTTTGGGGCTCTATCAGATCTGGTCCTGTACCCAAGATTTGTTAGTCTGATCCCACAGACCTCCTGATTTACTATACATTTTGCTTCTCTTTCTGTTTTTTTTTTGGGTGGGGTTTTTTTTTTAAATGTTTGCAGTGAAGTCAGGTTGAAGTAGTTAAAAAACCCAATTCACTCTGTTTTTCAGTTTCCACTTACTAGGATCTAAGCACCATTGAAATAGCAGAACTTTTTACTTACTTATGTAATTGGAATAGCATCATCTTTTCACGAGATGAAAACAATTTAGTAAGCAGTCATTAATAATGCAGGTTACATTGCTAGCATTGCTGAAAGCATATCAGAAGTGCTGTTAGATTGTTGTAAAACAGGCAGGGGTTTTTGGCTACTTGGTCATTTGTCTGCAATGTGTTACATTTTAGTATTAGCTGTAGTGTTACAGTTTTGCTGTGGTCTTTCCAAGCAAGCACAGTAATTTTGGGGAGAACTTTTCTGTGTCCTAATTTTAGTGTAATACAGCCATTTTGAAGCATCGTCAGTATTGGATAAGTAAAAGCGCGCTCACGCGCGCTCTCTCTCTCTCTCTGACATCCTTTCTAGAACTTCTTGGAAGTCCATGGCGCAACGTTCATTTACCTTTCTCAGTCATTTATGTGGCTAAGGGGAAGTCTCGGCCAGAGTTGTCAGCTCGCTACCTAATTCGTCATATGTTCACTGAAGATGTGCTAGTAAAAAGCAATGTATATGGTAATCTTGAACGTGGTATGAGCCCACTGGACTGCAACAGAATTAATGCTCTCAGAGGTAAGAAAGAAAATCTCTGATCAAATGATAATATGGGGGAAATTAACGTGAATTATTAACTTTGTATCCTGTGAACAAACCATGGAGCTTTGGAAATAAGTCTGTGAAACTGTTCTGACAGGTATTAGTGCAAGCAGGGGAACAAGTTGAGAGAAAGTAGATGAAGTTATGTTTAAGCAACTCAAGGAAGTCTCCAGATCACAAACCTGGCTCTTATGAGGAAATTCAGTCTCCGTGGCATCTGCTTGAATGGCCAACACAGTGGGAGATGGAAGCAGTCCCAGAGGATTCTGGAGGTGTCAGGGATAACTTCTTGATACAGGGGCTAGGTCGGCCAACCAGAGGTAATGCAGAGCAGGTTATGGTTCCCTGCACAAAAGGGTCGGGGTGTGATAATCGGTGGCACCATTGCCTGTAGAGACTATGAAATAGTCTTTGGCCTCAAGATCCCGAGTAGAGTTAAAAGGTCTGAGAGTACAGACCTTGCACCTTAGAAGAGCATACTTTGGCTTATTCAGGAAACTCATAGGTGACAGCTTGCGAGAGGTGGCTCTGAAGAGGCGAGAAACTCAGGAAAATTGGCAGCTCTTTAAGGACAGCATTCTGCAAGCACAAGAGTCCATTCTGACGCTTGGGAGAACTGGTAGAGTTATGGGAAGACAAGTTTGGCTAAGCAGGGAATCTATAACTGAGCTCCAGTGCAAAAAAGCAGTATATAGAGATTGGAAGCAAGGACAGCTTATGAAGCAGAATTTAGCAACTTTGCCTGGGAGTGTTGGAATGGTGCCAGGAAAGCCAAAGCTTAGCTCCAGTTGAGACTTGCAAGGAATGTCAAGGGCAACAAGAAGAGCTTCTACCACAACATTAACCGTAAAAGATTGAGCAAGGAGAATATGGGCCTGTTGCTGAATGGGGCAGGGAACTTAGTGACAGCAGAGTCAAATTAGACTGAGATGCTCAGTGCTGCTTCTACCTCAGTCTTTACCATGAATGTCTCAGGCCTTTGAGTGCTGGTTGAGAACAGTCAGCATGTTTTCACCTAGGGTAAATCATGTTTGACACAGCTCATTGCCTTGTGTGACAAAATAGCTGGGTTTGTGGACAAGGGAAGAGCAGTGGCTGTCACTTAGCTTGATTTCTTTTAAATTATATTTTCTTTTAGCAAGGCTTTCAACACTGTCTCTGACAATATTTTGATATTCCTGCTGGGATGTTACAGTTTGGATGGGTGGACAATGTTAAAGGGCTAGATGGATGTTTGTGCTCAGAGGGTAGTGGGTCATGTTCCGCTTAAGTGACTGACACAGGGAGTACTGCAGGTGTCTGTTCTGGTACCTGGCCTGTTTAGCATCTTTATCTATGACTTGGAGACAATGGAGAACACTCATCAGGTTTGCATTTGACAGCAAATTGAGACTGTATTAATAGGTGCACAGCCACCATATCAAGGGAAAGGGTTATCACCCTCTGTTTAGCACTCATGAGTTTGCATTTGGATTACCATGTCAAATTTTGGGTCTCCTAGTAAAAGAAAGGGATATCAATAAAGCTGGAGGGCCACCAAAATGGACAGGGAGCTAGAGCACTTGCTGTTGAGGAAACTGGGCTTGTTTTAGTCTGGAAAAGAGAAGGCTCCAGGCAGACCTAGTAGCAGCCTGCCACTGTCTACCTTCTCGGTAAACTCCTCCTAGAGTCAAGCTTTTTGCAGTATTGAATGTGGGAAGTTGAGAGACTGCAGGCATAAATGGAAGTGAGAGATTCAGACTGGATATGAGCAGACACCTTTTCCCCATGAGGACAGTCAGGCAGTGGAGCACATTGCCCCATGAGGTTGTGCCATCTTCATCCTTTTTCCACACCCCAGTGGACAAAGCCCCGGGCCACCTGGCCTTACTGCAGGAGTTGTCCCTGCTTTGGGTAGAAGGTTGGAGTAGAGACCTCCTGAGGTCCCTCACAGCCAAAGTGGCTGTGATCAGAAAGGAACAGGTTCAAGTGCCTTGCCTTCTAAGGGGTTAGAGGTCAGCTGTCCCTATTCACCTAAGAGGGTCCATTGAGAGAAAAGGTCTCGGCAAATGATTTAGTTGTTTTGAAGCTCAAGGTGGGATAAGGATTGTTGCCAAGTGATCTTGAAGTAGACCAGTTTGAGCTATTTGAGTAACAAATCTTTACTGAAGTGTGTCTTTTCTAAATACTGTGTAACAACGTATTCCACTGTATGAATATGGACAGTTTTTCAGTTTCCTCAGTTTATATGAATCCAGGATATCTTCAGGAAATTGGTATTATTTATTCTCTTTGAAAATGCTATTCTAGAAGCAGAGGGAGGGTATGTTATGGTTGGAGTTGTAGCACATATTCTGCCTTCTGTATTGCTCTCACCTCAGCATTAAGACTTCCGGAACACTGGTCCGTGCCCCTTCCTGGGAGGGAGTCTTCTATAAGTCTCATTCAGTCCCTCCTGCAAGGCTGGATAAAGCAAGCAGAACTGAGGCAGTATAATTGGCATAACAGTTATGTAGCAAGTGAGGAGGAATGTAAAGCAGGTTGTAGGTAGAAAAGGTGTATGGGTTATCACACAGAAGAAAAGTTGGCATTATCTGGTAAGATTTAAGCATGTCCAGCACAAACAATGGTGTTAGCCACAGGGCAAATGGGGAAACATCATCAGGTTTTTGGTGGCCATTACCGTATCTTAAAGAGAGAGTTCAACATACTTGAAAACGTTTGGTCATGCAATACAGAAGTCTTTCCACCTTTTCTTTAACTGTGTGTTCTTGTTGTATTTTCATTGCAAAACTTGGCTCTTTCTATGAGAAATCTGAAGAGAAAATACTTTGCCAAGAATTCTTAAGTGTTGCTTGTGGGGTGTTATTTACTGGGCTAGATCCCAGGCTGAAGGCAGTGTAATAGTGGAGTGCCTCCAACGCTTCCCAATACCACTGGCTTGATGCACGGCTTTATTTCCTCCTGTGTCCTCATGATACCACTGTGGGATAGTGCTCACTGGGTTAGTATATTGCATATTTGACTAGTTACCCTCATCTGGATGACACTGTTAGTCATATAATTTAGTTTTAGGTAGTGCTGCGAAGAGCAGAGTTGGACTCTGATCCTTACGGGTCCCTTCCCACCTGAGATATTCTAGAATTCATCACACGTTTTTGCAATGTGCATCTCCTAACATATCTTGAAACTGCTTCTCTTCCATGTCTGAGTATAGGGGGGTTGAAAGGGTTGTTGAGATCTGGACAGTGCAGCCTAACAGCTCCGCAGATGTTAGAGGCAAGAGTGCCTCTAAGGATACAGCAATAGTGCTAAATAAAATTAAACTGGGACTTTTAATCTCTGGGGTAATATCTGGGCACAGCTTGAGGGACAGAGCGTGCCAGAAACTGCTCCCAATATAGCAAGTCTATACGTAAGAGTGGGCTTTCCTGAACTGTACATCACCAGTAGCCTGGGAAGCATTGCCACTTTAAGCATCTCCACGTAATCCCATAGTACACATTATGTTTAATGACATTTTGAGCTTAAGAAGCATTCAAAAGATGTATTAAGTGTGTCTATGTGGTGTTCCTGCAGCCCTAAGGCTCCAGAGCAGATGAGAGACGAAGTTGTCTGTGTTGTGATTGCAGCCAGGCCATGTTGCTTGGCTCTGGGGCCAGAGGGCAGTCCCTGGCCCTGTTTTCTTTAACATTATAAGATAGCTTGATTGGATGGCAGCATCAGCTCCCTGAATGTAACCCTGCAGAGCAGGAAGGGGCCCTGCATAGCCTTACTGTGGTACCAACAATTTGTCAATTTCTGTAAAAGAAAAGCTGTTCCATGTGCCATTTACAAAGGCTCCGTAGGCCTGGTAGTAGGAATTCCTGTTCTGTGCTGTAGCTCTGAGGCCAAGCATTTTCTTGAATTTGGTGTTGGGAATGGAGGGGAAGAGAGCCTGACTGCTGCTTTGGACAACAGCATGTGTGTCCTTTGTCAGCATAGCTTATTACAGGAGCGTACTAGGAATGAAAGAACCTAAGGCAATCTCACTCCTCCTCGCGCGCGCACACACACACACACACCCCACCCCCACCCGCAGCAGAATAAACTGCAAGAGCACATGTTTTCTTCTCTGTCATTTTCTTCCTTCAGACCCATGCTTTTCTGGCAAAATAGGTTTCCAGGTTTGGAACTAAAAGTTAAAATACCAACTGTAAACAATGATACTGTATTTGATTTTTACTTGCTAGTAAAAGAACAAAACTGGCATAATATCAACTAGCTATACCTTTCATTCTACTAAGGTAAATCTAGATGTTTATCAGAAGTAGAAATAGTATTGCCTTTGATTTGAAATCACAGCTGAGAATTCCTTTTTGGTGCTTATTTAAATCTTCTAGGGGCTTGCTTAGAGAAAACATGTAATTCAGCTAAGCTCAGAAGGACAATCACTCCTCGGTAATTTAAAAAAAAAATCTGTTTCTGAAACTACTCATTTTACTTGTTGAAGGGGAGAAAGGTGCTGTAGTTTTACCTTATTTATCCCATTGCTACCGAACTCAAGTATTTATTTACTGATCTTGTTGCAGTATGGCAAGGAACAAGCTCTTGCAGATCTCTGTCACTGTTGTTCCTCTATAGATGTGTTATGTTGAATTGCTGTTTCATTTTAGTGAATATCGTTGTCAGAGATTCTCTGAAGGAGGGCTTGGTCCTGCTAAATACTGGTCATTCTGAAATGGAGCCTGAGATTTCTGTGCAAGGGTTGACCACATTAGAGGCTGAGGTTATTTAGCACTTCAGGGGATCAAGCCCATGTACATGGTTACATTCTTTCTTTGCATATTTTGTTTTTAGGCTTAGACCTTTTGTTACACACATTCAAATTAAACAGAAAGAGGGAAGAAGAAAACTGCCTTCTAGCTCTGCTCTTCAAGCCTTGTAACATGTCTAACTTTCCTGTTTTGATAGGATGCACTTGTTTTGGCTTAATTACATCCAGAAAGAGTCTATAGCCTGCATAAATAATTGATAACTCACTGTTTTATACTTGTTTATTTTTTAGACTTTCTTCAAGAGAATTATCCATCCTTTGATCTAAAGGAAACTGGATATGATTGGAAGGCATGTGTGGCTGCCATAAACAGCACAATCCGCAGTCTCAGACATGACCATAAAAAGGCTACAGTTGGAATCCGACGGAAAGTCATGGCAGTGCCACCGCTGAATACAAAGAGTCTTCCACAGAGTCCCACTTCAGTAAAGCCATTTGAAAATGATACTATCAATCTCATGGACTGAAGCTCCCTAAGATCTGTCTCAAATCTTAATTTAGCAGGTTTTTGTAAATCCCATGTAGAAACCTATTACATAGAGTTCTCCTATTATTCTGAGTTGTCAGCAGCACTAAATAGTATTATTTCATGAGACCAAAGTTAGCAGAAGACTTGGGAACCCTAACTACTTGTATAAGTAGCGCTTGTGTTCCTTGGAAATTACTTTGACTATTCCCTGTAGCATTTGCAATGTACTCTTCCCTTAAAGCACCTTCTTCTCATGATTCATTGACTCTGAAAGATTAATCTGATTAGAAAAGATGCATTGTGCATCACGTCAGCAGAAGCAGATAGAAAAGTGGAGAGGAAAGAATGGTCCTCCTTGGGGGAAGACTCATAGCCGGCTAAGTTATCTCATTATTTGTGAGGAGTTAAATTTGCTTTGACAATGGGGTATTTTAAGCAAAAACACCTAATGCAGAATGGGAAAAAAAATGTATTGCATCTAGCTAACTTGTTATATCTCTCACTTTTTTTGCCTTCTATAGCAGCCTTTGTTGTAGGATAAGGAGAGAGGTAGACAACAATGTAAGTAGTTAGTAGTATTTTCTTTGCCCTGATTTAGCTTTATAAAAGCACAAAAGCATCCCAAACAAACAGTCCAATGGTTGATTCTGGTTTTTCTTGATGAAAATTAAAGAAAACACTTCTTCAGGGGCTTGGTCTGTTGTTTGGTGGCATATATCTCATCCAGTGATGTGGATGTCCACAAGATGCAAGTTTGCTGCAACTTTCATCTGGAGGATTTGGATCCTGATTCAGATTTCAAAAATAACAACTTCCATTGGCTTCAAGTCATTCAGTTAAAACTGAGGACACGAGCAGTACTGTTGGCACGCAGTCAGAGATGAATAGCATCAGTAGTACGCCTTCTCAAGCTCCTAATCATGGCTTTTAATACTCAGGTCTACAAGGCTAAGCACATTTGCTTTGCTGTCTGGGTAGGCTGCTGTTCTAGAGACTTGTCATTCTGCCTTTGTTAACTTAAAACCTTGAAAGATGTGCAATGACTGTTCAGAGTCGCAGAATGGTTGAGGTTGGAGGGACCTCTGGAGGTCATCTGATCCTCTCCCCTTGCTCAAGCAGGGCCACCTAGAGCCAGGTACCCGCCACCAAGTCCAGACAGCTTTTGAATATCTTCAAGGATGAATACTCCACAACCTTCCTGTGCAAGGGCTCAGGAACCATCACAGTGAAAAACTGTTTCCTGATGTTCAGAGGGAACCTTCTGTGTTTGTTTATGCCCATTGCCTCTGGTCCTGTCACTGGGCACCAATTAGAAGAGCCTGGTTCCATCCTTTGGGCTCTGTCTTCTTTGCAACCTCCCCTCAGGTATTTATATACATTGAGATCCCCCTTGAGCCTTCTCTTCTGCAGACTGAACAGCCCCAGGTTTCTCAGCCTGTCCTTACAGGAGAGATGCTCCAATCCCTTCATCACCACCAGCATTTGCTGGACTCTCCAGTATGTCTGTGCCTCTGTTGTACTGGGGAGCCCAGAGCTGGACCCAGCACTCCAGGTGTGGCCTCACCAGTGCTGAGGAGAGAAGGATCACCTCCCTCAGCCTCTTGGCAGTGTACTGCTAATGCAGCCCAGGGTACATTAGCCATCTTTATGGCAAGGGTTCACTGCTAGCTCATGTTCAAATTACTGTCGACTTGGACATCCCAGCATACTCTGTACCCCATCATCCAGACCATTAATGAAGATGTTAAACAGGATCAGACCCAGTATTGACCCATGGGGTACTCCGCTAATTACTGGCCTTCATGTAGACTTTGTGCTGCTGATTGCCACACTCTGGGCCTGGCCATTGGTCCAGTTTCCAAATGAGCTCACTGTCTGCTCATACAACCTGTATGAGCATCATACCATCAGCAGCTTGTCTCTGAGAATCTTTTGGGAGACAGTGTGGAAGGCCTCCCTCATACCTGGGTAGACAATATCCACTGCTCCACTCATCTATGATGAAATGACTAGCCTTGTAGAAGTTTATCAACTTGGTCAACTGTGATTTCATCCCCTTTGATGAAGCCATGCTGTGGCTACCCCTGGTGGTATTCTTGTCACTTGTGTGCCTGGACGTGGTTTCCAGGATAACTGCTTCATCACCCTCCCAGGGATGGAGGGGTGGCTGAGTGGCCTGTAGTTCCCTGGGTCTTCCTCTTTGGCCCTCTTCAAGACAGGAGTGACATGTGCTTTTGTCCAGTCTTTGGGCACTTCTCCCACTCGCCTTGATTGAGTAAAGATCATTGTGAGGCCACACTTGATACTATCAGCCAGCTCCTTCAGTATTCGTGGGTGTATCCCATTAGGCCCCTTGGATGTAATTTATGTCCAGTTTGCTTAAGGATTCCCTGACCAAATTATTTTCCACCCAGTGTGTCTTCATTGCTCCAGCCTTTCTCCCTGGTCTCTGGGACCTGGGATTCTGGAAGGCCAGTCTTGCTCGTAAAGGCTGAGGCAAAGCAGTCAAGGTGCCTGATCCTTTTCTGTGTCTTACATCACCAGGTCCCCCATCTCATTCAGCAGTGGGCCCACATTTTCCCTAGCCTTCCTTTTGTCACCTGTGTACTTACAGAAGCCTTACTTGTTGGTTTTGGCATCCCTGGCCACATGCAATTCCAGCTGGGCTTTAGCTTTCCTAACTTCATCCCTGGATGCTCAAACAATGTCACTGCATTCCTCCCAGGTTACTTGTTTGTTCTTCCATCCTCTGTATGCTTCCTTTTTGTGTTTGAGTTTGTCCACAGGCTCCTTGTTCATCCACACAGGCTTCCTGGCATTTTTGCCTTACTTGTTCGTTGAGATGGATCCCTCTGGGGCTTGGATCCTTGAATTTTAACCAACTTTCTTGGGCCCATCCTCTCTCCAGTGCCCTAATCTTATAGGACTCTTCCTAGCAGATCTTTGAGGAGTCCGAAGTCTGCTCTCCTGAAGTCCAGGATTGTGAGCCTGCTTTTTACAGGATCCTGAACTCCTCCATCTCATGGTCACTGCAGCTAAGGCTGCTTTTGACCTTCACATTCTCAACAAGCCCTGTAGGTGAGTATGAAGTCCAGCAAAGCATCTCTCCACAGTGGCTCCTCTGTCACTTGGAGGAAGAAATTACTGTCAATAATAAATATTTATGCCCTTGCCTTTCCTTTCTGTCCACACAACACTAAGATTTGTTAACGCACTGAATTCTATACTAACAAAAAAAAAAAAACCCTAAAACCAAGCAAACTAATCTTGAAAATTACTTGGATGTTGAACTTAAAAAAATAAATAACAATGAATGACTTTACATATTCAATTTCACATCTCCCTCGGTTTCATTTGTAAGTTGAAATTCAACAGTAGTAACTGTAGAGAAGAAATGCAGGGTGTTTTTTGTGTTGGGTGGGTTCTTCGGGGGTGTGTTTGTCATGATTTTTGGTTTTGGGATTTTTGTTTTGTTTGTTTTCAAAAGAGGAAGCATTTGGTATATGCCTTTCTGTTACTTATTGTCTTCCAGCATCAGTCACACAGTCCTCTCACCATCTGCGTGAGGTTGCCTCACTGGTGCATGAACTTGCCTTGCCACTTGCATTATGTCTGTGCGTAGTCTTAGATGTCCAAGTTTTTCACAGCAAGAAGCTTCTCAGAAGACTAACACAGGGAACCAATTTCACCCCTGAAAGTTGATGCAACTGTGGCTTCCAAAATTATGCCTATGTATATAGCAGAACAAGATTTAACTAAATCTGTCCTCTCCAAGGCAAAGGTTTCATGGTTTGGGGTTTTTTTGTTAGCAATAGGATAAAATAGTGAAGTTACTTGTTCTCACTTTAACTTCTATTTATAACAAACAGGCCGTGTTTATTACAGACAGTATAGGATCAGCTTCTTTTATTGCAAGTTAGGATATGCAATGGCCTTACAGGTAGGAAATTAGTAATTTGTTTCCCCTACAGCTTCCTTGCAGAAGTCTTCTATAGGATTTAAGAAATAGGCTGAATTTCTGATTTTTTTTTTTTTTTTTACTAGAAGTGTTGTACTGCAAATTTGGTTGTTCTGGTTTACTACTAATAAATTCTGCTGTTACTGTTGTATACAATCGTTCTTGTAAACACCAAGAACTTTGTTGTGTGTAGATATTACTAGTTGCAAACCTCAAAAAAGCCAAAAATGCTTATATTTTTTCAGTAGTTTTATGAAACTTTTTCACTGTCCTTCACAGATTTTAATGGTAGAATGATATATTTATTGAATGACCTGTCTGGCACTGAAATCTGTTAGTGTGGTGCGTACCTATTGCTTCCATACTGAAAAGAGAATTTAATTGAATAAAAGTAGAAATAGTTTTCTTGTTTCTGTTTCAAATGTATCAAGTTTCGCTAACTTTTATAAAATAAAATTACAGTATTTTGCTGTTAGGAATAAAGTATTTTACAAATAAAACTAGCATATAGCTCCTTGACTACATATGTGCGTCTTAAACGTTTCTTGCACCATGGGTTTACAGTTCAGGTGCAGTTTCATGTGAAAAGATTCTTTTGGTCCCCTTTCAAGACCCAGGTCTTTGAGGAGATCTTCTGACTAAGGTGAGATGATTTCCAAATTTAGACAGCCTTAACTGATTCAGTAAACCAGAGCAAACTCTTTTGGACTTTGCTTGTCAGTTACAGCTTTGTGTGAGCTATCTGAAACGGTGATTTCCACGAAAGGGTAGGAGTTGAGTAAAATTTTAAAGAAACTCCTTTAAACTGGTACATTTGTAGTAGACTAGATATGAGTCCTTCCTCTGTACAGTAGAGCTGGGCCACTTTATTCATGCATGATTGACATTTCTGGATTTGAGATGATATTTCGTAGTTCATCTGGTACTTCTGGCATCAGGCTTGACAGCCCGCTAATCTAGTACTGTTCACGGCCAGGATCTGGTGCACGTTTCCTGATTAGATGTAAAATGTTACGCTTTCTTGATGCATCTATTGTAGCCTCATGCATGGTGGTGCATACAGTATTTTCATACAACATATAATAATTACATGTACAACTATGATATGCAAAAAGAAAAAATCTTTTATACGTATATTACACAAGCATTAAAATACTTTGCTATTAGTTTTCATCTTAGGATTGACCCTAGACATTGGCATGGAAATAAAATTCCATTCCGAACTCCGGTTCTCACTTGCAACTGTTGTGGATTTCAGCAGAGGTTTGTGTACGCCAGACCTGCAGTACTGGGTCTTGCCGTATTAGTGGTCCGATCCTTCCTTGTTCCTATCAATAAATCTTCCTGCAAGAACTACACCTTAATGATGGGGTTTCCAACATAGCAGTTCCATAGTAGTTGGAAAGAATTGCAAGGGCGTGCCTTTCCCTTCCTTCTACAATATGAAGAGGGTGGGGGTTTGGTTGGGGGTGTGTTGGTTGGTTGGGGGTTTCTTGTTTTTTAAAGTCTACATCCTTGAAGTAGCTATTGGGTGGCTGATAAGCTCTGCAAATCGGATCCTCCCCTGCTCTTGGGCAGTGCTGCTTCAAATTAGATAGGCTGCTAGGAAGTTTTCCATCAGATTTCTTAGCGCTTGCTCCCACATTGCTGGAGAAGATAGGTTGATATGTGAGTGAAATGAACAGAGCAAACATTGATCTGCTCTCCCTGAGCCTGGCAGTCCCTTCAAGGGTTTTCTGCAGGAGTGGGGAGATAAGTCTCCATGAACCACTTCTGTTCTTCCTTACCTGTCTGTTGTAGCGTGGATGACTTTTACGCATTTGTGAGAAGGATCACTGCATGCCCTTGCCTAACGAATATCGTTGCTTGTTGCACTAAATGTCAGGGAGCAGCTTGAGTGGTGTTCCTGCAGTGAGAGAGAGCAACAACCCAGGGCCGAGGGCAGCCACAGCACCATGCCCTTTCCAACAGGGAGCTGTGATCAGGGCAGGGGTGGAGACTGGCAGGGACCACCGGCCGTCCCAGGGGAGCTAGGGTAACAAATCTGGGCTGGAGTCCAGTCGGCAGCAGCAGAGACTGCTGCAGCATGGGTTTGAGGTTCATACAGGAGGCAGGGCCAAGCAGGACTGGGGACGCGACTATGACCAGGATGCCCTGGTCCCCCTGCGCAGTAAGGGAGGCTGCAGGGGACAGGGCAGAGCACAGCCAACCTGCGGCATATCCCTGCAGGGGCGTCCCAGACCCATGCGCTGGCGTGGCCAAGAGGGATGGGGAGAGGCAGGCTGCTCAGGGACCTGAGGCCTCTGGGTGGCCCTTGGGGCTCTGACTAAAAATTTTGCAGGTGTCTCAGCATCTCACAGACATGATCAGCTTTAACAGCCAGAACTCATCCCTTAGAACAATATCAATACCATTATTTTCTATTCTCTTCAAGTGTTTGTTCAGATCGTTTGATGGAAGTGCTCATAGGATTCTAGAATATGATGTAGAAAGGGCTAAATATTTGTGCAGTTCTTTATTTCTAATTTTTTATATATACAGCAGTGTGATAATTTTGTAGTCTTCCTGTACAATCACTGGTTTCTGTTGTTCGGTATGTGGTGTGATGGTATCTGTGTGTGAAGCAAGATGGGAACTGCTGACTTTAAATGCTGTCCGAACTATGAGGTATGGAAGTATTTAACTTAGAAGTCCAGCATAGGTTCCCCCCTCCCACCCATAAGTGGTGAGGTGACATTGATTATACTAGTCCATGAAATTCACTTCTGCGCTGGAAGCGGGGCTGTCCTGGGCAGATTGAAAGGCTATAGCACCACCTACTGAGGGCTGAAAGGTTTTATAAGAAACCCAAAACCTCCCTGACTGAAACAAATCTTCCAACAGAATGTTGCAGTTCTGAGAATTTTATTTTGGTGCTCTCACTGAACAATTGGAAGTTTCATTTTTAGTTGAGCTTTATCCTTTTAAGCAAAGTCTTTCCATTTAAAAATGAACTAATTTGAGTTTGGATTTGTTTGTTCAGTGAGAGGCTATTTTTGGTTGAGTTACTTTTAACGTAATCTGTAAGTCTTTTAAGTATGGGGCAACTGTTCACATACAGTTTTGCATGAGTAATAAAATGCGGGGGTGATGGAACACCAGGATCAGCATCCTCTTTTCTCACAGCTTTAGCAGATTCTTTGGCACTTAATCTGCTAATGTGAACCTTCCAAGGGTGGCATCTGCTTTGTAAGCCCCATCAAGGAAGAGAACTCCAGAGTCGTCAGCAGGCAGGCAAGTGCACGAGGCTTGGGAAATACCCAAAACTGGGCGAAGGGACCACAGGTTGTCCAAAAGGACATCTTCCTGCTTGTAGTGTCAGGTTTTCGAAGGCACTATATCAGTATTGCAGGCCAGAAGACATTTAAAAATACCATTGGGTGCCTAGTTTGAGATAGGAAAGGTCACGGTTATATGGCAGAGGGTAACAAACCAGCCCCAGCTGAGGGGATTTTCAGATGTGGGAGCTGGCTGTATCCCAAAGTGCTTGGACTGGTGAAACTTACTGAAATGAACTGGTGTTCTAGCCTCAGGAAGACTTCAGAAGGATGTGGCAGTGAAAGTGTACTGAGTAAGTGCCAGAAAGACTTGAGAAAATGAAAGGACTCTAACCAAATGTGAAATTCTGCAAGATCTACTGTTTGGGAGCAGAGGTTCCTAATGAAAGATGAGAAACTCTACTGGTAATAGGATGCTGTGTGAGTCTTTTTTTTTTTTATTGAATGCCCTAAATTGCTTCATTTAGGCATTGTGTAGGCTAATACAGAACAAGATGTCCAATATTCGCTGACTAGTGCCGTTCAGTATGCAGAAGGCAGTACACGCTTCTAGTTAGTTCAAGCCAAAGGAGTTAAAGCTCAGGTTGCCGCAAACATGGCTCGTTTGATGTACGCTCTTCTTATGCCAGTTAATGCCTGCTAATGTCACACCTTTTAAACTGCATATAGACAAAGCCTGAGTGGATGGAGGAATACAGAGTGTTATCTTATTCAGGCTGCTCTCTAAGGTTTTGATGCTGGGGGCTTTTTGAGGGTTTGGTGAAAGAACCCAGGATAACAGCATCTAGAGCAGGCCCCTTGCAGCCAACCGAGCTTCCTATCAGCTTGGCTGTGTGAAACACCCACTTCTATACAACTTCACATTATTTACCTTATTCGCTTCTTTTACCCAGTCCATGTTTTGCCTCCCTTGTGCAAAGCATGGAAGCTGATGAGAAAGGCAGGGCTCTTTCATTAAGTGTCAGTCTGCTTTCTGAGGTCTACATTACCAGTGGAGAACATTCAGGGTCTGCAAGCAATGGGTTTAGTAAGCTGCATTTTTTTAAGAGCAGTTTTTGTATTGCACCCTACTTTGATTCGTATTGCCCAGAGCATCAATCTTCATTCAGATTTGGCAACTGGGATTCGCTTAGTTCTAGAATCATAGAATCACAGAATCATTAAGGTTGGAAAAGACCTCTAGGATCATCACGTCCAACTGTCAACCCAACACCACCGTGCCTCCTAAACCATCCCTGAAGTGCCACGTGTACACATCTTTTAAATACCTGCAGGGATGGTGACTCCACCACCTCTCTGGGCAGCCTGTTCCAGTGCCTCGTCACTCTTTCAGTGAAGAAATTGTTCCTAATATCCAGTCTAAACCTCCCCTGACACTGGAGCCATTTCCTCTCTTTCTATTGGTAGCGACCTGAGAGAAGAGACCAACACCCACCTCACTACAACCTCCTTTCAGGTAGTTGTAGAGAGCGATAAGCCCCCTCTCCTCGAGGCTAAACAACCCCAGTTCCCTCAGTCTCTCCTCATAAGACCTGCTCTCTAGACCCACAGAATCATAGAATTTTCTGATCTGACGTTTTCTGATCTGCAGGATAATTCCTTTCCCTTACACAGGCAGAAAATTTCAGAAGGAAAAGGAAAGCTATTTAAGTTGACGCTTTGGTGGGGGAAGGAAGTAAAAATTGTATTTTTAAGTTCTTGGCTGTTGCGTACTGCTACACTTGTTTTGATGGCTGTAGGAGAGGAGTGAACAGAGCAATCAGGAGCCGGGGACATGAAAATGAAGTGTGTAGGCACATTTTTTCCCCAATTGTCAGAGAAAGGTGAAAACACTGAGAAATTAATAGTAACGCATTACTAACATGGTTGGTTTTGTTTAAATGTTTTTTACAGATATTTTATTGACTCCAAACTGAGAAAACTAAGAAAAATACAGAGGGTTTTCTTTTTTAAAGAAATCTTTAGGGAAAAAAAAAAAAAGAAAACCAACCAAAAAACCAGACACCACAAAACAACAACAAAAAATCCCAACAACATTCTGCTATTTCCTCTAAGAGATCAAAGATAACATTTCAGCATCGCTATTTTCTGTTCCTCTTTTGCCACTGCTATGAAGGAAGAGTTGGTTTTCTACTTTATGGTCCTGACCTTCTTGGAAATAAATTCAGTCATTTAAAGCAGCAAACTATTAAAACATACTTGTTTTCCACACATTGCAGAACGCTTCTTAAATTCTAGTAAGATAGTTTTCCATCAAACATTCTTTCCATCCTTCCATGTATTTGGATTATAAGTGAGGCTTATTTTCTGCTACGTGATCTCATGGAGGTGCTAGTTGAGCACACTTTGTCCCCTTTTCTTTTGGATGTAGCTCTATAGAGCTACATTTTCGGTGTTCGCTGGAAGCAGAGATAAACAAAAGCAAGTATCTGTAAGAAGCTTTACTTTCCTCCATGTAGGCAGTGAGATGTTTTTACATGGAGATCTTATTTTTAAATGTAATTTCTTTTTAACTCTTATAACTGTAGCAACAGTAAAAGATACCTTCCTGCTACAAGACAACAACATATTCTTTATAAAACGAAAAAAAGCCCACGCCCCAAGCATTGAAACCTTTTGTATTTTGGCAGCTCTTTCTCAATTTCATTTTAAATAGGCACTTGTCCTAAGAAAGCCTCTTCTCAGAAATTGTGGGCGAAACATAGCCTTGCTTAGCCTGGAAGCAAATCTAGTCAAGCTTTTGCTTGGCTTTGAATTTATTACACTGATACTTGAGCCAAAGGCCCAATTCTGCAAACAGCATCTGAGGATGTAGCTTCCATCCTATTTATGACTCCTCAAGGTAGGAAAGATTAACATATGGAAACATGGTTGAAGGATCAGGATGTAGGTTAGCAAATAAGACCTTCATTCAAATTTAAAAAAAAAAAAAAAGTATAACAACTTATCAAATGGTCACAAGGAACAAATGCAGGAAATGGGTGTTGTAAGAACTCAGACAAGCTTTGGAAATTTAGCTATTCCATCCTCCTCCTGGGTGTCACTGACCTCATCACAGCTGTGTAAGTTACCCACTCCACCTCATAATTTGGCATGGGAGCTTGCGGAGCCGGGACTCTGAACAGCAGTGGCCGAGAGACCTGCCCAACTGCTCTTCTGCTGGCTTCTGTGAAGGCAGAAAGAGCGAGCAAGAGGGGTGACAGTGCCTGAGGCTACCACAAGTCTTTGCTGAGGGAATGTGAGCCAAAGCCCCTGCTTCCCCTCTGCCACAGGGATCTAAGAGTATGGTCACAATAGCAATCAGTGAATCCGAACTGCTTTGTAAAACGCAGAAACATAATCTTCAGTACTTTGGATTATGGAGATGTTTCCCATGTCTGTATTAATTTCTCTGAAGAAAATCCATTCAGCTAAATGTCAGGAAAGTGACAGTGATCATTAACAAAAGCTGCTCATTCACAGAGAGCAGAGGGATGCCGAAACCATGACGCGTAAGCTTTCTGGGCCGGACTTTATTTTTGTTTCTATATACAATGCTTTGTGCAAAAGGGTTTCTGAGCAGAGAGCCCATCAGCACTGCAGTAATTAAGGAAATTCTGGCCTTTATTTGAAGGCCTGACTCAAACCCAAATGAAACTGAAAGTAATCTCTCTGCAGATCTTACTGGAGGTAGGCAAGATTTTTTGAAGTGTAGCTATATAATTTTTTTTATTTTATATGGGTTTTGTGTGAATAAATTTTTAAGCTAGAACTATTTTGAAATAGCTTTTGTGATGAGTGTTAGATCTTCAGCCAGGGGAAGGAATGCAAATGCATCTCATCTCCAGCTGCAGAGGAGCTGAAATGTGCAGTCCCTAACCCTTCATGCACACTTCGAACACTTTTTTTCTTTCTGCTGACAGCCTTTTAGCAGCATCCCCTCAGGAGGCTTATATTATAAAGTGTAATCTATCTTCTGTTTGGTGAATTCTAAGATATTTTTTAAAAGAAAGTGCTGAAAGAAACAGACCGCTGCTGTACACCGTGTCCTGAATCAATTTTTGAGTCTTGTGTGCCTGTTTACCAGTAAAGCCCTGCTTATCCTTATTTTAGGATTAAATATCCTATGTGCTAGAATGTAGATATTTCCTTTGTTTAGCTAGCGCCTCCTTGGTCTGCTTCCCCCTTTTCTGCCTACACTCGGTAGCCATGAGCCACCTTTCTCTGTCCCCACTTCCTTGCAGAAGGAACCCATCCAAATCAGCTCCAACTCAAGCAGTTCCCCGCTGGGACATCCATCTGATTTCCCTCTTTCCCAGCCTCACAGTGTACCTGGCTGCATAAAAGCGCTTTGGTTTTCGAACACTGAGCACTTTTTTGTCTTTATATGCTTTCTGCTAACTTGGAAAGGTCAGCTGGGAGAGCTGTGGTTTAAGCAAATACAGCTTAGTGAGTGGTGACTCAGTAATTTGTATTGTCTGGTATCTCCTGACTTGCATCAGAAATGGAAGAACAATAGCAGAGTCTGACTCCCCAGGGACTCTGTGGGTTTGGTTTTTGTTTTGTTTTTAATAAAACCAAGAACATTTGTTGGTGATCGGAATGTCTTAGGATATTACACTGAGATCTTATATTTTAGCTGAGCTTTAGTAGGCCTTCTAACTGGAAGAACTGCACAAAAAGGAATTGTTCTGTGCAAAAAGAGAAATATTTTCTGAAGTCTGCAAAAGGCATTGCATTTTGTATGTGAGTTCATGTTCTGAAGTGTATTGTGAACATAACTGAAAATATACCGTAAAGGCCTGTGTAGAAAGATTAACCTCAAATAAGCTATGTAAGAGAATTTTCTTTAAAAGAAAATCTTATGAAAAGGAAAATAAAATACCTGCAAGCCTCTATCTTGAAAGCAATGCAAATGTTAGACTGCATTTCATTTTTGTATGTCCTAGCTATCCCTTTCACTAAAAAGAGAAATTGATCTAAACATTTTCTGCAGTTAAAACATGGTGTTTCAACCATCTGTAATAGGTACCCTCCTGCCTTCAGCCTTGTTGCCCATCACCAAAGTCTGTATTCTGATCTGCTGTAGAAGGGAATTAATCTACTTACAGGTTTTTTTTCTTTTTCCTTCCTACATTCATATGACATTTCCTGTGAGACTGTGAATCCTCCTATCTGTGCGCGCCATAAAACAAATACTGGAATTGTAGGTCATTTGAAAGAAAGCCTTTCGAAGAAAAGTGCTTTAATTAACATTTACTTTCACTTGCAAAGGAACCTTGAAGATCCTTTATATCAGAATATAGGTCACAGCTCCCAAAGAATACCAATGGTGTACTGTAAACTATGCGACTGATATATTAGTGTCAGACTCCCAGGCATATTAAATCTGCATGATTGTGAAGCACTAATTATTTCTACTAATTTCAGTTACGGTAATGTGTAGTGACTACAGCGGAGGTCTGAGCCTGCTATGGAAGGTGAGGGACACGCAGAAGAGCCGGTTCTTGACAGGCAGCACTCACAAGCTGAGCGGGTAAGGAGCGGGTGCCGGGCAGCGCTGCTGTCCTGGCTGCGGAGCGGGGAGCTGAAGCATGGGCACCGTGCCTTGCCCAAGGTTGATCTGAAGCCTGTTGCAAAGCTTGGCCTGGAAACCCAGGAGTCTTCAGCCAGTGTGCTGGTAGGGAAAAAATGCTAGAGCGTCTCGATTGCTTTTGTACCTCTGATCATTGGCAGGTCATTAGAAGCAGTATGAAAGGGACAGGCAGGGCTGAACAAAAATCTGAAGCGTCCCCGAGGTGCGGCTTTGCCTGCGTTTGCGTAGCCGGGGAGGCCGCTGCCTCAGCCAGGCTGCGCTGGCAGCAGGCTCTGCTGGGGCACTGCTCATGCCCACCCGCTTGCACCCACCCAGGGAGTCCTGGGTTCCTCCCTCGTTGCCTGCGTGGGGCAGAGACGCTGTGGGGTTTTTTTCCAGTGTTTGCACTGAAGACCTGAAGCTGTGGGGATTTCTTTCCTCGGGTGTTGGAGATAGAAAGGGTAAAAGTAATGAAAATCTGCTAAAGACTGAAAATAATGGAATTCCTCATATTCTCCCCATCTTCTCTAACCCCCTGGAGCATATGAATTCATTGGCAAGATAAGCCAGATACTTTATCCACTTGGCCACGCAATCTTGGTTTGTATCCAGGGGACTTTACAGGTGTAAAATTAACCACAGGAGAGCTCTTCTATTGTTCACTGACTGCAGTGCAAACATATGGGGAACTACAAGTGAAAATAATTAAAACAATATTTGAGTACATGCCTGTTCTCTCATTCTATATGTATAACACATGTAAATCCATCCTCTTTTTTTGTTTCACTATCTTAATATGGAAAAGAGAAACTTTCTTGCTTAAAACATAGTTTTCTCTGTGAAATAGTATCTTTTGGAGATAATTTGCCTGTGCTGAGAGCACAGCGGTGTCCAGAAATGCACACAAAAAGAAGGGTTTTATTGCTTGGCATGAGCAACAGAATACCTTGGAATGATCCTGTGAAAATACTATGGCAGACTTCTCTAACTTGGCTGCCGGTGCTTTTCAATAGCATACCTCTTAAAAAAATAAATCTGGATTTAACTGATACTAAAAGGTCATGGTCCATCAGCTACACTAAAATGTTTTTAAACCTGTCCCAGTACACACCCATCCAATAAAACAGGGAGGCTCCTTCTGAGATATTCTTCTATCTGGTACAGAAAATGTATTTTAAAGTTTGCCTAGACACACGCTTACTCAGCAGACTGGAGTGGCTCCAAATTAAGTGGTTTTTTAATTAAAAAAAAAAAATCTCTATCTAATTATATTTTTTTCCTCAAGAGACAGGAACAGCTGCAAAGGTGCCATTCTGATTTCTCTGATAAATAGCCTGCATTTTATTTACTTACTAAGACCATTTAGCACCCTGAAAGGTGCCAATTCGAGACCTGTAGAGCATCCAATTTTTTTCTTTTTCTTTTTCCTTCTTTTTTCTTTTTTTTTTTTTCCTGTCTGAAGTGGCCAGCACAGCTGTGTTAGTAGCTTCCCCATTGTGGCTGGCAATCTCAAAAAAAAGAGTGAGGGATTTACTCAAATTTCTCCCTCAAGTGGGAAGGGTGGCAGAGTCATTGAAACTTGGGAGGGACCAAAGGGAGCAGGAAACAAGGAGTAATAGGGACAGCAATGCACAGGGGGAGGAGTGTGGAGGGAGAGAGATGAAGCAAAGCATTAGTGAGGAAGGCAAGGATGCTCCTCCAAGGAGGGAGAGGACCGCAGGGCAGCTAGATACGTACAGTGGGATGACAGATCTACTCCCACCTCAGACACCAATCTGTTGTTGCAGTTTTCCCCTCAAATCTTTTTTTTCCCCACCTGAATAAAAGCAAATCATGCTTTCCCTTCTGACAGCACTGTGCGTTTGACTGAAGATCTAGAATATCATGTTGTTGTTAAAATAGATTAATATGCATATATATCATTGCATTTGCATGCATAGTGACCGAGGATTTCTGCCCCAGAGTTTGCCATCATAAATTACAGTGCAACTGCTCCAAACTATTAGTAATCCACAATTGGCAATTGGGGGGTGGGGGTGGGTGTTTCATGTCAATTACATCTGCAAATATGGTCTGTGTTATGTTCTAGCAGTTCTTGTTTTTTTTCTAAAGCAGCAAACAAAAAGAAACTTACAATACAAACCACTGCCTGCTTACAAATATGAAATCCATTAGATCAATTAGTAGCAGAAGAAGGAACACTTGGATCCGTATTTGGGGTCATTATCAAATCTGCTTCTTACCTTTATTGCAGTCAGCTTAATCTAATGCCCTTCCCCCAGTGCGTGTGTGACTGCTTGTGTGTATGTGCACGGGCACAGAAAACATGTTTATCAATTATTTGCATGTAGAAATAAAATCAGTTAGCATTATTTCGACAGCATGCAGGCATACACAAACAGGCGTGTGTAAAATTTCATGTAGAAAAGCTCTTTTTAAACACTAGATTTGGAGATTGACCTCTCAAACCTCTTGCCTCGGCCCGACTCCCTGCCATGAACATCAGCAGGAGCAGGTTTACAGCTCAGCTGTAGTTGAATGCAGGTTTGCAGCAGCTTACAGCTCGCCTTTAACCTGGATTTAATTTGCACTGCCAGTCCTGGTGGGATGGTGCTGGGTTGTGTGAGCTGAAGCCCAGGAAGGGGTCGGGCTGGTACAGCTGCACGGACCCTGGGCTGGTGCCAGCACACCGCCCTGCTGAAGACCAGGTAGGTTAAAAAAAGTGTAGGTCCACAGCAGTATATACATCTGTATCCCTGAGTATGTTACAGACAGCACAGGCCTGGGGCTAAACTCTGTCCTGTCAACTACGTCAAGACTGGTCATCTGGCTTTTGCTCAGGGAATGAAACCCCCCATTCATTTTGGGCCCCTTGGTTTGGGTGGGGAGAGGACTTCCCAGGTGTCTGTTGCGGACCCCTGTGCCTGTGCCCCCTTCCTCTGCGTAGGGCGGCTTCTGGAGAGATTCACTGTGCATTGCTTCATTTTCCTCTTCCATTGTCTGTGGCGGGGGGAAGATGGCAAAATGTCTTAGAGACAGTAATGCTACAGATGATCTCAGAGTACAAATAGAAAAAAGGCAGTGGCAGCAGGCATTTGGAGGAGGATGAGGGCTAGGCAGCTCTGTATCAGTCCCAGAGCAGGAGCAGAGCCATCAGGCTGTAAGGGCAGGCAAAAAGGCACTGTCCCTCCCTGGCTTTAAGCGGACAGTGTGGAGTTCAAGGCTTCTTCACAATGAAGCAGCTGGGCAACACCTGTAGGCAGTTTACTTGAGCCCTTACTGGATTATTTTGGGAATCTGACCCGGTGCCAGGCTGGCTGCTTCTGGGGAATAAAATACTTAAAGACAAAATGTTCAAGTGTTTTGCCTAAGCTGTGTCAACAACAGCCCAGCTAGACTGGAATGTGGAGCTAATAAAAAGGAGAGATGCCCAAAGCCTGGATGGGGCACAGCACAGCAGAGCAGCCTGTGCCCGGGCACCCCTGCCAGGCCTGCCCGCCACCTGCAATGCTGCAGCCCCCTTACTCTCAGCTCCAGCATCTCCCCGCCTGGCTCCTTTGGACAGCACTGCTGGGTGACACACAGGCACAAAACATCAGGCACGTGCTCATCTTGAAACCCAGCTAGTGATTTTAGTGGATGGAGAAGATGGGGTGATTGCAGTCCTCCCCCAACCTGAATGGGGAGTTACCCCTTTTAGAGCCTGGGTAGCACCCTCTGATGTTATGAAAGCAGCCACCCTGGTCACTACCAAGCAACGGGGCAGTGCTAGGGTGAATGATGGGGCCACAGGTGACAGGTAACACCAGCGAAAATTAAAGCTTCTCACATTATCAGGACAAGACACTAGTGAGCAGGGCTGGCCAGACTTTAGCAGGTCATTTGGCACTTCTTAAAAGACATCTTGGGTGTGGAGCACCCACTTCTAACATTGTCACAAAAGAAGAGGAGCATTTATCATCCTTGAGGGAAGCCGGGTTGAAGCAATGTAAGGACAAGGACCTGGATGCATGCAGCTGAGCCAGGGAAGGATGCACCAGTCCAGGACTGACAGGGATGCCACCATGCCCAGCCTGAAGGACAGAGTAACAGCTGGTTAAAATGATCCTTCCAGCTGAGAGTCTGCTTTGCCCATTTGCTGGCAAAGGAAAGTCCAGCTCTTCTGGCCATGATCTGGGAGGGAATGATACAGATGGTGAAGAGAAACCATATGGAGTCAGATCAGCTATTGCATCAGCCACTGAAGAGCTCTTAGCATCAAAGTGTCTATAAACACAGGACGAAAGAAGTTTGGAGGAACTACTGCCTGCCTTCCACCTCCACAGCCTTTGGGGGGAAAAAAGGCAGGTTTTTATCTGGGCATATCTACACATGGCTTTGCTTTTTATGCTTTTCTTGGACCTTGTGAAACCCAAGCAAGCAAAAGCTCCCCACGGTGGTGTGGTCACATTGGGAGCGTCCCCTCCTGCATCTTTTGTAGCTGTGTGAAATCTGCTGTCACTTGTACCTCTACAGGAGAATGAAGAGTTCAAAGCAAGGCTGGGACGCCCCTGTGTGCGTCATAGCGTTGCACATGGAGGGTGAGCAAATTAGATACTACAAGGTATAGGGTGTATGTTGGCCCTTTCTGAAAATGCCACCAATCTGATCAGATGGACAAAATGCCATACAAGGGAGTGGGATTTACCCGCAGAACAAACAACAGGAAGGTGTGTATTACCTTCTGTGGTGAGAAATACAGCAACTGTACAAGCCTGTGTTGGACTGGAGCGGGTCTCTGCACTTCATAAGCGAAAGGCCAGTGACAGGTCCAGTGACTGCTATCATCAGTCATAAAAGCAGTCCTGCAGAAGTCAGCTACCTTCTCTTCTGGTATTTAAATCCCTTGTCTTTGGGACCCAAAGCCCAATGGCAGCCGATAGGGCTTTCTGCCTGAAGACCTTTATTGTGATAACCCACTAAGTCGCAACATCTGCTGGTGGTGGGGGGCATGCTCATCCCAGCTGGGAAGCTCTTGGGGGCCCAGGGAAGCCATGGGGCTTGCCCACGGCCACATGGCAAGTCAGCAGGGGAGGGGCGTGACCGCAGCCACCCAGGGAGAGATGAAATCCCAGTGCAGTCCTGGCACCTCCAGTACTGACACTGCTATGCAGCACGGCGGCCGTTTCAGTGACCTTCCCCTTCTCATGCCATGCTTACAGATGTTGCTGTCCAGGGCTATGACAGAGGTGAGTTCGCCTAGCTGAGCAGAAAGCACTGTTAAAATCACAGCCTGGCTGCTTCAAAATCCTGCCTCCAGCAAGCTTTGCTCTCTGTTTGCTCCCCTGGGAGCTGCACTGCTTGTGCCTGACTCAGGCAGACAGATTCTCCATCCCCTGAGAACAGATTTAGAGCCAGGAGCTGCTGTATGCTCCCTCCCCGTTCCCACTTGCTAGCTCACGGCAAGCTCTCCCAGAGCCCGTGATCATGCTGGCTCCCCCAGCCCTGCAGTGTATTTCTGCTCGATAATGTACATGGAGGGATACGAATAAGCTCTGACCTATTTCCATGTCCCTCTCAGATCTGTGGGTAGGAAAGGTTTCCTCTTTCTCTCCTGCTGACCCTCAAATTGCTATTTTTTCATGGCACTGCTTGTGTTCGCTTATTTGAAGCGGAAGAGGGAGGTCCCTCTTTCACATTTGTTTGTTAGTTTCTAAGCCTTTTGCGCTTTATTTTAGCCCAGGAGGACAAGACCACTACAGCATTCTCTGTTCTGTTATGCCTCTCTTCAGCAATGTCGTTTGAACAGAAAATATCTCCTGTTAAACTGAAAGGCAAAGCAGGCTGTTAAATACAGTGTCGTGAGTTTGAGAGCCTTACCATGCAAGCCTCAAGTCGGGATGCCTGCCATAACGCTTCCCGAAACACGACTTTCCCTCCAGGCCCACCAGCAAAGGTAAGGGCCTTCCTCCCTATTGCAGGTGGCATCGTCTGGGAATGTCACAGCCCCACAGCATGGAAGGGTTTTGTTGTTGCCTTCTCAGGTAGGGACAGAGCAAATAATCAGAATATGTTTCATCATCTTTCTTTTTCTGTAACCAAGCCCTGTTAATGTAATTGCCAAAGAACAACGTTTCAGTGAGCTCCTGTGCTTTTTGTTCAGTCTTCAGGGATTTAAATGGCTTTTTCTCATGGCAGCCCAGGGAAGACTGCACACGTTTTGGTCTCAGGGAAAAGATGGTGACACCAGCAGTGGGGCTAGGGAGCACGACAGTAACAGGGCCAGCAATGGATGCGCTGGAGACACCTCTTTGACTCCACACTGCCAGCAAACATGGTTTAGACAAGGACAGAGGTTTCCAACCATCAGAGCTTGCACAGACATGGTTAGAGATTCAAGACGCCTGGTCTCTTCTAGGCATAGCCATTAGACCTGATCCCAGTCCTTTGAACAAATGGGAGAATTTTCTCTGGCCCTGGCTTGGGCTTTCGGGTGGCAAAACATCAGGGGAGCTGGCTCCCCTCCTGCTCAGTTCCTGTGAAGGCCTGCACTGCTGAAGGTATGAGCACTACTTGTTTGGGTGCCTCTGTGGGAGCTGAGCTTGAGTAAAGTCTCATCCTGACTGTAGGTGCCATGCACTTGAAAACTTGGCCTCTTGGTGCTGCCTGAGTAAATTACCTGCAATGTGCTTCTATCAATGTACGCAGTCATCTTTCTTGATCAAAGGAGGGTTTCCCTTAAGCTTGTTCTTGAAATCTGCAGTTATGAGCTTGCTTCAGCCACCCATGCACTCTGCAACAGTCAGCAAAAAGTGTTGGATTTAATGTCAACAGCTCTTGGCGTAACACTCCTTTGGAGCAAAACTGAGCAATGGGAAGAAGAGACAAAATCTGCTCAGTTGTGATGACTCGTGTCCTGTCCTTTAGCAGTTCAGCAGAGCACAAAATACCCATCTCTTCAATGAGGAAAGGGGGTAATGAAGCAATTGCAAGAGCAGGAAACCAAGCTGGAATGGGGACTTCAGATGAGACGTTAGTGTACTTTGCGAATAAATCAGTGCACCAGTGAGTCATTCCCACCATCACACTCCCCCTGCCAAATCTCCCTTGACTTAAAACCTGAAGCCTCATCTCTTCCCTTCAAAATTAGCACATCGTTACCTGGACAAGAGTTTAGCTCCTGATTTCACAATATGCTTTCCTATTTCAAATATGTGTTTCTCAGTTGCACCAGCCCAAAGAGTTGGGTTGCTATTGCTGCTGCAACTTTAATAAAATGCTCAACACAAAAAAAAATCCTGTGTTTTGGAGGCTAGGAAAAAAAAATCACTGACAGGTGGCGGCTTTTCTAAGAGAAATTAGGAGAGTAGGAAGTATCTACAATGATAGTGTCCTTTCTGAGACCTGACTCTGTGTAGAAAGGTGTGCAGAAGACCTGTTGTGTCCCCTAAAGGCTGACACTTGGACCCTCTGTCAGTGACACCAGCTTCCTCCCCCAAGTCACCATAGTTAGTGACTACAACATGCTAATTTAGTTGGTCTGTGTAAACTCAGTTTTTCCATCAAACTGGCAATGAGTTGGCGTGCCTTGCCTTTCTCCTCCATCTTAAGACAAGACAATGAAGCCACAGAGCATACAATAGTGGCTTTTTTCCTGTGGGGAGACATTGTTTCCTGAGGAACCAGTGCTTTGTTTAGGAATAGCTTTATTAAAGAAGAGGAGATCGTGAGGATTAACCCCACCCCTTGCCAGTTCTTGGGGCAGCATACCCAGGGTCCCACAATGGGGGAGTGAGGGTGGTTCCCTTTTCACCTAAGAGGTGCATAAGGGCATAACTCCCACCCCCTCCCTGAAATGCTGTATCAGATGAAAGGTTTATCTAGTTCAAGACCTAATCTTCTGCAGTGGCCAGGAGCAGACACCAAGGAAGAGTATGGAAAAAAAGGCTAGTGCAATGTCACCCTTGTACTGGTACACCTTTTCAGACTCCACCAGCCAGCTATTTCAAGACTTCCCAAGCCGGAGGTTGTGTTTGCAATTCAGTTTAATAGACTACCGATAGACTCTCCCCTGGGAACTTTTCTAATCCCTTTTTCAGTTGCTTTGAGCCATTTATGGCAATGAGTTGCACAGCTGCAATTATGCACAGTATGAAACCAGCTTCTTCTCTGTGTTGGTTTTCAAATCTGCTGCCTGTTTATTTCATGGAGTGCCTCCTAACTCTTGTGGTAAGAGAACAAAATTTGCTCCCTGCCCACCTTCCCCACGCCATCTGTGGTTATATAGCCTGCAGGCATAAATCACCTCCATCATCTCTCTTACTGCTGTAAAGGAATAGAAAAGTCTTCATCTCTTTAGTTCTTCCTCATGTGTAAGAGGTCCCGTGCTTCTTACCACACACTTCACTCTTCTCTCTGCCTTCGTTAATTCCTCTATATCCCTTTTGGAAAAGATGGACCAGAACTGCATACAGTAACCATCATGTGTGTGCTCTATTGATTTCTGCACCAGCATTGCTTACTTCTTTCCTCCTGAACAAGTACAGCACAATAGCAATGCTAATTATTCCTCCCTGCCTTAGCAATGTGTACTTCTCTGGCTGCTGAAAGCTAATCTTCTGAGATAAGTCTGTCCTCCAGTGCCCGTTCACTCACTGAGGTTGTTCATGGAAGTTGGTCCTGGAAGAAGTAGCAAGTTTGTGGTGTTGGTACACACTCCCTGGACACTTAATTTGATTTGTTCTGATAAGTCACTGAGGAGGTGATCAGATGGCACTGATTCCACCTGCTACAATGCAGGCTGGCCTCAGAAAACATCATGAAAAATTAGTGGAACAGTTTGCTCTCTAGCCATAGCTCAGAGGATCTCCAGTGTTTTCAAAAGCTGAAGAACTCTGACCTTTCTCAGGAAGGTGTTCAAAATTTCCTGAAGAAATTTAAAATTTTTCTGTGAATAAATTTAGCTTGGATCCAACTCAGTAAAACGTTAAGCATTAAACATCTGCTGAACATGAAGAACTACTAAGAATGCTAGAAATGTGTAATCCCATTCTTATTTAGGTCTTTATTCATTGTGGCAATTAAATATGTGCTTTGGTGCTCTGCTGCATTAGGATCTAGGTACCTGCATACAATTAAACGCTGTGCTGAACTGGGTCCCAAAGCCAACATTGCTGTACAAGATTTTAACCTATATTTCTGACTAATGTGCACCTCATTTTAGTGCGGAGAATATATATTACTTTAACAGATAGTTTTCCGCGAAGAGGAATTTGCTCTAAAATATGTCACACGTGCTATTTTAAAGATTCCAGCTTGCAGAATTATTTTGCGATAGGAATAATTAATAAGTTTTTCTGTATACATATATAAGAAAATAAGGTTAATCTCTCGATTAACCACTTAAAGACCATTCTAGGCAGCAGCATGTTTGCATGCTATATACATGGCTATGTATATATCAAAACATTTTGGGGCTATATGTACAGTAAACTAATCAGAGTTTCATATTGTTTCACATATTTATGGGATTTATTATAAATAATACCTGAAAAACAGGATAGAAGCAATTTTAAATCTCATCTAGTCCAATCCATTGCACGTTGAGCTATAAGCTTGTATGACCATTAAGATCTACAACAGCACAAACGCTTCAAGAGGCAACACAAATGCTGCCCCAGTGCCCCCAGCTATCCCTGGTTTCTTCTGGGTTCACATTGTGAGCTTATTTAGCCAGGAATGCTTCTTTCAGCAGCGGCATCTGCAGCATATTGAATATTGAAGCATACTGCCATCCATTCTGCTTTCATCCAGTTGAACTGCTGGAGTGACTGAGACGCAAAGAAGTCCCAGGACTTGCCCATGGCCACACAATGAGTCAGTGGCCCAGCTGTTTTTAAAAAAATAATAATTTTCCTGTCTCTTTGCTTTAACAACTTTATTGCAAGGCATCTTTTATACACATTAGGCTATTTCTCTTTTTCAGAAGGGATGGGTCTTCGTGAATACCACTTACGCTTCCACTCGCATGCTTGATCATCGCCTTTCCTGATGGAAAATATCTTCCCCAGGAATTACTAGTGAAATTTTTTCTCCTTGTTCTATAAAGTCAGTGGACAGAGTAAGCTAAATAAGTGAATCTTCTTTGGCACAAACAAAAAAAACCCAGATTGCTGTCAGCATTGTCTGTTATACAGCCCCATCTTCTCTCTTGCTTTGCAGACCTGGTGTTACTCTCTTCAGAAGCTTTTTTTCTCCAAGACCTGCCAGTTTTTCAGATCAACCTGTGTGGTAGTTTCACTGAATGATTGCATGACATCTGCTCATGCCTTGTAACTATGCAGCCATTTACTTCTAAACCTTTTTGCCTCTGATTTTGCTCAATTTCTTGTATGATTTTTAGTTCATTCTTATTAATATGTCTAAGTGGAAACCAGAATATTGTTCCATTCATGGGTCTTGTGTCTTTGTCTTTTAAATTCGATTTTTTAAATGAGGCTAAAATTCCACAGAGGTGATAGGCTCGTACCAATGGGTGGCAGTGTCTGCGTCTTTGGAAGCATAGCAGCAGCAGTACGAGACACCATGAGCTGGCATGCCAAAGTGCTCAGATTTAACTTGAAAACCTGATAATTCCTCAAGAGACCTGAGGGTACCCACAAACACAGTAGCTGCAAAGGTGGGTTTTTGCCCCCAAGTTCACTGTCTTTTTAGAACACAGAGTTATTTTTTAATCTTTCCAGAGTAGATTTTGACAAAATCCATCAAACACCACCGGGAGTTGAGTTCAGCTACAGTATATGTATGTGAATTTGTGGTCTGACCCATCTTGGGTTGCTCCTTTGCAGGACCAGCCCCACTCACCATTGTCTTCACTCAGTGATAAGGTCACCTTTGCTCTGTCTTTGGTTGTGTCGGGTGAGGACTTGCTCTCAAAGGTAGTAAGAAACAGGTGAAATTTAAATTGGAATTTTCACTTGAAAGAAGCTGGTGAAGAGATGTTAAGTTATTCTGAGCTGCTTGGTCAGTGCTACTTCAGGTTACAATGGGTGAACTCCCTACTTGTTAATATTAGTAGTGTTGCTTGCCACAAAAGCTGGCAGAAATGGGCTCAAACACTGCACCTTTTCTCATGTGACATCCCATGTTCTTACTCTCTCACTGGCTTCCATGGGAATACATGAATAAATCCAATTTAAAACACTTTTTACTCCTCTTTTACCCCCACTCTGTTTACCAGATGTGCAAACTCATCCTGGGCTTTGGTTGCCAGCCTGGCTTCCTTTTTTTGTTTATTGCTTACCCTCAGTAGTGTGGGTTTCCTCAGGGCCGGACCCTGGGTTGACTCAGAGCCCTACATCCCATGGTCCTCAGTGGGTGTTTGCACTCACGTGGTGGGTGGGTGTGGAGCTGGGAACACATCCCTGCCCGTGGGACTCAGTCAGCTTGTCCATGGTGGTGCATAAAGTGGACTAGAGCTGGTCACCCTCCCAGCCTGTTGGGAGTACTTGGCATAGCTAGCAAAAATTAGCACAACTGAGACCATATACATTTTCATTAATCATTGTGAGCCTTAAATAAAAGCAGCACTGCTGGCAGCTCTGATTAAGAGCTTTCCATTGATCATAAAAGCCTAACGCTAAAATGAATTGTTTAATGTTGAAGGATTGAGATAACAGCCAAATAATTTGATTTATCACAAAACCAAGACATAAGAAGAAAGAAAATATTTCAAAATAAGAACGCTACAGTCTCTGTGGCAGGCCCTGAGCTAATTTCAGGCAGACCAGGAAAACACACCAGCCTTCACATAGCCAAGTCTGCACCACAGTACAGGGTAGTCACAACCCCTTGATGCCTGATGGGTGCCTTGGTCAGCACTAATGTGGAGGAAGGAGGCTTGAGGTGCCTTAGCTTTGCACAATAAATCCATTCCTCTCCTCTGTGTGTGTGCACCTTCACGTGCCCTCGCTATAATAGATACATATTTTTATACAAAGCAAGACAATGAATACTAATATTATATATTGTGAGTGGAATTCACCTTGCCTGACCACTTCAGCCCTCTGAAAGCTAGGCACTTGGGCTGATTATTTATATTCAATAGCCCATATTGCTACTGGAAGGAGAGGAAGCAGCTCCTTGGTGAATACCTGTCTGAGGGGATCTGACTCACCTTCTGGAGGTGTCTGTTTCTGTTCACCGTCTAGGAAGGAAACCAAGACTCTTAGGTTGGATTAGGTACCTAATTTTTAGATTAAGCTAGATACTGGTACTCCTATGTGTAATTACAGGATGATGGAAAGTGTGAACAGATAACACAATATCTCATCGTTAGACCCTGATGAGCTCCCAGAACTCATTCGCAAGAGGTAGTCTGCCATTCTGGTGTGTGCTGAAGGCTCCCACAGAGCTTACCATCCCAGGCACAAAATGCACTTGCAAATCCCCTACCATACTCTTGATAATGAGTGAAAAAACAAAGCCCCTCTTTAATCCCTGTTCTGACTACATTCATGCTGCTCAGTAGCATGGTTTTCATTCAGGATGGTGGACTCTTTGGAAAGGTTTTGGCCATTCATCATCAGCCCTGTAGTCTCTGGGAATAAGGGAATAGGGCAGTGGTGGACGAGCCATTGGGAAGAAATGAGACATAATCCAAACTTCTCTATGTCTACTTAGCTACTGAAATGGCTGCTCTGGCTCTGTTAGCAGCTAAGCATCTGTCACGTTGCTCTGCTGTAGCCAAAGCTTACTCAGTGGTCAGCCAACCGCAGGCTGGGCAGTGGAGCTCTACCAGGGCTTAAGGCAGACCTTGCATATGAACTGTATGAGCTATGCAGAAAGAGTTGGAAGAAGCCCAAAGACTAGGCAGCTCCTTCGCTTGTCTGTCAGAAGACAATACTTGCCTCTGGGTGGGCAGAATTTTGCAAAGGAAGTGTGGTGTCTAAATGTGTGTGCCAAGTGTGGGGACATACATGCTGAGCATGAGACACGTTCAGGAAGTGTGTGTCCACCTCATCAGGGCTTAGAGTTCAGGAACTGTCACCTGGGGTGTGTGTGAGTGGCATATCCTATTAACCTTCATTAGCTTATAGTTAAAGTTCTTTCAGTGTGCCTTTTTCATAAATGTGTGTGTGTGTATGTCTGTCTGCTTGTGAGCATATGTCTTAAAAATGAGTGCATATGCTACTTTAGTCTGCCACCCAAATCCTCCTTCCAGTCTTCCACCTGGTTTATTCGGGACTCATCCTGCTTTGGTTCCCACTTTAATGGTTGCACTCCTTTTGCTTTCTCCATATGCATAAGCGTGTATAGATGCCAGATAGCATCAAAGATCCCCACAATAATTTCCTCCTGGAGATCTGCCAGCAAAAAATAGGGCAGACAACAGCTCTGTCCATGCACTGTTGCAGTGGAATTAGTCTGTTTCTTTGTTTTTAAGGGAGGGCTGTGGTGTAAATCAGCCTGGCTCGCACCCTCCTCCGCAGGAGGAAGAACATTCCTGGGTTTCACTACTCCCTTGCTAGTTGTTGAGCATCAGAGCTGAAGCTTTCTCTTCGAGTCACCATTTTCAAGGACTGACCCTTTAAACTTCCCGGCACCGAATCACTTTAATCACTTTTCTGCTCCTTATTGCCCAGCAGATATTGACTCTTACAGCACCACAATGGTTATGGCTTTGCTTTTGGTTATGGCTCTTTAAACGTTTTAGCAGGGCTTAGTCACAGGCCAGTAAGCATAGGGGGAATCCCTGTTTAGTGTTAGTGCCCTTGGTTTGGTGGCTGTGCCTCCTCAGGGCAGCTTCCGTGGATGAATTTGCATTTGTCAGTAAACAAGCGAATATTAAAGCACAAAGGGAGCGTTCTTTCCCCTCTGTTGTTGTTTCTTTGTCTGTTTTGATGATTATTCTGAATTCTAACATGATATGCCCGTGTGAATACGAACATTTCAAGCACTGTCTGCTTGCTGTGATCCCAATAAACAGTGGATGCCACTAATGGAGTCCCTAGCACGTTTTTGGAAAAGGAATATAGATGGCATATGGCACAGAAGAATAATTTCATAGTAATAAGCAAAAGCCGGTAATTAGCGAGACACTGCTTTGTAGCTAATGGCGTTATGGATAATGAGGGTGGTGAAGGAGAACCTGTTCTGAGTGCTGGGAAATAGCCGATTGCTCCCCTCAGCAGAAACAATGCCATTCCTGAAATGCCATCGATCCTTTGATAGTCTTTGGGGGAAGCTGTCACAATGCTCAAAGGCGAGCTGCAGCACAGCTTTGGGACTGGGCTATGCTGCAGCTGGTGGGAGAGCTTGCTGGCAGCTCTGCTATGAAGTTAGGCCAACCTGAGCAGCCGTACAGAAAACCCTGCAGGTGGCATGGCCGCGCAGACATTGCCACTGTGCTGCCACCCCTGCATGTTCATGAGCAGCAAATGTTTGGGTTTCTGTGCACAGCCGTGATAGCTTGTCAGAAGTAAGAGGCTGAATTATTTTCAGGGTTTTTTGGGAGAGGGTTGTTGGTTTATTAAAAAGCACTATCTATCTGAAGGATTTTTTTTAATAGCCATTGAAATAAGATCAGCAATGATGTGGGTGTTCATCGTTTATTCTTCTCCACAGGCAACTTTGTGAGCGTATCACACTTCTGGCTTGCAAATTGGCCTCCAGTTTTGCACAGCCCCTGAAGTGACCCCTGCTTATTTTGACAAAAAAAAGAGCGGGAGGGGGGAGAAAGAGATAGAGGGAGGAAGGGAGGAAGGGAGGAAGGAAGGAAGGAAGGAAGGAAGGAAGGAAGGAAGGAAGGAAGGAAGGAAGGAAGGAAGGAAGGAAGGAAGGAAGGAAGGAAGACAAAGAAATTAAAAAGAAAAAGAACAAAAGAAAGAAAAAGAACAAAAGAAAGAAAAAGAAGGAAAATGTGGAGCAACTAAAACAAGCTGGAAAACCCCACTATTTGTGACCTAGATTTTAGGGAAGGAAAGGACTGGCACTTGAGGTTATGCTGACACTGATTTGTGACGATGCATGATGGCCAAACTTCTCAAAAGTGACTAATGATTTTGGGTGCCTTGGTTCCCAGTGACTGAAATGAGCCAGACTTGCAGAGAGCTGCATGCCCAGAGCACCCCAACGAGCCACAGGCACCCCACAAGCAGCCATCATACTCTCTGGACAGCCTCAGCCCAACAACAGGCTGGGTCAATGGGCCTCTGCAGTAGCTGTGGGGCAGCGGTGTCCCTCATGCCCCTGTGCTCACTAAGCCAACCTTGGTCTGGACCCCTGGTCCCCCAAAAGAACCCAGCCCTCACTGAGGAGGGGGAGAGGGTCTGACTCATACCCACCCAGCCCAGCAGTTCCCCCCACTATCAGGAGCTGCGGTGCCCCCCTGGCCTCCCCCTGCAGCACTTATACCCCCCGTCAGAAATTAGGGGTTGGTTTTTTGTTTAAAAATAAAGCCAACCGCCCCCCCCCGGCCCCTCTGTCTCACCAGTCGCCATGCAAGGGGACCTGCAGGGCCAGCCTCCCCATGGCCCCCAGCCACTGACGTTCTCCCCACACCCTGCTAATGGCAGTACCTCCCCCAGATCACTGAGGGCCATGGGAAATTATTATTAATAATGACAGGATCGACAGTGGTGCCAGCATACGTGGCCCCACCTGCGCAGGACTCGTGCCCATGCGCCAGCCTGTGGCCTCGGTGCAGGGGCAGCCACCCTTGGTGGCCATAGGAACTCCAAAGGTGGTCAACCCACCCCAAAGGGTTGCCCCAAGGCTTTTCTCCCCACACCCCTACATCAATATGGTTCCCCTGCACACTGAAATACAGCTGCCTCTGGAGCAGCTGTCCTGCAGCTGCTGTAACCCAGGAATTTCTACAAGAAGCTGTTTCCAGCAGCACTTGCCTGGGGTACGGAGCCACAGCAGGGTGCCCGTGCACCCAGCCTGCGCCACCTTCCTTGCTTCAAGCCACACTCAGCTGGAAAGCTGGAATGTTGTTGATCACGGCTTACAGGACGGGGGCGGCAGGGGATTTCATTCCCCCTCTCCGGAAAGCATGGGCCAGCCAGTGAACATGAGCCAACACAGCTCAGCAAAACCCACCCCCTGGCCACCCGCCATCTTCCCCTGATGGATGAACTGCAACACTCTCAAAAGGTGAGAAGGCCCAGCCATACCCATATCTCGCAAACCTCAGCAAAATGGGTGGTAAAAACCTGTGAAATAGGCTTTTTTTTCCCCCATTCTGTTTTTGTTTTTTTTGTTCTTGCTTCTGGGCTCCCTGCCCCTGTGCAGCATGCCCACGTGGGTCAGGGCTGCGACCCCAAGCCTCATGGGTTGGGAAGGAGGGCAGACATTAGGCTAAAATGTTCAAATGAACACTGTGCTTTTCCTACAGTGACGTCAGGCCACCTTTTCTGCTCGAATTGTAGTAAAAATAAATACAGCTAGAATGTGCGGGCACAGTTTGGAAAAGGATTAAGGGGACGTTTTAACACTGGTCTCACTGAAGTGGAAATGATTTCTGATAGCCAGCTGGAAGCTGGCAGAGGCACTAGGCTGAAGTTGAGAGTTCGTGCAGCTGGGGTTTCATAATACGATATTGCTAGTCTTTCATTTATTACTTCAGAGTCAGATCTTAAAATCTTATTTATACGATTAGTCCCTCTGGGCCATATCCTTATTTCTCTTACACCAGACCGACTCAGGAACAGAGCAGGGAGTGTCTGAGAGGCAAAGCCTCCTCATTAAATGGTCCCTCTAGAATGGAAAAAACAAAAGCCAGCTATGGTAATGTCCTCTAGCCTGCAGCTTGGAAGCATGGACCAACACAGAAATAAGCTACACACCAGGCAGCTTTCTTCAGCAGAGCTAGGACATCCCTCCAGAGCCCTCTACTATCTCCTTCTTCAGATGAGGGTTCAGTTCAAGTACCTGGTACTAATCATCTAGGTCATTAACTTTTTGGGTCCAATTTACCTCAAAACCTGCTCCCCCCTCCACGCTGAGCAACAGAGCAGCCATTACTAGGGAAGCATTTGGTGCAGAGATGACTGGCTCAATAGCCTGGATCCTTCATTTGAACCCACAGCTAGATGCCCAGGACATCTCGGGGTTCCTGCTAGTTTGCTGCCCGACACTCGTTTGGAGTGAGCCAGCAGGACAAAGTTTCTGGGCAAAACTTGGGTAACACACCAGAGTAGTGCCATACAGGCTGTGTGAACCAGATCACAACAGGTCTGACTTTGCTGCATGGTCCTTCAGTGCTACCCCAGCAGGCCTGGAACCTTACACCTTCCCTTATGCCACATCCACATCCCCACTCCTCACATCCCCTTGGAGCCAGGCTGCAAAGCAACTGTTCTGGAGGGCTGCAACACAACCCTCTCATTGATTTGTGCCCTTCAGAATGCGCCCCCCACCTCCCCAGCAATGCCAGTAATAATGATAAATGGGCTGGTGTGTTGTATACTGTGGATTCAGCCATTTTGCTGCAGGCAGAGCCAATATGAAGCAGTGTGGGCAGAACATGGCAGGGCAGGTGCCCTTAGCAGTGCAGTAACACCCTCATTATGGATTTGGAGCGAGGATATACCAGGTGGGACCCCAGGCATGGGAGACACCTCTAAGAGCAGAATGACAGGCAAAGGGCGGGGAGACACATCTACTCCAAGTGTTAGCCTGGTACAGAGCTGTCTGGGGTGTCTGAGGTTATGGAGAAGCACAAGTTTGCCAGCTCAGACCCACAAGCTGCCTAGGCAGCTGAGCTCACTAGGCAGGATTTATTAACATGGGAGTGGTGGGAAGGCAATTCCTCCAAGCTTGATTCTGGAGCTGGAGGAGTCCGGCATGAGTATCCCGGTGTGTGCCCCGCCTGCATATCTATTCCTGTGCCTGTCTCCCACACAGATAGTCTGGAGTTCCTTGCACCTGGTGGAGTAGACTCAGCCATATTTTGACTCCCAAGCCTGCTCCTTTATCAGCAGCCTCCTGCAGTAACAGTTGTGGAATGAAAAGGAGGGGGAGAAAAGGCAGGAGGAGGAAGATGAGGAAGAAGGAAGTGGGCAAGGTCTCTGGCACAAAATATGAACTAAAATAAAAGAATCCTGCTTTCTGGACTGTGTTCATGCTGTATAAAGATCCCCAACAATCTGGGCAGATGAGAAAAGACTCTGGAGCAAAAGCCTGCAGAGAAAGGCTGCAGGGGCACATGCAGTGCACTTATTCAGGGATGTGAGAGGCTCCGGGATTCAGGGCAGAAATTCCCCAGAAGAAACGTTACGCTGGGGGGAATCCACCAATTACTCCTGTTAGCACCTGCAAGCATACTTTTTAACAAAGCAGCATTCTCTCACTCTGTGGAAATGCACAGCACATCCCGCCAGGCTAATTAAATAGCAACCCCTCCCTTACAAATAAGGGTGCTGCAGTGGGTGTGCATGAGCTCAGGCCCTGAGCACAAAGGGCAACCATTCCCAGGTTGGATTCCAACAGCGAAATAAAAACTTCCAGCAACAAGGATCTGCTCTGAGCCTGCTGCCACAGCACAGCTCACTCGGCAAAGCAAGCCCTCCTCCACCTCCCACCCAGCCGGAGCAGCTGCGCCCACCTCTAGCTGCCCCCACCGAGCCTGCTTCCCCTGCCCAGACTTCATGGGAGCAGGCGGGCTCTGCCGGCTCCTTGGCTCAGCTTCCCAGGTCCTGCCTAATTGACAGCCAAGGTGCGTGTAACGCCATGTGCCGTGGAGCAGTTATGTTTGTCAACCTGGAGGGCTTTGTGCAAGTCCTATAAAACACAGGCAAAGTATATCCAGTGCAGCCAGCACAGCGTGGTTCGGTGTGCATTGCAGTGATGTCGTCCACACCTGGACACCTCTGGGACCCGTTACTGTTGCTGAGGGTGGGATAAAAAGTACTTTGTTTCTTGACTGCATTTTTGAAAACTGAGAATACTGCTCAGGGATTTCTGAAGCTTGAGTTGATTAGCAGTTAATGATGTGTGTCCTGAAGAAAAAGTAAGATTAAATATTGTGCTTGTATGGAGCAGAGCATTTTAAGCTTGAGATTTACAGCCATTTTGCTGGTATTTCATGAAGTGTTTAGGTCTGTGCAACTCTTGGTTACACAGCCGCTCAGTATTTTGAACACTCATTTTATGCAGATATAAGTTAAACAACCAATGGTGTATTAAAGTGTATAAGGGTACGTGTTATAACTGCATGCCGACTTTCAGGGAATGCTATTGGAAAACAGACACACAGTGGGATGGGAGTCACTTCTTCGGCAACCTGCAGACCCGTGCTCAAGAGCTGCCGGCTTGTCCCAGGACCATCCCAGTCCCAGCACTAACTGCCTTGCAGCTCTGGCACTGCACCTTCCAGCCTGGGAAACGTGTTGTGGCAAAGCTTGTCCTCTTTGCTTTCTGCCTTAGCCCCTGCCACTCTCTTGAGTCTGCTCAGTTGGAGTTGCTTTAAACTCACTTTTGAAGCACTGCAGAGCCCTGCCATTTCCCACGTGTTGTATTTCTTGAGTTATGTTGCCCACCTTTGGCCCCCACCCTGCAGGCATGTCTCAACTCAGCTGCCTGGGTGTCACCCCTGCATCGTTTCTGTCCACAGCCCTTGGAATGTGGTGCAGCTTTCCTGCAGGAAGCTACCGTGCTCTTACTACTTACCTGCTTTGATGCCTCCCTTCCTGAAGACCTAATTCTGTCACATTTCCTCCAGGTAATACCATCCATCCATAAATCGATTTAAAAGAAAGGCGAAGAAGAAGGAGGTGGTGTTTCCTAATCTCTTAGGAGAGAAACAAATTGTGCCTTCTCTCCTTTTCTAGGGGTTTGTCTCTACAAGAAGATGAAGATGTGCTTATAAAGATGTACAAGAGCAGCAAAGATGTGGTGGGACAGGCTTCAGGCGTCACTGACAAGTCTTGGCAGAGCAATTGGGTTGCTGAGACGTTCTGATTCCCGCACACCATCCTTCCACTCCTCTTGTTACCTGGGCTAAGTAGATTCAATGAAGCATAGATATGCCCAACCATGCTGCATTCATAACTTCATTTTGCCGTGGAGGCATACTGCAAGATCAACACCTAACACATCATGCTTAGCAAATGATGACAATACAGTGCATAGAATGAGGGCACTAATTTTTTTCCCCTCACACACTACCACTTGTGCAAAAGAGTAATTATTCGCCAGCATATGAAACGTAGCCAAACAGGCTAAGCTGGACAAAAGCTTCAGGTCCTAGACGGCTATTAAGAGTTTCTAATTAATTAAACACTCAACTGATAAATGCACACAGCCACACTTGTATAGGTATCTTGTTAAAAGCAACCCTTCTACCCTAGGGAAACCGTCGGGAAATAATTTATAGTGCAAGCCTGTGGTGTACTTTACAATATATGAAATGTATATCTCAGGCTAAAAAAAGGCTAAAGCTAGAACTGGCTGAAAGAAATGAAGCAACACGTCTCTCAAAAGTTCTGTATCTGCATGTACAATGTTGTTAGTCTTTAATATATATGAAGTGATGAAACTTGTACTACCGGTTACACACAGACACAGTAAGCAGAGTAACTAATGTTGCTCGGTAGATGCTCTGTGTTATTACTGTCATTGCCGGCATGGAGCTCATACAGGTTTTGTTACTAGGATAGCTGTGAAAACCTTCCTACTTTCTCTCCCACTCTTTCACTTTCCAAATACGAAGCTGAATTTCTATCTTGCAAGAGGTACTATAGCTCCCATTATAACTTGGCTCTGCTCCCCAGCCTGACTGAGACCACTCTGTGTGGCCAGGGGGATTAGCAGGACTCAGCTTAAGGGATTTTTTTTTTAGGGGAAACAGGATGCATTTTATGTATGTGAGCCTTCCGAGGCAGCTTAGCAGCAGCACAGCAGCACTGCCGACAGGGATAATAGCACCACTAATAGGTATGGCACATCTTCCAAATGCGTTCAGAACACTGATGGCTGTATCTCTTTTTTTTCAAGTGACAAACACCAATGAAAACCTATAAAATAATACACTATTTTCACTAACATCCTCTTAAAGGAAATGTGACTTAGTCTAGAGTTATCTGCTAATTTGGGAGAGAAAGGTTGTTTTAATGCATTGTAAAACAATCATTTGAATTGCATTTTAGCATTGGTTTTCTGTAAAAGTCTAAAGGTCACGTTTACTACTTACTGTAGGGCTATATCTGGTGTATATCCAGATTCACAAATAGCTAAAGAATAAAAATTCTTTTTTTGGCAGCTGGAACAAAGTGTCTTAAGCAAAATCATGTGTTTGAATCTACATCCAGACATGGGTCTTACTAGTACAGGTCTGGAAATTTCTCCTGCAGTCAGACATACATTGCAAGCCCTGTATTTTAAATACAGCACTGGGCTTAATTTGGATTGCTTTGTCCATACAGAAAAAATTATAGATATTCACAGACATGACCCTTGGATCATTCCAATAATAAAGTTTGAATCTAGAAGAATAAACTTGCATGGGTAATTTGATTTGCCTTTCTAGGACCGTCCTTCTTTAGGCAGACCTTTCTACCTCTAGAGCTGGGGATGGGACACTTCCTCAAACACCAAACTACTGTATGTGTCAGAGCTTGGAAAGCATTTTGAAAGCAAAAGAAAGTGGAATCTCTTCAAATGCTATCACAAAGTCCCTTCCTTTTGGATTAAAAAATGGTTCATGACTTACTACTGATTTCCTGTTAACATGTTTATTGGTGGAGAGTTTTACCCAATATTTTGGTGGAATATCAGAACTGTGGGTTCCTTCTACCTGGTGACTCTTTGTGTTGCACAAACTTCATGGGTCATAAGGTAAGGCTTTTTTTTTCCCCCCGATTGGATGACGAAAACATCTTATATAAGAAAAAACCAAACACCACTAGTGAATGAGGTGCTTCTGGCACAAACATTTAGAGGACTACTCATTCATTCTTAAATTCATGCCACTTTCCCACACAAGGGTTGTCACATACTTGGCAGTGGTCCAAATAACATAAAACATAATCTAGGAATAAAAGCATCTGAATGCAGGTCTTTTAGCTGCAAAACATCTACAGATCAGATTCTGAAAAAATATATTTTCAGCTGTTTCTATTGAAGTGTTTGCTGTAAAACAAAACCTACTTATACAGATAGCTGTGTGTTAGCCCTCCAGGGATATATATATATATATATATTTTAACCTTTAACACCTGCATTTTATCTTCTTTTGTGGGTTTGGGTCAGGCCATCAGTGTTATTTTCATAGAGCTGTTTGTGTTCTAATTAAGCAATAAGGAGCAGAGCCCATCCTGGGGATTAGGAGTGACTTGGAGTGTTGACGCAAAGCTGAGAGCCATTAGTGACACCTGGCCAATAATTCCCCAGGAGATGCTAGTGCTGAACTCATCAGGGCTGTTTCTAACAATCCTTGCTGCTTTTTTAATGGGGAAAAATATATTTTTGACTTTTGGAAAGTGCCAGAGGGCAGGCGAGAGTGCTACACTTTACCATCGAGGAAATGACAAGAATAAAGGGTATATGGATGACAACAACGGTGTTTATAGGAAAATATTTGCTTATTTGTCAGCCCACACACATTCCCACAGCAAGCAGATATTCAAAATACACATCTGAGAAAAGATGTGGGAGATATTTTCAGAGCTACCAACTTCCAATAAACCAAATTTCATTAAACGAACCACACCGACTTCTGAATGGCACAACACTTGCTGTTTATCAGGTTTTAAACAACTCCTATTACTGTTGCTTGCTAACTATATAGAATGATGATATGGAAAGCTTAGCCAACTGACATATTTATTCTTTTCTTGGCTGAGAGGGGATGGTGGGTATACCCATCTAAGCACTTTTGCATTCCTGCTGGAAGTATATTAACCGTTCCCATCCCTCCCCCTTCCTCTCTTCCATGCTATTACAGCACCTTCATCCGAGACAGCCTTGCATCACTTCTGGGAGAACACTTTCACTAAATTCTTACAGGATATTAATGGACATTCATGTATAGTATTGCCATATGAATGTTTCAATGACCTAGATAAATGTGCATAATTTCCTTTGTGTGTAATGGGCATGAGTGTTTAATTATGACAAGTTGTGACTTTTGTAGTTTATCTCAGCCCCCCAGGGAGCCCTTGAAAATGAAATTTCCTATTCCCTGGTATGCAGCAAGTGCAATTTTACAATAACCCTATACCGGGATATCATAATCCATGTTGCTTCCTCCTTTTTCCACTGCTTAATGTATGCAGAGGGTACAAACACTGAAACTGGAGTTTGTGTGAGATGGTGGGTTTGTACAGAAAGCAGAAGGTTACAAATGAAAAGGAAGATTTAATGGGAAATGGGCTGCAAGACAGCAATCAGGATGAATTTTTTTACAAGTCACTTAGATTACTGACCACACATTAATTCTGAGGTTAACTCCGTTGGTTAAACTAATCACTATTAATCAATGAAGCTGTTAATCAAATTGCTGAGAGCGCAGGACCGAGTAAATTGGACAGTCAGATAATCTCTTGGCCTGACCAAAGAAGCAGAAAAGTTTGCATCCCCCTCAGAAAAACGAGCAACGAGCTAACCACTTTGCATGCTCTCTGCAAATAATCTCTGCAACAGCATTAAACCCTGCTATGCCTTAGTTTTTGGGGGATCTTTTTACTGATCTGCCTTTCTGCCAACCGCGTGCTTTTGCCCCACACCTGCACCTCCCCTCTCTCACATATACGTGTGTGAGCGAGGTTGGAAAAGGCTCACAGTGGAGAGGTTTCAAGTGGAGGATTGATGGCCGGTGATTGTGAAGCCAAATCACTCGCTATACTTGCTTTGCACTACACGATTTCCTGCTGTTGTTTCTAGTTACAGTAGATAATAAAAACTGTTACAAAACCCTCTTAACAAGAAAACAAAACACAGATGGCATGTTGAATGTAAAGCATCTGGGGATGGCAATAGACTCTGGCCTCAAAAGCTATTTTGTTCCATCCCAGTTTTCTTCAGAAAGTGGGAAAGGGACGGCAGGAAATGCTGCTCGAGTTGCTGGAGCAAGCTTTGCCAGCTGCCAAGAAACTAACCCTGTGCTGGGAAGCAACTGGGTCTGCAGGGGGATTGCGGCTTTCAGGAACGCTTAGGGTTGATGCGTAGTGTTATTATCCTCTTATCTCTTGAGGTCTTGGCTGGGAGAGCCATCTCTAAGATGTTCATTCCTCAGATTGATAGCCAACTATTTGAGGACCTGCATGGATACTTCCAAAAGAAAGAAAATGTGGTTATTATTTGTGCTATAAATTCTGAAAATGGAATAATAGTCAAGGCTTAAAGAGCAAATGATGCTTTACAGAAAACTTTTAAAAACATCCCGCTGAGAAATATTTATGTCTTGCATCATATTTTAAGCCTTTCTCCTCCTTTGTTCTTTGGTAATACAGATAGTGAACCAAATCTGGAAATCAATTACGCAGCGTATGTTTGGCATAACTTCACTGACCCCTTTTGTGTTTGTTAGCCTGTCTTTACAGCCCAGTGCCACAGAGATCAGCTGGGTTCAGTTTCAATGTAAAGGTCCCCGCAATGAATGCATTCATCTATTCCCGGGGGCCAGACTTGGAGAGTGCTACCTGCTGGGGGAATATTACCCATTTGTTTGTGAGAACATGAAAACAGATAATGACAGATAACAAAACGGCTATGCCCTTGTCCTTGTTGGCAAGTGAAAAGCAATGGAGCGTATCTCAGGAAAGATTTACGCCAAGATGCTTTGGTCTTATTCCCTGGTGTGAGCTGATGCAGGCTGTGCGGGCTGCTGCAATTTATGCTGGTTGCTGAGGCCTCTTTTTCCAGCAGACATGAATTTCCCTGAGCAAGAGAGCGGCTTCCACATTTGCTGTGTCGGGTATCTTGAGGCCTCCAGGGTCTCGATGGAAATGATTTATTGATGACAAGTGTCAGTGTCTGCATTTGGCCACATATTTAGGTGGCTCTTTCTGGCTCTTTTCCTCCACGGGGGCTGCCAGTATTGGCCTCAGTTGGTCCAGAGTCTGCTCAGCAAAAGCAATATGATGCAGAGAGGACTGAAATCTGGGGGACAAGCCAGAGGCTTGACAGTGCATATTTTTTTGTTCCTACTGACAGAGGCTGTTCCTCTTTCACCAGACATATCCTCCATGCACTATCACACCTACGAATAGCTTGCCATGCAACAGGGGACAACCTGATGGCAAACAGATTGAATGTAAGTCAGAAGGGTGGATTTGAAGTGGCATTGAAGCTGGCATGGCTTTTTCTTGACTAGTTTGGGTATGGAAAATTTGCGGCAGGTATGTGGCAATGCGCTGGGCAGAGCAGAAGAGTGAGTGGGTTTCATATTTTGCTGTGGATGGCTGATGCTTGACTGGCTTTGTGTGTCTGGAACAGCATCAGCCTAGAGTTCACAGTTCTTTTGAAGATGCGGGGTGTTAGCTTAATCAGGTACCTTACTCACTGTGGTGTTACTCACTACTTCCCAGTGACTCCAAAATATCAGAGTTCGGTGCAGGTTCTCTGGCCATGGGGCATGGTTTAGGCCCTCTTGTTTGAGCATCATGTGTAGTTTTTGAGAATCAGAAGGGATCTGAGTATGGAAGACACTCGTTGCTGTCCTGTTGCACTTGCTTGAAGGTGCCACTTACCACAATTTTGAGTGATAATGGCATTTCTGACAGTCACAGTAGCCCCCCATTCACCAAGAGGCCAAGCAAGGGTGTCATCTGCCAGAGGGAACCTCTGAGAGGCTGCATGGAAGGTTGTTACAGCAGAGGCTGAGATGTGCAATGAAATCCAGCAAAAGCCTGTGGCTCCTCTTCACCATGTCCTGTGTAACCCTGTTTCACTGAAGTAGCTAACCCAGGTGGCCAGGTGGACTGTGATTGAGAAAATTTGCTCGTCAGTTTGTAGCAGGGCTCACACCCACTGGCAGCTCTTTGAACCCTGTCTGGGATGTCAGAGAAAATGGTAGTCAGCAGGGAAATGGCCTCAGGACATTCAGTGAGGGCTGTGACACACACGTCCAACATGGTTCGTTAGCACCTCCTGGTTTCCCTGCTGAGATATGAGTCTGTTGAGAGGTGATGCTTGCCCCTGTATGAATTGTGTGAGGGTGTTGTGCTTTGCTGCTGACCAGTCCCTGGTGTTAAGTTGTGAGAGCAGCTGTCTGAGAGTCCTACAGCGATGCTGCAGAGAGGCACAGATGCAAGGCAGGGGCAGCAGATAGCAGCGTGAACAAGGTTCGGTCCATTTGTCTACTGTGGACTGTGAATTTCCCCGTGAGATGGCACGTACCACTCAGGGAGCACCACAAAAGAAATGATCCCCTGCCCCTGAAAGGGTGGTTGCAGCATCCCAGAAACACGAAGCTATGGACAAGCCTCAGGTCAGGCCCTCTCTGATGCCCCGGCACTTCCCAAGGGGTGCACGCTGTCGGAAAAGCCTTTCATGTTTCTTGGCGGACAGAATATTTGTGAGCCTGGAGTAACAGAAGGAAGGTCAGGTGAACAACCGATGGTCACCAGAGAGTCCAGTGCCTGTTCCTGCAGTCGTCAGGTGCGTGCCTGCACAGGGCTTTCTTACAAGGGGTGGGGACCCCTAGGCACTGCTGCAATGCACAGAGCAGCCTTCCCTGGGAAATGTGGTGACTCCACAATCCTTGTGCATTTGGTATAAAGCTGGTGAAGGGTCTGAAGAGCAGGTCTTATGAGGAGAGGCTGGGAGAACTGAGGTTGTTTAGCCTTGAGGAGAGGGGGCTGAGGGGAAACCTTATCGCTCTCTACAACTACCTGAAAGGAGGGTGTAGTGAGGTCGGTGTTGGGCTCTTCTTCCAAGTTGCTAGTGATGTTGAGAAGAAATGGCTTCAAACTGCATCAGGGGAGGTTTAGATTGGATATTAGGAAAAATTTCTATACTGAAAGAGTGGTCAAGCACTGGAACAGGCTGCCCAGAGAGGTGGTGGTGTCACCATCCCTGGAGGTGTTCAAAAAACATGTAGACGTGGCACTTCAAGGCATGGTTTAGGAGACATGGTGGCATTGGGTTGATGGTTGGACTTGATGATCCTAGAGTCTCTTCCAACCTTAATAATTCTATGATTCTCTGATTCTCTGTGTGCTTTCACATCAGCTATGTGAGGTTGCACAGGTGGTGAGGTGTATCTTGTGTCAGACCTGCTACATACTGGTAGAAGGCCTTTACAACACAGGGGTCCGAGGAGCTGGCCCTCTGGGCACAGCCCTCTTACACTTTGCAGCACTGGTGCAGCAAGGCTTCCTCACTACAGGACAAGGACAAAAACTCTTCATGGAGGTTAGCAATGAAGATGGGAGGTGCACTTGGCCTTAGGTGTGGCTCTCAGGCACAGGCGCAGCTGATTGCAGACATGTCACCTCACTCATGAGGAGGCCAAGTGTTTGAACCTTAGTCTCTGACATGCCATTACCTCATCCTTACCCTTCAGGTTCTTTGCTTTACCTCCTTTGTCTTGCCATTCTGGATTTTTTTCTCTCTGCTGCTGCCACCTGGACTCCAAAAAACTTTTCAAACACAGCTTCATTGAAGTCATATGTATGGTTTGCATTATTCTGGTTGGCCTGATCAAAAAGGTGGAGGTTGTTGGAGAATTCAGAAACATTAGGAGGGAGCATGGACCTGTGGCATATATTCTTCATGAGGCTAGCTAGTGGCTTAAAGCCTCACCCATGCCTCAGGAGGCAGGTACTACTTTTTCCTGCTCCTTGTCTTCTTCTCCAGGCTGCCAAGCACCTGGCCTGTTCCTGGGAATTACCCAGTGCCATTAGACGTATCACCACTTCTGCTCTCCTGTATACTGGTCTCATGGGCCCAGATCATAACATTGTAGTACTTAGATGAAAAATACAAAGGTTGGCATGATGACAAAGCACTACATTTATTACTGTAGACTAGACGTGTATATATATATATGTATGCATGTGTATATATATATATGTAAACAAAAACAGACCTAGTGTTTTGTGGTGTGTATTTTCAGCACTCTGCCCACAAAATCAGAGATGGCAGATGGCTGGCTTCTCAGCAGGATAAGAATTGGAATTATCTGGGTACCTTAACTGTTACTTGACAGATATTCAGTTCAGTTTAATGGTAATTTTGATAGATTTTTAAACCTGGGTATTTTATGTTATTTGATGTGAATGCAGGGTCCATTCTTGATTTTGCTTTTAAAAGCTTCATATGTGTGTGTGTGTGTGTTTAATGAGGACCGCAGCATAGGCTAAGGAAGAAAATGATAGCGTGTTAACATGCATTACCCTCCTGGCAGGAAAATGAGTTGCCCCTGAGGGTCATGTCGGCCTTAGGCATTTAGAGAGTGAGGTACCTGGAAATTTCACATCGGAGGGCTACAGACACCAGGAGGGATAACTCAAAGGGGCTGGATCCCTAGACATGGGCCAGGAAACAGACAGCTGAGGACTGGCACTAGGCAGACCATCTGCTGCAGAGGTGGGTGAAGGACATGCTGGGACATCCCTCCTCCCCCCATCTTCAGAAGGCTGTTGCTGCCTCAGTAAGGAGTTATCAGTCCAAACACTCTTGAGTATTTCACTGCGGACTACGTGTTACTTAAATAAGCGGAAAATAAAAATTACGTAGACATGGAGGGTTTATATCAATGCAGAGATGGGGGGCACATGCGCTTCTTTTATAAGCCAGCAGTCCCATTGCTACATCCAGTACTCCAAGTGTAAAATATTGGCAAGCACTTCAATGGCTGGAGCTAGACATGTCAGCGTGACTTTGAAGGTCTGATTCCCTCATAAAGTATTTAAGGCAATTCTGGCTTGAAAATAATTCCTTTCCCCTTAATTGCAGCTCAGATAATAGGAAGCCGAAAAAATAAGCAAAGAACAGCACAACAGGTTCTGTGGTAGAGATGCACCATATTTTCCCCCAAAGATGACTGGACTAGGAGTCTGATGTGCTTCACTGACGTGGGAATAGTGACATTTGGATAGAAAAGCTGTAGGACCTATCTGGCAGCAAGACTGAGCACTTCTTCACAGGATCATGGGATAGCAGAGGTTCAAGAGCACCTCTGTAGCTTGTCTAGCCCAACCTTCTTGTTCAAATGGCTTTTTTTGATATTAGGTGTATATTTCTCACCTTGCAGGGCTTTAAGCTCTAGCAATACACAAGCTGAGAGGGAGAAAAGAAAGACACCCCCCTCCAATTTGCAAAATACATCAATTTTTCTCTTTCTACCAGAAGGATGAGAAGCAGACAGAGCCTATTTTGTAATATGAAAAACTTATTATGTCCTAAAGATTCCTCTGAGGGTGAAATTCTAGCCATTCCTTAACATACTGTAAACCGTACCTATTCCTGGTGAACTGTATGCAGCGAATCATACTCAGTGAAAGAGCAGAATGAAAGAGCAGAGCAGCATCGCACTGAAGACAGGGGGCAGAACTGCCTGTCTGCTCCAGGGTCTTTTATACAGACACTGTCTCTGTTTTTGAATTCTTTCCTGGATAATAAAGTCCTACATAAGTGGCTCCTTAAGGTGCTGCTACGGTATTTCTCACGTAATAGCTGTGCATTGAATGGTGCCTGTCTGAGAGCCGGCATTAGGGAAAGACCACCCTGACAATTGGTGGTGTGGCTCTGCAAGGAGGCTGCATTAACAGTGCCAGGAGGCTCAGAGTGCTTGAGCACCAACTGTGATCTTCAACTAAATGTGCTGGCGCTGCATCAAGAGGCCTCTGGATTTTTTGCATTTCTTCTACCTTATCTGTTTCAATGCAAAATATACCTTTCATCACATCCTCTTGCACTCAGGCTGTCGTGATCCATTTTCCACTGTGTGCATGCAGATGGGTTTCACAGGTTAGATTTCTCCTACTGATTTTTTTTCAATACAAAGCTGTCACTGTTTACTTTAGGTACTAAGAGTGCTTAACCAGGATATTATTTTCTGCTGAAAGTTTTACTTTCCTAATCATGGCTGAGTGACTTTCACAGACACATCCTCAGCCGCTGAATCGAGGCTCAGCAGCCTGGCAGTTGCCCCCATCCCTCCAAAATTTGCAGCCTGCCATGGCTGCTCGTGGAGACTTCACGGTCCTCTGGGGTGCCTGAAGACCCCAGTTCTCCCCCATCTGAGGTAACGCAGCAGGCGAGGGATGGCCTCCGCGGCATGCAGGTCGAGCACCTTGCTGCACCTTCTCAGTATCACAGGGCCCGCTGATTGCTACCTCATCACATCTCTGCATCAAAACCTGTGGGAGCCGGTGATGTTCTGCTGGTGGTGTGGGAAGCTTGGCAGCTCTGCCTCCCTGTAAGAAGGCCCATTGGCTGAAATCCAGCAGGAAGCATGTCTGAGGACAGGGCATTTGTTCTAGTTATGCCCTCCTGTTCTGTTAAGTAGTTACTGAAACATATGATGCATTCAGCTTTTTTCATATTACACTCCATAATTGTATTAATAAAAGGTATTTATCCTTCATTATTTTAATTCTCTAGAGGATTACTGAAGACAGGATATAATTAATCCAGATGCTCATATGAATCTGAGAAGGTTGTGTGCAACAGCCACTGTATTTACTAAAAGTAATTGCACGCATTCACCACAGTCCAACCTCTGTGGCATTTTAAGAGAAGCATGTCTAATTCATGAAAGAGAAGAATTGGTTATTATCTGTAGCACTCTGGCTCAATTAAGAGTGTTAAAGAAAGATAAAAGGTAGGAGAGAAATGCAGGAAGATGAAATGATTTGCCCAAGGTCACAGAATGGAGATTAGCACCTGGGTCTTTATGGTCCCAGTCTAGCGCCCAGCCCAAATCACCCTTCCCAAAGATCAAATACCTTGAACACCCATGTAAGACTCTCAAGGAGAAAAGCAAAAATGTCTCAGTGTAGTCTGATAAAATTATAGCAATACGCAAGACATCACTGGAATTGATTAGAAAGAATATTTATTGAGAAGCAATGTTAAAAAGGAAACATTCATGCTTTAAAGCAGTCAAAGCAATGAAAGCTTCCACCTTGCTTCAATTTGGAACTCATATTTTTGTAAAACTAATCAATTAGATCATGCTCCTAATTTAGAGTACTGATGCTTTCAGCTACATTTCTGAGTGAGGAACAGGCTTTCTAGGATTCACAGCTTCTGAAATAAAAATAATTGGTTTCGGAGGAATGTAAAGTGCTAAGGAAGTAACCACTTACCAAACCTATTCATCCGGGAGCAGTTTAAGGAGCAACTTTACATCTCCGGGCATCTGCAAGATAAAAAAAGATACAGTTCATTAGCAGACAACAACGTTAACACTCAGGTTACAGCTGAAAGGAAAAAGCAAACTTCTTGGGTGTTTCAGTAAGAACGGCAGTATGAGCGTCAGCCCTTCTGAGCAGCTCTTGTTCAAACAAGTCCCTTGGCTGTGTCCTCTGCCCAAGCCACCCCCCCAGTCCTCCAGGAGGCCCCTGCTCACTGAAGCAGCCAGTACCTCTGCCTCTCCTCCCCCACCCCTACCCCCATGGGGGCTGTGGAGGGGCTGTTGGAAAGATCAGACCCAGGTCTGTGGCCAGCACCTGTCCCCCTCCAAAACAACATGGTGAAGGGAGTGACTGAGGGATAGAACAGTGGTCCTGATGGCAATCTCAACATGGGCAGTAACCTCTAAAATCTATTAAAAAACCAAGTCTGGATCCCCCAAATTAAAAAGGCAGCAGCTAATACAGTGTTTGCATTAAAAGACCAATGCTGTTCTCAAGCATGTCCAAGGAAATCCAGATGGTAGTTTTCCAACACAGAAAACTTATTAGAAAGTTTTCTTATTACAAAATGTTGCTTTGCTGCAACAAAAGATCTGGAGGTGAAATATGCCACTTCTGGGATGGAATTCCTGCCCTAACCATGGAGGGTCAATGGCTTGTGAGATTAAGGTCATTTCTAGCTGGTATGATGGAGTGAGCTACAGACTGTACCAAAGCCAACCTAAACTGGCTAATCCAGAGTACCTGTAAAGACAACAGGTGTGATTGGGTTTGAAATTGTCACATGGGCCTATGTCAGCTGGATATTTAAGCTTGCATTCGCAATCAATGGAGATCCAGGTCTGAGTACTGTTGCATAACTGTGAGTGTCTAAAGCCTTTTGCAATATCTTAGGTTGTCTGAGACATCCATGTGAGACTGGCAGAAGTGGCAACCCATCTGTGGGTGCACCTGTGCCCTTCTGGACCACCAGCTGGGGTCCTGCTCTCCCTATGGCATCTCAGCTGATAATTAATGTTTAGGTAAGAATGGAGCATTTTGCTGCCTTTTAGACACTTTGAGGAGGGCACTTGAAGTTAAACTGTCCCAATCTCAAATGCCGATGTGGGCACACCTTCTTCTCAAACACAAGACCATTTGATGTGCCTGTCTTGGCAAGCCCTGCTGCCCAGCAGGGCCAGCAGTTTGGGTGCAGCTTTCTATTGACACAGCTGTAAACCCACCCGTTCTGGCGGGAGGTAGATCCTGTTGGGCTGGGGCTCGCTGCCCTGCGTTTCGTGGCACAGCACAGATGCGTCCTTTGTTTCAAGCCTCTTGTTTGAATCAAGTGAAGCAAGGCCCTTATCTTTGGGCTTCCTTACCCCGGCACTACCTGCACTCTCACATCTTTGCTTCTTCAGGCTCTCTGGAGAGGGACGTCACCTCTAGCACTCAGGGGCTAAGATCCTAAACCCCACTAGCCAGTTCTGCAACGAACAGCTCGCTGGTGGCTCCATTCTGAGATGGTGTGTGCCATCTCAGTGGGATAGGTCGGTCTGTCTCAAGCCTTTGCAGTCAGTGGAAAGAATCCATTAAAATTCATCAGGCTGTGGAATTCCATCAGGTTTTTAATTGGAAATGTGAAACAAAGCACAAACGGTAGGCTTTGCGTCGCCTGATTTTAGTGGGTGTCTACTGTAAGTGACTATCGAGGCACTTTATACCATATAGGAAGATAAGTGCCTCCAGCGGTTAAATCATAATGTTTCTCTCTCCCTTACATTATTTTTTACGCTTAAATGGCTATCTATTTCAGGGGAGGGGAAGAAGGCAGGTGATGGGAAAGTTCATTTGAAACAGACATCTCATATCTAATGAGCTGGGTAAGCTAATTCCCTGCCCTGCTATAGCAGCAAGCCCATGGCTTTTCCATCTAATGCCTCACCACCACAATGAAAGCAAAGGCTGCCCTTGAGCCTGCTAAAGCCAAACTGCTCGACGACACTGAACAGCCCTCACTTTGTGGTCCGTATTTGGTATGATCAGGATGCCATTCTCATTAAACTTACCGCTCACTTGACTTTAATAGGAGACAGATTTGAGTCCTACAAGACTGTGATACAAAACCGCACTTCAGAGCTTGCCTCTGTTTTTCAGTACTCAGTGAATGTCTTCTTCCTAAAAGAGTGGGTTTTAAGATCCAGAACAAAGAAAGATTAATACGAAATTAAATGGGTCAAGCTGAACATCTGGGGATTATGCTGACCTTGAGAAGGTGATAAAGGAATTACACTTTTCCTTAGTCACTTGCACTAAAGAGTCATTTTGTTACTTCTGCATTTCCAGAAAGATGTAAACCTACTTCCTGATGTCCATTGTGGCTCCCATCTCAGATCCACACACACCCAACTTGTGATATTCTCATAAAGTCCAAGGTTTCCTGACTCAGCAGGAACTGGCCTGGATAACCCAGCAGGCTCTCCTCAGGAATCATCTTTTAAGTGCATCTCTTTAAGAAAAACCCACTTGAGTCAAGACAATGTAAACACTTAGAAACGATGGTAGGTACACAATACAGCACTATTTGCTTTTCCCCAGGCGTGCTTGTGTGATTCTTTGCCAAGGGGTCATTGTATTCCCCTGTCTCCTGGTTAAGTTTTTCATGCTCTTCTATTTCCAGCACTAATTTCTTCAAGCATTTGAAATGGGTCTGACAAGACTGTCAAGCACGCGTTTATGTTTTGCAGACTCCTGTAGGATCGTAAAGTACCTCAGGCATCTGGATACTAACCAGTGGGCACATAGTGGCATCCTTCAGCCACAAACTAGGTACTTGACTCTTTCTGCAAGGGTAATGGTGAGCAAAGGATCCTAAAGAGAAACACTTCAGAGCTGCGGAGTGGGCAGCCAGACGTGCACTGAACACAAAGAAAAATTGTTTCCTCCAGCCAGCACACGTTTCTCTCAGACAGGGGAGATGGGTGACTACACTGTGCCTTGCTCAGCCCTGACCTTTCTGCTCATGTGCAGTTAGGTGTGCATGCTGGATCAGCTCATCTGCCTCAGAAGAGAGTCTCCTGTCCAAAATAACCAAGAGCCCTAGAAGTGGGAACATCTACACTCGTAAGAATGGTAGGGAGGCATGGGCTAAATGGTGCCCTTGAAAAGAAAATGCATATTTGACTAGCAAATTTATTTTAAACCTCCAGGGATGGGAGCTTCAGGTAAAGACAAATACAGATATATTACAGAGAACAGAAAGGAGAAAAAAAAAGTAAGTTGTGAGACATCTGGAAAACACAGCATGGGTGGCTGGGTGGGTGGGTGGATGGATGGAAGGGAGGGAGGGCGGAAGGGAATGAGGAAGGGAAGAAGGATGGCAGGGAGGTATTGAGTTGTTTGTTTCCTGAAAGGGAATACTGAAGGGAAGACAGGGATCTCAAGAGTGTCTTAAAATGTGTATAAACTTGCTACAAGTAGGATGTTGTTCATTTCTTCGTCATGACCGAAGGCAAGACAAGAAATTATCAGCTTAAATTGCAACATGAGAGATTTAGGTTAAATGTAATGATTGTTAAGAATTGGCATGGGCTACTGAGACTGACTGTGGAGTGTTTTAGGGCTACACAAGACACACATCTCTCAGTAATGGATGTTCACTCCTGCCTGAGGACAGGAGGATGGATTAAAATTAGCTGACCTCCTGAGGTTTAAGCTAAACCTACGTTTGTATGATTCTACAAAATCAAAACCAGGCAGTTTCCTAAAGGGATGCTGTCTCAAACCGGTATCTCTGAGGATGCTTGCTAGTCCACTGTTGCTATTGCTTGGTAATATTTTAGGCTAATTAGTTGCATCTACAATTATTGACACACATTAAGCAGACATACAAAGCGGCACGTGATGGGGATTTTTTTTTAAGTGTAGTCTTTGTTTTAAGCCAATCAATTAATTTGGCATCTAATCTCTGTTCCCCTTCTTCCTCGGGATTAGTTTAAATATTTGAACATGTTAATAAAAAATTTGAAATAAAAGCTAGAACACACATTTCGTTATAAATCTCTTTGTTTTGCAGAAATATGCTTTGACATTGTGTCCGTTATTAAATAGCTTTTCCCAGGTACTTTATCTACTGCAGTATTAACGGTGAGGTCTTGTTGAAATAAGGAAAAATTACACAGAAGTATGGAAATCTACTGCATTTCAGGATAAAGCTCCTGCCTCAGAACAGAACTCAGAATTTTATTTCAGAAATATATGTTGCTTTTTCTTGAACAATAAAACTCATTTCTTTTGAAGCCTTGGGGTGTGTAGGGGATTTTTCCAGAAAGGTTTAGAGAAATAGTTACAAAGGATACTATATTTTAACAATTTTTTTTGTTGTTTCATTCTTGAAGGAGTGGGTTTCTCAGGTTCAAGAACTCTGCAGCTCAGATAATGAAAAGTAATTAAATCATAACCCATGATTTGATAACTATAATCTGATAATCTCTAGGAAATGCAAAAATGCATTCAGCATGTGTTCTCACATGACTGTTCCTGGAGTGTTACAGATCCAGGAGCAGCAGTCCTACTAAAAAAAAAAATAAATTTAAAACCCGTACAAGGTGCAATGAGATATTATTGACATTAAATTCACTGGAAAATATATAATGATAGAATGATTGAAGACTCTCTACTGGAGTTGAAGGCGCTGCTTGCAAACCCAGCAGTATTTTCAGTAATTGCTGTTCCATCCTGTATCATCAGTACCTCTATTCCCTAGGAACCAAGCATGTGTCAGACCAGTGCATCTACCTACTTGGAGCTCAAGCCAGCAAGCACACATGAGCATTTGAAGTTCAGATATTCCTTGCCCTTTCCTCCTGGTAGGGCCTTTCATTTAAAGTCCTCTGAAGTCCTTCTCTTTCTAGCTTTAACAGCACTGAGGGACTGAAGGCAGTTTGAGCTGAAGGGAGTGAACTGTAGGTGTGCACACCTTGCTGTCTGCATGGGAATGAGGTTTCTGCACTCCCATAGTAGATGGGGGTCATCCAAGGTGGGAGGGAGTTTGGTAAACACAGATGTCCCATACCCCCTGAGATGCCCGAGGTCCATCCCTGGCCTCCACCTGCCGCTCCAGAAAGGCACCCTCAGCCATGTCTCATATATCAGCCCCATATGAACACTCTGGACACCCCAAGGAGCCCCAGATGGCACGAGGTATCCAAGTTTAGGCGCTAGCGTATAATCTGGAGAGGAATTAATCTAAGATTCCCATCAGTGTCTACTGTGGGATGAGGCACATTGCTCCCTACCCTCCATTGGCTGGCTCTCCCCTGATGAAAATAGAAATTTAGGCACCCAGCTCTAATGTGGAGACCTTAACCTGGACCTGAATCCCAGCTGTGTCTCTGGAATTTCCCTGTGCCTGTGTGAGCACTCAGAGATAATTGCTATTGCTTCTGAGATTACCCCAGCACCTCCCTTCTGTACCTCGAGCAGCACTCATCAGACCCTGCTCCTCTGCAGACTGGAGGACATCTAAGTGATCTAAATGTTCTTCAGCACTGGTTTTGTTTTGTTTTTTTAATAAATGCAGAAGTTGCTTCACTGATTGTCTTCCAAAGAAGCAGGAGCCTGGTTATGACTGGCACACAAATAACAAAAGGAAGCCTTTTGAAATTAAAATTAAAGCCAAGACAGTCACATATCCGCAGCTTTTTTTCCTAATTAATTCTAGTTAAGTTTCCAGGATGTCTTTCCACACTTCTCCAGCCATTTGTTTTTGCTTCCTAAAAAGCTCTGTGTTGTTTCTCTTCATTATTTAGCAGTTGCTGTTTTCCAGAACATAACGGCTGTGCTTCAGGTTTTGGCAGGAACAACCCCTTTTTCTATGCTTCGTGCTGTTTGTGAAATGCTTTGGGAAACTTTCCACTGAAAAGCATTGTGAAAATGCAAGCTTATTATTCTTGCAGCAGGGAATAACAGGTTCGGCTGTCGACTCGCTCCATGAGCAGGTGCCAAAATCCTGCTGGGAAATACTGATGGATTTTGCTGATTCACTGTGGCAGATGGGACATGTTAGCTGTACCGGGGGGTGAAGGGGGCTGCCTTGGCTCGGCTCGGTTCAGGGGTCTTGGCCTGGAAGTGGGAAAGTGAGCAAGTCTAAGATCTATACTACAGTAGCGCATAAAGTACACGTTTTAAAAGCCCAGCCCCTGGGAAAGTGGATGGGTTTTGGCCTTTCCCTGTGCCTTGGAGCTCAGTTTCGAAGCAAGCTGAGAGAGCCATCTGCTTGCTGACTGCTACAGAGCTGAGTGGTGCTTGTCTCTCCTCCACCTCCCTGTAATTGTTTGCAGCATGCTGAGCTTATCCCACCTCTCTGCAGGAGCTCAAGGACCTGGGGCCAAAGTTTAAAAGATTTGCAGGTGCTGCACTTTGCAAGGCCCGAGCAGCTCACTGCCCGGTGTCCTCGGCACAGGGCAGTAGCAGTGGGCTGCTTGTTTTCGGGGGCTAAATGATGCTCCATGGGGAGGCAGGATCTGATGTCTGGGATCTTGAATGCAGCAGGGCCTTATGGGGTGATGTGACCACTGCAAGGCAAATGTGAAGAAGCAAGGATGTCTTCAGTGCATAGTGAGTGGCACATCCCAACCGAGCAGTACCAGGCTTTGCCATATCTGTAAAGGCAGGACCCTGGTGAAGCTGGGTGATGCACCTTCCTGGCCACCCTTCCACCCACTTCTGTTGGACTGGACGGGACATGATCAGCACACTCTGGAGGTGTAAGCCATGGGCTAAAGTAACAGTGAACTGTTGTACCCTGCTCTGTTACACAGCCCATGCTGGTAGGGACCGGCTGTGAGGAAGGGGGTGCCTCATAAAAACCTGTGGGGATTTCATATCCCTATTTCCTGACTATGTGGAGAAAGCAAGCTTTGATGCAGAAACTCAACTTCCATGGTGTCCCGGGCTGCAGTAGCACTGCAGGCTCTCTTGGGATGTTGCGTGGGGCTGAACATCTGCACTAGGGCTCCTGCTGCTTTAATAACTCCCGTAACAGATGGAAACAGTGAACATTTTGTAGGGAATGGCTGGCCAGCCTTGCCAGTGAAGCTGGAGCTTTCTCTAGGCGATGGGCACATGGGGTGCTCTGCAGGCGTGCAAGGTGCCCTTGCTGCTAGTGCATGCCCCTGGCTCCTGCGCCCAGGACTGGCGAGCTGGCTGCCACTTTTAGTGCCCAATGCATGCTTGGTGTGACTGACCCCAGAAAGTGCCCATGCACTCAGGGGAGACGTTTCACCTCATCCCCCAAAAGCAGTCCCCTTCTTTTACCCTGAGGATAGTCACTTCTTTCGTGTAACATGTCCCTGGGGCCCCAGCTGGCCCAGCTCCTGCCCCTCTGGTGGACTGAACCAAAGGGTGCTGGAACCCATGGCTGAGGGGCAGCTAAACTGGGGCTTCCCAGAGAGCAAGAGTGGGTGGGCTGGGGAGCAGCAGGGACCTTTAGCCCTACTATTTCTGTCCTGCCTCGGTGGTCCTGACTACTTCTGCCTCTCCTTTTTTACTTGCTTTGCTAGGAGATCCTGATCCCTCCTCACATCCCATGAACAGCCCTCCATCCAAAAACATGGAGAGCATAGACCCAGCGTGGCTATCAGGGGAGATCCTGTGCTCCCCAGGCACTGTGCAGCTCCCCTTGTCTGACTGGGCCACTGGGAGGCTTGGGCTGGCAAAGTGCTCAGGAAAGTGACAGGTGCCTCTGCTGTGGATGTGTAGTTCAGACCTGACAGAGATGCCCCGCAAAAGCACCTGGGACTCTATGGAAATGGGACACCATGGACTGCCCTCCTCCAGAGGACACCTGGGGGGCTCAAGTGACAACTGAGCAACAGACCTGAAAATGTCACCATGTCCCCAGAGCACTGCAAAACGCTGTCAACACCTTTCCTAAGGCATGAGGAAGGAAGAGATCCAGTGATGTTTCTTCCTCCCATGTTATTGAACTGCTAGTGAAACCGGTGGTTTGTCCCGAGATCATGTCGCTCCTTCTGTCAGCTCGCCCCAGCCAGACATCCAGGGGAGCTGGACAGCCTGGGTACCTCCTGCTGCCACCCAAACTGTCTCAGCAGCACAGTGCTCTGCCACTGGCTTCATTGGCAGCCAGCCATCGCTTGCCAGTGTCCCTCGTTGCATGGGGAGTGAGTTTTAAGGGCTGCTCTGCTGCAGAGTGGATAAGCCTTGTGGGGTTTGAGCTGCACAACAGGGCTGGAAACGGTTCTTGGAGACTTGCTGCTTAACAGGTTAGCAGACGTCAAGGAAAAAACCTTTGGGTAAGGAACATGTGGGTGGCAAGCAAATAAGAATCAAGAGCAGTATAGACGAGTGCTGTGTCAATGCTAGGAATTGCACCCTAACTTATTAGTCTGCATTGTTGAAAGTACTTTAAAATGAATATAAAAGGAATGAAGAAAAAAACAACTGCAGAAAGCAGTTTAAAGGAGCTCCCTGAGTGTGATATTTCTGGACTTAAGGCACTCTTTCCAAGGGAGGTTGCTACAGTATTAAAAAACCCCTTTGATTTTAGCAGTAAAGTTGTTACCTCTGTCTCCCAATTCATTCTGAAAAGAGAATCTGCATTACTAACATTAATGTAACCAGACAGAAATAAACCTAGCGAAGGTAGTAAGCATTCCTTAGCAAGTAAGGGAAAGTCCTACAAAAATGTTTTTTTTCTTTACATTGGTTAGGTTTGACATTTTTCAAAGGAAAAACTGTAATACAGAAACATCAAGCAATCCCCCCAAGTGTCCTGTACATGTCTCAGCTGTGCCCTTGCTCTTCAAGTCGCCTTCGCCTGGCAGTTCACTCTCCCCTGGCTCTCCCTCCCATTTCTTCACATGGATAAAGGAGCCAGCAACATTTCCACATCCTTGACTATTCCACTTTTAGCAGCCATTTCCTCGTTTTTCTTCATAAGGAAGCACTTTTCTTGCTCTGTACTTCCATTAAGAAAATGTACAAGCCTAATAGTTACTAAAAAGAAAGTGACTAAAGCTATCCTAATGTTTTTATGGACTCATTAAAGGTCTTATTAATTTTTCTCTGTATTGGAAAAAATCTAATTTTTTACTTGTGACATAATCAGGAGCGGTACCCGGGTTTTCAGGGGTGAAGCGTTCACACATTAACCTTTCCTTCTGCTTTGAGCAATCATTCTTGTGAACTTGCTAAACTACAAATCAAACCAGGGCTTTTAAAGGAGGCCCTTCTCCTCCTGATGTCTCTTGTACCCCCCCTTCATGCTTTGAAGTGATTTTCTGTGTAGATGAGCTGGGACCAAGGTGACTTGTGGAGAAAAGCCAGGCTAACGGCACTTTAGTCCCTCCATCCCTGGGCTCCCCACGTCTTGGGGCTCCCCTGTGCCACCATGGGGCTTTGCTGTCAGGGCCATGACCCCGCTTGCCAGTGGTCTTTGAGGCTCATTTCCAACTGCTGCTCCTTTTTTGCTGGCTGCACTTTGCCTCCTGCTTATTCTTAGTGGCAGGAGCTAGAAGAGGGCTCCAGACTGTATTCAGGGCCTGAGGTAGCCCCAAGGACGCCACTTGCCAGCCCAGTACCTTGGTGGGAGAGCCATGGGTGAGGATGCTGTTGGCCCCGCTGCCAGGATGGGGCCAGGAGATGATCCCCACAGCCAGCACTGGGGACGGAGGGGAGCACCCACATGTTCCTTACCCAAAGGTGCTATATGATAAGTAAACTTTTAATTGATTCGGTTACAACAGCGAGCAGCTAAAGCAAAGCAATAAAACTACAAAAGCATAAAAGTGAGGATACAGCGAGTGATTTACAGCGTGCTGTATCTGCTTGCCACTTACTGGGGCTCCAGCACAAGCAGGCGATATTTAGTGACATGGCAGTGGCGGTGTGAATGTTAAGCACGGTGTTTCACAAAGCACCCCAACCCTCCTGACAGCCAGGAGTGAGTTATTTCAGAAACGTGTGGCGTGTCTGTCTGATCCTGATGCATCTCTTAACAATGATACTTCATAAATCCCTGGTTTATAAATTCACTGCCAATGGAGGGAAAAAAGTGTCAGTCTATAATCTGTTGTCATGGAAATAGTTGGGAAGTTCAAGGCACAAAGGTACGTAACTGGGGTGGGAAAATGCAAGTGTGCTTATCTTGATTTTGCCTCTTGGAATTTTCTAATCTGGAAATAAAGGTAGAGTCTACACCAAAGCCTAAGGGAAATGCATTTACTTTCTGGACAGATGCATTTCCCTAGCCAGGAAAGCCACATCCAACATAATCCCATGCATCTCCATGAATCGGCTGTAGTGCAGCACTACATATCCTCTTGGATGTCATCTCTCACCTGCTGATCATTAAAGTCCTGTGCTTTCTGTCCTGGGAATAAAATATCTTTTATAAAAGATCTCACACAAGATGAAAAGTGAGACAAGGACAAGCAGAGATAAAATGAAGAATAGACATCAGAGGAGCTGAGTCCAGAGAAGCATATTTCACTTAGGCTATTATGGAGGTTTTTAATTTCCTGAAAACATTTTATTTAGGCCAGGCAGGGACAGGAGTGGAAGGCAACCGCGTTATCAGGCCTCTTATAAGTGTTGATTTTACTTGGCCTTTACTTGAATGGATTATTTTTTCAATAGTTCAGTAACTACATTAAAAAAAAAAGAAGTCATACTTTGGTTCAGGATGATATATAATTTCTTGTTTCAGTATTCCTCAGTTGATGTGAATTTTAGAATAAAAATATCTTCTCAAAACAATGCCCTGAAACAATTTATTCTGAAACTGTCAAAACAAAATATCAAGGAAACACCAAGAAACTTCTCATTCCTCGATTTTTCTCCATTTATCCATTTAATCTATCTCCAGTCAGCCCACAGTTCTCACTGGAAACTGAATTTTTCATTTGTCCTCTTAGTATTCATCAAAACAAATACTATCTACTTCTATTGTAGTTATTTAATACTCACTGGGTTGCCATTCTGCTGCTGCAGGGATAAATCTTTCATCCCCTTCTGCGGCGGCTCCTTAGGGGCTAGAAAGGTGCAAAACCATTTTTTTTTTTTGAGGAGCACTATGAGGTGAATTCCTTGAGGGGTGCCAAGATATGGAGGCTGATGCCACTGAGGTGATGTTCACCTGGGAGCACTGGTCAATAGCACAGTGTCGCTGGGGGGACCGGCAGCATTGGCTGCCTGCCTTGCCCGTCACCCTGTAATGGCAAGGCTGGGGGACCGGATTTATGGCACTGGAGAGGGTTTTGCAGCATGGGACATGTGGAGATGATGTTCCAGACACTCTTCAGGCTGAGGCGTCATCCCTAGACCCACTGGTGACAGCAGGGAGCCGGGAGGAACAGCCTAAGGGGACCTCAAGTCACAGCCATGGGAGCAGACATATATAGGGGTAATCCTGGTTTGAGCGTCTGCAAATCTGAAGTGTGGATGTGACCAGGCTTGATTTTCAGAGATGCGCAGGTCCAGTATTCTGTTTTCTATGTCACAGGCTGTACAGTATGGCACAGAAAGGCTTCCCCTCAAAAATGTGGCTTTCAGTGGCTGTCAGGAGCATTGAAACATAGGGAAACCGGAGACAGAGAAAGTTTGTGATGAAGAGAGCTCATCTTTGGAGGTTTTTCACTGTCAGAGTGAGTTTGTGGGACTGTTTCAGTGATCATATCTAAAAAACAAGAACAACTTCTGATCACATTTTATTCCTGCTGGAAGATGCTGTTTTATTTTTCTTTTCAAGAAAATTACTGGATCTGGACCATTTCCTTTGGGAAAGGTTTCTGGGGCCCTGTACAATACAACAGCAGGGCTGTGAAAGATCCTGGACCCCATTTTTGGATAAGGGGCTGAGGATGCTGGGCCAAGGGTCACAGACTTTCTGCTGGACTGGGGATCTGTATGCAGCTGGATGCCCCTGTTGCTGAAATGAAGGGGAATTTTTTGTTAGGTTCTTTTGGTTGCAGAATATTTTAAGAAATATGGTCTGTGCTGGAACACTGACTTTTCCTGTAATAGGAAAATCTCCATTTTGGTAAGCATTACAGCCGGTCATTTAGAAATCTGGATCCCTGGGAAAAGCACCTGGAGACCTAAACCACAGCTTCAGGAGGCTTTGTCTTTTGGATGCTGTCTTCACTGGTGGGCTTTGGGCACAGGTCTGGAGGAGAAAAATGACATTTAAGTTCTCCCTTACAAGAGGGGGAAAGAATTCCTGCCCATTTCAAGTCAAACCTCAAGGCTGGACTTACGAAAAGAGGAGTTCTCAGGGAGCCACATCGGCTGGGCTGGATTTCATGCCCAGGAGGAGAGATGCACAGGTAGCAGGTACCACCAACACAAACATGGCACCGAAGCTAAGTGGCCCTGCTAGATGAGGTCACCTGGGAAGGGGGAAGTGAGACCCTGATCGCCCCTGATCACCTGTCCCCCTGGGGAGGTTTGACACTTCTGCCCCCCCCCGCCCCCCCCGCCCAGTTTCTGTTAAACATTTCGGCTTTTCCACAGAAAGCTTTTAAATCATACTGAAATCCACCCGAGTTTCTTTGCAGTCAGTACTTTTGTACAAGGCTTAAGTAATCAATATATAGTTTTCACTAACGCTTCTTTTTCACACCCTATTTTTTCCCTCGCCCAGTCATTGCTGTGCCATCACCAGCTAACAGCCTAACTGATTGCATTCCCTCCTGCTGTGATTTATGTCTAGGAGCAAACAAGGAAACAGAACCACTCTTGAAAAGTTGTCCTTGAAGTCCCGGTCTACAATAGTTTTCGTTTGTTTTCTTTTTTTAAGAGGGGATCAGAAAAACATAAATTGCAGTATATCTTCAAAGTGTTTGGGGCGAGGGGGGGTGTGTTTGCCACATGACTCACATTGACTTTAATGGGAGTCACATGCTAAACTCCCATGCAACACTTGCAAAGTTTTAAAGTGCCACTGCTTTGCGCAAGGGTCCCGAATGAAAAGCTACTTTTGTTTTCCTGCTCCACAACACTGGCATTGTCTGAATCCCAGCCCTCCAGTAGGAATGCGCTGGGATGGGGGAAAAAAACCCAGCTGAGAAGCCAGCGCTGCTGCCAGGTGCCCCTGCCTCCTGCCTGCTGGCTTTCCCCACCTGCTAGCACAGCAGCCAGGTGAAATCAACACTGCATCAATGCCTAGGAAGCCCCACCAGAGACCCTGAAAAGAAGGGGCAGGCTGAAGATAGGTCTAGCACCAAGATGTTTACATTCCCTCTCCTGTTACTACTGCCTGCCAGTTACCTTCCCTCTGTTTCACAGGGTTATGTGTGTTTTCAGCGGCATCTGTTTCTCCCCTGATAGTTCCCATTAAAGCCTCTTGTTATGGATCCTCAAAGTTATTGTCATTACTTTGGTGTCTTAAAATATAGCTACCATTGGGAAAGAACAGAGCAAATACAAAGAAAATTTCCCTACAAAAACAAAAGGGCTTGCCCAGCAAGATGCAGGCAAGGTTTTTCTGTTTTGAACAAGAAAAGAGCAAAATCTCCTGCCCTTCCCCACCCTCCGGCCCCAAAACAGGTCATGTATTAGCCTGCTGTCAGGTCAAATGGCTGAGTGTGATTTAGAGGGATAAAAACTATGTTAAAGCAAACTAAGAGCAGATTGTTCCAAGTGCGCACGTGGCTAATCCTTGCCTAGGACTAGGCAGCCTGGGCACTGCCGATATGAGAATATCTCCAGGTTTCTTTGAAGTATGGGCAAGTATATTAAAGCAGGAGGAAAGCACTGACTCCTTCAGGTGGTGATTTGTGTTTATTGGCTGTGATTTTTATGAGTTGGGGAAAGAGGTAGAAACGCCAGCGTATGGTAATTGAAATGTATTGGGTTGGTGTAAGAGACCGTTTCATGATCAAGGGAAGGTGACAAAGCCCTTTCAGAGGAGTGTTTTTCAGCCTTCACTAATGTTGCTGTATAAAGGGTCCCGGTACTAATGCTACCTTTAATGGTGTAAGTGCGAAGCTGTGAATCATCCGCCCAATGATTATAAATAGCAATACATCCTCAGCCACTCAGAGCCGGGACCCCACAGCATTTTAAAACACTTGCTTTAAAAAGCCTTTCAGTGCTGCTGGTGGGATGAGGTATCTGTACAGCTGCCTGCTACAGCTACCCCTGATTGCTTCATTACCTTGGGATGTTGCCTCATCCCAATTAGGGAGGGAAACAGCGGCCCTGCCAAATAACAGCTGGCCAATAGCTGTTTCTTCTGTGTGCTGTTGTCAAGCCACGTTTGCTAGTGAGTTATGCATGCCTTGAGCTGGGAAAGGAAAAACACATGGGATGTAAATCCAGCAGTCAGGGTCTCCATTGAGGCTCCTCAGTGGTTTTGGTGAGCCATTTATGCAAGCAGGAGCAGAGGGAGCAGGTCCTGGCAATACACCCTCAGAATGAAAGTTACAGCAGTACAGCAGTGGCTTTCCAAGCATATGGCTATTTCTCTGGCTGGAAACGTCATGTAGATAGGATTGAGGATTTTGGATATAGTTCCGGCAGCCCAACTGGCATTGTGTCTCTGCCGGACATACAGAAATGCCGGACAAAGGGCTGCTGCCTGCAGATAAATCCTCTCTGCAGTGCACATGCAGTGAGCCCAGGATGGCCGGGATGTTTATCACACAGGCGCTTTCCTACCCTACAGATGGCCTGTACAGATGCAGTAAATCAGCCCCATCCTGACATGCCCGATGCAGCACATCTGGGCAGCGCATGCTGGGAAATCCAGCCCAGAAGCACTCCCTCCCCAGGGGCCGCACACATGCAGCCCCCACACACACTGCTGGCCTCGCCAGCCCAGTGTTCAAAGTCTCACCCTGCAAGGAAGCTGAGAGGAGAATGGAAATCTCATCCTCCATCTTATTTTCCAGCAAACATTTCTTCATGGGCTTCCCTTCTCTTAACAAAGCGGGAAAGCGAGCAAGGTGCTGTTGAAGGCTGGGAGCACCCCTGTGCTCAGCCCGGCCCCCACGCTGCATCCGCCCAGCGAGTGCTGCAGGACCACTTGTCCCCTCCCCTGCTGTCCCCTTCCTAATCCCCCTAAAATTTGGAGAGCATGTCTTAAAAATAGAGTTTAATTCCTGATCTTCTCTGGAAAGGGATTCCCCTCACAATCCTGGGTGGAAGGAGAGCCGGCATGAAGGCTGTCCCATCTCGAAGCGTATATCTCAAATTCAAGACCAGGGGAGTTTTGCACTGTACCCACCCTTTTATGCACTTGTGCACTATGGCAAATGCCAGGGCAAGAGTGATGTGCCGGGTGGCAAGGGCTGGAGATGAGATGGTTACATTGTTCCCCTGGGAGCTCCTCTGTACAAGGACACAAGGCGACACCCTGAAGTTAGGCAGGGCAGCTGCCAGCTTTCACCTCCACATGACAGCACAGATTACTGTGACCCTTTGAATTTTTTCAGTGTGTACTGGTGGGCCAGTGAGACATTTGCTGCACCAGAAGCCCAGACAGAGCTTAAGGACACCTCTTCAGTCCTATGGCTGAATCTTCTGAAGGTACTGCTCAGTACAGGCAGCATTTGTTTGTATGCTTTTTTTTTTTTTTAAATGATCTTCCTTCACATACTTTGCTGGGAAATAGTCTGCCTGACCTTGACAGCTGGCTGAAAAATTTAGTTGCATGGTTTCTTGGCACAACATGCAGATTTTGTCTGAAGCAGACTGTTTCATAGGAAACATTAACTATTGCCACCAAGTTTTTTGACAGGGAAACGTTGAGACATTGTGTTTTGAAAAACTGTGACCATTTGTGGTCAATTGTCAGTCCTTTCACTGTGCTAAAGCCTCCCCCTACAAGGTGATTTTTAAAAAATACTGAAATATGCAAAATATGTAGATAGTCAAAACAAAACCATCAGTGGTCTCCAAGGAAAATGGTTTGAATGTTTAAAAAAAGTCTATAGGCTATTTAAAATATTCATCTATTTGTTAGTTTTTATAATTAAAATGTTATGTCAAAATTGTGCTCAAATAAAAATGTCAGTGTGACAGTCTAGTGGGGTCAAACAAAATGGTGGCGGGCACCTCTTTGCCTATTTATGTTCTTCAACATGTTTTATATCAGTTGATTTCAGGGCATCCAGTGTATCACTGCATACATGTGAGAAGAGCATGGGCATAGCTATATGTGTACATTATCTCGTCAGATATATAGCCAAATTTAGGAAATTGGAGTTAATGAAAGGGACCTCAGCTCAGCCAAGGGAAACATAGGCACACTGTATTGCTCATTTTGTTGAACAATTGGAAGAAATAAGTATGTTGAGTAAGACAGTGAAAGTCAGTTACAGTCCCATCAACAAATAGATTCTTATTAATGGAGGACCTGCTTCCTGGCCAACCTACTACGGTCTTCTTCTCATAGGGGCCTAACCAATGAGTTAGGAAGTTCTTTGTTTTCTGGATTAATGAATATTTACGTCACTAATGAAAAATTACTTTAGCAGAAAAGGCTGAGCTCATCCTGGAGCACCCGGGGCCCCATGGTTGGATCATGGTCCTAGGAGCTGGGCTGAATCCTCTCAGGCAAAAGGTGTATGTGAGGCTGGATTCCTAATATATAGTTGGCTGCTCCATGAGCTGGACTGGGCGCAAGGAAATTTTGCAGGCAGTTTTGTGAATCCAGCTTTTGTTCCCTTGGCTTTTATGACATCAATGAAAATCAGCATGTTATATTTTAAGTTGTTTGACCAAAATGAAAAATTACCTTTTCTTGGTTTTACTTTGGTGAGGGAAAACAAGTAAAAGTTATTTTAGGTGGATTTGACCCTAGTTTTAGATTCTTCTTCAGTTCATCTGAGGAACTCGTATGGTGCTACCCTAAGCCCAATGTGGTTAGCAACATACTTCCCTTTAAAGATGCTAACTGGTTTCTTCTCCCACTGAAAGGCTGTTTTGCTGTCCATATACAAACTGGGAATCTATCACACCCAAGCCTACATTTTGATGATCAATTATTCCATTAACACTGAACAACTGGGGAAAAAAAGTCATTACTTTTCTGTTGGCCATACCTAGTATCCTCCAAGGAGGTATTTATGTGTGAGAGAAGTTCATTGGCTTAGCTAGGATGTTTATTACTGTCCCTGTATAATAAAGCCATCAGTCAGGGTGGAAAGGGGCAAGGGAGAAGGGAGAGCCAAATCACTGCAAGAGAATTTATGTGTAGATAGTTGTATATAGGTTTTCTTTTATTTTTCAATGTTGATTGGAGTACGAGGTCCAATAAGATATACAGCCCCGTAGCCATACACATGTGCTGTTATAATGCAGCCATTCATTCAAAAAGGCTGGCAATGGTTAGGGTGGCAGATTTATTGTGTGTACTGCAGGTTAAGGATCATAGGTCATTTTGCAAATATCCTTTTCAGGTGTCTGTAAATTCCTGTAAAAACACACACAAAGTGCAAGAACACTAAGAGTTATTTTTTTATTACCTTCCTGACTCAGAGCCCAAACAAAAACAAGATAAGCATGTTCTTACTGGGAACACTGGGAGCAAGCTGACTTCTCAAGGTGGGAGTCCTCTGCTAGCCTAGGTGGCTGTGACACCTGAAGTTATCTCTTCCCTGCACGTAGGCCTCAATTTAATTTCACAAAATGCCGTAGCAGACCATAAACCTCCTCGCCGTTGAGCAAAGTCTGCTTTTAACTCCTGTTCAGGATACATACCTTCAATGAGGGGCAGCATAACCAGTCCAACCACCTTTTAAAAGGCCACTCTGACCCCATTTCCCACACATACAGTGCTTAATGGGAGGTTTAACTGTATCCAGCCTTAATTTTAAATGATTTACTATTGCTCATGCAGATGATCAGACAATAGCTAAAGTGGAGTCGCGCATGCAGGACTGGCTGTAAGCATCGTCCGACAAAGCCTGCCATCCCCTGTACGGGGGAGTCCTCCACCTCCCCAGGGTGGCCTGGCCACTGGGCAGCACTGCCTGTCCTCTGGCTCCTGCCAGGTCCCTGCTCAGATGGAAGCCCGCCCACTGTCTTCCCGGCCCTGGCAGTGATGGGTGCTCATTGCTGTTCCTGCATACCCTCCGATTTCACCAACTCAGGACCAAAGATGCTGCAATAAGTCATATGCCACCCTCTTCCCTGAGAAGGTAAAGGCTCAGAGCCACACTAACTAATTTTATGACTCTCCAGAGGTTCCTGAAGAATGATTAAATCAGCCTAACTCCTCATCTCGCCATCCAGCCGAATGACCCCCTGAGGGCCTCTCTCCCCATACCTGACGGCCCTGACTTATTCTAAGTGTGCTAAAAGAGACGGTGCCACTCCAGCACACGAGAGGGTGGGAACACACTGGCAAGAGGCAGTGTGGAGGGCTCCAGGGGGATCCAGTGGTGCAGCCATGCCTGCCCACCCCTGTTGGCACCAGGGACCAGCAGCTGTAGCTGTGTTGGCAGGCTCCCTGCACCCCTGCTGCAGCTGGGCAATTCCCACTGCAATTCACATTGCAATTCCCAGTACAGTTCTCAGTGCAATTCCCACTGTGATTCTCACTGCAATTCCCAGTACAATTTCCACTGCGATTCCCTTTGCAATTCCCAGTATAATTCCCACTGCAAGCCCCAGCAGGATCTCAGCACTGGCCCCGCTGGCCCATCACCGAGCACAGGGTTTATCTCAGTCTCGGCAGGACCTGTGGCAGTGGCCAGTCCCGAGACATGAAAGGGACCCGAATGACTTTTTTTTTTTTTTTTTTTTAATGTAAGATTTGGCAGACGAGCTAGCCAGGGGCATTAATGGCATAACATGAATAATAGATTCTGACAGAAGGAGGTCACACAGCCTATTTCAGCCTGTCCACCTACATAGAGGAAAGAAGCATGACGAAGCAGGAACACTAAGTTCTTGTCTGAGTTTTCTGGCCATTCACTGTGCTACTGTAGATGCTTTGGCAATATTTGAGCTTCATTGCATGTTAATTACTGCAGCTGGTAAGATTTTTTATTTTTAATAAAAAAAAAAAAAAAAAAGGACAATTTTGCTGACAAGGTGCCCCAGCTCCCTTCTGATATAGGTTTTGGCTGTAATTGTGGAAAGTCTCCTTTTTCTGTGAAAACAATGTCATCTTAATGGTTTAGTTTACCTCAGTGGTATGACTCTGCATTCACCAGAAGCAATGGCTTTGGTCAATGAATCGCAGTGACAATCGGTTTGATGAAATAATTTGCACACTGAAAAAAGTCAGGTCTTCTGAGCACTTCAGCACTGGGTGATGCATTCTGAAAATGACTGGGTTTTGTTTCTTAGCCACTGCTTGTAGTTAGCCTATACGGCTTTTTTATCCCCTGATGTTCATATCTTAACTACAGCTCCTTAAACTCCATGAAGAAACCTCACTTGGTCTGAGAAGGTATTTGTTTTATCCTGTTGAAGACAATCCCAAGGTACTGGCAGGTGGTATTTGCACCCATGGGCTGCAGACCTCTGTGCACTCACACTGGTGATTTGGAAAAGAATATTTTGATTAGCAGAATCAATATTTTGGCCAGGTCCCCATATATGGCCCTCCTGCCTTGGCCCAGGGCCCCAGTGGATGCAGTGCAACCAAGGCTGGCTCTGCCCCTTAGGAGGCCTGTCCTGTCCGTGAGGTGACTCTTGACTTGCTGCTACAGCAGCAGTTCTGCCCCCTCCATGCTACACTGCACCTGGGGAAGAGATGCCTTTTTCTGAAGGTCCATGTGTGGCTTTCATCACTGCATTTATTTTTTGTGTTCTTTCATGCCACATTCCCTTTTGTGAGCTTGTTTTGCTTTTGCTTTGGTGTTATTTGGCTGTGTTAAATAACTTTACACCCTCCAGTTATATTGGCTTGTCACTCTAGTGGGATTTTGTCACAATCAGTAACACCACACACTATCCTATATTTTGTATGTGACTTTCTTATACTCTTCCTTCCTAAGGTGAAGAGCTGCAGACGTGACCCCAGGGCTCATTATTCAGAGCATATATCAAGAGAGATGGAGACTTTTGTGGGTATTTGTTTCTAATTTCCACAGAGTATTTTTTAAATGAGTTAACACCCCCCTTCTAATTTGAAGAAGGTGTTGCAGGCATTTTTCATAACACTGCATCTACTTTTAAATGGTTAAACTCCAATAGAAAAGCCCTCCCTCACCTCTCAGGTCCTGTTGTTTGGGATGCAGAAAAGGCTGTGCTCATCTTTTACCTTCCTTCAGCCCTCATCCCTGAGCATCCTGTGCTTGGGCAACCAAGGGCAGGGATGTGGGTAGGAGACAGCAAAGGACAGTTTCGTAGCACGCATGTGAGCACCTGCCCCCTTCCCTGTTGCCCTAAAACACAGTCTTTTTCCAGTGCTGCAAAGTAAGTTTGCAGCTTTTTTGTTAGCGTTGTGTCTTAGTATTAATGGCAGCACAATATTCAGAAGAGTGGAAAAACATGTCGGAGGGGAGACCTACTTCAATCCTCATCACGTAATACTTTATATTTCAGACTAGCCCTAAGTGTACTGGTAATGCTAATATTAGAGTTATTGCACTCCATTCAAAATGAATCTTTATTTTTAAAGGAAAATCCGTGTTGAAGCCAAGTTTTGAGTTGTCAAATTTTGTAGCTGTTCCCACTTCTACCACAGTTGGAAGAACATATTACAACGAAGTTTTTGAAACGACCTGCAATGAGGTTAGGTTCCTGGAGTCTCTATGCAATTCAAAATCTCCAGACTTTTTTAGAAATCACCCTTTATTTGCTGCCTCACTTTCTTCACTCTAGCAAAAACGTGTTTCATTCATTTCTTTGCAACTGCTCCTTATTTAATTTGGCAAAGAGGAAAGTGCGAGTTGGTTCCCCTTGTTCGAAAGTGATGCAGCAGTTTCTCAGTGTTCACATTGAGCCGTGTCCTTGAATTCACTTTGTCTGATCAGCAGCCATTTTTCAGCCCAACTGTACTTCTGGCGCAGCCAAGTCAGGCTGGGAATGAGCAAACCCAACGGAAGATCATGTCTCTATCGAGCAAAATGCCTCGTTCCCTAGCTACAAACAAGGTTGTGCCAGAAACCGCAGCTTAAGTGAGAATTTTGTGCTAAGCACTGAGGTCACTGCGACCTTCACAAAGATTACTTCATGCATTTTTATTTCAGTAGGTGTCAACAACCGTGCTGCGATAGCTTGGTTTGTATGCAGCCAAAAAAGGGTAGGGGAAATTAGACACTTTGCATTGGCTGGGATTTTAAGTGGAAAAGTCCTGCTCTCTTTTTGTTTGCTCAGCCTAACACAAACCTGCTTTTCCTTTTATCTTACCATGACATTCAACTTCAGAAGCAAAGCACAGGAGCTCGGGAGGGCAGCACTGTCTGAGAGACCTCCATCTGCAACCTTTTGAGACTGCCCTTTCACTGCTACCTCCTGGTTTTGTAGAATACAAACTAACCCCACCAAGGTATGCAGGCATGGCAGCCCAACCAGACCACGGCTTTGCCCCCCTGCTGGGCAACCCAGCCCAGCCCAGTCTGGCTGGCCGAGCATCTCGCTCCCCAATGGCACATGGACTCTCTCCCTAACGGCACACAGGCTCCCCTGCACTTTTCTGCATCCTTCACAGGGGAAGAGTGGGCATAAAAATAAAATCCTTAATAGGAAGAATAAGATTTTATCAAAAGGGGTGGATGGCAGAAGGCTTGGCCTCCCAGATTGGTCTCGACCAGTGCTCATGTCACCAAGCTGCACTGCAAATACCTGCCTCTACCTGACCTGCAGGTGCAATAACCTGAACAGGTATGAGTGCACCGTAACAGTTATGGGAAGCAAGCAAGCAGCATTTCTATCAAGCACAATAGCAATAACAGAATCTCTTATTAATTCATTAACTCTTTCTAGGCTATTTGCTTCCAAAATTATGTGTCCTCAGTGCATGAGCATTACTACACAGCTGTAACACAGCAAAACAGCATGCAAATATAATCAACATGTTTTAATGTGAAATATTGTACATACTATGAAAATAATTTCTAGGAATGATACCCTGAGTGCTTTAGACAGGATCACAGAAGTCATGATTTCTCTTGTGTTTGCCCTGTTGCATATTCATACAGCAGAGTTTTTTTGTCATGGACATTTGTGGAAACGGAATTTCAAAAATATGCCAGAGGAGCAGTGAAAATGAATTTGCAGGAAGGATAATTCCCACTGAAATATCAATGTGGCAGGAATCAGGGGATCAGACTCTGGAGGCAGGGTGGAGGTTAGGGCAGGTTTAGGACACGTGCTGTGCCATGAGGACATCCCAGTACATTTCTCTTCTGTTTTTCTTGCTTATCTCCTATCACAGCAGTGGGACGTGAAGGCTGCCTGTAACTCAGCTGAGTTAACATTACCCCTTATGGTACAGGTAGCTCAGCTGATGTTCTGCACATACACCAGGCCCATTTGGAAAGAAGGAAAAAGTCGCTTATGTATTGTTTTTCTATCCCTCTCACGCCAGCTCTATAGCAATTTGTGCGCAAAACTTATGTATGCTTGAAAGAACTCTACTCCCATCAAAATATCCCCTATTTTCCTTTCCATCTAATATGAAATTAGGCTCATTTTCCCAAAATTAACCTCAGTGACTCTTCCTCTTCACATGGGCTTCCTGCTTCCTCATACCTTTCTCTCAGTCTCCCCATTCACCTGTCCTATAGCTCTTTCATACCTTGGGCTGGGCTTCCTCTCGAACTTCTAATTCAAGACACATGCTCAGGCAAAAGTTGAGGCTCTCGCCCTCTGGGTATTACTATTATTATTACTATGTAATAATAAAATGTAACAATACAATGAGCCAAGGCCTCCTCTGCCTCCTGATGATGGGTCCAGAGCATATCGCCCTCTGCTGTCTTCCTTTGTTTGGCCTTAACTCAGAAAGCTTCTGGTTTTGTTGCTCCTCACAATTTTTTAAGCTTTTGACCAGGCTTTGTCATTGCAACATCTCTCGGTGTCAGCTGTGAGGCTGGCTTCTGTGCTGCCACCATGTCCCAAAGGAGGAGGGCAAAGAGAGGAGCCATGCAGACCAGGGCTTGTAGCTCACAGCCGAAAATGTCCAGGCTGCCCTATGCACTGTATGCCATTAGGGGAAAGCAAACTCTCTCCTGCTTCGTCGGAAGGTCTCTACACAGCCTGTGGTCTTCTAGCCTTACCTCTTCCTGAAATGTCCCATTTTGACAAAACCTGACCTGTCACCGGGCAGTAGCCAAGGAAAGCAGAGGAAACATAGGAGCTGTCCCTCGTAGTTTCTCAGTAGCCATCAACGGCTGCTGTGTTCACAGGGTCAATCACACCTGGAGGTGTTGGAGGAAAAACACCCCACCTGAGGGGTCATTGTGCCCCCTTAATACTCCTGGTATGCTCCTCAGCTGGAACGGGGGATGCTGTGCCTCTGTGCTCCCCAGATGTATATTTTATGATCTGCAGGTCCTGACTCAGTTCATTCTCCACCCATGACCTGTGCATCTGAAGCACTGCCGATATGCTTGTGGGCTAATAGCAAGGCTTCTTCAGGCATACAGAGGAAGAAAAGATCTTCCAACCAGCCAATAGAGGCAGAAAGGGGGCAGGCGAGGAAGACTTAGTGCCATGGTGGGGAGTAAGAACAACCCATGGAGGTCAGGCAAAGGGGTTATGGTTGGCTGTTTCACATGCTGCTGTTCTCCCTTTGTACCTCCATCTGTCAGGAATGCACCTGTGGTGGGAAGGTAATTTTTCAGAGCTCCAAACCCTCCTCCTGGCCCATTAAGACCTGCAAGGCTTTCTTTGGTCTCCGTGGGCTTTAAGGACTAGCTGGAAGGAAGCTCCCTGCCAGTAGTTACTCTGGATACTCAACGGCCCCAGGCCTGCAGTAGGGTCCAAAGCTGCGACCCTCTCTGCTAGGATGTTCCCTAACACCACAATCCAGAGCTGTGTCTAACTTCTCAGAAGAGATGGCCTAGGACAAGATGCCTCACCCTCCCACCATCCCCCCCTGGACAGCCATGGAGGTCATCCTGTGCCTTACCCAGGTGCTAACATTTCCCTTCTGATATCACCTCTACTTTTTTCAAATTTGCTTCTGGAGTGGGATATTGTGCCTGTTCCCCTCCCAGGAGAAGTCCCTGGAGGCACTGGGCCACCTCCTCCTACCCACCCCCATCTTCACCTGCCTGCAGTCCAGGTACCAGACAGGAGTAAAACATGAGTTACACCCAGAGAAGCAGTGCAGAAATTACACACTTTAAAACTCCAGGAACAGGAACAGCAAAATGAATGAACACACGCACACATAAAACCTGCCAACAAAGCATGGGCTGGTCCTTGCCACCTCCATCACCCCAAACAACCCCCTTTGAAATTACACCCTTTCTCCCTTCACCTGTTCACCCCGCAGCAATCTGATTTCTATGACACTAGCACTGTATTGCTTTACATTTAGGACACTAGGGTCACAGAAAGTGCTTTGTACCATGAAGAAGTTATCTCCACTTGACTGAAAGCTTTCTGCAACTGCATATTGCACCCAGTGTTTGCGGCTGCTGATCCATTATTTGTAAAGGGGACAAATGCCATCCTTTCCTGTTCGGCTGGCTGAAGATTTAACCTCCCTTCACTGAAAGAAAACGTGATAATATAAAAGATTTCCAACCAGTTTGGGGTTCTTTATTATTATTGTTATTGTTACTGTTCTAATTGTTGTTGTTATCCATCTGCTCTAGCCGTGACATGCAAAACTTGTGCAGCCAACACCACTCAGTGTGACCGAGTTATTTTCGCAGTGATGCTGCAAGAGGGTCCCTCTATCCTATTTCATTAAAAGGCAGAGCATTTTATGACTTTTCCGCTCTAGCCACAATGATACAGTGCCAGGTGCTGTAGCTTATTCCCTTCTCTTTCCTTTGCCTGCAGAAGCAAACAAGCTCGGATCTGCAGAAGTCGCAGGTAGGACATTAATCAAAACCACAGCGGGGATCCAAAAGTATTTCCTGGAGCAGGAAACTGTTAGAAGAGTATACAAGGTTGTTATTTTACCTATGTGCTCAGTAAACTCACCTACAGATGAGAGCTTAGGAATTATGTCATCAAACCCTAATGTTAATAGCAGTTTTCCATAAAAACATATGCTCGCTTGGGTGCTGTTTCTATCCGTTTCTCCACAAAGGCTAGGTTCTAAGAGAATGAAACATACTCAGTTTATATTATATGTTAATGCATACATGTGTGTATTATACACGTGTGTTTAAATGTGCTGTGTGTATGCATGTACCCAGAGAAGCGATCTTTTACAAATGTATCTTTTCTAAGACTACTAAATACCTTGGTGTGAGATGAAATATTTTCTTTAAATGATCATAAAAGGTATACCCAAAATGTCACCGCTTATTTTATTTTCCCAGCTTGCCCCACAGTTCACTTTAGACCGAAACTAATTTAAATTACTTTGTAGCTCCCAGCAATAAAAGGAATTTAGTAATTTGCAGTTCATTTACCCTTGCTATTCTTGGAAACGGTATTTGAGGTTGTCCAATCCTTTGCATTAGGAAATGTGCAGAGCACAAGTAGCAGTCATGTCATGCCTGGCAGATTTTGCCAAGGAAACTATTGGTTTTTACAGCTTTGAAATTCTGGGATAATTGACGTGTGCTCCATTCCCACAGAATAGCTGTGATCCTCGTCACTGCCTGGCCATGGATGAGTTTAGTGAACATTGTGTTTCCCGAGTGGTGGTTAAGCTAACTTAATTAGGGAAGTGCCTTTATCCCAGCCCAGACAAAGGCTGCCCTTGATGGAGCACTGTTGAGAAAGCAGCTCTGAAGCAAAGGGCCTCTGAACTAGACATGCAGAGGTGTCTCCTCCCTGGCCTCAAGCTTTTGACGGGGATGAAATCTTGGGGGGAAAAAAGGAAAAAAGAGGGAAAAAAGGAATGACATTTTTAACCTTCTCAGCTGCTAATGAAATATGCATCTCTTCACCTGGCAACAGCATGAGAGGGGAGCATTAGCAGGACCCCCTTGGAGCCCTCATGCTCCCAGCCTGCAGCCTGGCAGGAGGGAGGCGAGGAGGCAAGCCCCACCGGAGATGTGCCCACCATCCCTCATTGCACTGGAGAGGCTGCGGCTGCCATGTGCCCTTCCCGTGCCTATGTTCCACAGCAGCCCCAAACGAGTGTCTACAAACCAGCACACCCACCCGAGCAGATTCAGGTCGCATCTGCGGCAGAAGCCGTGTTGGCTGGGGCACCAACAGCTCTCCTCTGCTCCACCGCTCATCACCGCTGCTGGAGCCCCGTGCCTCTGCTGCCATGTAAATCATCATTATTACTGGGCCTTGCAAGAATGAGAGGAGAGAATGCTTTTGCTTAGAAATCCAGCTTCAGTGCTAATAAAAGGGAGGAGATAAAACAGTGTCATACAAATGAGATCTTAACACTAATGGCCGCAAACAAACGACTGATGTCGTACATAAAACAGCGTTAGAGAAAAAGCATTGCTCAGGATATACTAGCTGCTTCTGCGTGTGCCTTAGGGTTCTTCTTGTCATCTCTCTTGATTATTCAGTGTAAAGACGCAGGACAAAACTGTGTACGTGAGGCCGCACTATGATATTAGGGCTTGTTTTTAAAGTGAAGGTCTCTTACACAGCCTGGCAAGAGCTTTGTACTCTCAATATTCCCCAAATTTATCAGGAAATAAAAGCCTTGTTCTCACAGTCTCCATAAAACAAATAAAGAAGGTTTTTATCCTTTTGCCTTAAATGTATTTTGATACGTTAGTTGCTCTCAGGCCTTAACTCTCAGCAAAGGACTGAGCTTGCTTGTTCCTCCTGCCTGTGCCAAGTCCAGGGTCGAGGGGTTGAGGCTGCTGATGGCAGCGGTGCAAGACACTTTGGGCACCTCACTCACACTGTTACTCAGACTGATAAACACCCCAGAGCCCTGCCCACTTTCTCATTACAAAGAGAAACCAGTTCCTCCATGGGAATTTTCATCTGTGCTTTCAATTTCTTGCCTAAGCTGACAGCTCTCCATGTCCTACAGCAGTGATAACCTGCGCATTAGGATTTCTGAGGGTGAGACTTAGTCTTGTAGATTGAATATTCCCCTATCGTGATAGCCATACATGCAGAGAAAGGTTAGGAGTGGGAGGGAGTGAGCAAAAAATCTGTGGAATGAAGTCAACCACTGGCTTGAAGATGTTTTCCTGGAGAAAGAGAAGGTCTATGGTAACATAGTGCATTGCAATTTTTGCTTTTAGCTGAATTTTGAAGTAAGTAAAGCCACTATTCTTCCTGAATTTTTCTGCCTTGTTCCAGTTTCCCTCTCAAGAGCTCTCCCAGGGCTGGGAGTCTCCGCACTGCCCATCAACAGTAGATTCTGAGTGCCCAGCACGTCCCTCAAGCTACTGGAAACCATAGGCTTGCACCTTCCCATTGTGTGATAGTAACTGGGGACCAAGACTTCAAGAAAACAAGGAATGGCATTAAAACAACTGTTGTGGATTGTTTTAATTTAATTTTCCCCAAAACAGCCCAGCAGCAACATATGGCTCTCAGTGAGATCCTGCTATTACACAGTTTGGCAGCTGGGCTGACTGAGACACAAGAAGGTTGGGCACCTTGCAAAGGGCACAGTGTGTCAGCATCTCAGATGGAGGGAGAAAAGCCAAATTTTGGGGCCAGTTGCCTCCCTGTATTGCTCTTGACTCTCAGGGCTTAGCCCCTGGGATGGATCCCAGCTACAGAAACTACAGATGAGATAGGAGGCGGCTTCAGACGCCAAAGCTAGTGCATTTTATCAACACTGCCATTTCTATAATAAGCAATAAATGTACCAGCTCATGACAAGCTTGTGATAAGGATTTTGTGGGATGTTTTCCAGTCATGTGGGGAGGAGGGCTTGAAGGAACTGTTGAATCACGCAGTCCAGCTTCCTGGAGGTTGTCAGGCACTGCACCCCCAAAATTTACATCAAACCTGAAAATCCTGGTGAGGCCACAGGGCTCAGACTTGAGGAACATAACCTGTGTCACTGGCGGAGGGCACCCAGTGCCCACTTGCCTCAAGTCCCACAGGGGCACGGGGCTGCCTGGGAACTGCACACTCCCAGTGATGCTCCCCACTGAACCACCCTCAGGCTGTGGGGTACAGCTGAGAGCTCAGTTTTCACTTGGTCTGCTTCTCTGGTGTTTGTTCTGCTCTTTCCATGTCCTTGAAAAAAAAATCCTCCCTGGCCCATCACATGGTGTGTGTACAGCTCCGGGCACAGCTGTGGTTGCCTAAGCAAAGTTGATGCTCAGTCAGAAACCTGAGAGGAAGAAACATTTTGGTGATGTGCTCTGAATGTCAAGGAAATTATATCCCAGCTGAGAAGAAACACTTCTTTTATCTGACTCTGGTGCTTTCACACAAATGGAGCTGGTTAAACAAGTACCGTGTGGGGTCATCTGCTTAGATTACATGCTCAGCTTATCCTAGTAATGTGCCTTGGCAGATAAATATCTGATCTTCTTTAGCTGAATGGTTTCTAGTTGCATGGCAAAGTACCTTACCAAGTGTGTTTTACATGATACTGACACATCCTTCACCAGTAAATTTACTTTTTATTAACGTTCCTGTTTGGTGCACTGAGCACATCCAGTTCACCGATTCCCCCCAGGCGTAAAACACTGGGCACCTGTTGAACAAGGAATACCTAAAAATCAGCAGGTAACAGAGATTTGGGGGCGACGGTGCACAGAAGAGGTAGGATGAGCGAAGGGCCAGGGGCTCGTGGTGCTGAGCCACGCAAGCTGCCTTCCTCTCTCTGACCCACTGTGTGCAACCACCCGGAAAAATCACTTAAAAGGCAGACGGTGAGAGATGCAAGTGTTTTGGCCTCTTAAGACAGGTGCTGGCTGGTGTCTTCTCTTTATTTATGGTGACTTGCATGACACCTCACCCTGCACACGTCTGCGCTCTGTTGAGGTCAGGCCAACAGGTACACATGCTCTCATGCCTCCCTGCACTGCTTCTTAAAAAAGTAAACACCACACAGGGAACAGCGTACCTTGTTCTGTGACACTGAAGTGGAAGCTGTGGCAGGAAGAGTATCTACTGCATTAATTCAATGCCAGTGTAACAGAGGTGCCAAGGAGAGGAGGGTAAGATGGGATTCGGTTTCCGACTTAGATGTCCAGAAGTTGCTCGCGGTGTGTGTGGCTAGGGGTGAGCCTGGAGTTTAAGCTCCCACGGCAGCCAACGTACACCTAGTAAATACCACTGTGGAGCCCAGCAATATAGTCAACTGATAAAATGTAGGTGTTTCTGCACAAGCCTCTGGAGTCAGCCATGGTCTGTTGCCTGACTCCAGGCACCTGGAGCAGCTGGAGATGCAGCAGGACATCCCACCAAGTCCTCATGGGCACCCCTCTCCCCTGATCCTGTGGCACAGCTGTCAGCCCAGCAGAGCCCACCGAGCATCCCTAGTGGCACCAGTGGGACAACCGTTCCTCTGCACACCCTGCCTCCCATCTTTGGTGCCTGATGTCAGCAGTGTAAACATTGCCTCAGCCACCACCCTCTGATTTTAAGGAACGAGATTTCATAAGACTATTATCAAGCTGCTGTTCAGAGGCTGCCACCTGACATCTATAAACAGTATTCCTGTGTTGACGTCTCATAAGCTGCACGAAAAAATATTCACAAAGTGCCTTTCTTGGCAAACGGTTTCCTTACTCAGCAGTCTGCCTTGTAACTCAGAGCACAAGTATCGCAAAGCTGAGGCTGACACTCGCACTCCGTGACTTCTCCCACATCACTGATTGCAATGTGATTTTTTGTGTGAATGGTTAATAAAGTGCTAGCACAGAAAAAGCAAACCTATTTGCTGTCTGCATAATTTCTGTGCTTACCTCAGCTTGGGAAGTAAGGACTGGCAAAGGCTGCTTGCTTTTCCTGTTGCAATTAACTTTCAGGTTTTAATGAGGTAGTGCTTAAGCTCAGTCAGCGCAAGGTTATGAGGATTAAAAGACTTACAAGACATTTGTGGTCTCAGTTGTTGGTGCTGTTATTTTAAAGCTTGCTTTAATATTGCCTCAGATAAACGCTTGGGCTCTCTTTTTAGGCTGAGACAGGCTGGGGAAATTGTGCTGCTTTCTTTCTGATCTGGAGGCTGTCAGCTAGGCCTCTGGTGACATCCCCTTCCACTCTCTCTTTCTTGTGGTTTCCCCCTGCACGGTGCTGAAATACAGCGTTTTGTTACCTATTAAAGTGTCACTCTCAGCGATATTGTGAAGCTATTAAATTCTGCTGGATCATCCTTTGTGAACAAGAGGATGTTGACAGAGCCACAGCCCCATCCTTCAGCTATTATCTGGTATTCAATGTCCTCCAATTAGTATGCACAATAAATCTAGCCCAAGACCCCCCACTGCTTTATGTCATTTCTGTATTAACCTCACTGCTTCCCAACGTGTTCCTATTATTAAGCCATTTAAAGACTTCCTTTCGTTCACTTACCAGAGCTATGTCTCATTTTCCTTCTTTCATCTATTTGCATACATTTCCAAAGGTTCACTTGACATGCCTTCAGTTGTTGTTGGTTATTTTTTTAATTAAAGATTGTTTCCAAATAATTTCTTTACTCCATCCTCCTTACATGTATTATGCTCCTTATCTCCATGAGATTATAATGACTGGGTTGAGAAGAGATTGTCATTTCATGTGTCCAAAACGCCAACCATTTAAGGCTGCCTTGATAATTCCCGGGCTAAAACTGGGTTTTGAGACACTTTTGCTCAACAAAAAATGCAAAATTGTTAAGGCATTGCACTATATGAAGCTCTGCAGTTCTCACCCTGTGAGTCTGGCAGGCAGCAGAGTCAGGAGCATGCTCCCTTTGCTGTACAGCCTCAAAGGCAGGCAGTTCTTAGCTGAGTGGGAAGGTTGGAGGCCGGCGGTACAACAGCCAAAGATGGAGCATAGGATTTCAGGTCAAGAAAGGCTGAAAATTACTTGTTTAACTATGCCTGTAACTGTGACAGTTTAGAAAGAAACTGATGGAAATGCCAGAGGATAACCTTTGGGCTTCTGTAGACAGGTTGGGTTTTATTTTTGCTGGTATTTTGCATCCCTGATTTGTTTTAAGTGAAGGTTGAGTGAGCTGGGCTTGTTCAGCCTGGAGAAGAGATGGCTTTGGGAGGACCCAACAGCTCCCCAGTGCCTACATAAAGGTCATCAGGATGGAGCCAGGCTTTCCATGGTGGTGCACGGTAAGAGGGCAAAAGTTGAAACAGGAGGGTCAGGCTGGGTGTAAGGAGAAGCCTTTCACCCATGAGGACAGCCAGGCAGTGGAGCCGGTTGCCCCATGAGGTTGTGCTGACTCTGCCCTTGGAGGTTTTGAAGACCAAGCCCTGAGCAGCCTAGTGTGACCCCAGAGTTGGTCTAGCTTTGGGGTAGAGACCTCTTGAAGTGCCTGCCACCCTGAATAATTATCCCCTGGCCTTATGAGAAATGAAACACTCAGTTTAAATGGGATTCAGACACCAGATGGGCCTCTTGCTGCAGTTTCAAGGCAGTAAGGGCAGCGAGGGGTTGGGTGTTGCTGTCTCTCAGCATCGATTCTGTCCATGCCTCCATGTACCCCAAGTAGGGATGGGGAGGCAGCGGTGTGCTACTTTTCACTGAAAGATGCCTGTAGGCAGGCTAGCCTGCTCGGCTGGGGTGAGGAGCTGCTGTGGTGCAGGGGGTGGCTGAGCCCTACTGGTGGCTTTGCTGTCATGCCACCAAAAAAGACCTTCCTCAAGGAGGGCTGTGGGGGAAAAATGGAAGATAATGCTCCCCTGTCTCTCTTCTCCATAAAGGAGCAGAGTGGAAAGGAAAGGTGTTTCATCTTGTCCTTTCCTTTTTCAGCCACCTTTCTACAAGGCTATGCACCCTTTCAATGTGTTATACAGTGAAAATGCTGTGAATAACCACAAAACTGGAAAAAAATAAATGGAAAATAAACTCTGCAGCAGATTCTCCCCATGTTCTGAGGACATTAATGCAATAATGTTCAACAATATTAAACTAAGGGAAAGTCCAAGAAAAGGTATATAAAGAATAAATTATGTATCGGCTTCCTTTTTTATTATTTCTGGCAGAGGTATGAGGAACCAGGAATATCTAGAAAATTCTCCACCCTTTTCTTTGCAGGGCAGGCTGGGAACTACACCATTGCTGTATATCTAGCATGTCAAACCACCATGTTTCATTGTCTGGAGCCCAAGAAATACCTTTTGTTCCCTTATCAGTAAAAAAGCTGATTTTAGTACTGAATAAACTATTCCTAGGGTATGTAGCACAATGTAACACAAGAATAAAGCCTTTTATGTGGATTTCTGCATCCTAATCTAAACTCTCACATCAGAGGTGATGTTGAACTCCTGTATCGTAAGTATGAAGGTGGAGAGTGGTGAGTCTGGTTTTCTTTGTGCTACCAGTTTTCAAGCGAGGTACTGTTTGGTTTAGATGTGAAATGTCTGGGGAAAGAGTTTCGCAAGGCTTGAATGGGAAGCAAGCATCTTTCCTCCACCCCAGTGATGCCCAGGGCCCCTGAAGGCACGCCAGGGCACTGAGCTGGGAGGTGCTGCTGCCACCACTCCCCTTCACCGCCACGACCGAAGCACCTCAGTACAGCCTGTGGTTTCCACAGGCTCGGCTGGAAACAGCTACAGCAATACCAAAATGTGACATTTCTCATCCACCCCCCTCCTTGTGCATCACTCCACACTCACAGCCTGGAGGGCTCAAAGCCACTGCCCCAAAACTGCCACGAAAGCATCAGCTTTGTTAGACCAGCCAACCCTCCAGTCCACAAAAAGGGAAGTCAATCAAACATTGGTTTTCAGGTAGCTTCTCTGGCCCGGTAATTGGAAAGGTGGTGCAGAAGCCCTTACATCCATGGCTGTATTGCCAGCTGGAACAAAAGCAATCTTGACTTGTGGGACCCAAGGAGGTACTCAGCATTAACAAGCTGCAGGTGGAAATAACCTGCTCCTCCAGGCAGGCATTACCCTGGCTCCTTCCCAGTCTGCCCGCCTGCAGCACCGACAGGGGTGCTCTCTGCAGCTATTAAAGGGCAATTCAGATGAGCACAAGTGGGCAGCTCTGACATGGCAGAGGAGAAAAAAAAGGAGGAAATGGAATTTAAATAACCCTCCATTTGGAAGTATTTCTACTTCCAAGTGGCTCTGACCGCCCCTGGCTGGCAGGGCAGCTTGTGCTGCAGCTGCATCCCTGCGGAGCAGATCTCACTCCTCTGGGAAAGGCTGGCTGCCTTTTCCTGACCAGTCCTTCCAGGCATTTCTGTGCTCCACACCAAGGGGAAGAGCAACCGTCTTCCCTTCCCCAGCAGCTCATGTTCCTTTTTTATTCTAGATGATTAAAATAAAATAGCATTTCCACCAGCTGTGGTAATCTGCTTGAGAAACAGATGTTTCTTAAAGGAGATCGAAGCAGCTTAAATATCCATGATGGGCTGATTCCTAATTCGCTGGCCGAGAGCTGAAATTATCTTCATGTGACTTTGAAGAGGACATGGTACTTGTCTCCCTGGGCAGGCAGCGCTCTGCAATAAGCCCCTGAGCAGGGCTAAGTCTTTGAAAGAATTTATATCCCCTGAGGGACAGTGCCTCTGGTTTATCTATTTTTTTAAAAAAGTAATTTCACAGAATTAATTGATTATGGAAATTGTTTAAAGTATTGAAGATACTAGGTTTGGTGACCAACGGGAGCTTACTGTGAATATTAGAAGACAACTTTCACAGCTTGCTTTTCTCCATTTTGCCACTGGCTTCTAAGAGCATCTGACCAACGTTGGGACATAACTTCAAATAAAAGTGATATGTTGCAATCTCATTACAATAAAAATATATGTAAGGTTAAGACTTTTACAAAAAAAAAATTTTTTTAAGCATATATATATATGGAAGCCATAGCTATCTCAGAAAAACACCTTTGGGATTTATATATTATGAATTTATTGTCCTTTTGCAGAAGTTGTGTGCATTGCCTCCATCAAACACTGCCAGGTTTGTCCTCAGCATCGCTTTTTGGCAGCAAAAATCCCTGTCTGTGCAGGCTGAATCCTGTTTGATCAGTCTCCATCAGACACATGAAGTGAAATGATCTCCAGTTACGAAGCTGAATTTAAATAAAATGAAAGAGCATCTGACGTTTTGTAAACAACATAAATACACACGTGCATAACGTGGGAAAAAAAGGATCCTGTGAAAGAGGGTGTATAGCAGCCAGATACAGCTGGATTATATCTCCTCTTCCAATCTGGATTTATCCCGGTACTGTTTGCATTATCCTAGTGAAGGTGATGGAGTTGCACACCTCATGCCTCACTGGTCGGGTCTGGCTTTCAGCAGTTTGGGACCAGCACAACCATTGTTCATCCCTTTAAAGTAATTAGGAGAGCCCTCTTCCCCCAGGGAGCTCCGGCTGGGTGGCTGGCTGCGCTGCAGACCAAGTCACCGCTATTCCATCATATCTGAACGTGTCTCAGGTGTGCATTGCATGATTAATAGCACCCAGAGAGGACTGGCAATTTTGTAATTTGAAATGGAAAAAAAAATCCACCTTTACTGCCACTTTTCCTTTTGCTTTGTTGGTGGGACTGCTGCTTTTTGACTGGCTTTCTGCTCCAGCTCTTGGCTCACTCAGTGGTACAGGGCGATGGGACCCAACTCTCTCTCCAGTACACTCACCACGTCCCCCTGCAAGCACACGTGCTTGGCCTCCTCCGCAGGAATCTGTTGGGTTGCACCAGTGCGAGCAGCACCTGGGCTCGGGGCTGGTTGGGCAGGGAGGAAATGGAGGCAGGGGAAATGCAGGCGGGAGGCCAGGCTGCACTGCGGGCTCCGGGTTGCCCTGCGAGCACCAAGCGATAGCAGTGCCCTTGGCTTGCCTACCGGGATGGGGGGGCTGCATCCCCAGGGCTCCTTCAGCAAGTGTCTGCTTTTAGCTTCCAGAAAAGGTGGTAGAAAGTAATTTTATTTCACCCTGTTTTATACTGGGCTGGGTTTTTCCTTTCTTTTTTCTCTCTAAGGGCCCATCCTGTACATGCAGCTTCCAGCTGGATGTGGCAATGCACTGCAGGAAGCTCTCTAGACAGAGGGGGATGCAGCTCAGCATCGCCTCAGAAACCAGCCTGCAGAAAGCCAGTCGGACTCTCTGCCCTCTGTCCTGGCATCCCAAAGGCAAAATAGCCAGCCTCAAGGTCTCTCTACTAATCTCTAGCGCCTTGGCCCAGCATACCCCAAACATCACAGCAGCTGTGTGGGAACGGCACTCGGCCATGCCGGTCCTCTGATGTCCCTGAGCGGAGGAGCCGCTGCCGCGCCGTGCAGACATTGGGGTTTGGCTGCCTGCCTATGCACCCCCTTTGCCACACTGGCTGTGTGGCTGGAAAGCACCACTGTCGCCCATCATCTCAACCCACCCACAAAGCACCGAGATAAGGATGGCTGTCAAATACGATGCACTCCGCTGAGCTGAGCGAGCTGTCTCTTCTAAACTCATCTCCGCAAGAGAGAGAGTTTCCTCCATCCTTTTGTGTCTGAGGCTGCAGTACCAAATCCCACAGGGGACTAAGAAATCTTTTTTTCTTCATGCACACACTGTATTTCTTTGGCCTGAACTTTCCTCATTTGAACACAGCCCAGCGTGTACATTAAAAGGGAAAAAAAAAAGCCCAATGCAGAATACTCTCCTTCACACATATTTCTTCCCAGAGATCAGATGAGAGAAAGAGCAAACCACATGTGACAGATGTTAGTCACGTTGCCGAATGCACCGCTGGCAGGAGCCGTGGTGAACGGGCAGTTGAAGAATCCCTACAATATTGCTGCCTTAATAGTTTCAGGTTCCAGGCAAAGATGCTATTCCATGTTCTTGTTATATACGCAACTTGCAGTTGTTTCTTCTTCTGCTGTTAGTGTCAAGGGAAATTGATTTACAGATTATTACGATACTATTTATTTGCCAAAAACCTATTTTTAAATAGCAGTTAGTAATTTTATTGAGTGTTATTTGTTTTGGTTGTCTACGTTTTGTGCCATATAGGGCTAGCAATTTCCTAACTTGCATGATATTCTGTGCAAGGGTGTATTTTGGTTTCTGCTGCTGTGTCAGGCTAATGCCACTGTTGCTATGGTAATGGCAATGTTTGAGTCTGCTTTGTCACCTTTGTCCTGCGGTTTTTTTTGAAACACAAATTCATGCTGCGGAGGCCTAAAAAGCAGGCAGAAGGTTTGCTATGGGAGCTCAGCCCTGTCTCTTTTTATTTATTTATAATAGATTATAGAACAGTGTGGCGATTTCATAGATGAATAAAGTTTAAAGCCAGCAGAGCTCATCAGATCTGCTGAAGCCAACTTCCAATATAAATATCACCTAGTTATCCCTGTATGGAAGTCAGGACATCCTGGTTGGGAAATACCACAGGGCATCCCATCTTAGAAGGATGCCCGTAACTATCAGACCATCATTTTCCTGTGCAGCTTCATCCAAAGCTTTAGAAATTCTCCATGATTTAGAAAGTCTACCAAATTTTTATCAGCTCCACCATGACCCCAGTACCTTTTCAAGGTCACCACGTTTCCTGCTGTGCTCCCTTGTCCCCAGGTACCGCCCTCAGAAGCGTGCTTTTCCTTCCCATTTGCCTGCAGTAAAACACATTTTGCTTGTCTGGGTGCAGCTGGCCGTGTGATTCAGCTAGCCTTTCAGCTTTATTTACCCTCCTGCCTTTCTTTGGGTATTTTATCAGCAGTGATTTCATACTTATTTCCACATCGCTAACAAAAATGCTGGGGGGCGGCCATGTGTGGATCTCTAAGAAGCTCCAGCAGCAACTTCTGCACCTGAGGACACATCTGTTTCCCTTCCCCACGTTGTCACTCTACGCTGGCATTTTCTCAGTACGGCAAAGCCTACCAAACCTGAAGCGAGGCACAGGCTCCTCAGCCAGCTCATTTAGGGTTGCTGGGTTTAAGCTATTTTAAAATGTGAATCTCTGATGGAGTTACTGCACACTCTCCTTGACTGCCTGTGGATGGACAACACTTACTCCATCATTCCCAGCTTGGACTTGGACTTACCATATGTGTGAAGCAAATCAGGCCTGATCTCATTTAGTATCTAGAGAAAAACAAGGAAAAATGGTGAAGGTCAGCTGGACTGCTCAGCTGCACCAAGTGCCTCCCTTCCCCCGGGCCAGAGCAGCACGTGTAGTGAGGGAAGCAAACCAGAGTTTAACCTTTAATGAAGGAATATGGCATATCCACCACAGGCCTTGCAAAAACCCCATGAGCCCCTGCTCTGAAAAATGATAAACCAGTCCCATTTCAAGCAAAAGGACAGACCCCGGTTCCCCTTGCAGGAAGGAGGAGGGGGGCTTTTGGAAGCAGGTTTTGGGCTGGGCAGCGAGCCAGCCTGTAGCCAGGGCAGCTGTGGGCTGCAGCTAGCCTCCAGCGGCACAGGGTGATTGGAGCAATCGGCATCACCAATACTCTCCCTGAGCTGGAGTTAGAAGTCGTGAATCTCTAATTCCCTCTAAGATTTGTTTTGTGCTAGGAATTGCCAGTGTTTTCTTCTGAACTGTGTAGGCTTCCCAAGCATGGGACCTTCCCATCGGCATTGTTTCTTGCTCCAACTCTCCATGTCACGCTATCAGAGCAGGTAACAGCCAGGGCACGGCTCTAACACAAGATGCCCTTGGAGCTGCAGCTCACAGATGGATATGTGCCTGCCTCTAACAGACTTCCTTCTCCCCTGCAATTTCCTGCCTCTGCAAATATAAGGAGGGGGGAATGACTTTTTGGCAGAGGGTCAGGATCTGGGGTATCCTACCCGACCTACCTACCAGCAGTACCCAGATGATTATGAAAGAGTGTTTATCATTCCTGAGCTGCTCATTTGAGGCAAATTGAACAACATGGCAATTACCCTCAAGGTGTCCAGGGACTGTCCGCTGCCTCTTGTGTGCACATGATATGATGAAACTGTTTTGGAAAGCAAAAAAAGAAGAGAGTATTTATGTCCCTCGCTATCTCTACGCCTCCTCGCTATCTCCAGGCAGCTCAGCTACACAGATCTTTGAAGTTTGCCACGCATGCAGCAACATCATTGGCAGTGCTTACTTTTATAGCACCAATACAATATTAACTGCAGTAATTTAAGATAGCCTGTAAAGAAATCTTGCGCAACTGTTTAAGTCTAGAGATACGGTTACCGTTGCTGTCTGACACTTCATCCTAATGGGATCAAGGCCATGGTCCGCAATCCTCCCTGCCTCTTCCTAAAATGCAGTAGGCAGTTTCTGAGCGGTGTTTGTTCCTCAAGGATCCATAAAATCCCCTTTTAAGAAGGGGAAAGACACAAATCATCATGAAGTTCTAGTTTCCAGTAGTTTCTATGTTTTTTAAAGCCTTCCAAAAATCGTAAGAATCGAAGGAAAATGAGGGTTTCAGCAGAAGTGGCCCCTGCTTTTTCAAGAATGTTAAAACCAGACAACACTGAACAATAAAAACCATCACTCTAAACCATTACTTATATCACTGCACAAATGTCAAATATATCAACTATGTTTTGTCTTCTCTGTCATTTCTGGATAAATGCCAGGATCATGAATATCAGAGCTATTAATGCCGCTACAGCTTTGTTAGACGCAGGTCTGCCTGCATCTGAAAATGAACGTCACCTTTAGGGGAAAAGAAAAATACATAAAATCGCTTCAGATCTGCTGGTGATGTTTTTCCCTACCTCAGCTGCAGCTGCGCTCTAGTACAGGAGAATTAGTGCAGAACTTGATTTCTGTAGACGCTTTGCGGCGTGTACAGAGAACCATCAGGGAGCAGAGCTTTGCGGCCCTCCCAGCTGCCCCGGGGCTGGGTGCACGGGCACCGCGCGGGGTGGGACAGGAGAAGGTGGCGGGGATGGCCACACCGAGGAACATTTCCACCGCTCCTGCTGCAGCTGGTCACCCACACCTGGCACCAAGTCAGCCACCCTTGGCAAAGTCCTCGTAGGCTGCCTTTCCCTGGCGGGGTTGCTGTGGCGGGAGGAGCCAGCCATGCTGCCTGCAAACCAGGCAGCCGCAAGCCAGCGTCCTTTTCTTCAGGCTGCCTCTGTGCTTGTTTTTCACATCCAGGAAGGAGTAAGTCATGTTTATTATTTATTTCGGCTATTCCTCACTTATAAATCAAACAAAAAAGGTCAACAATGTTGTTTCACCCTATTTGCTTCCTTAACGTTGAAGTCGTCCTCACCACGGCTTCCCTGGCCTGCAATGACTGGCAATGTGCAGAACAGCTACCTGACAGGTAGCCAAGATCTTTCTCCTGGAGGTTAGATGTGGTGTTGTCTGCTTCCCTCTGCTTTTTTTTTGTGGCATTTATGGGTTTTTTTTCTTTATTTTTTTTTTTTTCTTTTCAGAAGGGTGGGGGACTGTTTTGTTCCTTTCTCCTCTTCTCCTCCTCCAAAGACGGGCTGAAACTTGACCTCCTGATTGTTCATCCCAGACACTCTCAGGAAAGCTTTGAGTGGTAAATGAGGTTCCAAATGCAGGAAGAGATTACTGTATTTTTCTTTTCTTTTTAAAAACCTTGAATAGATGAAAATAGATGGTAATCAACAAACCTGTGGCTAGAGGAAAAATCCCTTTAACTCACATTTTACTTCAATTACATTCAGGACAAAGAAACACATTGCACCATGTGCATGAATAGATGCTTTATTATTCAAAACAAGCTTCAAAGAGCATTACGTCCCCTATAGAAAATATGCAATCAGTGTTTAATTCAATGGTAGGATGCAAATTTAAATTCCCATAAGGGGAAGACTGTTAATGCCATTTAAATTGGTTGTAAATTACAGATAATACGCTTGAGACCCGAATACAGATTAGCAGAGTGTTGCTTTATGAATCCAGCCCTACTTTGAACTTATTATGTATTTATTTACGGAAAATAAGACAATGCAGGCTTGTTTACACCTATATTTTATCATCTGACACACTATATATGCGGAAAAAAAAAGAATAGTTTGTTTTTAAAATGCAGAAGCTGTTAGCTCCAGTTTGATGGGGACTGGTTGTGTGGAGATGCTCTTTGGTTGCAACCATATCTGTTCTTCTCTCTGTTTGCTCCAGTGTTACATGTTTCTACAGCTTTCGAACCACACAGAAATTAGCCTGGAGGAATCACCATTTCCCTATTTTATTAGCAGCAGAGGGAAAATCCTGGTGGCTTAATGTAACCCATCAGTTCATGTGTTCATGTGTGCTTGGGGCACCAGCCCCTTGCAGGGCTCGGGGGCTGCTGCTGTCTTTGCTGGGGTCAGCACCTTGGTTGTTTCTCTTCAGCGAGCCCGGTGTGTCCCTCCCCATGGTCCTGGCTGCTGAGCAAGGAGCCCAGGCTCTTGGCAAGAGTTTTTAGGAGATTTTTTGTTTCCAGAGAAAACAAAGTTCTGTGGCTTCATCCTTTGTGCACCAAAATAATCATTAAAAATACTGATGCACTTTAAGACTAGGGTGTTTAAAATGAGCTGTGTGTCTCACGTGGCACCACGTCTGTTTGCTGTTACTTTCTACAGCATATTTCTTGCCCATTTTTCTATTGCATTTGTATAAGACAATAACTTGTAGAACCAAGAATTTTTATTTTGTAAAAAACAACTAACTAGTCATTCGAGAAGCAGCTCTGCAAACCACTGATGGTATGAATGAGTCCTTCTAATATGGATCCCATTAAGGCCATGCTAGCAATGTTTTGCTGGGCTGTGTCATGAGAAATTTTGGAGCACTTTTCTTCAGGTCTGGGGTACATTTTGTACATCCCAGGTGTTTTGGTATAACACCACAGAATCATAGAATCATAGAATCATTAAGGTTGGAAAAGACCCTTAAGATCATCGAGTCCAACCGCTAACCTAGCACTGCCAAGTCCACCACTAAACCATATCCTCAAGCACCACATCTAGCCTTCTTTTAAATACCTCCGGGGATGGAGATTCCACCACCTCCCTGGGCAGCCTGTTCCAATGCCTGACAACCCATTCAGTGAAGAAGTTTTTCCTAATATCCAACCTAAATGTCCCCTGGTGCAGCTTGAGGCTATTTCCTCTCATCCTATCACTTGTTACTAGGGAGAAGAGACTGACCCCTGCCTCACTACAGCCTCCTTTCAGGTAGTTGTAGAGAGCGATAAGGTCTCCCCTCAGCCTCCTCTTCTCCAGACTAAACAACCCCAGCTCCCTCAGCCGCTGCTCATAAGACTTGCTCTCCAGACCCTTCACCAGCTTCGTTGCCCTTCTCTGGACACGCTTCAGCACCTCAATGTCCTTCTGGCAGTGAGGGGCCCAAAACTAAACGCTATACTCGAGGTGCGGCCCCACCAGTGCCAAGCACAGGGGCACGATCACCTCCCTGCTCCTGCTGGCCACACTGTTCCTGATTCCTGATACAAGCCAGGACGCTGTTGGCCTTCTTGGCCACCTGGGCACACTGCTGGCTCCTGTTCAGCCGGCTGTCAACCAACACCCCCATATGACAAACTGAGTAAAAATACTTCATGTAGCACAACTACCACACTTTGTGGTGAATCTCTTTCAAGGCAGCACAGTTTATCTACCGAGAATCACATAAATGTGGCCATTGATCTCAAACACTATTTTACAGAGTGTTTTTTACTTTGAATGTATACCTGCGGGTGGGTGGGTGGGAGGATGGAGGGGCAGAATTCATCTCTTTTTATTGTTTCCAAGCCTTTCAGCCACATCATGGGAAACGTCCATTTCAGAGTTACCTGGAGTTTACACAACCGCTTGCATATTCATCCTAAGCTGACTGTGGAAAAAAACACATTTATCCGCCTTACTTTCCTCCCACTGTTTCCAGGCCCATTCAGTTCTTTAATACAGATGAAGCACCGGAGATCCTTGAGCTTTTCAGTCATCTTAAGGAGCTCACTGCCATCAGAAAGCTCTTCTTAAACAAGATGTAAAGGCTCTTACCCAGACTTATCTTAAACTTCTTGTGTGCATATTAACCAGCTCACACTGCTGCAGCCTGCACTGGGAAAGCATGTGGCTCATTCCTAGACCTTTCCAACTCATCCTGACCTCTGCTGAGGTCAGGGCACCAGAAGTGGACGCAGTGTTATGGCAATGCTCCCACAGAAAGATAATTTAATTGCATGCAGGGGTGATACCATTTCTCTATTTCTACTTGCTCAGATGCTCTTGAAATCTGCTTGTTCCGCTGGCTAAATCGTTATACTCGGAGCAACATATACAGTAATTTATCTCAAATGATTCCAGGCCTCTTTTAGGGTCACTGCTTTCCCAAACACAACCCCCATCTTACACTTCTGGTCTGCTCAATTTATTTCTAAATTTGTAACTGCACCTACACCTACATGAAAATGCATGTGGTTTACATCAGCCATCATCACCGGAGATGCAGGTCTTTCTGTCCAGGTTATAAAACTTATATTAAATAGCATTAGAGCAAGAATAGGCTCCCATCTGACACCACTACAACCACTCTGTATGGGATTATCCTTCCCTACTTCCATCTTTTTTCAATCTCTCAGTTCACTAGTTTATCAGTCTTTGGATGGGACCTGCGTTGGTTTTGTTCAGCGTTCTTTTTTGCCAAAACACAAAAATGTAGGTACTTTATGGCAATACAGTCTTTTGTGTCCTACATAGCTGTGATTTCATTAAAAACATGCTATCAAGTATATTTGATAAAACCTGTTTTCCATAAAGTGATGTTGATTGGCATTACTTATGCTCTCTTCTTTCCATTTTTTATGGACTGCGTCCCCTATCAGCTTTTCCCTGGACCAGGCCTGGGATCAATGCCAAGATAACTCGTTTAGTGTCTCCTGCATCATTCCATTGGCTTTCTAAAACGTTGGCCCATCACTTGCTTTTAGGGGCCTCCTGGTCTTTTTCTCATTTGCTTTTTATTCCACTCTCCCACTCCCATCTTTGGGGGATCTTCCCAGGGCTTAAAGATTTAGTTCAGAGGACTTCTCTGCTGGTTCTTATGTTACTCTTGGGTACAAGCTACTTAGGCCTATAGATTTTAAATAGTTACAGATTATGAATAATGACAGGCTAGAATTTCAGACCCATATATGCTGTGTAGAGGGAAAGCATGATCTCCCTGCTGAAGTTCAGACACAGCTCTAGGTTTCATTCTGGGCTCTTCCAACACTTTTTTGGTGTGAATGAGCATAAAACATTTACATCCAGTGGGCCAGCTCACCCTTTGCTTCATTCTTGCCTGGTGTTTTGCACCAGTTCAATATGGGCATAAACACATTACCCAGTCAGCCTGACACTTATCACTGCGCTTTCAGCACTGCCATCTTGAACCTGACTGTGCTCTGATTGAAGTAATTTGGTTTTGAAATGGGCATCATTAGCATTGCAAGTGATCTCTGGATTTTAGGATGCAAGTTCTGAAACATCCTGCTATCGCTAATTGTCGAATTTCCTAGGCTCCTCTGTAGTGTGAATAAGTTAAACTGTTTCATTAATGACAAATGGCTATGTGTATTTATATTTCCCTCTCCATACCATGGTCAAAGGTGAGTGCCACTGCAAGGAGGAAGACAGCAGAGTCACATCCAATGTATAGTCAACATTTGCACACAACGGGCTTGAGTCTCATTGTTTTTCATTGCAGGAGATACCTGGCACTTCATAGCCTCGAGGTCCCATAATCACCTTCCCCAAAATTTGAAAACTTAAATGCTATAACTACATAACTGTCATATTTAATTAAAGCCACGCAGAAGCAAGGCTGATGATAGACAGACATGCTACTACCATGTCACAGTAGGATTGCTCCCAGGTGTGACAGAAATGAGTCTCCCTCTGTCCCTCACTCTGCACCCCTAATCCTCTCACCTCCTTTAATCATACCCTTCTCAGTGTAATTAAAGGAATTTTCTCCTTGGCCTTGTTGGCTACAGGTACCAATTTGCAACATCTGTTTGATCGATGATTAACACGTCCTCAGAGCGAAACTGGGGGCACGCCTCCAGCCCCCTGCGAATGCTGCCACCTCTGTCCTTCTCACCTCATGCAGAAGGCTCTGCCCAGCCCAGCCCCGTCTCCTCGCTCACTTATGTATATCTGTTGCTGCAGAGCAGAGCAGAGCATCCCTTGGTAAGGGCAGGTGCCAACACATGTCCCACAGATGCAACAGACAGGAACAGCATGGCCCAGGGAAAGGTTAAAGAAACGCTAAAAGCCTCCCTGGGTGCACTGCCTGGTAGCCTGTTTCACAGCGCACAGGGCTGTCTAGTGTTTATGACTTTGAATAGAAGGCCAAGTTTGCTCTTCCAGTTTCTGTATGAAATAGTGTGATAACATATCAAGCGGATAATGTCAAGAGACTTTGGGCTATATTCCTAAATGCTTCAGTGAATCGGTAAAGACACAATAAATTATTGCTTCAGAAGTTTCTTCATTCACCTGCTCCAGGCAAATGGGAAAAGGACAATCAATATTTCTTTTGAAATGCCAGAAATCCTAAACGTATGAAATTTCCTGACAGTCCCTACATTTGCACTGGGATTTTATGAGGTTGTATCAGTTGACCTTCCCCCTATCAGAGTTCAAGCAAGCTGAAAAAAAAGAATTGTAATAAATATAGACACAGATGGATTTAAGCACAATACCGCAAACCAAAGGACGTTCAGTAATCCAAAAAATGGGCCATGTTCTAAAGGCAGTTCATTCTCAATTTTCAGTGGAGGAATTGATAACATTTCCCATTGAAATGGAAATGAAATGGAGTTCAGTGAGACAAAGTTTTGCTCCGTAAAAGGCTCTGATTCTGAACCAGCATCTTAACAAAGCTTTACAGATAAGAGAACAGGAAGCTTTTGTTTGGTTATTTGTTTGTTTTCTATTAAGAGAAGGGATTTAAGGAAGGCAGAGGGAAGAAGGTGGTGGTACTGCCCCAACAGCTACCTGTGAGCTGGCCATCGCTCCTTCTCGATGCTGCACCCAGGTGTGGCTCACAGCAGACTGTATGGCCATTCCTCATATGAAAGTATGAACTTCTGTCTTCAGCGTCTTTTAGCTTTTGAAGCTTCTTCTTTCTGTCTTTGGTCTGCCTTTTTCTCCTGGCATGCCTGTTTCCCCCTCAGCCACTTCCACACATCTCCCCACGCATGAGAAAATCCTTCAGATTTCACAAAGCACCTATCTTTCCCTTTTCTTTAAATTTCTCTTGAAAACTTTCCTCAGCCACAATACCTACAAATCTCTCCCATCTGGGGCTGGTTAGGCAAATACGAGCTGTGACTTCTGGTTTTCTACAAACTCTCTTCCTTTTATTGCTCCTCCACTTTCCCAGCCCAGCTCTAAGCCAATTTTGCCCACCCCTTGCACCCTGCCAATGTGCACATCTTACGGCAAGGGGGCTCTCCTTTTTGCAACCCACATGCAAGATGCCCAGCACAGAGCCTTAGCGAACTGGCTGGAGTTACCCAGAGGGAGCCATCTGGGAATTTGCACAGCAGATTTCTCATATTCTGTAACTGGGTCCAGTTATGGAACCAGAGCAAGTGAGCTTGCTGTCCGCATACTGCCGGTGCCAGCATGTTGAGCAGTAACACTCTTGTCTTCTGCAGGTCAGTTCTCAGCAATCAAATAGTTAAATATCCAGCTTTTTACAAAGTTCAGTGGCTCTTATGCTGCTCACAAACACTGCTTTGTGCTTTGATCGTTATTTGCACAACACTAGGTGCTTCATGGAGACACCGAAATTGGAGCACTAAAGCAAGCCCAAGTGGTTTCTCAGGCTGCCCCTTTCAGACGCTGCCCTGAGGTAGGCACAGCTCCTGCTGCCTACCCCTATTTCAATGAAAATCTACAGGCTGAAACTCTTTTGGGTGTCTCTGACAGAAATACTGTGTGGCGATAAGTAAACTCGAGTTTATAAAACTTCCTTATTGGTACAAGGAACAGGGAAGCCATTTTCCCAATGTGTCTCACCCCTGTCCCTAAATACACAGCACACACCACATATGTGGAGGTGAGACGTACATGTTAAACTGCAGAGCAATGTGCTAAATGAACTTGTATTGCACTCCCAGCAGCTTTCCCTGCCCTCTGACTTTTATCCCATCTCTCAGGATTTGCTCCAACATTCTTCTGAACAGCCACCATTTAAAAACAGAAAACTAACCCAGAAAGCCCACCATCACCAAAAAAGGGAACACAATCCAGCCACCTGCTAGAGGGCTTTTTTCCTTCTTCCACTCAAGAATTTCCACACAATGTAACTTGGCCAGGGGAAGAGATGAGCAAGATGTAGTCCTGGACTGGTTAGCAGTTTCTTTATACATAGCATCTCTGTGATCCTAAGGCTTTTATCCTGCAATTATACAGAGAAATGTAAATGGAGAGCTAAGTCCTGCTGTTTGGACGTGGCAGCCTTTCACCACAAGCGTGGCACAAGATGGGAAAGCAGAGAATCAGACTGTGCAGTGTTCAAATTTAATCTTTTAGGGAAAGAAATGAAAGGGCCGCGGCACTGGGAAAGAGAGCTTTCCTGTTTCCTAGTGACACTCCATTTAGATCTGGAAGAGGTCCCAGAAAGGACTTTAAGTATGAGAGACCTTTGTTCTGAAAACACAACTTTGGCCCATTTCAGAGGGGTTTTATGGTTTTCTGTGGGCATGGATAACTGGATTCATGACAAGTCCTTTTGTATCCTTTACCAGCAAAGGGATACAGAAGCTGTTACAGTATTTTTAAATTTCAAAACCCACATTTCTCATTTTTCCTTAATAAGTTTGATCTTTGCAGCATCACCATCATCTGGTGTATACATATTTTATTTACATTAATATAGCACAACACATGTAATTTACTTGGATGAAGTAAAATTGATTCAATTTTGTACTTTTGATTCTCTTCCTAAGAGCTAATTCTCTTTTACCTCCCATATTAGAACCCACTGCTCTCAGGATTAGAAAGTGTTGAAGACCATGATGTACCATTTAACAATGACCATGAAGAATTAGGTAGCAGCGAACTTGTAGCAATATGTATATGAATATCATAGCATTTAAGTATGAACCACTTAAATTCATATCCCAAGAACCAGCAGTGAGCTATAATGCAAATCATGTGTTGCATTACCTTGTTGCCGCTCACATAATCCCTTACGAGTGGCTGTGCACATAAGCTGGTGTCAATGATTTCTATCCACATTGCACATAAACATAGTTCAAAAGGGCATTTGACCATAACAGCCAAGGGATGGAGCGTAATTCAACAGAGGGATTGACAAGCTGCTCAGAGTCTCCCCAGCAGGAACCTGAAGACCTTGGAGATGTGTGGCAGCATGACAATGGCCATGATCTGAAGTCACGGAGGTTGGGCTGGCACCAGGATGGGTATTTGTAGTTGTCCTCACTTGTACAGACCAAAAAGGACTGGAGCCATGTGATTTCCTTAGTGCTGGGGACTTCTGTGTCCTTGGAGAAGGGGTGAGATTTACTTCAAACATCTTTAATAAAAGAAAATTATGAGAAGCCATTCTCCAGGCAAGAGCTGTAAATACCACTGTGTATATTGGCTTTTAAAACAGAGACATTAGCCAGAGTATCTCAGACTGTGTAATTTAGGATCTTTTATCATTTCATCTTCCGGTTATGGTACAAAAAGAAGCAATGTCTGGAAGATAAATTTCACATGCAGAAGAAAATCCCTCACTTCAAATACATTTAATACTTGAATAGTGTAATACAAAGGTCAGTTTTATTATTTTTCCAAAAATGGACTTAAAAACTCAGTACCTCCTGCAAAATGGCTAAGTTCTTGAAAACTACCTAAGCTTTTACAAGATTCAGATCTTTCCCTTCTTCAACATCATAGGGACCGAAGTTATTGTAGTCTGAGAATCCCAGTATATTTTTCATGACACATTGGTGTGTAGCAATGGGTTAAGCAGCAGGTTATTAAACATAAACTACAGTAATGCCTATTTCCCTGTAGAATGGAAGATGCAGACTTCACAAGTTTCTGAGGTTAAATTATAACAACGATTTTGACTGGTCTTTGAGCTCTTGTACTGAAGCAGATGTTCATACTTTGCCTCCATGTGTGATATAGCTATTGAACAAAATTAAATGGCAGAGCAGATGCAGTTGATATGTGATGTAAGCGATTTGGTGACCTTATGGAAGCAGGGAGGAAATCAGACTTCACAACTGTTCATGGTCTGTTCATTGTTTGCGGAAGGTTAAGACCAACAGGTAAAAAAGATTGGGAGGTTATATTGAAAACAGAGTAGTTTGAATGAAAGAAACATGTAGTCCCTGCCATGCAATATATAGGTAATGTGTAATTATCGAAATGGAAACCTGCTTTTCATATGGCATGTAGGCAACAGACCATCACAGAAAACAAGGAGCATGGCAGCTCTTCATTTGTATTTCACCGAAAGAAAACTTATAATTAAGCCAGCCTTAGCAGAAACGTACATGGCAAATTAGTCTTCTCTTACAGAGACAGGAATAATTGCCCGAGGGACTGATGATCTCAGTCATGTCCGTGTCCTGGAGGATGGCCAGGCACGAAGAGGCACAGCAGGTGAAGATAAGGCCAACCAGCAGGTCCCAGGAGGTATCCTGGGCATCCTGCATTTGGGAAGACTTGCAAGGGAGATTGCTGAGGCACCAAAAATACTTTACCTTATGAAATACACTTCATGATGTGTGAGTGCATAAATCATCCTGGGAGAAATTTGTCCCTCTGATCTGCCATGCAATTCATGGTGAAGTGGCAGAGGTGTAGTGTTTGCTTGGCTGCAGAGCATGAAGGACACTCAGTCCTCCATGTCTCCTGACACAGCAGGCCAGACCCCATTTCATTCCCACCATCCCATCTGGTTAGGTTCCAACGCTTCAGGCAGCATTTGCCTTTGCCACCAGAAGCCAGCCTCCTGGTTTGCAGTAGGGCTATGTATGTCCTGACCGGTCCTGTGCTGGCATCTCCCCTCACCCTTGACCCCAGTCCTGGCTGGCCCTACCTGCCCCAGCAGACTGACCTGTGCATCACCTTATTGGTGTCAGGTACCTGTCCCACAGGGGAGAAGTTTGAAAATCTGCATGAAGATACCCCTTGTCCACACAGTGCAAGTGGGCTGCTTTTCATTCCCTAGCCTTGTTTCCCACCTAGGGATGCCTTGAAGGGGGTGTGGGGGTGTGTGTGCAATGTGTGAGTGAACAGAACAGATTTTTGTGCTGCATGCTCTTATCTGAGATGTATGGATTTAATAGCAATGCAGAATTTAGCCCAGAGATAAAAAAGCTTTCCTCATAGGTAGGTGTAACCAGAACCACGTGTCATTTCTGACATGGGAGCCTCCAGCTTATGTCAGCCCTGTTTGTTCAGTCTCTGAGAGCAAGACCTGGCATTCAGTACTATTGAATTTCATTTGCTTTCTATTACTCTGGCTTTCAAGGTCACCCAGTTTTTCCTACATGGTCAAGCACTGCACCCTGTCCAGGGGCGTTCATTTTGCAAATGGGAATATATTTTTTGGAGACTACTGTAAATGTTTGATTAACAGCATGCATCAGGAAATGACACCGGCTCCCACTGTGTCTCCCCAGCCCCACAGTGTCACTTCTAGCCCACAGAGCAACCAACTCAGACTGCGCTTCTGGATCATGTGCTTACCCAAAAGTCAGTTTTCTGTCCCAAAAGGGCTCTTCTGCAGCAGTGCCAATGTGGAGCTGGCAAGCAGGCAGCGGAGGCATCTGATGAAACCCCCATCCTACATCCAGTCAAGGTGAAACTGATATTATAGACTTCAGAAGGGTTTGTTTTTCACCAAGTCTTTTCCAAAATAATGTTGATGGATGGCTGACAGAGCATCACCCCTCTCCGCCTGTACCCACATGTGGGTACCCACAGAGGTTGGGGTCCTTGCCTCTTTCAGGGACATTTCAGGGTCCACATGTGGGAATGCCAGTGTTTTGGTCAGCCTCCCTCAGCACAGGTGTAAAAATCCTGATTTAAGACTAATTATGGCAAAGGAATTATTTTTGAGCCATGATGGCAGCCAGTCCCAATTAGCTCTAAATAGGATATAAGCAGTGGGGGGGTCAAAACCTTCTGTCAGGAGAATCTAAGCTAGAAGAGGCTGAGGAGAGCCCAGACACAAGCAAAATAAATAGAAGTCTTTTCAAGCGGAGGATTAGGTCGTGTTATTGCTTCTCAGTTTCCAATAACCCCGAGTCCTGGAAAAAAGGCAGGCAGAAGGTTGGGCTTTCTCTGCTCTGCCGCAGCGGGGAATGGCCTCGCAGTAGCCCCTGCCAAATAAAAAAAAAATAATAAATTACCTTTATCAGGGTAATTTTCCAAAGGCGGCTCTACCGTCGTTCCCAGCACCCATATCCTGGTAGCCACGTCCACAGCTTTTCATGTTCAGCACGTTTCATGTGGTCAGCAGAAGCCCATCAGACAGCATTTCCTTCAGCTGGCCAAAGGAAATCCTGCTTGATTCCTTCTCGGTTTATTCTGGGCGCGGCCTTATGGCAAGCGTCTCATGCCTTTAAGTTTCCTCCCAATCAATAGACCTGAGCTGCCAGGCAGCTGCATTTTCAAGAGCTACACGTAAAGATGTTCAAAAGGATTTCAGACTCATTAATAATGTTTTACAGTGTTATCTCAAAAAAATATTTACAGCTTTCCTTAAACATTACAACTAACTTTCTGATTTTAATATACATTTGTCCCATGGGTTTTTCACCCATTAATATAGATTGAGTGACTATTCTAATGTACAATAGCAGATTTTGCCCTGTGGTTTAGTGGCTGGCTGTGGTTGACTGATACCCAGCCCTCTGAATCCCTGCTGAGTATCTAAGCTCTATGAGCTGCAGTGAATGCATTTAATCTACATAAAAAGAACACAAATTGCATGTTAGCCTTTTTGAGCCCAGTAATCAGTTTTACAGTTTACTTGGTACGCTTCTCTGCAGTCCTAGTGGCTCCAAGGAGGTTCCAAGGATTCTTCCTCTTTTTTTTTCCCTACCCATCTCACGTAGAAGAAAAGTGTTTGCATTTTGATTGTGCTCATTCCCTGACCCCTGTAATTTAACCATTGTTCATATTTAGTGCCGACTGGAGTCCTGCGGGGCAGCTGATAACAATAATTTGTAACAAAGCATACGCAGGCTCCATTTTTTTTTATCCTTGTTTTCCCTAATAATGCAAAATTAAATTTGTTAATTAAAACAGATCAAATCAAATAGGATTCTGGGGCTGCAAAAGTACATGGATTATCCTGGCCTCACATATAGGATGATTATAATATTTGGCATGTATATAACACTTCAAAGCAGCGTCGCGGTTAATCCTTACCCTACCGCCCCTCTGAAGTGTGTTGTTATTCCTTAATTTGCAGATGAGGATGCCCAAACAAAGAGGTTAACTCCAGAATTAGCCAAAGCTGGCACAGGCACGAGTGGCTTGCTGCAGGCACCCCCAGAAGTGTGGTTTTGGACAATTGAGAGATTAGCAGGGAAGCCTGTAGGTCCCCCATGCTTGTGCGGGATGGGGGATTCGGAGGTGATGTCCCGGAAAGGGGCTCAGAGGCTGCAGGTCCAGTCGGGGTGCTCCAAGCCAGAGGCACACAGAGCACCCTGTCACAGCGGCATCGTGTGTAGACCACAAGGTGCAAACTGAGTTGCTTATCTGCCAGTTATTGCCCAACATGTCATGCAGACGAGAAGCTTATCCCAAAATTATTATAAACTCAAACACATACATGCTCTTCGGGACTCGGAAAAAAAACTAAACTAAACTAAACTAACAACTAGGGGAAAAAACATCAAAATACCCTTTAGACCAAACAGTTCTCTGGTAAAACGCAGTTTCAGCTAAATATTTTGTGGGGTAATGTTGATATCAGTGTTGGCAGATGAGAAAATATTTTAACCTTCCATCTCAGCTCAATTTTAGCTCAGGTCATTTTGATGTTTTTAGTGTTGCCGTTTTCATACACAAATACACATTGGTGTGTGAGTGAAAACAAAAAGGAAATTAAACACACCAAAACATGATGTCTTGGCAGCTCTGCAATTTATTTTGGAGGAGAGCTGGATTTTCTGGGGCACTGCAGGACGCGGCACTCCCTGCTAGGGCTCAGTGCTGCTCTCCCTCCCCCTGCTCTGCAAATTCCTGAATGGCAAGATCCTGGTTCCTGAGCAGCTCTGGTGGAGATAATGTTCGAGATGATGGGAGCATGCACAAGCTGGGGTTGAGGTTGGTTGTGGCTAGTTTTCTCATTATGACTCACAGGCTATAAAAGGTCTCTGCTGCTCTGTGGGAGCAGAGCCACAGCCTTTGGCTTCTTCTGCAGCGAGCAGGCTGGGGTGGGAGCATCAGACCCCACGCCGGGGTGAGCGAGTAATTCTGCGTAACAGGCTTGGTTTTACCCTGTTGTGGGGGAATAAAGTGTAACCCTGAAGCTGTGGCCCTCTGGTGGGTCTGCACTGACCCACTGCTCAAAGTGCTGGGAAGGAGGCCAGTGGCATCTCAGAGATGCGAGTTGATGGCAGGTGACAGGACTGTCCCAGAGGGATCAGCCTGAGTATTCCTCATGCACTGTGGGCTACCCAACGGGGCGGAGAGGTGTGGGGTATCCTTGCTGAAGGCGACAGTCATAAATCAGCCTGTGACATGAGCTAATGAGGAACATGATGAGGGGTAAGAAGCTGAGGGTGGCTGATAGCAGACAAAGCTGATGTGTCTGGGAACGTCTCGTACAGCTGGGGAAGTGGCTTGTACCCTCTGTCAGCCATGACAGACAAGGTTAAAAGGATCATCTCCATATTCTCCCCAAAAACATGTACCTTCAGCAACAGTACATTCTGGCAGCTCGAAAGGGTAATCTTTGCAGAAAGCTGTGAGGGCATCGGAAACAGATTACATCTTTTTTCCTTAGAGGAAATCTTCAGGACATCTGGAGGACAGCTATAAAATTTTCCTATTTTATGTTTTAATTGCACTTTGCGATTGTTAGGCTAAGCATCCTGTGCTTTAAAAAGTGCAAACTCCATGCTCAAAGTATACAGAAAATTAAAAGTTCTACCAAGAACTGTAGTTATGTTTTGGTTAGTTGTCACTTGTAACTCGGTATATTATAAATAATGGAAGAGGGAACATTAAAACATGAGCTCCAACAATTTTCACCAAGAGTCCAACAAAGAAACAGACTATAGGTGTTGACAAGAATTGTTTGGTGGAGAATGATATTGCATATTCCAGAGCCTGTGAACATCAGCTTTACATAAACTTCTTCCATATGAGACGTTAATCAGGACAGAGAACTGAGGGATCTGAAAACAATCAACATTTCTTCTTTCAAACCCCTAATGTTCAGTGTGAGGAGTTCATGGTACCCCTGTGTGGTGGGAATGCAGGAGGATTTAGGGTAGCTGTGGGCTGATCAGAGGTGGACGCATCTTCGAGTTGTGTTAGGCAGGCTCTGAGGTGAGAGCCCCGCACTGCCCAGGTGGAGCCACCTGAAGGAAGGGGCTTGCTTGGGGTAGGGGGGTCAGAGCCAGTGAAATGAAGTTCTGAACTAGGGCAAACCAGACCTGAATGAGCCTGGGACACGTAGTAAAAACAAGTAAAAGAAGGAGTAGACAGTACCTGGGAGGTTTAAAAGAATAAATGCAAGGGGGAAGCTGGCAGCAAAGGAGGCAGAGCTGCAGATGTGCACATGCAGCTTAGATAAATATGTGAATTGTTATAGTTCCTACAAATTAAATTTGGTGAGAAAATAAAGTATTCACAAAGTTAATATAATAGCTATATGTAAACTATGAGTATATCTTCAAATGTACTGATACAAATGCACTTCATACGTATATGACTATATATGAAAATATGTAAGCATGGTTTGCATATTGTTTGAACCAGAATTTTGAAGGAAGAAGTAATTTTCAGAAAAATAAACAACTGTATTAGTTTCTAAGCAATATTTCAATTTTGCATTTTCAAATGACATTTTTATTTTCATAAATGCAAAATGCATTTGGAAAAAAAAGGGGCTGGTTGCCCTATTTACCTTTGTATAAATATCTAGTGGTGGAATACAGTTTGATTGCAAAATATATGCTGTTCCCAAGGGAACTGCTGCTTGAAAGGACTCACTAGCCGTGATTAGACTGATCAGGCGTTCATTTGCTCTCAGCTTAAGCTAGTATAAAGCCAGAGAAAGTCAATTGGCTTGAAGGACCTGTGTTACGGTCACCTGGCAAGCTTCTCTTCCTTGTGTAAAAAGGACCAAAACAACGTTATTATGATCAGAGTATTGCTCTTAGCTTGGAGTAGCACCCCGGCTGAATTCAAAGGCCAGATCCGCAAATGTGGTTGATATCACCTGGTCATGTGCTCACAACATGCTCATTTAAACGAGCAGTGATTCCATCAGTTTGTGTTAAGGGCAAAACTTGCCTTAAACCGTGGGGCACAGCAAGTTCCTTATGACAACAACTCTTTTTTTGGGGGGTGTTAAACTGGTGAAGGCAGCACCACCCTAGGAAGGCTCAGGGGGCCAAGGCCAGACTCCCTGCACCCACTGTCAGTCTGGCACATCCATCATCTCTAACCCCTGCCAGGGAAGGCCACCAAGCAGCGCATGCCCCTGCTGCTCCCAGTGCCTGGTGCAGGGATGCTCCAGAGGCTGGCAGAACCTCTCTCTCCCTTGTTTCGTCCCAGCCCTCCCCGCTGGGGCTGGATCTGCCCCTTGCATACATCCCTGTGTCTGACCCTGTGGGTCAGACCTTCAGCACACACAACTTGGGAATGCACCGATAAGAACAATGCTTCAAATTATCTACATATTTTTATGCTCTCTTTTTTTGTGCCTCTAAATGCTCTTGGGGGATATTTGTGGGGTGTTTAGCTTTTTTTTTCTGCAAAATGAATCTGAAAGATTAATGCAAAGTCAAGCAATCTTCTTTTACTTAAACAAAGTTGCTCACACATATATTCACTCCCCACGTCTTGGGGAGTGAGTATTTATACATTGAATTCTGCAGTAATAATTTAACTCCAGTGTGCCTACCACCCACCAGAATGCCAGCAATACACATATTCTTTCAAGTAACATGGTAGATTGGGGACTTTAACAGAGCGAAGCTAGAACAATCCCAAAATTGGAGGGTTTAATCCCACAAGTAACTACGCAGAGCCAGGTGGGAGTCACTTTGGAGAGCTGCGAATGTCTCTGCTCTGCAGCATAAGGCTTGGAATCAAAAAGAGAAGAGAAAATCTCTTGGTCATGTGCCCAGCTTCCCTCTCCCACTCTCAGGGCTGTCACCACGTAACCACAAACCACAGTTTTTCTCATCTTGCATGGCCACAGAGATGTGCCTTGGCCTCTGGTCTTGGCAACTGTGCTACATACCAGGTACTTTCTCCCCCCAAAAGTTTAAACTAAGTTTTTCTTTCCTCGACCTTTGGCCAATGCTTGCTGTCCTACCATAAATAATTCCCCACCTTTGTTTAAACTGTTAAACTGAAGGTATTTATTGCTTGTCATCATATTCCCCAGGATTTTCCTCTCTCCGCTAAATATACTGGTGATCTGTAGTCATTCTTCATAAGTCTTACCCTCCCATATGTCCATCCTTCCATCCGTCCCTCTTGATCTGACCCCGCAGACAAGTAATGCATTTTCAGCCAACCTAAAAGGAAGATGAACTTGTTTCTGAAGGGGTGGAGAAGGAAGGGCACGGCAGCAGTGCAGAGGGCAGGCTTGTCATGCACAACTTACAGAGCCCACCAGATCATCACCATTTTCACTTGAAGAGTAGCGACTGCTCCCATGCAGCCCTGCTCCCAAACAAGGCTATTATACTCAAGCTGCAGGACAGTCAAATTTCATTATCCCTTCTGCAAAACATATGGAGGAAACAAAATATTGGAGGATACTCCAGTGACAGCTAATGACATTACTGAAATTGCTATAAATATCATCTTTAATCTAATCAAAAACAGTATATCAAAGGCATTAAAGCTGCAGATGCTTACTGTGCCAGGGGGGAACCAAATGAAGCCTTGCAGATGTGTCATACTGTGAAGTTATATTTGCATAATAGAAAATGAATGCTGGTTGTATCTCGGATTTCTGCTGCTTTTTAAACCGGAGGGGATCTGCACGTTGTATTTAGCGAAGATCTTTTTAGGTACCCCAAGGTTCGGCCAAACAAACAAAAATACAAATCAGCTGCAGGCCTGACAAAAAAAATTCCCAGTGAATGGTCACTTTATCCCTCGCTAATTATTACCTGGGCTACTCTGTCATGTATTTAATTAGCATCATTTCTCTTGAAAGCACGTTTTGCTGAACTGATGCTGACTGCGGGGTGAGAACCGACAAAGTAACATCAAGCAGTTAATTAACTAGTTAGCACATTTCCTTCCTTCTTAATTTCTTTTTTTGATTTTCATTTAGCTGCCTTTAGGATCTGAATTTTCAGGAGGTTTGTTTCTGGGCAACTGGAGGTAGTGATGGGTGAGAGGGGCCCTACCAACATGACTTCTGTGATATTATTTTACTGTTGTAGGGGAGAGGCTGTTTTGTGCCCTCGTGGGGTCTCTAGCACTGTGGTGAACACTTCTGGGAAATAAAATAACAGGTGTACGTTTATTAAACACAGGCACAATCCTGCTTACTGCTGGAGGAATGAACAGAGAGGGCACACCTCCCACTACTGGGCTCAGGTTTCCCCTCTAGTGCACACAAGAGCAGGAGATGCTCCTGGATTTCGGCTTGCTTGCTGAGCTGGAATATTTCCAAAATGGTGGAGTTGTAACAACTTTGGGCTTCTACAACCATGAACCAAGAGACACTGGCCAACCCGGGTGATGCACTGCTTCCATCACAATGTGCTCTTCTATGTCAACCAAGGGACTATGGAAATCTCATTAAAACAGACCGTCTAATAACATTTTCATTTGACCTCATTCCAGAAGAAGGTACGGAGCTAAGAAAAGAAGAATCTTGTGGGGTTTTTTGTTTTGTTTTAGCTTGTTGTCTGTTCCTCTATTTGGTCACCCTGATCAGCAATGCCTCCCTCTAAAGGCTACTTACACCTCAACCATGTCCTTGCCTGAGATGTTCTGGTCTCCCAGCAGCCCTACCTCCAGCTGTCCTGGCTTTCGTCATGCTCCAACTTCTCTCTTTGGTGGGATGAGAATAGCACTTGTTTCTGGTAAAGCAATCCAGTTCTTTGTTACATATGGGTGATTCTGGTGTAAAGGATCAGCCAAGTGTTTCCCAGCCACCTTGTGCAGTTGGGCTACATATTCAGGTCCAGCAGCAATATGTTTGTCTCACCCCGCTCAGGTCTTTGGAAGGAGATTTTTGGGGTTGTCCTAAATGGACCATGGTGGGAATATCCATTAACAGGGCTAAAAAGGGTGATATGGTCCTGGTAACTCAGCATGAGCGTTGTGGAGGTCTGTGGTCGCCCCTGTGCTTATAAACCCCAGTAGAAGCATTGCACTGAGCAGGACAGCAGAGCTCTGTCTTCACGGGGTGGCTGAGGATGGCTTTCACTAAGCTGCACACTAGATTTTACATGGCATGAGGCCCACATGTGGTCTCTACTGGAAAAAATGGATTTTGCCCTAAAAGATTATGTGCCTGGATTTATTTATGCAGCAATTTGCATGAAGATATTCATTTTTAAATTAGTCCCCCAAAAGCACCAGGAAAAGAAAGAGGCTGACTGGAAAAAGGATTTCTGTTCAGCCTTAATTTAAAGTGGAAAATAAAGTTTGTACTGCTGCATGCCAAATATATTAGAAGGATTTGAGATTAAAATATAGAGTAGGTTAATGGCAGTTTTGTAATCTAATCTGCTGTTGAATTCTGATTTTAGCAACCCTCTTTCCTCCTTGGGCTTAGAAGGTCTTTGTGTTTCTGTAAACTCCAGCAGATTCAGAGTTCAGAGTTGAAAGTTCAGTGGTTTAAATTTGCCATGCTGCTAAGTGCTAAGGCTTAAGAGCGGTGAATAACTGCAGTGTGAAGTCTGTTATACCACCAGGACTTCTCCAGCTCCCTGAGCCAGTGACCAAATCCACCCCAGGGATTTGCACCCCAGCCCCCATGGGCTGCTGCCCATGGGTGCCATGCGTTCCTGCCTCTTTTGCAATGGCGCTCAACGGGAGTGCCTGCATGCCCACGATCGGACAACTCCCCAGAGGCAGGACACACCAGCAATTTTACTTTTAAACATAGCTCAACTTCCTCACCTTCAGTGGACAAGGTTGTCAAAAGGCAGGCCCTAGAGATGCAGGCCACATTGCACGGTGCTCCTGGGCATCCCCTTCTCCAGGGGCACACGGGCTGCAGGCAGCCAAATTCCTCTCACTGCCTGTTTTCTTAGAAAGGGGAGCAAGCAGAGAAGGAGATCTGCTGTTGCGGACCTCAGAGGGATCCTTGGCATGTGAATCTGAGCCAGCAGGATGGCCCTTGGGCTGGTTCTCCTGTGTGCTTTAAAGGGATGCTGAGTGTGTTGTGTTCCATTAGGAGTGGATCTGAGGTGCAGAAGCACCGTGTCACGTTGGGTTTTAGCAGCTGCCTGAAAGGACACGAGCTGACTGTGCCTCTTAAATGACGCTTTTAACTCAGCTCGACTGAAAATGTTGACAGACACAGTGTGGATTTAGTACTTTTGATACTTATGGGGAAAGACTGGGGAAGGAGGAGGAGGATGTCCAATGGTTTAGAAGGGGAATATTTAGGAAGATGCAGCAGAAGAAGCAGTCAGCAACTGGTACGCCTAACCTACAAATGTCAGCTCTACAGAGTGAGTCAGTCTAAAAATAACCTCCAATTGTCTCCCAGCTACTCCAGCAGCACAGTGAAAGCGCAAGTGGTTGAGAAAAATCACCAGAGGGGGAAGAACGATTCTCTGTCTGGCTTTTTTTTTTAAAAAAAAGACTATGCTTTTAGAAATTTCTAATTAAAAAATGAAGCAAATACCAGGATCTCAGAAGTCTAGATACAAGTTAACCTTGTTTAATTGTATTCACTGTATTTATTTTGCTTCTGAAAGGCAGCATAGGCTGAATTCCAGATATTCCCTGGAACGCTCTAAATGTAAAACATGGGTATCCTTGCAGAATTGCATGAGAACACACCCCATCATCTAGGCTAGACTCCCTTTCTAGACTCAATATTTTAAATGAGAGTATTGAATATCCCTCCCTATAATTTGCATACTTTCTTTTTTAGCAGTCTCCCTGTTCATTTACGCCCTGTGAACCATTCCTTTCTCTTTTCAGTGATCATTGAAACACAGTTTGTCTATGGCAGCATTAAATTAATCCATGATAGTATTTCAGAACAATTTTTAATGCATGATCCAGAAATCTGTAGATGGTTTCTTCCTCCCCCACCCCCCCACCCAGCCTGAAGCCATTGCTCTATAACAGGTGCATACTGGCTTCAGATGCAGTAAGAGCCAGAATAATGCCAACACCGTTCCAGCCCTATGCACTACCATTTGGTATAGCAAACCAACCAACCCAAACGGAAAGACCTGACACACGCAACATTGTAAACAAACAGGCAAAAATGCTTTTGAAAGACATGAAAACGAAATACCTCTCCAATGATATATAGGACTGCTGCTTACCTGCAAATATTCCTGAGATGGAATGTGCTGCTGAAGAGTAGAGGGACTACCTCTCCTATTAATACTGTATGATTCTCCGGTTTAGGGTCTCCATCCCAGCTGGGAACGATGATGCCATGGGGTCCCTCCACTCTGGAACGGGAGTTTTTCCGGAAGCTGAGGTTTTGAACACTTAAGCCTGGAAAGTACCATTGTCAGACTTAAAACATTCCTCATCTACTCTGTTATATTCCACTTTTCTACTCTGTGAGTGGAAAAAAAAAAACCGCAGTGGGGCTCCTGACACAGACTTCCAATCTCTTATGGACCTCATGGTATATGCGTTGCCATAACAAGAACAGAGCAAAAAAGGTCAGGCTTGCTACTGGTGATGCTACCGCTCAGGAAAGATCAGCCACAAGGATGCAGAGGAGCACGTGATGAGGGAGGCAAGGTAGCAAGAGAGGGGATGCTGCACTGAAAATACACTGTGCGCAGGGTGGGATGATGGCAGTGGCTAGTGTCCCTCTAGGACCAGTTCCTCAGCTGGTATGCCGTCATGAGTGCTGGTCCATGATGGGTTTGCAACAGTGGCAAGACTGGTCCCTCTCCTCCTAACACCGCATGGGCAGGTCAGGTGAGGAAGATGTGAACAACATCACACAAGTGACTCTTCCTCATGGTGAGGCAGCATTAGATACCTTCACACATTTACCCTTACCTGGACTCTACCGGGCTTTAACACTGAATGCACCAGAGCCTAGGAATGCAAAGGACAATGCAGAACTGGTGGCAGTAAATCACTCATACGGGCACATGAGAAAGAAGTGGCACAAAGCACTGTTAAGCTGTTAATTGATTATTTGAATTTCCCCTGGATTCATTGTAATCAGCCCAGAGAAGGACTCACACCATGGAAATGCAGTTAGACTTGGGCAGACCACCAGGTTTGGGCTTCAATTTTTCAACGCTTCACTGTTGCGGGAGCTCCATATGTGGCTCAAACATGCCAGATGGCCTAAAACACACACTGTCCTAAATACTCGAACACCTCTCCCGCCCTGCAAAGCCACTGAACACCAGGCACATAGTAAACACAGAACTGAATCCCCTCGGATGTGAGCTAGCGACAGCAAATTGAGTACTCAGTTCAAGAGATCAGTTCTCCAGTTTGTGTGGCAAATGGATTTGTTTTACTCACTGATGCCCACTTCCCTAGTTCATTTAAATAACACCTCTCTGGGAGTGCTGATGGCAGGGAGCTTTGGTGACCGAGAGACAGAGCTGTTTATATTTACACCATTGGTCTGAATCCAACAGAGACTGATAGTGAGAGAAAATATTAGCCATCTGCCCAACGCTTGACAGCCTTGCTAGCAGTAAAACTAAGAATGGATTAGATATGGAGGTTGTCTGAATTTCTCTTGCTAGGGTTAGCCTTCCAGCTTGGAGAGGGGCTTCCCTGATGAAGTGGAGCTGTCGGTCCCCTTGCCACCTTTACCACCTGCTGTCAGACTGGCAGGCAACTCCAGCAGTGTCCACCGGAGACTCAGCTTTTATGAACACCAAACTGTTACAAATATTGAAGGAAAAATATTGAAGAGGGAAAAAATATAGTTCTGTATAAGCCATTGCTCTTTCTGGTTGTGCATCGCACTGTTTATGAACGAACAGATGCCACACAATGTCCAGTATTTATGGCAACGCTTACAAAGGCGCAGTTGGAAGGCAGACCTTGCCTGTTACTACATTATTGCAATGTCTTCTTTGCCAAAACAGAGTCCTGTATTTTAATATTTCCCACATGCAATTGTATTTTACCACATACTAAAATGCCTCAGCTGTAAAGATAATACTTTATAGCCTTAGACCTGAGGCGTAGGTAGTTCCCATACTTGAACTGTCAGCACCAGCAGCAGATGCACAGGAGGAAGGCGGCTTTGGCTTTGCTTCCCCTTTGCAGCTGCAGCCACAGCAGAGGATCTGCCTTATCACATGGGTCACTTCTCTGCCCAGCAGCCTACCTTTGAAAAGGCTGTTGGTAATGAGAGACTAGTGGGGCCACATCTCACTAGTTAAAACCTCTCTTCTTGGTTTGACTAAGTAGATAAAATGTCTTAAACTTGATTCAGAAGGTGGGTATGCCTGAGAATAGATCCTGTATCATCTGGAAGCTGTTGGGCTTATAGCAGAATCCAGCAGCAGGGATGGGTAAGGAAAAGATGGTGTTCCCGTGCCCAGATGGGCAACATGGCCCATCTCCCCCACCTTGGCTTGAGACCATGCTGCTCGCCTGGGAAGCAAGGGGGAGGGCACTATGCCACACTGTGGCCTGGAGCTTTGGTCCCCTTTCTCCTTTGCTGTCCAGGCAGAGACCCTCAGCCCGCATCCGTGCGTGTGCATGTTGGGAGGGCACACATGTGCGCTGGGGTCGCAGGCCCAGCTCTTTGCAACCTGCCAAGTAAAGTGGGCTGGGGGGGCTGCAAAACTGCTTGATCCTGGTAGCAACCGGATTCCCCCCGATGTGGAGCCCAGTGGGCAGCACCATGCTTACAAGCAAAGTGTTCCGACTGCGAGTGGTTGTTGGGAGGCAACATGCTTGTCTCTGCTCAACTGGGCTAGTGCGTTTTAGTAAATAATATCCCTTGCTTCTCACACAACGTTCCTGTGGCAAAACATTTGCACTGCCTCGCTTTTATTGTGTGTCTCAGCCAGAAAGGTCCCTACCACAAATGATGGACTTGTATCATACCGGCTACACTTTATCACATAAGGCAGTAATAAATGCATGGAGAAGTACCATGCCTCAGGGCAATTTGGGCACTGTGCAAAGGTCACTCTCTTCAGACCCTAATTGCTCAGCAAAAGTGACATTTAAATTGCATGTTATTAAAATCATAACAAATTTATTTACCTCCTTCCTCATTGGGATCGCTTTTGCATACATTAAACATTTGATATATTGCATGCTATGGAGGTCAGAGTGCGTTTGCATCATAAAATCATGTCTCGTGGAATCGTGATGACATGGGGGGCCAGGCTCCGAATATTACTCATGCACTGGCTGCTCCTGTAGGGGCTGTCATAGAATCCCAACAGCTGGAGAGGGCCAACGCTCTCTGAGCTTTGTAGGAAGATAGTATGGCCCCTGTTTTAAGAAGAGCAGGTAATATTGCAAACATGGCGGGCAAATAATATGGTGAACCCTTCTGGACAGTGAAAGGAATGTTGCAGCAAGAAGTACATACAAAAACAATTGCATGCGCATCTCTGACTCGGTTCTGAATCATTTCTTCAGTGCTAATATTGACACATACACATATGTGTATATCTATACATCTTTCTTTCTGTGACATATATATATGTATATCGCTATGTCTTCCCTTCTTTCTCAGAAGCCAGTGTTCAAGCCAATATTTTTTAGGAATTGGATACACCACTCATCTAACATGTCTAATAGGTGTTTTCTCTCTTGCTTGCCATTAGACTTCAAACACTGCATTTTAGCTTCATCAGCCTGAAAACCACATTCACCATGAGAGCTGTTATCATAGCACCTCTATGTTCCTATTTGCTATAGTATGATTAGCTGAAGGCAGACAAGCTAAAAGCAAGTTCAAACAAGGCAGAATTATTTCAGGTAGCCTCAGTATTATCTATTTCACTTATGTGCATTAATTTCTTTTGTTCATGGAGTTATTTACTTACCTTTTAATGTACTTTGGGACACTTGGAGTTGAATGGTATAAGAGAAGAAAGGTTTTGTGACTATAATCATGACAACCTGACGTCAGTGCCAGAGGCTGAAGGAGATCTAGCTTGCCTTCTTAACTGAAGATGAAATAAACCTAACTAGGTATTTCTCCATGTGTTTAGCTCCCTTCTTCTATGGAGAGACTGTGGAAGATGAGGAGTCATATGGTCTCCTAAAACATGCAGAAAATGTTTACTTGCTGCTTTACAAGGCCTGAGCCAAAGCCTACTGGACACTTTCCAGTCCATTGAATTTTGTTGTTTGGGTTTTTTTCATTAAAGCGGGGAGAATGTTTTCTGCAAATAACGAATTTGTCAAAAAATGCAGTTCTGAAGAAACAACTTGCAGAGTTGAGCCCAACTTGGTAAACAAATTTAGCTGGGAAAGAAATAGGAAACATTCATAAGAACATAACTGAGACTTCCCATGTTTTTCTTTGGAAATTATATATTTGTTCCACGTGTGACATTATTTAAAAGCTACAAAAAGGGGTCTAAGCTGGTTAGACCCTGTAGAAAAATCTCTTATTTTTCTTTGGTTTTCCAGACTGGCCACTGAACAGATGTGCCCTGTGTGAGTTTCTTACTCTCTTCCATCCCACCTTCTCTGTATCACTTTTGCTTCTTGTACGTCTTCATAATTTTGAATGCTCCTTCCCAGCACACCAGCACAGATTCAGCTGAACAGATTCTAAATTACTAATCTCCAAATTTTTTGCAAAGAAAAGATGCCACCATTAGCTGGCAGAAACCTCTTACATTATAGCCTGTGCAAAATATAGCAAACACTGGTGGCTTGCTGTGCTTTCCCACATTGAACTCAAAACACACTGTAAAGAAGACTAGAGGTAAAATCTGTGACCTGTGTAAGATTTGCGAATGAGCCAAGGTATTATTTCCTCTTCCCTATGTATAGGGAAGACTGAAGAGCCAAAATGAACTATGGTCTCTCACCCATAACAGAGCCTTCAACCCTTCAATGTTGCTGCCGGCTAAACCTGCAGGATAGCATCTCATGCCTCTCTCTGTCAGGCAGGATTCCCTCTGATCAAAGCAAGTCAAATCAGCAAGGGTTGCATTTTTTCATTGCTGCGTCGCCCTGTTGCTGATCCTTGCAAATGTGTGAAGAATGTTACAGACTGAGACAGGACTGGGCCTCAAGTTCTTGGTTTTCCTGGAGACCCCCTTTCTGAGGTCTGAGGTCCAGCACCCAGATGAGCCTTGCCAGGGGCTGGCTGTGAGGGGATGGAGCAGGGGGGCTTTTGCAGTCGGCAGGGCTGGCATGCAGGCTGGCACCCTCCTCCCAGTCCAGCTGTCACACTCCTGGCAAGACCTCTTGGCAACCCCAGCTTGCTGCCGCAGTGCTGCGTGGAAGGTGGGAGCGCGAGGGTGGCTCCTCATGGGGCGGTTTGGCTTGTACTGCAAACCAGGAGCAAGCTTTGGAGCTGGCTGCCCTGCTGGTTTTGATTGACTGCAGCTGCTTGTTTGCTTTCAGCTAGGTTGCTTCTGGAAAGCCTGTCCGTTTGACCTGTCTGCCTCCTTCCTGACACTGAGCTTCTTCTCAGCTGCCTCATTTCCTCTCTGTGAGCATAACAGAGGCAGTCTGAAATCTCTCTGCCCGTTGGGCTTCCAAGTGACTTCCCATCTATTTAATCTATCATTAAAACTTAATGCAAGGACTTCCTTTCAGAAAAAAAAATATATCGAGGAGCAGAGCATTCCTTTCCTTTTACTATATTGCCTGATTTTTAGCAACTATACCCAGATACTTGTTTGACAGCTATAAATCTGGAACTCAATCAAATGCCCATACCAACCATGTATAGGAGTTTCCCTGGGACCTTGCTGTCTCTTTCTTTCCTTTTTTTTTCTTCTGCACAGCAGGAGTGAATGGCATAATAGTGGATATTGGAAATAAACTCTTGAGCAGTGGAAGGGCCGTCATTAGTGCTGACAAAAGCAGCTTTTGAGGCTGAGCCAAGATCAAATAAATGAGAACTGGTAGGAGAAGCTGTTGTGTTTATGAACAGCTTATGAATGTGAGGTTTGAGTTATCACTGGTTTTGAATCAATTAACTTTTGTGATGCTCTGTATAGATGGGTCTAAGCTGAGGGTTTCCCTTTGATTTAAGCAGAGGTACCTTTGTCCCAAATTGTTAATTATTTCTCCTTGGGTGGAGCAAGAGGCTTCCCCTAGTTTACTTCCAAGCTGTTTAACTCTAGTCATCACTGTCCTTTCCTTTCCCTTTTTCACAGCTCTCCCACATCCAGACTTCCCCGCTGAAAGCACCTGACAGGCCAGCCTCACCCCAGAAGGACAAGGACACACTTATCATTTGAAAACACAAGAGGAAAGAGCTAGACTGTTCTTTTCAAAGGGGGATTTGTCATGATACCCCTGCCTCCACAGCCAAAACGTGCACTGACCACAAGGACCCTACTTTCACCTTCATCCATGGAAGAATTTAATTAATCTTTCTATATTGGCAGGCGAACAACATTTCCTGAAGAGAAAAATAAATTATAATTTCCAGAGGTAATTAACAGTCACTGAATGAGACTAAAGGGCTTTCATCAAAATTACCAATCAGCTCAAATTTGAAGAGATTCTCTCCTCCTCATTGCTTCTTCATCTCTTTCAGCCAGTCCTGCTGAATTAGTGCCTAATAGAGTCTCAGACATATTCATATCCTGTCAAATTCCCATCCTCCCAAGGAACTGTCCCTTTCAAATGGTAATATAGAGGGCGTATGATGTGCACTCATTGCTATTTCGGATTTAACAGCTGGCTGCGTTGCACCAAGGGTAGCCGTGGAAACTTAAATAAGGGATGTGCGTGCGTGCGCGTGTGTGTACATGGGTGTGTGTAAATGCCTACTCTTTTGCAAATGATACCCTTTATATTAAATAATGCTCTCTTAATAACTCCTTGCAAGCTAATTCTCTTTTTAGACCACCACGCTGCCGAAGGAGAGAGCAGTACAGCTTTACATCAACGAAGTCTCACTTCAGGACCCAGCTGTGCAGCTCTTTTCTCAAACAAGATCCTGCTCAGCAGATGACTAGGGCCATCATCAGTGCTGGGGTGCTGGTGGCCCTTGTCAAGACCTAAGCGTTTAAGAAAGGCTCTCTTCTAGGCTGTCCTCTCCTTGGCCAACCGTAGGAAAGCTCCAGGGGGTTAGTCGTTATTACACAGCTTCAGATGTTCTCAACGCTGCTCAACACACATGCATCGGGCTGCCTGGGCAAAGGGATGGATGGTCTCAGGGCTGGTCTCCACAGAGCAATATAAGGACAGAAGGTCAGAGTCCTCCCAGGTCAGTGTAATATAAAAGGTTCTTTCCTCCTGTTTCGTTAAATATTTTGGGCCTGAGCCAAAGACCCATGGTGTTCGCTGGGACATTTCCACCGACGCCAGCTGGATCTGGTTCTGTAATACGTAAATCTTGGGGAACCCCATGGTGACAACCAACAAGGAGAATTTCTGGTGAAACCTTTCTGTGTGCTGTACCAGGGCACTTCTGGAGACAGCACTAGATGGGCACAGAGCATGACCTCTGTTAACAATATACACTACATGAAAGCTAATAATTCTGGCTAAAGCATAGTCAGAATAGCATGCTTGAAGCAAAACTAATGCATTATTCACTGGTTGTTGGGAATACAAGAACATAGAGATAGACATCTGAGCCTTGGGCCTTTTCTGAGATGTACTGTACACAGGCTCAGTGGGCTTATGGCAGTACAGTGACTCTCACTGCCATAGATTTTTCATTACTGACAGTATTTAAAATCTTGCCCTGTGATCAAATAAAAACAAAAATGTATGTGCATTCAACTTTCTTTCTGGTCATACACAGTGATGAGAGATGTTTCTAATGTTGTATTCATTTCCTTGGTGTAAAATGTGCCCTTTCTCCACCATTAAATTAAATCAGACAAGTATTTGGCAGAAGTCACAGGGTGCAAAAGTACAAAAATTGCCAATTTCTCTGTAGGTAGCTGAAACGACTCTGAACAGAGCACCAACATGATCAACTCCGTCACAACATGCAGGCCTTCCTAACGTAATGTTTCTCCAAAACTAAAGACGGTTAAAGGAGGAGAAAAATATGTTATTCTGTATACTCACAATATACATATAAAAAAATCTTTGTGCTGCACTTCAACAGCCATTATGAGAGAAGCGTTGTAGAAAACAAGATTGGGATTCACCTAATTGCCTGTGGAGTAGACAGCCTGCAATATAGATACCTGCCTCCGAACTAATCACCCTCTGGTCCTTTTGTGGTCAACAGAGAAACATAGATGCTTGGGGGAGTGATTTATCTCTTCCTAAAGTAGATGTCTAAGAAAGGTCAAATAAATTGCATCCCAAAAGTGCCTATTTCTCTCCGCTGACCATAAAGGTTGAAGAGTGACTAGTTGAGATGTAAATTAATACACCATAGGCATGCAAGCTTGTGGGTTAGTGGGGAGGTGGAGGATGCTCAAGTGCACCCCTATACCCCATCTGCCACAGCAGAAACGTCTGCAGAATAAAGACAGATAACTCCTCCTCTTCCCCAAAGACAGGTTTCCAGGTTTTCATCAGATGAGATATTTTTGGTTCAAGGTATTTTGCATACATCAGCTGAAATGGTGTTGTATGCCCAGACCTGCCCCACAATATCATGTCAGATAGATAAACTTTTTTTTGCATGTGCTGCTACAAAGAAGAATCTCACACGGTTTTGGATCCCAGCAGCTCCAGCAAGCCTGATTTACAGCACTAGTGAAGACTTCTTGGAGCCACAAGCAGCTTGACTGGATCCCAGTTACCATTTTACAAGGTATGTCTTGTCAAAATGGTTTGGAGGTCAACTACTGATCCTAGCTGACCTTTAAGTGTGACTGCAAATTAACTTCAGTAGCACATCTTTTATGTAGCAAATTCTCTTTAAGATCCCTTGGGGGACTGACATGGGACCCACTTTTCTCCTTCTGGAAAGCAGATTGAAATATAAAAAGCAACAGAATTGTACATATTACTTTTACCCAAAATTCTCACTTCTCATTAGCTTCCCTATAGCTTATCCTTTTAAAAACCCACATAGTAATGTACCTGGCTTACCTGTGATTTCTTTGCTCTTCTCAATAACTGCTTTCAGGATAATCAAATTATGAGATGATTTCTAATGAATGCTCATATGCTTAATTGAAAATAGAAACAATCATGAGAATGGCTTTACCTGAAGTCACTGTGCTTGATTTCATTATCCTTGAGTTTATATTTTTCATGTTTGATCCCAGAAACATCAGCTTAAAAACAGGTACTTCAAGTTCAGATGACCTCAGAAAAAGGCAATTTTTAAATGCAAAAGAAAAGCCAAAATATGTTCATATCTGTTAGCATGTGCTCTTATTATAAAGTAATTTTAAAAATACAACTAGATCAGGCTGACTATCCCTGCATCAAAAATCAGTGGGTACTATGGTCACATTACAAGCAACAAAGCTGAGCTTGGTGATTTATGATAATGTCACTAAAACCTCTTGATATATTTAGCAAGTGGTAATGGTAAAGGTTATAATTCCTTTGAGGGACAGTAGTGATGAAATAAACCACAAGGGTCAAGTGGATTATGACCTCGTGAAAACTCAAATAATGGAGATGGAGCTTTATAAACTTCCTTATAATAGATAACGCCTTAACCAATTTTAAAGCTGCTTAGTACTCAATTCAGACTTGCCACGGGCTTCCTACTGCCTATATATTATTAGAGGAAAAACTGAAAATTACTTCCGTCACCACGAATCTTGCATCTGCTCAGAACCCCCATTTCAGGTGCGACAGGCACTCCTGCCACGCTCCAAAAGTTCACAACAGACAATGTGTGTGCACCCGTCTGTCAGTTCTCCCCACCCAGCAACTGCAGTGTGGGTGCTTACATAGAATTTGTGATTCCAATTTAAAGCTTGCAATGCATCCTGGATTGTTACACTAATAATCACACCTGGCAACATTAATTTTGCTACTGTATAGTGTTGTCACAGGATCAAAGTGTTTCTATGAGATCAAGTAATAGGGCAAGATGAATGATACTGCCAACTGGTTCACATGGTTTGCAAAAGGAAAGAGTAACAGCCCATTGGTATGCTTTTCAGCACAGGCAATACATAAAGTTCATGCAAACCCTCTCTATACAATTACCTTAGCCACCTGAGTTTAGAACAAAGCTTATATGGGAGTTCAGAAGTGCCACGTGCCTGAATTCGTGTTGAGATTCAGGTGGAGGTGGAGGAACCCGACAGGCAAATGGCGACTATCCTGATCTACCTGAATAGGTTTTCCTGCATGAACACTGTGAAAACAGTAAATGGGATCAGTCCCGTAAAGAATTATGTCCATGAGTCACTAAGGTCACTTACGTACATACCTTGGACTCCTTTGTTTGCATTCTTGCTGTAGTTTGCCTCCTTCGTGTCAGCCCACCTCACCAGAGCAACTTTTTCCCCTTGGCATTGCATCAAGATACAAACTATCGAACAGGCAAATTCAGGAGAAACCGCATGGATAAAGGGGCCATGCTGAGGCACACCTGTACAGCTTTATAAACTAACACATCGAAACAATGCCTCTGTCAGAAACACAGAGAAGTGTTTGAGGCCAAGCTTTCCCAACTTCAAAGACATGGAGGAAGAGGAGGAGGCAAGAAGACAAAGTAATGCTTGCCCACTTGTGCAACAGCACTGGCGATGGCAGGCCTAGGAGAGCATCAGTCTGAGATGTGAACGGGACAATCAGCTTCCATTGACAGAGGGATTTTTGATTGATTTTAAATTAAGGTCACTGTCCCCAGGCCACAACTAGATTTGATTATTTCTGTCACATTTTAGAAACTTGTTTGCAACCAGTGACTCTCTTCAGTGACTCCGGGCATAATGATGGTTTTTCCAGTGGGCTTTGACACTTCCAACTTCCACAAATTGCCATGCGTTGGTACGGCATTGCCACTCTCCCACTGAAATGAGCAAATATCTTCTTCAAGAACTGAATTTTGAACAACAGGTTTACACTCTTAAGAGCTTATGACATCAGCACCAATGTCATCCTCTCCACTCCTTCCCAAGAGCATAAAACGACAGGCTGCTGATTTCATACCTGTGCATATTCCATTCCATGCGAGATGTCACACAGTCCACACGTGCCTTAATGAATACATTTGACAACATCCTTTCCAGTTCTGGACGGAAAGGTGGTAACGTAATCCAAGCACTCATGTGACAGCTGACAGTCCTGAAACAGTAGCTACTACATCCTTCCAAACTGGAACCTTTTTCCACTCTTAAATACAACAGTTTAAAGACAGTTTTGCTATTGCACATTTGAGTGACCACCTCCTCCTCACGCTCCCAACCGCTGGCCCAAGCCACTCACTTGGTGGCCAGCATTCCCAGCTGCCTCTGTGCTTGCTTACAGGACTCCTCCACCTCACCATCCTGATACCTTCCAGAAAGCCACTCGTCCCTTTTAGTACTCAATTCTACACAGTACAGGTGCCACGAAAGCTGTGGGCAGCACAAAATTAACCCAGATATGTAATTAAATCTGAGAGGTATATCCACTGCTGGCAGGTAAACAGTGGACGCCTAGGGGAGAGTATTAGCACAGAGCAAGCCCAGCCATGAACCATTTGTGGTGGAGGGACTTTTCTCCACCAGCTGTGATTTGGCCGCCCTCTGTGGCTTTCTCTTCTGTAAGTCTGTCCATTCTCCCCTCAGAACAACATCAACTGCCCACTCTCAGGTAGTCAAAAGGCAAGGGGCTCCGCAGTTGTGTTTGCGTGAAGAGTTACCTCTGTTCAGTCGGGTGAAGCAGCCGCCTGCTACCTTCATTTTGTGGCCTCTGCTTCTTGAGCTGGAAGTGATGGCCAGCAGTCCCTCCTCACTCTATCCATACTGCTCGTGAGTTGAGGAATCTCTATCCCAGGTGCCTCTTGCCAGGCTGCATGTACCCAAATGGAAAGCCATTTCACTGCCAGTCTCCTCTGAACCTTTTCCAGCTCTACCATGCACTTTTTGAGATGGTGAGGCCAGAGGTACAGCAGTATTCAGGATGCAGATGCACCACAGATTTACAGATCGGTGCAAGGTCTGTTTTCTTTTCATTGCTCTCCTAACAAGTCCTGACATTTGACTCATCTTTTGGCCACGCTGAGCATGGAGCTGACGTTTTCCTTGGGCTCTCAACCTGGGGAAAGTGATGGCCAAAATCTTTCCATGCTGATGAGCAAGAAAGAAATGACCAACTGCCACTGCACGCTTGTGCTGTTTGGAAAAAAAAGAACCCAACCCTTGGAATATCAGTAGTGGATGTTAAATCCCGAGATGCTACAAAATTCACTCTGAGGCAGCTTGACCTAAATTCCTATGGGCGATGAGGAAGCCACATATTTGGAGCATTTGAAAGAAAACTAGACAAATGCCTATAAATTATCCTATGGCGGACATTCCTACTCTCTTTCAGAAGATGGATTAGGCAGATGACCTACTAAGTATTTTTTTTTCTTCTTTCGCTAATTCCTACGATGTCATGAGTGTGCGTGCTTTACCCTTTCTTAAATCATAATCTGTTTGATCCAGCACCAGTCAAAGGTTTTGAAACACCCATTAAACCGCAAGAGGAAATCTCGAGCAGTTTGCTAATATCAACAGAAATCCAGATGGAATTACAATCATCTTTTATGTACATTTGCGGGCATATTATGTAATACTAGCCACGGATTTAGTTTAATGCACCGCACCTTCCAATAAGCTGCTGGCGACACTAATAGCAATTTGAAACCTATGAAAAACTCTTTTGCCCTCGACAAAATCATTGTAAAGCCCAGAGTCTGCTGTCAAGGGGCTTGGGGTATTTGGAGTCTTAGGGGAAAATGGGGATGAGGGAGATCAAGGGTGGAAAAGAGAGAGGAAAAATTACAAAAAAAAAAGAGGGGGAGGGATAAAAAAGGACATCAGAAACATGGTCACTGTGAAATAGCGGCAGAGGAGACAAGGTCAAATCTTCACGCAGGGAGCAAAAACTCCATGACATCTCCTAAAATCCATGAGATCACTCCCGGGAATCGGGGTTGTTCCCGAAAAGGCTGGGGTGCCTACCTGGGACCCGGGACCCTCAGTGGTCCCTATCCCACGCAAATCTCGCCGGCGCGCCCCCCCACCACGTGGGGGGGGGAAAGGCGCGCCGGAGGGAGGGCGGAGCGAGCGGTGGTGGGCGTGGCCCGGGCTGGGACAGCCCCGCCCCCGCCTCTCGCCCCGCCCCGCCCCGCCCGGCGCGGGGGGGAGCGGGACGCGGTACCGGGCAGGGCAGGGCGGCGCGTCCCCGGCGGCGGCGGCCGGGGTTGACAGAGTCGGGCGTCGGCTGCGGCCCCCATGGAGCCCAGCTAGGGGCTGCCGCACCCTCCAACGGAGGTAGGTGCCGATAACCCCGGGCGGGCGGAGCGGTGACAGGTTGGCCGGGGCGGCGGCGTTTTGCGGGAACCCCAACCCCCCCCCCCCCATCCCCGCCACACATCGCCTTCCCACTCGCGGCCGCGCTCTGCGGTACCGTGGGGAGGGCGGCGGCGGTTCCCCACCCCCCACCCCCCCCCTCCACTTCGGCCCGTGACTATTGTTTCTCGTGGCGCCGAGCGGGCGCTGCGAGACCCCGGCGGCGGCGGCGGCGGCTTTGTGCGGGTTGTCCCGGCCGTGGGGCTGCGGCCGTGGGGGTGGGGGTGACGGGGACGCACACCGAGGCGGGGAGAGGGACGGGGCGAGACCGTGACCACACGGGCAGAGCCACCCTCCCCTTCCTCCTCCTCCTCCTGCCTGCGCAACTTCTCCAAAATCACGCCCGTGGGTGCGCGGGGAGGAGCGGCGCGTGCCGAGGCGAGGCATCGCTCTTCCCTCCCCACCCCCCCCCAAACCACGGCTCGTGGGTGCTGCCCCACGGGAAACAAAAACGCGGCGGGTCACGGCGGTTTTAAGCTCCCGGGTCCGCGCTCTGGAAGAAGGAGATGAAAAATGTGGGGTGGGTTTCAAGATGGGCGGTAATGGGATGATGTGGGGTCCCCTCGCAGCCGGTCACAAGCGAGGAGGAGGAGGAGGAGGGGGAAGGTTTCCCCTTCCGAAGTTGGGGTGGAAATTCCTCCCGCTGTGGCCCGGCTTCTCGGCGAAAGCTGGCGGGAGGATGAGCTGTCACCTGCAGCCCCCTTCGCGGCTTGTTCTGGATGAGGCTGTCGCGGGGCGTGGGTCATCCGCGCCGGCGTGGCTGCGCTTCGGGCGTGGGTGGCGGTGGCTGTCGTGTCGTGTCGTGTCGTGTCGTGCTCCACAAGTTCTGCATCCCCCAGGGGAGATGCTGCAGGCTGCGAGCGCCCTGTGCGGGAGTTGCAGGGCGGTTATTTGCCTCGCCTCATTTCCCCCCCCCCACCCCTTTTTTTAAGAGATTGGCTGGGCTTGGATTTAGTCGCTGCTGGTGTTTTCTCGCATGCCGTCCTCCATCAGAAGTCTTTTTTAAAAATAATGCTTAAAACGTGGGATTGAAAATACATATATTGCCTAATGGGGACGTATTGTTAAAGGGGAAAGAGTATCTGGTTGCCCGTGAATTCTTAAGGTATTTTCCGTTTAAACTTGATGAAGAAATATTTTTTCTAAGTAACCTTACATGTTGTTTATCACTAGCAAATTGACTTAACATTTAAGGTAAAGATTTCCTCTCAGGTATGCTACTGATAGGAATATTTCAGGCGTAACAGTAGCGTAGGATGAAAAATTGGCACGTTTCCTTTTTTTATTTCTTTAATATGTAAATTTGGAGAAGCCTTTCCTTCCTTTTCATGACTCTACGAGTGGTCCTGGTTAACCAGCTGTAACCACGGTGAGGACTTAGTCTGGCGGGCTGCTGACAGCCTGGACACTTTCCTGCCCAGCTCGGCTAGAGCAGCCTCTTCAATTAATGCACCCTCAGTATTTCGTCCTTGGCGTCTTTGATGAATTTTGTAGCGTTTCTGTGATAAGCTCCAATGGGAGTGTCGTGGAGACGCTGAAATCTCTTTCACCTTCAGAGATGATTGAAGCCAAATTTGAAGAGGGGATAACTGCTCGAATTAACTGGAGAGTGATGCTGAGTTTCTGTGTATATGTTAAGTTCAGCCAGAGCTATCCAGGTCAGACTGGGAATCACCCCAGGGATGGGTTTTGCAGGGTCCCGATCGCTTCCTACCACAAACGCAAGTGATAAGCTTTTGCAACGCGCGTGGGTTGCACTGCAAGCACGGGCTCGAGGACGGAGCCCATCGTGTAGCGGGCATGACGTGTGCGATGAGCAGGTCGTGCTGAACACGCTACAACTTCGGGAAGCTGGTGCTTGCTGTGCAGAGCCTGCAGCGGTGTGAATTACAGGGAAAAAATGCGTTTGGATGTAACAAAGGCGGCTGGCTCATCTCCTGCGTGAGGAACTAGTTTTTTTAGAAAATCTGGCTCCCGTTTCTGCCGCTGCCACAAATTGCCGGTGTAGCTTTGGGCAAATCATTTAATGCTTCCCTGCCTCCTGTCTCCTCATCTTTGCCCATGTCCCACCAAGGGCTTGCCTATGCAGGGCTGTCAGTTCAGAGCCTAACTCAAACCCTTTACCTTCCCCAGCTGCCTCGCGCACAGCAGCCCGAAGCCCGCCATAGGTGGTACCTAGCTGCTCTGAGGGGCTGCGGTTTCAAACGCTGCTGCTGGAGCCAATAATACAGACGTAGCAGCCTCACAGCGATTCATCAACCTCTAATCCTATCCCTCTTCTAATCCAGTCATTCTCTGCGGCTAATCAAATCGCCCGGCATCGCTGGAGCGGTGTTTGGCTGTGTGCTCGCCCTCGTGTCAGCTAGCCTATGCCAAGGCAGGGGAGGTGGGCTGGGTATCACCAGCTCTTCAGGACAGAGACCGTCTGTCACTTGAGGTTTGTAAAATCTGTGGCACGAGAGAGGCCTGGTGTGACTTTGAAATACAAATCATAGCTAGAGGGTAAATTGCAACAACATCACAGAAAAATGGCCAGAAAATGGCACCTCGGGCGTTCCTACGCAGCCAGCTGTGTGCATGTCAGGAGGGAACGGAGGTGGAAGGGTGCAGCTCCCTTGGCGTTACAACAGCATTCTTATTTTAGCATGGAAGACAGCCAAAGATAAGGAGTGGTTGTCATCCGGCTGGTTGGAGGACTCAAAAAAAAAAAAAAAAAAAAAAAAAAAAAAAAAAAAAAGGAAAAAAAAAAAAGAAAAAGAAAAGCTGTATGGAAACAGAAATATTTTGATATAGGTACTAAAGAGAGAAAAAAAAAGCAGATAACCTTGCAAGTGATGGACTAGGCACATAAAGCTGGCAGTACAAGATTTCTCCCATAAAATCCAGAATGATCCTAATTAAGCCCAGACCCTGTTAAATGACACATGGCTTTATTTATTTCAGATGTTTCTAGGTCCTAGAGATGGGGCCAAATGTGAAGAGTTTGATGTGGCAGATAGTTTAACCCCAATTACTTCTACATAAATCACGTGATTGTTACAGGAGCTGAGTACATCTGATGGGTGCCCCAGAGCTACTGATTAAAAAAAAAAAAATAAAAAAATCCCCTGAAAAGTCTCCGAGGGTTTGGGCGAGAGGAGTGGCCATCCTCTCCACGGGAGGATGGGGATGCAGGAGCTGTTGCGGCGCAGCGTGCCCACCGGTCTGTATGCACAGGCAGCTGAAATGGTGGCTTTGTAGAGCAGGCAGTCAGAGAAAGGGAAGCAAAATGGGAGCTGACAAATATTCTTGTTATGAAACTGGAATGGACGAATGATTTATGGGGGAACTTGCCTTTTTTTGGTTTTGGGGTTTTTTGGGGGTTTTTAATTCTATTTTGAGCCATGAGCGGTGCTAGCCACGAACGGCTTGTTCTGAGATCAGGCTGTGCTGGGTCATGCTTCCAGAAACGGCATCTACAGAATAACAGTACAGTAAAACAGTTTTCAGCATTGCTTGGGTTTCATAGACTGTATGGAGGAATAAAAAGTTTTCCTTATTTTTTGTTTAAAGTCCTAGGCCTAAATACTCCCAGCGGGCTCTAGATTTCAGAAAGGCAATGGCTGTATGAGAGGTCCTAGGCTGTGGAGGATCGTTATTAACCTGCCTCGGTTCTCCTCCGGAATTTCTGTTCCTGGGTTTGCAATATTGCCCATCCTTCCCAGGGCACCGAGCAGCTCCGTAAATAGGCCACTCTGTGGAGGAGCTGCTCTGCTGCGTGATTTAATGTTGCTTGTTAGTTCTGGCTTTCCCTTTTTTTTTTCCCCCTCCCTGAAACGTGTCTATCCATGCTATCCTTTAACGTGCAGAGCAGCGCTGTAACATGGGTGGGGTGAGTTCACAGGATCACGTTTGTGGGATTTTGCCAGTCCCGTGGGTGTCCGGGTGTCCTGGGGGACCCCTGCGGCAGCTGCCGCTCCACACTCAAGTGCTGGGTTTCTGGGTTTGAGTGCGAGTGACTGAGCCCCTCTGAGCTGGACCTGTTTCTGTTACCCTCTTATTTTTTGCTAGTTAACAGGTTACGTACTTGTTTGGAAATGCTTCTTTGAGGTGTCAGATGCAGGGCTAAATGTTCTCAGGAATTAACTGAAGAGCCTGGGACAGGTCTTCTGTCCCCTTCACCCTCCTCAGAAAAAAAGCATCCTTCAGGTTTGTGGCATCCAGGTCCCTGTATTGCTTGCACGACCCTCAAAGTGTCTAGGGAGCAGCTGCTATAGCAGAAGGAAGGTGGCTGCTGTTGGCTTGAAGGGCAAGCTGGGCTTAGGTTTGGGTTCCCCCTGCTTTCCCCATGGTCGATGCAAAGATCTCAGACCAAGCCCCAGGACTGACCACGTCCATAAATGTCTTATTACCTTGTTATCTTTCAGCCAGTGATTGTGGGTGAGCTGGCAAGAGAGGTGAAGGAACTTTGCTGCGACACCTCATTGAGCTTCCGTGGGGCTGCTGAGGGCAGGCACCACCCTGAACATCCTAGGCTGTAGCTCCAAATTCAGTTGGTCAGGCTAGTTTTGAAGAGCAATCTCTCCTCCAACGTCTACATGTGCTTTGATCTTAAAATTATTTCTCTGCTTTTATTGTGGCATGGAAACAAAGAGGTGGGAGAAGTGCAGCGGTTACCAGGAGGGCGAAGAGGACAACGGCTCTCGCCTGCACCAGCAGACAGTGTGCTCCTCACAGCAAAGCCAGGTTATTTGGAGGAGTGCAGGTCTTGCATTCCAGCGAGAAATAATTCGTTAATGGCTAAAGAATAATTGCTTTACTCCAAAAAGCCTCTCCAGCTGCATTGCACCAATTGTTCTTTTTCAGCCTCTGAATCCTTAATGACAGTAGCAGCTAATTTCTCTTTTCTGTGTTTTTCTAGCTGCAATGTCCTATTTTCTCTGAGTTGATTGAGAAAATAATAGAAGTCATTACATAGCTACTTGTCACCTTTCAGAGAAGAAAACTTTTCCCTGGTTGAATGGCCAAGTTAGTTACTTGGTGACTGACTCAAACAATAGTGACTTTTTGTAGCTCATCACTTATTCATCTGTGCTTAGTGAATCAACTAATTCGCTAGAGAAGTGTTACTTAACTTATAGTCCATGAATATCAGAAGATGGTGAATAAACTAGTCGCAAGCAGTATGACAGCGGCAGATGTGCATTCTGTTGCATGGAAGCAAAAACCCCAAAATATAGGGTCACGAATGGCAAAGTGAGAAATGTATGTTCATTGCATTTATTTTTTTAAAATAATTTGATTGTCTTTGAAAGCTTATGTGACAGTAGTGCTCAAAATGGTCCTTGGTTTAAAAAAATAATTAGGTGGTCCTTTTAGATGTTTTTATATATATAAAAATAATTAGGGTAAAGAAACGATATTGAGGAGCATTGAACTAGGTGATGCAGAAGGGCAATGAGAATGGAAGATGTGGAAAACTAAGTGAAATGTGAAGTATTTTTGCGTGTGCATGACACACGTCTTTCTGGTTGTTGGTGATGGATCGCTTGCTGTAGAGCTGGATCCACACAAGGCCACTGCAAAGTAAACAGGAAGGGCAACGCGTTGTTTTTTAATCAGGATTTTCCTAACCAAGCAGTCAGGCATCACTGTCTGAATAATAGATGCCCTGATCTCCAGCCTTGGTGGTGGGGCAGGAGATCAGGAGGCAGCCCTCAGCCAGGTCTGCCCTGCAGAAAGGCGGGGGAAGAGGACTGCTTGCGTGGCTGAGCCTTGTTCTCCAAGCTGTGCATTGCTGAGGGGATGCCAAAAGGAAGTAGGAACAGATATATGTTATTGTACTTTTTTTTTTTCCCCCTCCCAAAGCATTGTATACTTCCCAGGGAAGAAAATGAGAAGGATCATTCCTTGTTTGGAAGAATCTTGCCTGTGTTACTGTCTTGGGGAGCTGTCTTTGGGGTCCTCAGAGACAGTTACTGCAGGTGCCAAGCCCATTAGACCCAATATATAAGACGCCTGGCCTTGGGGGAAGAGTTTTCCTCAAGACACATGGCAAAGCGGTTGGACCAGAGGGCTTCACCCCAAAGATCAGAAGAAGCATGGGTCTGCAGCCCTGCAGGGTCTCCTGGTGTGACAGCAAAGGGTCCCTTTGGCACAGGGTACTTTCTACTGGAGAGAGCATGTAGTGTGTAGATATATATAAATATATATATGTTTATATATAAAAATATATATACACACACACAGAGGGAGATGCATGCGTGTGTACTTGCACAAGCGTATCCTAGAAGAAGGAACGCACAGAAGACCGTTGCTGTTGTAGCCATGACATGCTGTTAATTCATCTCTGATCTCTGGGGGGTGGATAGAGTTACTTCTTGCCATTTCACTACAGGAGGACCTATGTATGGTTAGGGTGGATTCACAAGGCTTCTGTGATGGGAGAAACCGGGTTCTGCATTACAGCTCTTCTGCGTTGTGCGTGCACGATATGTGAAAGGGTGTCATTCTCTCATGGGGCTGGTGGTGCCAAGCTCGGTATCTCACATCTCCCCCCACCGTTGTACCTGAGCAGGTGTTCAGTATGCGGAAGACTGGCCACACTCCCGTTGTGCTGGAACCAAAGTAATGTTGGTAGGTGGAAGAAAGCAGTTGCAAGGAGTTCTATTTCCCCGCTTGTTGAGGGAATGTGTCTGCCTTTGGTTTGGGTTTGCCATTTAGGTCCTTAAGTGATTTTTTTGGATGCTGGGGTAGCAGCTGTGTTTAGCCATGAAGCCATTGCTTGTCTTTTAGAATACATTCTGGCTGTCACCATAGCTTTCTGTTTTCTAAAAGGGGTTGTTAAATTGATGGGGGTAGCCCTGGATGCTATCAGATGCTATGGAGAGGGAAGTGAAAGCAGAGTATGGCCGTGCACCATGGATGCCCACATCCATAGCAGGTAACCACCGAGCTGTGCGATGACTGTCCTGGAGGGGACCTAGTACAGCCTCCCACCTGAAACAGTTAAGTCAAAAGACAAGATGGATGCCATTGATCACGAACAGGCTCCAGACAGCTTAGATTTGCTTTGGTTACTGGAGTCTTTGGTCAACGCTCCCGCTTCCTCTTTGCACTCTGGTGGAACTGAAGAGCTCTTTGCTTTGAAGCATGAAGGCCCAAATATTTTGGGACCTAGTGCTTCTGAAACTGCTTCTCTTGAGAAGAGGTGCTGCTGCATTTCCAAGGAGCTGAGGTTCTCAAGCTAGCAGCCTTTTATTTTTAAAAAGGAAGGAGGTGTTTTTATTAGAGTTTCCTGTTTTCAACTCTTTGGTTAAAGGGTATGAAGTGGTCAAGAGGTGGGAGAGTTATCGCTTAGGTCAGGGTTGTCTCTTTGTAGTTTCATACTTGTATACATAGCGCACATATATATGGATTGTTTTCATATTTATATATTTTGGTTTGTGCATTTTTTTCCCATTCTGTTTAAGGCTGCTACTTTAGGGAAGACTAAATAACATTTCCTGTCAGGAATGGTTTAGATATAGCTGGTCCTCCCTGGGGCAGAGGGATGGGTTAGGCGACTTCTCAAGGTCTTTTGCAGGACCTTTTCTGTGGTTCTAGGCAGTTACCCAACAAAAGAAATTCCTAGAAGGTTGTGCTGGTTATGCTGATAGGGTTTTGCTATAGCATTTACCATGGCTGTTTGTTTGAAAGGAAATAATAGCTAATTGTAGCATAGTTACTGCTGCTGCATCAGACAAATGTGTCTTAAAATTAGAGGAAAACAACCGGTGTTACATTTTTAGGCTAGCGTCGTGATATGGCTATGATTAATTTTTCCAGGAGCTTTGTGTTTTTTATATCTGCTTAAGTGTATTAACATTTTAAAAGGTCAAAGGTAAGCTTTAAAATGGATGCCAAATTAAGATGGATGGGAGGAAAATGACGTTTACTTCTTGTTACTGCACATTGTTTGAATTTGACCAAAGGCAAAATCAAAACAAAGAACAACCCTCCCCCCCCATACACACTCACGCACGCATGTGTGCATGCACAGACAGACATGCTTCCACCACCTGTTTTCCTTGCACACCTGGTCCAGGAAAACGATATTCATCTAGGCAAATCATCATCCCAACAAAATCAGTAGTCCAATGTCTTCATTTCCAGGCAGCTTAAGTATCCCTTTGCAAAGTGTCTCATTTAACTAGTGTGAGTGGACCCCGTAAATAAAAGTAGCTAAAATATTTATATTGGGAAAATACGGCTAATGGGAACCATAACTGCGTTATCATTTCCTGCCCTTGCTGAGTTTGAGATGATGATTTCATCGGGGAAGGGACTGTACCCTCATCCCTATTCATACAGTTTCTGGCACACTGAGTCCCTGTGAAAACAGAAAATAAAGTACGGTGGGAGTGATGCCTTTGCTTCCAGTAGGAACGCTGTCCAGTCCCAGCCAAAAGCCAGGCTTTAGCAGAGTGGCTCTGTGAACATACCAGCATACAACTTTGGGTATGGAGAAAGCAGCATAGCTCAAGGGAAGGATTGAATCTGACTTATGTCCATCATTTCTACTCTTGCCCTGAAATGAGGTGATGGGGAGCTAGGCTGGCGATGCACCCTCTGCCTCAGGAATCACAGCCACTCTCTCCTTCGAAGGACCCAGCCTGTTTTTGTGGATATTGTTTCACGAGACAGATTCGCTCCTGTCACTTCATGTCACTTACTAATCCAAGTTTTAAAAAGAAAAAAAAAAAAAGGAAAACCCCTTAAAATTTCATCAAGTCCTCCTTCCCATGGGTGGCTGGCTTTTTATCAGTGAGGGTTCTGTGATTTGGGCTGCCTCCTGCATCAGCTGCTGCTGCCTCAGCCCCGTGCTGTGCCACAAAGCACATCCTGATCTCCTGCAGACGGCAGGGGCTGTGCTGCCCTGGGAAGAGCTACACCAAGCCAGGGGCCATTCTGACTTCAGGTTGTTGTTGTTTTTTTAATAAACAATTGTAAATTGTTACAGCTGTGGAAGACTTGAGGCAGTCGCTTCATCCAGACCTGGGTGCTCGGTGCGGGGGTACTCAGTTCCCTGGGTCCGTGGGCAGTTTCAGCTTCCTCCTTGAGGCACGTGTGACTCTCCCTCCCACCTGAAACCCAACTGAAGTGTTCCCTGAAGCACTGAATAGGGAAGGTGTTTCAGTGCAGGCAGCTGAACCCTCTCTCGCAGGGACAGAGGCAGCCCTGCCTCGGAGAGAGGAGCCTGCATCATGTGGTACCCAGGGTATCGGGGTCACATTTCCCCTGAGGCTTCGCCAATCCTTTTCTTCTGCAGCCCGTGGCCTCATCGCTGTGGATTTAGTAATTTTATCCTTGTCTTTAATTTTTTCAGCAACTTTCCTGAGATCAGGACTGTCTCTTCCGAAAACCAGGCACCAAATGCCATCCTCATTAGCTGCCGGTTCAAAACAGCAGGGGTGTAAGTGAGGTACAGCCTCAGCCCGGTACCAGTGAGGTTATTCAGATGTGTAAGTTGTGGCCAGGCAGCTGATAACTAAGAAAAAGCAATGCTGCTGTTCCCATAGCAGGGGAGAGCAGGAAGATCCCCCTTGGGCTGCCCGAGCTGCGGTCTGCCCAGAGCGGAGCACCACGGCAGGGAGGCCAAGGGCTGGCGGTGGCTGCGAGGGATAAAGCTGCAGTGCTCAGCCCCTGCCCTGCGCAAAGGCCTGAGGTTAGGATAAGGGATGCTCAAATCCTCTCCTCCCTCCTGCAGCAAGGAGTAAGCTCTCCGAAGTGTCCCTTACTGGGTGCTGGAAATGTTTGTCTGGCAAAAAAAGAAGGGAAAAACGTCAAATGCTCAAACGCTTTGTTCCAGCGTGAAAATGTATTTTTCATTTCAAACTGAACGGGTTCCTTCAAGGCTTAGCTGCCCTCCGAATGGAACAAACAGAACGGTTTTATTTTTTCATTTTACCAAAAAAGAAAAAATTATTCTTAAATTGCTCAACCCAAACATTTCTTTTTAAGGGTTTTTTTTTCCCCAGCCTGGCCACCATAGCAAACAATTTCATTATTTGCATAGCGCTAATTGCAGTGATTAAACAAACACAGCAAATGCCGACCCTTCACAGAGCCTCATTGCAACCCCACTGCCAACTCGGTCTGTATTTTGTCAGCGGAGAGGGAGATCGGTGTGGCTTTGTGCTGGAGTGAAAACAAATCATCGACCTCCCCCCCCCCCCAAACTGATACACTGTCAGTTTAGCGCAAGAATAATTTTACCCATCCTCTTGCTGGCAGGCTGAGGGGTATTCACCATATCGTGAACCTGGTACAGTTTAAAAACCATTTGCATTTTGAATGTCTTGTCCAAGTGTTACTCTGAAGTTGCAACCTCTGTTGCTGTTATTAGGATAACGCGTAGGGTTGATGCTCTGTTAGTGATACCAATAGTAACAAAAAGGACTGAGAAGCAAACATCTACGTTTTTTTTTGTTGTTGTTGTTGTTGTGAAGGTGGCAGGTACTCGAAGACAGGGTCAAGGAGAATTTTATCTGGCTGCAGTTCCATCAAATAGGAACAAACAAATTTTTGGACTTTTCTTTAACAGCATTTATTTATAGCAGGTAGCACACAGGCGGCTGCTATTTCTCAGTGTGCTGGAAGCATGTTCTCCAGATGGTGCTTACTGTTTATGCTTTATTCACTTCACTTGAACACAGCAGCACTCTACGCAAAACATGGAAAATTGGAAAATAAAAACAATTATGTTTTTACAAAGTGCCATGTGATATGCTGAAATGTCTTAGTTGACTGATGAGCAATGCTCGGGGGCAGCGGGGGGGATCACGCCTGTCACAGAAACCCTATGCCCGAGTCCCCACGTGAGTAACAGGCATCGCCCCAGCTTGAGAGGGACTCGCCCTTCTCTCCCAAAAAGGTGGGTTTGAGCAGGGCTGCTAATCCTGCCCTCGTGTCTGTGCCTCTTCTGCCTCTGTTTTCCCCCACCGGGATTGGAGTGAATGTGGGGAAGGGGTTATAATGGCAATATTTTTGTTGGGTTTTCCGTGGCTGTGCAGCCCCAAGGTGGGAGAGATGCAAGACAAAGCATTTCATAAGTCTCGCCTCTGTTCCTTTGGCTTCTAATCTCAGGGAAAAATAAAGTATTAAAGCCTTTGGCTGGTCCAGTTGAAAGCAATAGCAAAAGTCAAGACTGGTATCCAAAAGGACTATCATGAGCCATGATTTCTGTTGGTTACAGTAGTGAAAATATATATCTAAATGGTGAGCGTGCTCTGGCAGGCTTTTGTTAGGCAGCTTCTGCAGGACTACTCACACAAAACATTTTCAGACTGGAAGCTTTAAATAAAAGACTCTGGAATAATAATATTATTTTCCCCATTAAAAGTAATTGGAAAAACATTGAAAATAATTGAATTCTTTCAATTTTGTTTAAGAAAAAGAATAGAAAACTAAAAAAAGGCAATGATCAAAATGGATATCAATAAGCAGGAAAAAAGTCTTTTTTTTTTTTAAAAGGGTTTATATATGTGTGTGCATCTATAAAAGAGAAATAAGTATTTCTGTCATCTGTTAAAAAAACAGGAAACAAAACTCAGCACTTCAGGACAATTTTTCAAATAGCAGAAAATGTATCATGTTTAAACTTTTGAATGGGGCACAATTATTATTTCTTTGTAAACACAAGCCTTCAGATTCCTTCGTAATCTAGTTTAAAGCCAGCAATACTTTTAGTGAAATTGAATTTCAAGAAATTAATGTATACACGGTTGTTCAACCCATTTTAGGGATTTCCCCGCTAAATGGGCAGTGCTGCACGGCGCTTCGATTTCTCTCCCTTGCCCGTTACCCAAGAGACAGTCCTTTTCCAAGCAAAATTCTTGCTACATCAGCTCCATGCTGTTTATCTTCCGTTGCTCCCTTGGCAGTTATTATTTCTTAATGTGTTAATTGTAGTTCCTGGACCCTCACATGTGAGCGTGTGTAATGTTCACGGTAATGATGCTGACACATTCTCTAGTTCCTGGAACTGCAGAGAGAAAACCTGACATCGAATCTGGGCACAGGGCATCCAGTAAGAGAAACCAATTACAAGAATTCAAATAGCGTAAAAACAATAAAGTGGGTAATTGGGGAGAGTAGGCATTGGGTTGTTTTTTCTTCTCTTGTTCGGGTATGATTCCTTCTATGGCTCTTGCTTTGTGTGATATATATTTTTTTTAATTAAAACTTGAATTATGTCACTTGCTTTCCACCTCTTAGCAGTATTTCACAGTAAATTCATTCCTAATAGCAAGTAGTCGGGGGTAAGGAATGGCTTTGCTGAGCGATGGGGACTGTTAATTATTAAAAAGAAACCTATGGATTTAAAACAAATTAGACCTCATTAAGCCTAGGTCTGTTTCCACACAGACCAGCTGACATGAAAAAGCCCATCTACGAGCATGGAAAACGGCACTTTTTAGCTGACACATCCGTAGCAGAGATACGCCTGGGCTAGCACGGGGTGCATGCGCTCTTTTGGTTCGTGTCAGAGATCCCCCGTCTCTGCTCTCAGTTCAAAACCTGTGGCTTTCTTGCATCTTTCCCGTTCTCCTTCCAGCTCTCCTGTCGTGCTCGGCCACCTTTGATGCTGCCACGCAAGCCTGTGTGCAGGCGGGAGTCCCACCTCACCCCCGGAGGTGGCTGCTGGCCGTCAGCCGCTGGTGTCCGGCTGGCTGGCTGGGTAACCCAGGTCTGGATGATCTAGGTGTGAAGCCCAGGTGAAAAGATGGGCTGCTCCAGGTTTAGCGAAAGGGTGAACACAGGAGAACTCCTTTTCTCTTGCTTTCTGATGGAGGGGAGAGAGATCTTTCACTTCTACCGTGGGGCTCTTGCCATGCCCAGGCTGACACAAACCCAGTGCGATAGATCTACTTATTCTTACTTACAGAGGTGGCGGGGGGTTTCTTGTTTGTTTGGGTTTATCTTGCTATCCAAATTTGGTTGTGACTTTTAAGTTGCTTGTACTTGGAGGTTTTCTGTGGGACTTTACAGAAAATCGAAAGGGCTGCAGTGATTGTTGGAGACCATACACTCAAACCTGTGCAACTGTGGCATGTTTTAACCTGCTTTTCTGAAATTTTTTGGAGGCAATGGGTGAGTGCGTCCACAGGAGAATCCTAATAAGGAGAGCAAAAGGTGACCTATAAGGAGCATTTTAATTGTATGTTCACAGGCATGCCATGTATGGGCTTTGCTGTCTTGCTGAGACATCCCCCAGATCTTCTCTGGCATTACAGGCAGTGACATACTCGTATCGGGAGAAGAAACGCCCATTCTGCTGGCTTGAAATCAGCAATAACATTTTGACATCTGTGCAACAGTTTAAAATGAATTATTCAGCACATAGATCGTGCTATTTGAGCAGCCAGCACATCTCTGCCCATTTACTACTGTCAGTCCATGGTGGAGATATCATTGATGCCAGTGGGAACTGAGCACATGGACTGGGGGTAGGTTTTGGCCCATAGCCTGGAACAGCATTTGACAGCACCCCTGCAGAATATGATAGGAATAATCTGCTTTGCCACCAGCAAAAGACTGAAAGACAATGCCAGTCTGTTTCTTCTCTTAGAGTATTTTAAACATGTGCGGAAAAAAGACCTTAAGAATTAAAGAAATCATTAATCATTTGTCTGTTTGAGTTCTGCTTTACGGAGTGAAACTTGCATGTAATTTTGATTAAATCAATGTATGGTATGTGACTCTCCAGAAGCCCTGAGCATCTCTTGCCTACTGGGAGCAGACCCAGAGCGCAAACTGGAAGCAGGTCCAGCCCAGTCTCCAGCTTCTGCCAAGTCACAGGGTTAAAGCGAAGCAGTCGCTAATTCCTATCAGCAAAGAAAATTAATAAGATTCACGATGTAAGCAGCATCTGATTTGGAAAAACAAGCTGAACTGCTGTAAGAACACACTTTGGGGAACTGCAGATGGGGAACTAGGAGGAAACACAGATCGGTCAAACGCCAGCAAAAGCGGGTCTGCTCAAGGCAGGCATTCAGGAGAGAAGGTGTACATTTATCTTGTATTTAGCTTCCTAATTCAGCAAGGTCATCTGAACTAAAGCAGTGTATGTGTGGTGAGAGTCTAACATCTGTTATTTCACAGGATGCCTGTTCCTTGTAGCTGTGTTTCAAATACAAATGCAGAACACAATATGGAAGTGTTCTGTGCTATGGGTTATTGTCCTTTCCTCACCGTCCTTTAAGGACTGCATTATAGCTGTCCACTGATGCTTATCTAGCAGGCAAAAATTTGTGAGTGCGCAAATAACACTGCAGTATGCAGCAGTATCATCTGCCCATCATTGTCCATGTTCTTCAAGTGGCCAACTAAAAATCCAGCCTGCCCTGATTTCTACCTGCTCTTCATTTATGTGTAACAAATAATGCCCTACAGTGGAAGTAGCCCAGTGCTGTACTTGGAAAGGCAAGACACATTACCCAGGTAACTATAAAACAACTGGCTAGTATGTATTAAAGTTCTTGTGCAGGAAAGCACCTCTGTTGAGAAAAGACACTTAAGCATATAATGAAAGTTAACCAAATCCTTATGTCCCGCTGAAGTAGGTAGAATTTAAATGTATAGTTAAATCTTACATGCAATAGGGCATATGTTCTGATAGTAACGCTATAGCTGTAAGATTTTTTGAACACACACAGCCCGCCCCCGGCTCTGTGTGTATAGGGTCCCCAAGAGCTTTGCAATTAGCTGAAAGACATGAGGTCGTGGTAAATACCATGCAGCTCTGGACGCTCAGGTGCGGTGCTTCAGCAGGAGGTGGGACCTGGCTTCCTCAGCCGGTCCTTGACAAGAGCAGCTCTGCAGCTGCTGCAGCTGGGTGCGAGCTGGAGTTTGCATCCACGGTCGCTGTGCAGGCAGCACCACCCAGGTGTGGGTATGCCTGTGTGGCTCTTTTGTAGTAACTAAAAGTCCGTTCTAGCTTTTGTAGGGCTTCCATCACCAAAGTGTCTGAACCTTCCTGCCTCCTTCGATCCACTCACCATCACTGCGCTCCCCTGGGGCAAGAGGATATTATTCCCCTTGGGCAAGGAATAAGAAGAGGCAGAGAGATGTCGACTCCAAATTTAAAAGTTAATTTTCATGTCCGTGTATGCAGAGGCATCTCTGTGAGGGTTTTTCCAAACCTCCTGTCTGCGTAGTCTGGACCCTGTCCGCTGTTACAAACCTGGCTCAGAGTGGCTTGCTCTGCCTTACAGGGAAGCTTGTGAGCAGGGACATGAGTGTGCATCTCCCTGATCCTGGGTCAGAGGAATATACCTTGCTAATGTAGGTGTGGGGTGGCAAGGGGAGGGAGTGTGTGCAGAAGACCGGAAAAAAAAAGAAGAAAGGGATGCGGGTAAATAGCTGAAGTAATATATGTGTGAGGGTGAAGAGGGCTACCTGGTTTTATTGCCACTTGATTGGAAGGATGTGTGTAGCTTGTGAGCATCCATTAATTAGTGATGCAGTTGCTCCGTGCTGGTATCAATAAAACCTTAATAGTACATGATACCAGCCTGTGATTGCTTCCTTTTTTCCACATCCCCTTGTGAGGATGCGTGTGTATCGGTGCAGCTGTGCACTGTATACACTGTATATGTGCTGTGGTTGCTTACATAAGAAAGGGACAGTAAAATCATTTAGCGGCTAGTTACCTCCCATGTGATTTTTCCAAGCGTTTATAAAAGGATCTTTGATACACAGCACTCTCTCACGTGCAAAAAATAACCAACGTTGGGTTTGTTCCTTTTTGCTGAGACATTAATTCTTAAAATGGCTTCTGAGCAGGCATTCCTAGGTACGTGTAGTGACTACAGCCTGATGGGTTAGCAACAACAACAACAACAAAAAAGGCTCTCCTTCATTTCCTTTATATGCACACCGTGCAGCTTCTCAAACAGTGCATCAAACACCACCGGCTGGAAATTTCCAGGCCCATTTCCTGCCTGGTGCATGCTCATAAAGCAAGATTGTCTGTACGGTCCGTAGCTGCAGTACTGCAGAAAGTCAATAAAGGGCTGACCACCTCACCTCTATCAAAAGCAGTTGAGAAGCCCTGCCTCATCTGCCTTATTAAAACCACACTTGACTCCCGCAGAGAAACCTGGCTGGGAACCTTGAAGAGGAGGGATAAAAAAAGGAGGCTGAAATTGCAGTGAGTATTCTACAGCTAGGTCTTGCAGTAAGGTTAAAGAGTGCCTGTTGTAAAATAAACCAAAAAGGCAGCTTCATTAAAACAAGGAAAATGCCTGCATTTAATGCAATGAACCGACTCTCCCACATACAGTATGGCATAGAGATAAGATGACTAGTTATTGCAGCAATGAGTAAATTTAAATAGCTCCCTAATGGATTTGTATTTTGAATTTAAATGTGTATATGCCTATATAAGTGCATGTGTGTATATACTTAATCTTTGCAAGAAAAGGTATGTTGTAGAAATAGGTGCAAGAGGTAGAATTTATACTGCAAAATGTATTTCAGAATGTGTTGGAAAGGATGCTTTTTTTCCTCTTTCCCGTATATAAAAGTAATTGATTGAATGTTTGCCAAGCTTTCAGTAGTATCCATCGGGAATCCCCACCCCCACTTTCCCTGGGCCCACCAGCTTTTTCTCACCTTAAAATGAAAAAAGAAAGAACTTTAACAGAAAGATCATTGGTTTAGCTTAATATTGTAAGATTTCAGAGATTGAATTTTCTGATAGTAATGAAATGAACCCTGAGTTGTGCCATGAATTTGAGTGCAGTTAATTTGATTTTTGAGATGCTCAACAAAGCTTGCCCATTAGCTTTAACCTCACATACTTTGAATTTGTACAGAGTGGTATTTTTATATACATACACACATCTATACATAATATGAAAATATCTCTCTGGTAATGCAGTTGTTTGTAACAATTACTGTCAACGAGTAGTTACTAACTATAGAACCGTTGGAAGCGGTATCCGGTGTGTTGCTGACAAGTAATCCCACTACGTGTATTGCTTTGGTGGTGCAGGGTTAGTTTTGCTTTTCACAAGGAAAAATACAGCTGAACATCTCAGCCAGGAGACACATGCAAACTCCATCCTGCAGCTTTTTCCAGTTCCCACTGATCTTAATGAGACTAGTCATATGAATAGGAGTGACCCTTGTCAGAAAGGATTTTTTGGCTGAACCTCACAATTTCTATTTATTTGATTTACCTCTGCAGACTTCAGAGTGAAGTGCTCCTCTTGGCAGTATTTGCCAAGAGGCAACAACCCTGGGGTGGGGCATCCCCCAAGGTGGTCCCAGCGTCTGGCCTTTTCTATTTACAGAGTTTATTCTTGGTCAGCGGTTAAGATGATGGTGGAAGATGGCCTTTTATTTATACATTTATGTATATATAAATAATAACAGCTTCAGATAAAGTATTTGGTGATGTCAGAAAACTAATAGCACAAGGCTACAGATAACTGGGAGTAGTGTTAAGGCATTGATCGTGGGGTTGGGAAGAGGAGGGGATTTCTTCAGCTGGGAGGAGATTGGTCACTATAGGAAAAAAAAATATTGAGGATGTGGTTTCCAGAACAGGGGAGAAACAAGACCAGGGAGGGAGGAGATGGACGGTGGGGGCACACAAGTTGGGAGTGATGCCGGACATTTCCCAGGCGATGGGCAAAGGTTGAGCTGCAAAGGAGATAACTGCCATGAGCTGCTCGTGGGAGGTCCTGTGAGCGGGGGAGTGCAAAATCTCAACAGAAGTCAGGGGATGTATGACTTGGTGATATGTGTGAGAGAAAGTGCTCATAGATGGGAAGAGGGTTGGGCACATGGCTGGAGAGAAGGCTTTTTGACTGGATCCGTGCCACTGAAGTACACTTCAGGCACTGGAGGCAGGCTGCCTCCCTCCAGCTCCGTCGTGCCCAGCAAACCTGCCGGCGGGTCGTCCTCTGGCCCTGGCGCAGAGGGGCTTGGGGCAACCCTGCTCCTTGCTTGGGTACTTCTGTCTCTGTCCTATGGAGGGCTCCTGGAGGTCACGGCCAGCCACCTACCGGAGCAAGACCAGGGCATGTGCCAGTCCCCTCCTGTTCTCCTGAAGCATTCACGCATCTAGCCTGGGGTAGAGCTGGGTACTCGTACTGGGAGTGATCCAAGAGGTTTCCAGTTTGGGCAGGGTGAGGAGCCAGGTACCAGGGTGTACTGTGGTAGGGAGCTGCCTTCCTGGAGAATGCTCGCATGCTGGCAACTCTGCGGCGCCTTCTTGGGTCCTGCCAAGCCACAGTCCAGGTGTCTCCCTTGCTTACTACAGGGCAAGGAGAGGTTTTGTTATTCCTAACTTGCTATTTTATAGGGTTTGGGTTGTTCTTTTAATTCTTCTCTTTCCTTCATGCCGCTTTTGGTGGCCCAGTCTGAAGGCAAGGTGCCCGGTTATTTTGGCAAGAATTAGGGAAACCCATTCAGCAGCAGAGAAAGGGGGGAAAAGCATTAAAGAAAAAGCACTTGGTGACCTCACCAGAGAGTCCCATAGTGCCGAATTTAGCACTAAAAATTGGGGGAGGGAACAAAAACCCCATCTCTCCAGGGGATGCTGAAACACAGTGCCCTGGAAATGCTCAGGCAACAGAGATCGTTAGAACACACTCCTGGCATGGGGCTGCCCTGTGATGCTGGCCATTTTGCCCCACGGCAGACAGTGCTTGCTCTTCCGTGGGGATATATATCCGCAGGCTCCTTGCTGCCAGCCTGCACCGAGTGCAGCAGAGACGTGGGTCCACGCGCTCCCCAGAGGGATGCCCCTTTCCCTGTGGCCAAGGCTGGGAGCGGCATGAATCCTCACCAAAAAGGATGATACAGCTTCCATACTGCCACTAAGTTAGACTAATTCAGAGGCAGCATGTCTGATGTTTCTCGGCCAATGGTAGCTAAAAAGGAAACAATTTTACACATCAGCAATTTTTTATGATTAATAATATTATCCTGCCTTAATTGAAAAATGGGCTGGTGCCCTTAAGAAAAAATTAAGCTGCAGGAATTAGTATCTAACCTCTTTATGATGAATGTGTATTTTTACATGCTGCATATTACTGTCAGTGCTTTTAGAAATAATAGTGCCGTGTATTGTAATAAAAAATTTTCCCGTGTTGTTTGTAGTTGCGTGGCACCGTTCTGTCTGGCTGACTTGGTTTTAAGAGCCTGAATGCTTGGGAAGAAGCAGTGCGAGGATGCCGAAATCCTTTTAGAAGGAATTTATGTACAAACAGGAGGATGATGTGTAGGCTCCAAGCTCTGCTATCAGTTGTTATTGCTGAGAGATATTCACAGGGAGTCAATGCCAGACAGAGCATTAGCGATTGCCGGCCTCGGTGCCTTCGTGGGAAGTCGGTCATAAAGTTGGCGAGGGCTCTTGTTTGTGGGATTTTTAAACACTAGTGAATCATTTTATGTAGTAAGGCAGTTGTCGTTGGGTTGGGTTTGTGCAAAGGCCTTTGTGAACCACTTTCTCTACCCAAACAAAGCTTGAGAAGGAGAGAGAGATGATGCTGAATGACAGGGAGATTTGTTATGCCCGGCGGAGAACCGGCAGCTGGGTTCTGCCGAGGTTTGCCAGGCAGTGCGCAGGAGCGGGGGCTGTCGCCTGCCTCTGCCCGTCTGCCTGCAACCGCGGGCAGGCCTGGAGACAGGGCAAGCCATGGCTTCAAGGCATCGTGCTCCTTTCGCCTGTCTGGCTCTGGGTCTTTGTCTTGTGCAAAGCAGCCCAAGGAAGCTGGGATTAAAGAAGGTGAGAAGGTCTGGGTCCCTGGTATGGACGGTTGGGGAGGAAACGAAGTCAGTAAAATCTCTTTCAGCCCTGCTGTTGTCCTGGCATCATCCGTCCCTTGCAGGCTCCTCAGAGGACCATGGCTTCAGCAGCAGGCAGGGAGGGTGCCTCATGTTCCAAGGGAAGCCACGTACACGTGAGGGGTGTGAATGTGACATGTTAAAGTACAAATGCCTTGTTCCCCCCAACGTAGAGCTCTTAAAAGCTCCCATCAGCTTAAATATTGTTCACCCAAGGATTTGAATGTTGTGAGTCAAATCTGCCTGGAAACGTGCAGCGAAAAATAGATGCCTGTGGGATCACTGGTGCTTTCCCGTGTTCCCAGCCGCAGGGTGCGAGGACCCTCCCCTTCTCCTTCCTGAGAGACATGCGACAGGCATGTAGCAAGAAAGCTGCAGGAGCTGGGCCTTTTGGGGGAAGACAGTGAGAGGGTCTCAACGGGGGAAGAAATGCTCTGGAGAAATGTGCCATCCTCCTCGGATGCCCCAACCTACCCACGGGCTGGGGCTTGGGAGGGGGGAAGAGGCTCTAGGGAAGGAGCCAGGAGCATCCCCACATGCGGGGGACAGGCTGGCTCTGCAGGGGTGCGTGGGAGCAGCAGTGGGGAGGCTGTCCTTTCCCGCGCCTTCTCAGCCGCGGCCCTCTGGTCTGCGCTCACCCAGAGAGGACGCCGGGATCCTCCCCAGCCCTGCTGAGGAGGCGGCAGCGTGTGGGCCGGGGGCGCTGGCAAGGACTGCTGGCATTTTCCTGCTTCTGTGCCGCATCCCTAATCCGTTGTTGCTGCCTGCGTAGGCTGGCCCTGGTGCACCCTCACACCCATTCTCTGGTGTCTCTGAGTTTGTAGCAAAGGTCTGTTTTAGCTACCTCTTCCTTTGTATTTCAGCCAGGGTCCCCATTAAAGCAGACAATGAGGAAGTCTGCATTAAAATGCTTCCTTCCATCCCTCTGTCCTTCCCCCCCCCCCCCAGCCCCATCCTCCTCATCCCTGGAGGAAACGCTTGTCTCTGCCAAGATCCTGCCTCGCAAAAGTAAACAATATGAAATTACAATAAAATGTTTTGATTTGCTGGGCCTGACATTCAGGAGCTGCACAACAGAGACTTATAAAAAGGATCTTCTATAGATAGCCAGTGTGAGAAAAAAATAATCTCTCATTTGGGCGTGTTTCAGATCCCAGCGTTAGGGCAGTGTATTTGGGGAACAGGGGATTTCTTCACCAAACCTGAAGGTCCTTAGGAGGTTTATATTGCAGCATCTGTCAGCAGCTTTCTGCCTGGTATCTGCGGGTAGCTGGCCTATTGCACAGTAATGTCAATATTTGGGGCCGTGTCTTTGTGTGTGTGTATTCGTGCTGTTGTTGCTTGATGCTTTAAAACTGGGTAGTGTACTGAAAGCCTTGAGAAGGAAATAGATGAGCTGAAACTTGTTTCCTCCGGGGCTCTTCCACATAATTCAGGGGAAGGCAAACCTAAATGGAGGTGTAATCCCTGGGAGATGAGCTTCCTTGGGCACTTGCCAGTTCAGCAGGCTGGGTAATCTGCCCTGTCATCAAGATTTGCGGATTAGCCGTAGTGAAGTTAGTTGGCTTTGACATTTCAGTAGGGAAGTTTCCTGTAGTTTTTCAGCCCTGGTCTTGACGCTGTGAAATACGGGTGATGTAGCTTTGTTATCCTTACACCTTCTAACGTTCGTGCAAGTTGATGCTGGGACTGCAAACATCTCTTATCCACTAAGGATTTCTTTAAATCACTGCTTGTTTATTTAAGTCTAACTGGGTCAAAGGCTAATTTTGGAAAGGATCTGCTTTCCCCAATACTAACCAATAAATTTTCACTGGAGTAACATAAGTTACCAAACTGTTATCTCTTGAAGGGGTAGAAGCAAACACTATTTATCCTATAATCTGAAAATATTTTGAAAAGTGAACTGGAATATCAATGAAATGGCTTATCGTCAACGTCTTGTAAGACCTCTAAAGGACATTTATTTAGAGATCAAAATGTTAAACTTGGAGGCAAGAACTGTGCAGATGAGGAGGGAGTTCATACAAGTGACAGCATTGTAAATTGTCTCGGAGGTTCAAGGGACCAGGGAAGGACACTGTGTCCTGAAGTCACTCCTTCCCAGAGATGTCTCTGCTGATAAGAGGTGGTTGTTGTTCCTGGTGACAATGATTGAGGGGGACAAGGCGAAGGATCACCCTGTGGGCTCCTGTGGCAGTGTGCAGAAACGGGGATGTGGCCTGGTTTATTTATCATGGCTAGACGTGCCCTCACTCTCTGCCTGTTGCAGAGGATGGGTACATGTCCTTGGAGCTTCTGTTGCCGTCTCCATAATCCTCTCCCGACCCTTTTCAGACATCCCCCCAGAGGCTTGTTGCCCCAAGGGCCAGGGGATGCGGGCTCTGCGAGCTGGCTGTGGAGGACGTGCTGCAGAGGCATGGCTCGCAGGCCAGCCCAACGCCAAGTCTGCGCCATGGAGGAGTGCTGCTGGCCACCCAGGCTGTAGCGCCCACCGGCTTTGTGGGTCTGCATGCCAGAGGGCTGACCCCATTGCTCGTAGCGCCCCTGGCACTGCAGAGCGTGTGAAATGCCTGCTCTGGGACCCTGACTCTCTTGGCCCCCTAAGGTGACCATCCTGAAGTCTGACCTCAGTGCGACGGGGAAGAAGGGAAGAATAACCAGGGCAGGACTTTCAGGAATGGCCAGGAGGGATGCATCGCGCAAGGGGGGCCAGCAGGGACACCAGGCTCCACCTTGCAGAGCGATGTCCTTGTCCCTCTCTGGCCACATTGCCTCCTCACTTCTGCCTCTTTCTCCTTGCAGCCTTCTCTTCTCTGTCAGTCTCCTGCCCTGTGGGTGCTGTAGGTAGCGGCGCGTGGGCTCTGGTTCCTGAGGTCTGTCTTAACACCCTGCTTTGCACTTTTGTTGCAAAACCATGAGGGAAGATCAAGGTTTAGTTAAAATGATTTACTGTGCTCTACTCTGACTGAAAAATATAAATAGAGTTAACATAAGCGTTGGACTGCATGTCTTCACTGGACTGCAGGGCTTCAGTGATTTATCCATCAATTATGTCATTGTAAACTGAAGGTGAAGTTATGCCTTTGTAGATCTGGAATAACAAATGCTTGAACTGAGCCTCTGTTGGTATTTCTGCTTGAATTTATTTTAGTGAGAGAAGAGGGTGCAGTGAGCAGAAATATCCTATGTGAAGGGCTAGACACCTTGCAGCTGCATAGGTCTTGGTTTGGGATAAGGCAGCAGTTCCTCTAGCATGTATTCCTGCAATCTGAAAGATGGAGAAATATTAAGAATATAAGAGTGTGTGTGTCTGCGCATGCACACACGTAGGCATACACACACATGCTGTTCCTGTAGAAGGTAAATATCAATTTTGATTATCTGAATATTGATGTAGCAATTTAGAAATAGCTTTCCAAGAGAACGTGTCTCCACTGTTATATTTACCAGCGTAATGAAATCAGACAACCTTTCAATCCATAAATCACAGTACAGTATTTGCCATTCCAGTTTCTGCGTTTGTACTGAGGAAGCATCACTATCCAAAGAATTTTATTAAATCAAAGTAATAACATTTAAAATCTGTGCTGACCCTTCTTTGGCTCTTTCAGGTTCTTCTACATTTTGGCCTGAGAGTATATTTTCTTTGTTTTTCAGACTCTGTTTTATATACTTTAGTAACTTTATTTGTCAGATTGGAGGCCATCTGTTAAATTGTGGTAACCTTTTGTTGTAAAGCTTGGGACATTCTTCTTGGTGTTTACTGGCTGCAGCCTAACACACATTTTCTAATCATCTTTGCTATTGTGCTGATTTGAGAATCTGAAGCGCAAAGTGGGTCTAAGCAGGCCACAGGAATTTGTGGCTTCAAGGCAATGATAAGAAATTCTTAATGGCTTAGTAAATTACTACATGCATTTAAAGTTGGTTTTCAGTCATCTCAAGATATGTTATTGCTGAAGAATGGCTTCAGTGTAATATTCTTTCCTTCTAGAAGACAAAGTGAAAGGCGATTTGTATGTGGGAGTGACTGCAGACAGAAAGTAGAATGGTTTTCTTCAAGAGCCTTAAACATTGTCCTCAATACATTTTCACTCTGCTCAAGCTCAGGTCCTGCAATTTTAGCTGAGAACAGTTTTTCCAATCATACTGTGGAGGTGCCCTGGGACTCCACTGCTGGCCGGCCACTTTCTTCAGGCCTTCAATCCAGATCAGACCTTCACACCCAGACCATGGGAATCCCATGGAGGTCGGTAAAAGAGGGAATGGGTCTGCCCAAGAACACCTGTGGGGACGGCCTGGCTTTCTGCAGTATGATCAAGACACCCAGATTCTTCTCCAGCTTTCAGAGTTACGGAAATAGATCACTTCCTCAGTTGTGGTCAGAGGAATTTTCCATCCAACTTTAGCAACTATTTTAGAAAGACAGTAGACATCCCGCAACAAGTCTTATTTTTGCAAGCTAAGGGCACTGCATAGGAGCTCTTTATTGTCACTGTTTTCTGTATCTTCCCTAACAAACTCAGTTTTCCACACTCTCTACTTCAGGTATTCTCTGCAGCTTTGTTCATCTTATCCTTTGTGTTAGCAGCTCTAGGTTTTTTTCCTTCATCCCCCTCTTCATCTTCCCTACAGCAGTTGTACTTTTTCTGCTTTTTCTTTTTTTTTTAATGACCAGAGCTCTCTGTGTTGTACCTGCACCATCTCCACTTTTTGCAGCAGCACCATGTGCGTCCGCAGCACTGGATCCCACAATCTCTCTGCCGGTGCCAGGTCTCCATGTGCTACACTTCCTTCCATTGGAGCTACTCATGGGAATAAATCATGAAGCGTGCCAATGTAGTGGCCTCTCTTGGGAGGATGTGCGAAGGGTGAGATGAATGGTGTTCTGCTAGAAGGCGTTTGGCGACTGCTATCAAGTGGTGGTTTGATCTGGAGACAACCCAGAGGTCCTTGCAGTTCTGTGATACAGATGTCAGGAGCTCTGCATCCTACCCTCCTTCCCTCTCTTTTTGCCCCTTGCTTCAGTTTTTTGGGGCATGCTCCTGGTCTCCACAGGATTGGTGTCTGAGCTGCTTGCAAAGGTACCTGTGTTACTGTTGTTGATCCAGTACAGCTCTCTGAAGCTGTTGCACCAAAATCCTACCAAGCTGTGAATGTAGGGCTTCACAACCTGCAGGACCTAATATTAGGGCTAAACGTATTTTCCCATAAGGACCAGCGGCAGACTTCCAAGGCGCTTGAGGAGAAAGCAGCCATGCTTATGTGCACAAACCCCAGGCTGACATTTAATTACTTCTTATAGCTGTATTTTTAAGGAAAGGGATTCCAGAGATCTCAGATCATCTGAAGAATGATGTGGCAACCTGACCTTGTGAATATGCTGAACAGCACTTGTGTTCAGACACTTGAGTGCTCACCCATCAGCATGGTGATCGCCTCTGGCTCCTTTTTTCTTTATTTATGCCCAAAATTTACTCTCTGATGGAAACCGTGCCTGTCACATGTTTAAAACAGATTTTCTTTGCTGTGCATATGGAGGAATGTAAAGGAAGTGATAATTCTCTAAAAACAGTATGATAAAATAAGTCCTCTGTAACTAAGGGGCCAGATATTGAGCCTTTTACTCCTCTGGTGGTGTGATCTGTAGCTGGACCCGCTGGCTGAGAGATGATTTCTGCTGCAGCAGGGCTGGGAGTGCCAGAAGCTTCCCTCTTGCAATCAGACGGGAACCCCAAGGACTGCAGCTGTAGATCACCATATCCAGTGCATAGCTGGTGTGCTGTTTGTCAGCAAGGATTAGATTTGGGGAACTGGGGGGAAAAAAATAACCCAAACCAAAAACAAAGCAAAAACCCAACCAAAAAAAACACCAAAACCTGGAAAAAATCTGCCATGTTTGAAAAAGCTAAATAAAAAATTTGGGACTTGGAGAATTTATGACTTTCCTTTTTTTTGCCCCCAACAGTATGTAGAAAATCCATCATCCATCCTCCCTGTTTTTGACACAGGAAGTATTTTATAGTTATTTCCCGCAGTCTCTCTCAGCATCCAGTCGATAACAGGATCAAACTACCGACTACATGCTTGTCCCTTTCCTCCCTGTGTTGCTGCTGTTTGGAGCTGGGGAATAATTATCTGTAGATCACGGTGATGTGACTGCTGTAACCTAATGTTTCTGTCACAGTGATACCATACTGATGGATGGACAGTTGTTGAGCTTTCTGATGTAGAGATCGTGGGGCTTGTCAGGGTGAGTGCCAAGCATCCCAAACCGGTCCACTGTGGCATCAGTCCTCCGCTGGCTGTGGTTCGGCAGCGGGAATGACAGCTATTTCCCCACCTACCCTCCTCCATCAACCAGAAGAAAGGGAAAAGAGGATGAAGGCTTTTGTTCCCAGGGGATGAACCGCTCCGGCAGCAGCCACAGGATGCAGAGCGGATGCTTTTTGCTTGCAGTCCTCCCTACTCCCCCACAGACGGGTTTCCACTAAAATAAACCAGTATTCCATGAACCTTTGAAGTGCACTCGTCTTCTGAGTCACTTCCCTGTCACCCGACGGGCAGTGTGATGCCAAGGGATGTTGTTCTTGCATCACACAGGCGCACTCAGACTTTCATCACACGGTGGCCGTTCAGCCTCCCACATCATTCCCTGCATGAGTGGTAGCTTCGCCTTTCCTGAACAACATCTTCCTTGCTTCTGGCATTTTCCAAGACGGTGGGAACGCAAGCTAGGACCATTGCAAGCACACAGAGACTGTTAGATGCCTCTCTTGGCTTCCGAATGACCTCCCTGCTTTATTGCATCTGCAGATTATTTGTATCTTAGTGGAAGGAGCTGGAGCAGTGCCATCAAAACCGGCTGCCTTCTCCCCCATCTTCTGTGATGGCCTCTATGTGGCAATGAAGCACAGCCTCCCTGGGCAAGCTGGCATGCATGCCAGCGCTGCTCCATGTGCATCAGGTGGACCACCATTGACAGGAATCACGTTCTTCCATCAGTTGTGATTTTGCATCATACCACTTAAGAAAATGGCATCCTGATGTTGTAATGCCCTTGGTTCTCTTACATGAAATAATTCGTGATGAGCAAAAAAAAGCCTCCCAATCCCCAAGTGCCTTTTGAATGAAAATGCCCAAAGGTCTAGTTTCTTCTTGAATCAGTCCAAAGACTTTAGTTTGATAATGCTGGGATTTTTACCCACCAAATAATATAATTCTTTTGGTTTTAATTAAAGAATTTTTTCCTTTGCACGAGCCTGATGCTAAACTGGCTTCACTAAATCTTCTTAAGCTGTAAGTAGCAGTGACCCAGATAAACACATTTGAAAATGCAACTACTGAAACTATCGTATGTTGCCTTTATAAGATGCAGCAAGAGAAAGACTAAAATAATTCTGTACATTTACAAGGGTAGTACATTGTATCACGTCATTAAAAGCAGAGCCGTAGGCCAATTTAATTTTTTTAGGTAACACGTACAAATCTGGATGAAAAACAGTGTCTCTTATTTCAGAGCCAGATGCTTGAAAATTTCCGAGGCGCCTATGAAAAAAAGTTACTTTTTCCTTTTGCGTATGTCCTTTTGCAGCATAACAAGGCCTTTTGAAAACGAGGGGTTAGGGGATAACTGTGTATTTAAGAATGCATCGTAACACAGCCACACAGAACCAGGAGCATATAGGCAACTAGAAGAAGGCTGCATTTCTGTGCTCCTCAGTGCCTGAGTTTGCAGCTTCAGTGGCTTTTTAATGTAAAGGCTGGGCTCTAGTCCCAGCCAAACCCACTCGGTGCCCGCGGCCCACCTAAAGCGAAGGCCTGGAGGAGACACCCGTCCTCCTCTGGCTGTATCAAGGATGCAGGCGTTGCCAAATGGCCTCATTTAACTACATTTAGGTAAACCCTTTCTAGGGCCCCAAAAATTGTGGTTAAGGCGATGCTGCCCGTTGTTCCAGATGCACATTTTGTGTGTTTGTGTGCATACAAGTAATGCCTGGGATGCTCCGGTAATGACTCGACTTTGCAGTCAGAGTGTACTCGCTCCAGCTACCTCTTTAAGCTCTGATTATACATAACTACACTGCTCTAAAAGAGAATGCTTTGGCCAAAACTTCTCTTCCTGGTAACTATTGCTCAAGTCACGACCAGCATGGAAGAAAGCTGGAGTCAGCGGTCCGGCCAGCACCGAGCCGCTGCGAGTGCCTGTGCCTGTGGCTGTGGCGGCCGGTTGGGGAGAGCCAGGCACTGGCGGGGCAGGCTGCGGGGTGCCCCTCGCACCCTGCAGCTTGTTCAGATGTGGACCTTTGCACTCCTTTTTGCTTTGCGGGGTTTTTTAGACATCGGTGTTGGCTGTGTTTACACAAAGAAGAAATATACACTATCAGGAACAATCGGATAATAAATAGCCTTTAATTAGGGCTGGAGACACAAAGGGACCTAATCCCTCAGTGCCTGTTTAGACAGCTAAACCCAAATACCCGGCCTCCAGCACACTGCTCCCGGCGCCCCGTAACGCTGTGCCCGGTGCTGCTGCTGGGTCGGTGGCCTTGGTGCCACCCGCCACCCCTGGGCTGCTCCTCTTCCAGCCCCTCGGCCTCTGCCACCCTGCACTGGCGGCTGGCTCCTGGCGAAAGCTTCGTCCCAGAGCAGGCGCCGAATCGTCCTTCATCACTGTAAGGTCGGGATGGGGTTTGCCAGGCGTTTATCGTGCTGGGTGACTTTGGGATCTTTGGCAATCCACCCCCGCCTTTAATTTTTGGTAGCAGTGTACTCCTAATTTGGCATTAAGCTACAAAATTACTGATGTCAGACAAAAAGTCAATGGAGTGTATTGATTTTCCATGCTGCTGCAGCTCACTATAGGAGGTTATCCACCAGATGTGGAAGGCACCTGGGGGTGGCAAGATGGGTGCACACTGGGGACCTGTTCTGTGTGGCCGTGTACTCCATGAAGCCGTGGGCGCTGGCACTGACTTCGCCAGTGGGGTCTGGCCAAGGGCCCTTGCCCAAACAGAGGCAAGTGCTTCACCCAGCAGCTGGCAGCTGGCTGTCATCCTTTAAGATTACTGGCATTAACCTGCATGAAGTGTTTTCTTGGAAATGCACCACATGGAGATGGCCCTGTCAGTTGTGAGGCAGCTGAGGAAGTGCAGGTCAGTCGTTGCAGCCCAGCCTGTCCTCCCCATCGCAAAAATGGCGGATGCTGAACTTTGGGTGGCTCTGGCACCCTCTCAGTGTGGAGCGCATCTTGGCAGAGAGCTCAGCTCCTGGTCTGTGGTCACTCACGCTTGCCCTGGTGGCCACCCTTCCTGGTGCAGCCATGGCCAGCAGCTTATCTGCTCAGTTTCTTAAACTATGGATCATGACACCTTTTGGGGGAAGATTCAGTTGGGGTAGCAAAGGGTTTGTGCTCGCCAGGGGACAGCTGTCTCCTTTGGTTTGGTTTGTGCTGTTCAGATGTTTACCCAGCTCGGGCACTCACGTGTGGTAAAAACAGAGGTTTTTCTTGGTTGCTAGCTTAGCTCTCTGGGCTTATTTTGCAACCCTGTTGCAGTGCAGCTTGTTCCTGCTGTGCCTCTTGTATTGCAGACTCCAACGATTTCCCTCAGCTGCCGTCCCAGGCAGGCTGGCTAGCAGTGGCCCCCGGGAGCCCCGTGGCCTGGCACGTGCTGCTTGGGCGCCTCTCAGGCTGCGCATCCCGGCATGCGGGGTGCCTGGCCAGCTGGAATTTCCTGTGGCAGTGTGGGGCAGACCCCCAATCTGCATACAAGAGGAGCCAAAAGGTACAGCAGTCCCTCGGCAGCCACTTAGCCCCCTGAGCAAGGGGCAGGCGCAGAGACCTGGTGCTGGCTGCCCTACCAGAGGGATGGTGGAGTGCTTGTACTGAGGGCATCCGCCCTCTCCTTTTGCCAACAGCAAGCTCTTAAATGAGCATGGTTGTTTTCTCTAACACCCCGCCAAGAAAATACTGATTATTTTGTACTTCTTGGGTGCTCTTTCTGTTTCTATCTGCAAGAAAGGGCATCGTTTTTGTAGCTGAGCTTGTCTACGAACATATGGATTTGCCTGAGGCAAGATGAGCGTGTGCTGTTTCTCACGACTTATACAGGCTATAGGCAGTTTTTATTCCCTGAAATTATTATGTAGTTAAAACTACTTCCTCCTTGTTTTGCTAATCTCCTAAACTCTGTTGGTTACCATTAGGTACTCGGTGCCACAGGAGCTGCAGTAATTCAAGCCATTGGTCTCCATCCCTGCTCCTCTAGCCAAAGCTGGAGCCAGCGGGAGGGAGGCTTGCCACCCCGGGGGTGAGGAGTTTCAGAGCAGAAGTGTGGGGATGGGGAGGGTTGGGACAGGCACAGGTGGCACCCCGAGACTGTCCCGATGTCAGGGAGAGCACCTGGTGGTGGCCCCATCCTGGTGGGAAGAGGCATTGGTGTTGATGCCCTTGCGTTGGGTACCCAGGAGTGAGGGAGAAGGACCATGTGCAGCAGCCATGGCTTTGGGGCAGGCGTGGGGTGGGGTGGTTGATGAAAGACGGTGCCTGAGGGAAGAGAGGGCTCGAAATGGTTAAGCCCGGGAGTAGCGATGCCGTGGCAGATCCCCACCCCCAGTACTGTACAAGGAAATGCTTAGCTCCAGCTACATGAACGGTGTGTCAGGAAAATATATCGTTGCCTGAAACAGAATATACACAAAGCAGGAGAGACAAAAGTGCCCTCAGTCCCCCTTGCTCAGAGCTGCCTCCCAAAAGGGCTTTGATGGGGCTGACCTTCCCCTCAGCCTGCTCTTACACTGCTCCTGTATTTGCATTAGCACAGGAGAGGAGGGGAGACAGCCTCAGGTCCTGTTCTCCTGTTATTACAAGGATAAGCTAGGACATGGTACAGCCATGGAGGCTTTTATTTGTGGTTTATTTGTTTGGCTTTCCCAAAGGAAGAACCTGTGAGAGGTATGTTCTTCCCTAATAGCATCACCTTAGATTTTCACAGCAAACAGTCTGCTCCGCCTGCTGAGGTGGCCTGAAGAATCAAGACGATTGACAGCAAAAAAATTTACTTCAGAGTGGCACTGGTCTGCTGGCAGGTATTTTTTTTTTGTCTGTTAGTTTTGTTCTTCTTTATTTTTTTTTATTTCCTTTTCTTTGTTGTTTTTGGTAAAGGAACAAAGCTGCGCAGTCAGCTTTCTTCCTTCGCAGTCTATGGTCTGCATACTGAAATTTGGTTCTTTAAAGAACCGACCGTGTGAGGAATTAACACTAGGCTGCACCCCTGTGTGCCTTTCCATGCTGGTTTGCAGGATCTCCTACATCCAGAGCTTCACAGCCGTAGAGCAGCATCACCTCACCAGGAGAACTGAGCCATAGTCACGCTGTAGAGTGTGTTGCTAAACTGCTTCCTAGGGCTGAGCTGAACAGCCAAATAGGAAATCTTCTGGTCAGATTTATTGGAGTGGCCTGGTGACGTTCCCCAGAGGACTTACGATCTGTGGTGATGGATGACGCCGATCCATTAACGTAGCAGTCTCATCTGGGAAAGATGTAATTGTCGTTCTGCATCCTGCAGTTTCCCTAAGTTTTTCTGAACACGTAATAGCACACATCGCAGCAGAAATTGCTGGTGAAAAATGCTGCAGTAAATATGTCAGGCATTCTATATCCTGTGGCAGCGTACTCCTCCTCTGGTACCACGCAGCCATCATTAGGATAGGGGAAGTGATAATAACGAAATTTGGTATTCATCGTGATGTATGTGGTCTTCAAAGGTTTGATGGAAAAGTATAGGCAGGACCAACCATGTATCCTCTTGCAGTACGTGGCTGTGAAATTTGTTCATGTTGACTGCTTCACAGTATCAGGAAAATAATATTTACTTTTACCTGCAATAGCAGTGCTATTTGTACAACACTGATTGCCCTGCCTGCATTTCCTGAAATATAGCCCTTTTTTTCTAAGTGGTCGGAGTCTGGATCCCTGATGATAAAAAACATTAATACTTTTTTGTGTATTCTGGGCACAGTTTGGAATAGTCTCACCTGTGTGCAGTATGAGCAGTGTCAGTTGGTGCTGGAATACCCGGCTGGAGAAGACTCCTTTGAACTGGCTGGAAGGTCTCTGTTCATATAGCATCAAATCAGTAAAATTTGGACATCAACATTCACACTTAGACAGACTAGAAGTGCTCCGGCAGCAAAGAAACATGGTAGACCTTGACGAAATGGGAAGGAAAGGCACGCTGGAGGAACAAACAGCAAGTAGTGGACAGCAGCTAGACTGAGAGGGAAGACCTCACAGTCAAATGGATGAGGCAAAAGACATTAGAGAGGAAGCACTTGCAGATTGTAAATGCATGCAGGTATGTATATGCATGTGGAGCGTTTGTAGGTGTTACAAGCAACCTGGACCGGTTAACTGAACAGCAGTAACCTCTGTGGCACTGAAATGCAGCAAGACAGCTTTTCAGTTATTTACATCTTATTTGTGGTCAGAGGCGTCTATATTTCACAGTTCAGCACGGGCTTCTAGGAGGGCTAAACTGGTCGTTGAGGGTGAAAACACGTTGAAAAGTTGTGAGATCTTCTTGTTACATCCATCAGCACCGTAATGCAGCATCTCACACTGGTGTTATCTTGAATTTAGTCAGAAGGCTGACATCTTGTGCATCACGGCACGACGGAGAGAAGAGGTCATTTCTCTGCCTCTCAGAGTCAGACCAGGAAATGGTACAGACACTGGGGTGAAAGCAAGTGTGTAAAAGGATGCGAAGTTCAAAGAAAAAACGCTGCAGTTCTCCTCCCATCACAGGAGTCCTACATTTTTCTGTCTCTTTTAAACAAAATCCTTGCAGTTGCTTACAAATTTTGCGAGGATGAAAAGAAGGGGCTATTTTTTGCTTGAAAGTTTTTCCATCCACACACTTTTAGATAGGGTGGTGCAAGAGTAGGGCAAGTCTGAAATATGCTGAGGATTAGCACTGTCATGTAGCTGATGAAATGTTGGGATTGGTTTATCAAAGTGATGGGGTGGAGGAGAGGGAGAGTCAGTTTAACAAGTCTGAAGCTATGAAAATGAAACTTGATCTGGAAGTGGAAAGCTGGAGGAGCATTTGGTTACTCATGCCAGCGCAGAAGGATGAAGTATTAAATAACCACATTTTGCACCAGGGAAGGGGGGACTCTGCTACCCTTTTGCTCCCCAAGAAGCACCCTGATACTCCTGCACCTTCATATCTGCCCGTGCTCCCAAGTGAGACCCTTACCTGTGGTCTTAGACAGGAGCATTCAAACCTCACCAAAAAGGATCTGCAAGGTGGAAGGTTTAGGTTTTTTACTTAGTTTCACTTTTCTTCTCATTATTTATTTACTTAAGCCAGACTATATTAGGACAATTAGAGGTTATATGAAAATTTGGCTTTCAGTTGATTTAAGATGAATTCTAGAAGTGTTGGAATTTGCTATTCTAATGCCTGTGGCTTTAAAAGGCATTTGGACTGGTTTCTGCTTCTTTTTCCTCTCTGTCTCAAGAAGGTCTAGAGGGAAGGCAAGTTTAAGGGCAGTCCCTCAATGGTGCTGAGGTTAGCCCTATTCTGGCCTTGCCTGCACCAAGAAAACGTGGTTTTTAACTGGAGCTGGCGTGCCATAAGGAGGGGATGGGAAAAGGTTTGCAGCACATCTGAGGGGCTGAGGCTCTCGGGGCCTGTGTGGTGGCAGTGGCACCTGACTTCATGTATGGGTTTTGAGTTGTTGCAGCTGGTTTACCCCTCGAGGGGTACTCTAGCATGCTTTGCTTGTGTGGCTAGTTGGCAGACAGCCAAAGCAGTCGAAGCCATGGTGATATAATGGGGCAAAGTCAGATGTTTCACCTGCAAAAGTTTAAAGTTTAAAAACTGATTTTAACTTTACCTCACGAACCTGTCAGTTGAGACTTGGTAACTGGTCTGTGAGGGGATCCTATCCTTCATAGCCAGGAGCAAGACAGATCCACGTAAGCAAAGAGAGACGGACAATGTGCATCAGCCTTTGCCACACTGATACCAATTCTCATCTGGATATTGGAAAAGATCAAATGAATGTAGTAAAAATATCTGAGCCTGGGATCAGTGGAGAGGGTCAGGACAAAATAGCGAGCCAAGTGTCTCTGAGCAGAGAACAAACCTCCGCTGGGGAACTAATGAGGCTTTGAAGTCGTTTCACTGACATCAAACTTGGAAATCCTTTGTAAGAACTGAGATGCTTTAAGGACTGTTTAATAAAGCACTTGACTGGGAAAGGAGCAAATATTTTATCAGGCTGACAATGAGTGCTTTTTGTTTTGGGTTTTGGGGGAAGTGGGGTTGGCAATTACGTTTAATTGGTATCCTTTTCCTCCTGTTATCATTGGTGTATCGATTGCTGGGAAAACAAAATGCATGGGTTTTAAAATTTACTGTAAAGTAACGACTCTCTTGTTTGTTTTGTTTAGCTCTCTGTTCTCAAAACAGCTCATTTTTCTTTGCTTTGCTGGCAAATATAATGTTTTGGTTGAAAATGATACTAAATAATCAGTTAAATGGGATATTTAATGACAGGAAAAATTGTTTAAAATATTTTTTCCCATAGGAAAATCGTGCTCTTTACTTTTCATGCCTAAGAAGTCTTTTAATGCTAGCATGAGTCTGCATTCTTCCTATGATCCCACTCCAAAAGTAAATACATGGGTACACTGCATGTGTGAAAACCGTGGAGGTCAAGGTGTAGTAAAACTCAGGAGCTCCAATGCAGGAGATATCCCTAGAGTAAATCCAGTTTTTCCCTGATACCATTTTAATTTAGACTTTATTAGTTTCTTGCCCACTGCTGGTTTGCCTTCCCCATGGAAAACTGACCTCTA